>NW_027361757.1:23997500-24597500 GCF_039654945.1 Dendrobates tinctorius
CATCTTTCAGTTTGGAAAATGCTCAGTAGTCATCTCATGTGCTTGAGGAGCTTTTTGGTGCTTTGGTTAATTTGGAAACATACTCAATATGATATTAAGGTAAATGAATAAAATATTTAACCCATGAAAGAGTGAAACAGCACAATCAATGTAAAAAATGTACTATTCAGAACTTGCCTCTCATAAAACCTCTGTAAAGAAAATTCTCTATAAGGCTCATATACATATCAAAGCTTTATACACAGATCCTGAATATGGACCTGTAAAGGCTTCTTTCAACTGTAATAGTAATTGCCCAAAAAGACATCCGTTTTAAGACATTTATGGGCTTCTGCCATTAAAGGTAGATAACAGATAAATCAGCAATAAAAATACAGACAAGGCCGCCCTCTGTTACCTTCTGTTATGGCTGATGGCCTTTGTTATGCTCCATGTCAGGTCTTACTAGTGGCCCAGTGTTAATCAGTGAGATTATCTCCCAAGAACTTTTAAGGCCAGTTGAAATGCCACAGGCCGGGCTCAGGGCTGCCACTAGGAATTTCGGGGCCCCATACTGGCAAAATTTTCGGGTCCCCCTTGAGACTCCGCCCAGGCTCCACCCCTCGAACGGTCCACAGTCCCACCGCTCTCTCTTGGAAAAACTCCACTTCTCACCATTCACACATTAACAGTTCCCATCTCCAGATCACACACATAGCCAGCAGCTTGGCTGGGCCCTACTCTACTCTAACCTATTAAACATTTGTTAAAATATCAAATACAATTTAGGTATATTTTTTATTTATTTTTCAATTTTTAAAATGACCAATAATATCACATCCCAATGGACAAATAACACCGCACCATGTTCAGACCACATATTACACCACATAGTGACCTATAATACCACATACAAGGAACAAATACAGCCACACCATGACCAGACCACATATTACCACCACAGTGACAGAATAATGGCACATACAAGGGACAAATACCACCGCACCATGACCAGACACCATATTACCACCACATGGTGACCAATAATACCACATACAAGGAACAAATACAGCCACACCATGACCAGACCACATATTACCACCAGTGACAGAATAATAGCACATACAAGGGACAAATACCACCGCACCATGCCCAGAATACATATTACCACCACATGGTGACTGAATACTACAATACTGATCATTAATAAAAAAGGAAGTGAAAGAACTGGGAGCGCAGGTGGTCTTCTCTTCCATCCTCCCAGTGGATGGCCATGGAACAAGGAGGTGGAATAAGATTCTGCAGGTGAACAACTGGCTACGTCGATGGTGCCGTCAGCAACGATTTGGATTTCTGGATCACGGAGTGAACTACTTATACGATGGACTACTTGCTAGAGATGGGGTGCACCTTACGAAGACTGGAAAGCATGTATTTGGAAGTCGCCTTGCTACACTTGTAAGGAGAGCTTTAAACTAGAACAACATGGGAAGGGAAGCAAAAGACCAGAAAAAGCCATACACCTGACAAATGCTATTGAGAACTCTGCTATTAGAAGTGGAAAGGAAGAACAAAGACGAAAGAATCTAATTAATAAAAATATTGGAGAAAGAGAAACCAATCACAAACTAAAATGTTTCTATACTAATGCACAAAGCATGGGCAACAAACAAGGAGAATTGGAACTACTAACACAGGAAAAGAAATATGATGTCATTGGAATCACTGAAACTTGGTGGGACAATATACATGATTGGAATACAATACTAGAAGGATACAACTTATTTGCAAGAAACAGACTTGATAAACGAGGAGGGGGTGTTGCATTGTATGTTAGAAACGCGTATATCTGCACAGAGATTGAAGCTTCAGAGACTGGGAGTTCTGTGGAAACTGTTTGGGTAAGAATACAAGGACAGAACAATGGAAAGGACACCATTGTAGGCATTTACTACAGGCCGCCTGTGCAAGCTGAAGATATGGATGAACTCTTTATGCATCAAATGGCCAAGTTCTCCAAAAGATATGACATAGTTGTCATGGGAGATTTCAACTATCCAGACATTTGTTGGGAATCTCTCTCAGGCAAAACTAACAGGTCAAGGAAATTCTTATCCTCTCTTGCTGACAACTTTATCTTCCAAAAGGTAGGGGAGAAAACAAGGGGAACTGCTACCTTGGATCTAATCCTTATAAACAGGGAGGAAATGGTTGAGGAGGTAAAAGTGGCTGGAACCCTAGGAGGTAGCGACCATGCTATTTTAGAATTTTGGATAACTAGAGGCGGAAGACCTGTGAAGACTCAGACGTCAAGGTTAGATTTCAGAAAGGCAGATTTTAAGGGATTCAGAAAGATAATTGGAGGGATCCAATGGCTGGATATCCTTAAAGACAAAAATGTCCAGGAAGGATGGGAAATCTTGAAAAATGAAATTCTCAAAGCACAGTTGTTAACAATTCCGAAAAGAGGGAAGAATAGGAAGCATTTAAGGAAACCAGGATGGGTGAACACAGAACTTAAGCACATGCTAAAAAGGAAGAAAAAAATGTTTATAAAATGGAAAGAGGGAGGCATATCTAAAGAAGAATATAATGCTGTCTGCAGAACCTGCAGGGCACAAATCAGATTATCTAAAGCTGAAAATGAATTGAGGCTTGCAAGAGATGTCAAAAGCAATAATAAAGGATTTTGGGGATATGTCAAAAGTAAAAGAAAAGTCAAAGATGCTATAGGATTTTTACAGGATGAAAATGATGAAATGGTAAGACAGGATGTTGAGAAGGCTGAACTTTTAAATTCCTATTTTGCATCTGTTTTCTCTCAGAAAGGAAATGTAACACCAACTGTTATTCACTGTCCTATTAAGGGAATAGAAGAATCCAGGATATCTATAAACAGAAAGATAGTGAGGAAACACTTAGCTAACCTAAATGAATTCAAGTCTCCAGGTCCAGATGAATTACACCCCAGAGTACTGAAGGAGATAGCAGAAGAAATTTTTGAACCCCTCTCCATAATCTTTGAAAATTCTTGGAGAACAGGAGAAGTGCCAGAAGACTGGAGAAGAGCAAATGTTGTTCCTATCTTCAAAAAGGGGAAGAAGGTGGACCCAGGCAACTATAGGCCGGTGAGTCTGACTTCTATACCAGGAAAGATCTTTGAACAAATTATTAAACAACATGTATGTCAATACCTGGATAAGAATGAAGTGATCAAACAGAGTCAGCATGGGTTTGTAACTAATAAGTCATGTCAGACTAACTTAATTTCCTTCTATGACGGTATCACTGATTGGGTGGATCAAGGAAATGCTGTAGATATAGTATATCTTGACTTCAGCAAAGCATTTGACAAAGTCTCTCATACAATCCTTATTGAAAAAATGACTAAGTATGGAATGGACAAGGCAACTGTTAGGTGGATTCATAACTGGCTTAGTGATCGGACCCAAAGAGTGGTCGTAAATGGCTGCACATCCAGTTGGAAGAATGTCTCAAGTGGGGTACCACAGGGCTCTGTCCTGGGCCCTGTATTGTTCAACATCTTTATCAACGATTTAGATGAAGGAATTGAGGGTAAACTGATTAAATTTGCTGATGACACAAAGCTAGGAGGGATAGCTAATACTAGAGAAGAGAGAGAGAGGATTCAAAAAGATTTAAATAAACTGGAGAAGTGGGCAGCAACTAACAGAATGGTTTTTAACAGGGAGAAATGCAAAGTACTACATCTGGGCAATAAAAATGAAAAAAGCATATATAGAATGGGAGGAATAGGGCTAAGTGACAGCACATGTGAAAAAGACTTGGGTATACTAATAGATCACAGACTGAATATGAGTCAACAGTGTGATGCAGCAGCAAAAAAGGCAAATGCAATTCTAGGATGTATTAACAGAAGCATACAGTCTAGATCACGTGAAGTCATTATTTCCCTCTACTCCTCTTTGGTCAGACCTCATCTGGAATATTGTGTCCAGTTTTGGGCACCACATTTTAAAAAAGACATCAACAAACTGGAGCAAGTTCAGAAAAGAGCGACCAGAATGGTGACCGGTCTGCAAACCCTGTCTTATGAGGAAAGGTTGCAGGATTTGGGAATGTTTAGTTTGCAAAAGAGAAGACTGAGAGGAGACTTAATAGCTGTCTACAAATATCTAAAGGGCTGTCACATTGTAGAAGGATCAACTTTATTCTCATTTGCACAAGGAAAGACTAGAAGCAATGGGATGAAACTGAATGGGAGGAGACACAGATTAGATATTAGAAAAAACTTTTTGACAGTTAGAGTGATCAATGAGTGGAACAGGCTGCCACGAGAAGTGGTGAGTTCTCCTTCAATGGAAGTCTTCAAACAGAGGCTGGACAGACATCTGACTGGGATGATTTAGCGAATCCTGCTTTGAGCAGGGGGTTGGACCAGATGGCCCAGGAGGTCCCTTCCAACTCTACGATTCTATGATTCTATGATTCTAAGAATAATACTATCACTATAAGTGCCATTAGACACAGGAGATCTGTACTTAGTATGCAGTGCCTGTGTACAGGTAATACAGTGATCATCAGTGACATTATACACAGGAGCTCTGTATATAGTGTCAGTGTACAGGTAATACAGTGATCACCTGTGACATTATGCACAGGACCTCTGTATATAGTGCCAGTGTACAGGTAATACAGTGATCACTGGTGACATTGTACACAGGAACTCTGTATGTAGTGTATAATGTCAGTGCACAGGTAACACACTGACTCACCAGTGACATCTCTAGGTGAAGTCCTTCAGCTTCATTTTTCATCTTTCATACAGCACAGACCGCCATCACGTCTTCCAGCCAGGCCTCGTCTCTGCAGGAAATAACACAGTTAAATAGAGCTCCACTTGCAGAACACATTACTTAATTTTTTCCCAACTTCTGCACTACACCAGGTGAAGAAAAAAAGGCAACATAGTGTCGCTCTGCACAGTAACGGGATGTATCCACAAAAAAAAGAAATAAATACATCACTGCAGTAGTAATATCCCTTAATTAGCCCCTATGGTAATAATATCCCCCATCCTGGCCCCCCGTGTGTCTCATTCCTGGCTACGGCCATATTTTCTATAATCCTGCCCTCATGAGTATCCATTCTGCCCCCATATGATCATCCGATCCTGCCCCATCTGTCTACTTCATATCCATCCTGCCCCATGATCCTGCACCATGTGTCTCCCATCCTGCCCCCTCCTGGTTCTCACATTCTGCTCCCTCCTGTGTCTCACTGTCACATTCTGCCCCTCCTGTGTCTCACTTTCTGCCCCATGTCCATTCTGCCCCCTCCTGTATCTTACTGTCACATTCGGCCCTCATGCCTCACATTCTACCCCTCCTGTGTCTCACTGTCACATTCTGCCCCCGTATCTCACATTCTGCCCCGTGTCCATTCTGCCCCCTCCTGTGTCTTACTGTCACATTCTGCCCCGTGCCTCACTTTCTGCCCCCTCCTGTGTCTCACTGTCACATTCTGCCCCCGTGTCTCACATTCTGCCCCATGTCCATACTTCACCTTGTCTCACATTCTGCCCCTGTGTCTCACATTCTGCTCCCATGTCCATTCTGCCCCTGTGACTTACATTCTGCCCCATGTCTATTTTTCCCCCGTGTCTCACATTCTGCCCCGTGTCTCACATTCTGCCCTCGTGTCTTACATTCTGCCCCATGTCCATACTGCCCCTGTGTCTCACATTCTGCCCCCATGTCTCACATTCTGCCCCTGTGTCTCACATTCTGCCCCCATGTCCATTCTGCCTCCGTGTCTCACATTCTGCCCCCATGTCCATTCTGCCCCCATGTCTCACATTCTGTCCTGGGCCCCCGGATTGCCTCTTTCAATAAAGATTAAAAAAAACACATTCTTCTTACCTTTCCGCTCTTCTGCGGTGAAGCTCCCTCCACGCAGCTGAAGCGCGCACTCTCCGGCGAATGACAATGACGTCAGATGCCGGCTACATGAGTGCTGCGGCTGATGTTAGCTGCCAGCCTCCGATTGGCTGGCGGCTGTTAACTATTGACGTGCGGGCATGGAGTTGAACTGCTGCAGCGCCGCTAGGGCTCGGTTTAGCCTGCCGGTAGGACCCAGTGAGCAGATGATACGGGGCCGATGCGGGCCCCCTCTGCCCACCAGGCCCCATACGCCAGTCAGGGCAGTTATGCCCTGATGGCGGCCCTGGCCGGGCTTATCCTGGAAGGGTGTGACTAAGCAACCATCTGGTGTTCACTAGGGCCTCTGGTGGGGAGGTTAGGCTTGGCCACAGGTAGCCACCACATACAACTCCGGGACAGTCCCCCAGACTGCAACATAGAGGCGAGACAGAGGCGGAGTCAGACGGTCAGGGCAGGAAGCACAAGATCAGAAAACTTAGCTGAATACAGGAGCTGAGAGGTCAGGGAGGGCAGGTGAATAGGCCAGGTTGTTAACAGGAAGCTAAATACAAAAGGATGCATGCACATGGCCTAATAGAGCAGGAACCACAATCAAGCAAAGAATGATGGCTGAAGCTGCCTAAAATAGGACCTGCTGGCAAGAGCTAAAACTAAAGCTCTGCATAATGCAGCAGGGTTACATAGTTACATAGTTAAATAGGTTGAAAAAAGACCTAGATCCATCAAGTTCAACCTTTCTTCACCAATTGTACATTTCGTCACTAATTTAACTATAACCCGCAATGTCATATGTATCAAGGAAATCGTCCAACCCTTGTTTAAAGGCTGTTATAGTGTCTTCCATTACTACCTCTTGTGGTCAGCATTCTACAGTCTGACTGCTATAACTGTAAAGAATCCTTTCCTATTTAGCTGCCGGAATCACCTTTTTTCCACCCGTAATTAGTGATCCCTGGTCCTTAGTATGGTATTTGGAAGGAATAAGTCATGTGCCATTCCTTTATACTGACTCCACATGTAGTTATACATGTAAATGAGATGTCCACTGAGGCATCTTTTTTCTAAGCAAAGTGGGTCGCCCTCCCAGGGCCGTGGGATACTCAGTACCGGGCCGGTGTCAGGGGAATGTGTCACAGCAGCGGTGACCCGGTCCATGGCCCTGGGCGCCCAAGTAAAGGGGGAATGTAGTTAATGGAATGGAATAGCTCGTGATGCCACCTGTGGTGTTTGGCAATTAGGATGTTAGGCCGACACTGCATGCAGATCCTCTGGGGCTGGTGGTGTGTTGCAGCCTAGATGGTGTAGCTCCCCACAGGTGAAGCTGTAGCCCCAGGGCAGCGTGGATGCAATGGAAGAGGAGAGGTGCAGGCGGTGTGGAGAATGGTACCCAGCTATAGCGGTGCTGAATGTGTTAGCGCACAAATGAATGGAGGACACCGGGGCTTGTAGTTCCAAAGCTTTACTCACAGTCCGTTGTACACACACACAGGTGCCTGCCTCCGGGCCGTGTCCTCCGGGTCAGAGACTCAATCAACCTCCGGGCAAGTTAGGATTCTCCCCTCCAACACTCCGCCAACATGTACCTTTCTGAACGACTTCTCTATAGCACCTTAAACTGTGAAGATCTCCTAGTACTGAGTGACACTGGAGTTCCTCCTGTCAGATGTTCCCAAGAACTCTACTTGTACGGCAGACAGCTGTAGCCTGCTTCAGGGACTCCCTTCTCCTGAGTCCCAGCTCTCTATCCAATTGCTGTTGTGCCCCAAGTCTTAGATGGGAGTAGTGCATTTACAGCCAACTACTCCACCGGTGTCTGCTGCAGAACCATAAGTGTCCATACAACCTTGGGGACCGGGCCCCGGCCTTGCGCTGAGAACCTATAGGCAGGGTTCCTCCTCTAACCCACGTCCTCTCTGTTCTCTCTACTCCTTCGTTCCGTACTTGTCTTTCTTTCTTATGGAAGCTTAGATTTCAGTTCTACGTCTTTCTCCTTCTTTTCCTTTCCCATGCCAGCTGGCTTAGATCACTGAGGCAGCTGCAGCACTCCTTCCTCCATCCTTTCTTCCAGGGATCCTCACTCCTGTCTGAGTGACTTCCTACCCGACTGACCTTCTGTCAGACTGACCTGTCCTCCTACACTTTCCCACTCTTTTATGTATCTTAACTCCACCCACCTCCCAGCACGTCCAGTGTTCCAAGCAGGGAACCACCAAAGGTGCTCTGCTACCCTCTGAGCAAGGAGCCGCAATGTGGTTGTGCAGAACTGTTGTGTGGGGTGCGAGTGTTGGAGTGTGGAAAGGAGTTCCCACCTTACCCGGATGGTGGGGCACTACACCTTAGGAGAAGGTGCAGTACCTCTGTGGCGACTGAGCCTCATGGCCGCCACAAAAGCAAGCTCAACTTTTCCAACATTTCATCATATGAGAGCCTCCATCCCTTGTAATAATCTAGTTGCCCGTCGTTGAACTGATTTAACTTCTGAATATCCTTTTTAAAATATGGAGCCCAAAACTGGATCCCAACTTCTAGATGTTGCCTCACCAGTGAGTTATAAAGGGGTGATAATACGTTGGGATTGCGGGATTTTATCTCTCTTTTTATACGTTCTAAAATCTTATTTGCTTATGCGGCTGCTGCCTGACATTGAGGACTGCTGCTCAGCTTACTTGTAACCAGAATACCCAAGTCCTTCTCCTGTTCTGTAGTCCTGAGTATGATCCCATTTAATGTATGTGCAGCAATAGGATTACTCCATCCTAGGTGCATTACTCTACTTTTATCTACATTAAATCTCATTCAGACATCTTACTCAGATCGTTTTGCAATACTGTATCAAATGCCTTTGCAAAGTCCAGATAAATCACATCAGCCACATTACCTACATCCAAATTTGCAATCACCTCCTCATAGAAACCCAGCATGTTAGACACAACTTATTCTTATGAATCCATGCTGGTTGTCAGTTATTATATTATTATATACAATATATTTCTGCAGGTTATCCCTTATAATTCCCTCAAAAATTTAACACACTACTGATGTCAGATATACCGGACGGTAGTTACCTGGATCCACCTTCTTACCTTTCTTTTATACAGGTACCACATCAGCCTCCTTCAATAATGTGGAACCACCCCTCTTACAAGAGAGTCAAAGAATATGAGATACAGCGGTCTGTCAATTACTGAGCTCAATTCCCTCAGTATCCGTGGATGAATGCCATCTGGGCCGGAGGATTTGTCAGTGTTTAAAGCGTTAAATTCCTGCAGAGACTGGCCATGCCCTCCTTAGGCTAGGTGAATTCCACATGCAGCAGCAACATAAAGGAGTACAGGAAGAAACAAGTTCAGTGGCACAGCCTGCCAAGAGGAGAAACCCCATGGTGAGTGGGGCAGTGCAGAGGACACATGCTAGTTGGTGCTATGACATACATGTAGACAAACCTATGTATCTGAGAACTGAGACTGTAATGTCTTATGCTGATGTCTGTTTTGATATTACCACGTCCAGTATCTTCTTTCTATCATCTGCTCGGACTCTTGAGCACCTACTGCTCCTCAAGATGTTAGTTATCCTATTGTTTGCAGTAATCATTATGAACTAAGGCTGGTTTCACTTTTGCGTCTGTTTGCGCAGCGTTTCATCTGCAGCAATCAGCATGCGTCATGTTTCCCTATCTTTAACATGGTGTATGCTGGTGCAAGAGTTTGCAGCAGTTCACATGCATGAGCGTACGCATACGTTGTTTTTTGGTGTGCGGCAGGGCCCGGTGAACCATCATGTTAGTTTTTTGGAAGCGGCAAAAATCCGGCAAATATGCGCAGTCATGCGCATGCGGATGAGTGCATTAAATAAACACATTACTGTCTATGGAAACGCATGTGTAAGCAAGGATATGTACGCATGCGTTTTTTTAATGAGTTCGTCCAGGAAGTGATCCATCTACCTGATAATTGAGATCTCTATAAAAGGAAGTATGGACACAGCAAGGCAAAAACTCTCTTTGTACCGTGTTAGCCAGTAGATAAAAGAATATTTAGAACTAGCTGAAGAGCCCGGCGCTGCCTGGGTATAGTAACCAACTGTGGTTAGTTCTAACAAATTCTAATGATTATATTGCACATAAAAACATTTCACATCATATATTCAACACTACAGATTTGCAACACAAATTAACTAAACGATTACCCAAGTATTGATAGTATTTTATTTTCAACTCATTCAAGAGCCTTTTGATAAACAACATTTTTGGTATTTCCTTTCGGTGCAAAGATGAACAAATTTTTGGCAGTTCCAACTCTTGAACAGACCATGTAAAGCTGACCATGAGAAAAGCATGGAGATTGCAAATTGATACCTACTACTTTTAAGGACTGTCCCTGAGCATTGTTAATGGACATTGCAAATAGCAGTTGAACTGGAAACTGGAGGCGTTTAAAATCAAAAAACAAATCAGATGGAATGAGTGGAATTCTTGGAATGGAAATGTCCTCTCCTTTGGCACATCCTGTTTCTGAGCTGTGTATCTAACCCTATCATGTGTGATAATGTCTGCTGAGCTGTGTACCTAATCCTCTCCTGTGTGGTACTTTCTGCTGAGCTGTGTATCTAATCCTATCGTGTGTGATACTGACTGCTCAGCCGTGTATCTAATCCTATCCTGTGTGATACTGACTGCTGAGCCGTGTATCTAATCCTATCCTGTGTGATAGTGACTGCTGAGCCGTGTATCTAATCCTATTCTGTGTAATAGTCTGCTGAGCTGTCTATCTAATACTATTCTGTGTGATACTGTGTGCTGAGCTGTGTATCTAATCCTATCCTGTGTGATATTGTCTGCTGAGCCGTGTATCTATTCCTATCCTGTGTGATACTGACTGCTGAGCTGTGTATCTAATCCTATCCTGTGTGATACTGACTGCTAAGCCATGTGTCTAATCCTCTCCTGTGTGATACTGACTGCTGAGCTGTGTATCTTATCCTATTCTGTGTGATACTGGGCTCCCCCTGCAGTCTGTGTCAGAGGGTGGTCTGTGTTGGCACAGTAATAACTTGTGTTATTTCCAGCTTTACAGAAGAATGATAACACCATAGAAATGATAAGAATAATAGGCAAAATTGTTTGGTGAATTGGAACGCGCGGGTTAAAATTTCGCCTCACAACATAGCCTATGATGCTTTCGGGGTCCAGACGTGTGACTGTGCAAAATTTTGTGGTTGTAGCTGCGACAGTGCAGATGCCAATCCCGGACATACACACATACATACAAACATACACACATTGACCTTTATATATTAGATTGAGATGAGAGTCCTCTGTTGTTGATACCTTCTAATGGCTAACTCAAGTTAGCCATTAAAAGGTATCAACCACTGAGGACTCTCAATTCTAAATATTCTATTCTTCTGTGTAAGTATAGAAGCTTAGGAAATGTCTGTCTCTCTGAATGCTTTTTCTTTTCCTTGTAGACTGGCTGATTCTCTCTGACGCAGTGGGTGTCTCCTGGTGCAGTGGTTTTCCTGTGGTCGTCGCCTGGTGCTGTGGTTGGCTCCTGTTGCTGCCGTCTGTCCCTGGCCTGTTCTGACTGCTGTTGTGTTGGACTACTGCCTGTAATGTAAGTATTGTTGTCCTTTTTTTTTGGTCTACATTGTTTTTTGATCTTTACAAGTTTAAAGGGAATCTGTCCCCTACCCTTTGGCGGGCGATGAAAACGAGGTCGGTCCGGTCCGATGGGCGGTGTTCCCAATGTGTGCCGCCTCCCCATCCTTGCCCACCGTCCGCACGTTATTGCTGAATTGGAGTAGGTGTACGACATTTTTTGTGCTTGCGCTAAGCATTCATAGCTAGCGCATGCGCAGTATGAGCTGCCCAACTGCGGGCATAGCCGAAAAGCCGGACTTCGCATGCGCCGGTTAACTAAGCCCCGGAAGTATTTTGCTGTGTTTCGGGGCTTAGTTAACCGGCGAGGGCAATGTAGTGCTAATTATGCTTGCAAAATGCTAGTTTTTCCACAGGAAAATCGCGGGAATATAAAATGCGATTTTCCCGCGGAATGGAATTCCGGAATTCTGCGAGAGTTCCGCTACGTGTGAACCCAGCCTTACTCAGGAGGACCTGTCCTGTCATCCATTACACAGATAACGCATTTACATGACGGTGCATACTGTAAAGCTTAATATCATATGTGTGGGTCTTGCAGAGAAATTAAACAATTACTGCAAGGATACTACACATATTATAGCTAGTGTTGAGCATTCCGATACTGCAAATATCAGGTATTGGCCGATATTTGCTGTATCGCAATTCTGATACCGAGTACCGATATTTTTTCAATATCGAATACCGGAATCGGAAGTTCCCATAATGCAATGAGCCACTGTTGTGGCTGTGATTGGCTGCTGAAATGATGTCATCATGATGCGCGGTCTGTGCGCATCATGATGTGCGGTCAGTGCGGGCCTGCCGGGGGTCTGTGCCGGCTGCCGGGGGGTCTGTGCTGGCTGCCGGCGGTCTGTACGGGCCTGCCGAGGGTCTGTGCCGGCTGCCGGGGGTCTGTGCCGGCTGCCGGCGGTCTGTACGGGCCTGCCGGGGGTCTGTGTGTGTGCAGGCATCGTCCGATGGGACTACAAGTCTCATTGGGTGATGCCTGCTGCAATGACAGTGATTGACACATTAGCCAATGATGGGACAGTAGTAGTCCCATCATCCGGCTAATGTGTTGAATGTAAAAAAATAAATTAATTTAAAAAAAAACATACATACTACATACATACAACATACATACTTCATATATACTACATTCATACAACATACATACATACTACATACATACTGCATATATACTACATTCATACAGCATACATACTACATATATACTACATATATACTACATTCATACAGCATACATACATACTACATATATACAACATTCATACAACATACATACATACTACATGCATACTACATATATACAACATTCATACAACATACATACATACTACATATATACAACATTCATACATACATACTACATATATACTACATTCATATAACATACATACTACATACATACTACATATATACTACATTCATACAGCATACATACATACTACATATATGCTACATATATACTACATTCATACAGCATACATACATACTACATACATACATACATCATACATAAAACATGCTACAGATATACTACATACATACTACATATATACTACATTCATACAGCATACATACATACTACATATATACTACATACATACTACATACATACTACATACAATACATTCATACATTCATAAAATACATACATATAGACATACAGTACATATAACATAGAGTACATACTCACCATTACTTGTCACATTGTTCCCCGAAGCCAGTGTCATCTGTGAAAAAAATATGAAAAAAACAAACCACCAAATACTCCCTGTTCCGCAGAAATCCACGAGTGTCCCACGCTGATCTCCCGTGGAGAACAGCAGCATCAGCTGATGCGACCGCTCTCTAGGGGGCTCCAGGAATCCAATGATGGGAGGTAGGTATCCTTCCGCACTGTATTCCTCCGCCACTGCAAAAAAAATAGTCCCTAGTCTCACTTTATGGCAAAAGCTGCGTGGGAACTTTCTCACACAGCAATGCCAAAAGTGAGACTAGGGACTATTTTTTTTACAGTGGCGGAGGAATACAGTGCGGAAGGATACCTACCTCCCGTCATTGGATTCCTGGAGCCCCCTAGAGAGTGGTCGCATCAGCTGATGCTGCTGTTCTCCACGGGAGATCGGCGTGGGACACTCGTGGATTTCTGCGGAACAGGGAGTATTTGGTGGTTTGTTTTTTTCATATTTTTTTCACAGATGACACTGGCTTCGGGGAACAATGTGACAAGTAATGGTGAGTATGTACTCTATGTTATATGTACTGTATGTCTATATGTATTGTATGAATGTATGAATGTATTGTATGTAGTATGTATGTAGCATGTATGTAGTATATCTGTAGCATGTTTTATGTATGTATGTATGTATGTAATATGTATGTATGTTGTATGAATGCAGTATATATGTAGTATGTATGTATGCTGTGTGAATGTAGTATGTATGTAGTATGTATTTATGTTGTATGAATGTTGTATATATGTAGTATGTATGTAGTATGTAGTATGTATGTATGCTGTATGAATGTAGTATATATGTAGTATGTATGTAGTATGCATGTTGTATGAATGTTGTATGTAGTATGTATGTAGTATGTATGCTTTTTTTTTTTTTTACATTCAACACATTAGCCGGATGATGGGACTACTACTGTCCCATCATTGGCTAATGTGTCAATCACTGTCATTGTAGCAGGCATCACCTGATGGGACTTGTAGTCCCATCGGACGATGCCTGCACACACACACAGACCCCTGGCAGGCCCGTACAGACCGCCGGCAGCCGGCACTGACCCCCCGGCAGCCGGCACAGACCCCCGGCAGTCCCGTACAGACCGCCGGCAGCCGGCACAGATCCCCCGGCAGCCGGCACAGACCCCCGACAGGCCCGTACAGACCGCCGGCAGCCGGCACAGACCCCCGTCAGGCCCATACAGACCGCCGGCAGCCGGCACAGACCCCCGTTAGGCCTGTACAGACCCCCGAGAGGCTCGCACAGACCCCCGGCAGGCCCATACAGACCCCTGAGAGACCCGCACAGAGCCCGCCTGCACACACAGACACGCACAGTGTCCGCCCACGCACCGCCCACACTCTTCCCCCCTCCTGAACTGGATGTACAAGGAAAGAAAGAGTTTTTTTAAAATCCGATATTTCTGTCCCATTAACTTGAATGGGACTTCCGGTATCGGAATCGGCGATACCCGATACTTTTTGTGTATCGGGCCGATCCAATCCGATCCGATATTTCGGGATATCGGATGGTATTGCTCAACACTAATTATAGCTCATCGATGAGGGAGACAGTGGGGGTGACACTAAGCAGTCAGGCTATATTCAAGGGACCTTTATCATTGTTCTTGCATCCCATTCATAACCAATAACAATTTGGACAAAAAGTTATATCCCGCCCACATAAGAGATTATAAATCGTGATATGGAGAGTAAAACGAAATGTATCTGGGTTAAAAAACTATTTCGAAATAGGGTCGTTCTGCTCTTTCGGCTTGGAGGACCCTACAGATGTAATATATAATTTGACCTGTTGTGGTGCTGAAGGAAAATGTAGCTGATCACTTGAGGACCTGGTAGCAGGACATAAAAATAACCTTACTAACAAAAAGATTTTGACCAAGGTTCATCATTCCTTTAAATATCGTTACTATTAAAAAAAAATAATTATCAAAAAACAATGCAACCACATCATCTGAAACTTTACAGTAGTACAAGAATAACACTGCACCATCATACCAAATATGTATATACCTAAGCCTAGACCTTATCTGTAGAACTACACACTGCTAATCTCAAACATGTATACACAGAGGCCTCCAGTAATCGTGGGACATAATTATGCCTCGTGTCCCTTATGTAAGTAGCATACAATCTTTGGGAAGGGTAATGTATGGTCTCCAGTACAGTATATCTCAGCTGAATGTTTCTGTAGAAGTAAGAAGCTTCTTTCGTTTTTCTTTTTCTGCAGAGCAGTCAAGATGTATTTATTTCCTAAGCTTCCTGTTTATACGTATATGTTGCCAAAAGTTATTATGTGAGCACTGAACAGTCTCTGAAAAAAAAAAAAACATTTATCTTGCCAACTTTTTTTTTCCTTTTCCCACTTGGGAACGTACTTTGCTAGCGGCTAATTTCGTCTGCATTTTCACATACCCGGCAAAAGGGCTGCACATTATGAACCACATATCCTAAATGTTAGCAGAAAACAATACTGTAATAATGTTTTGTAACGGTCAGGATATTAATCCATTCCTGCAGATCACGGATGGCAAAATATCTTACCATAAATTTCGAAACCCCCCTATAATTCACGCAATGTGTTATATTTTGCAATGTGTAAATGACTGTACACTGTAATACATTTTATTTTTTATAATGATAGCCAATATGAATATGCATTTAATATTCTATTAGTATAAAACATCTACTATAATAAAGTATACCATAATGTTTTATTATTATAATATATGCAGTTGTGCTCAAAAGTTTACATACCCCGGCATGAATTTTTGCTTTCTTGGCCTTTTTTTCAGAGAATATGAATGATAACACCAAAACTTTTTCTCCACTCATGGTTAGTGGTTGGGTGAAGCATTTATTGTCAAACTACTGTGTTATCTCTTTTTAAATCATAATAACAACCAAAACATCCAAATGACCCTGATCAAACGTTCACATACCCGGGTGATTTTCGCCTGATAGCATGCACAGAAGTTGACACAAATGGGTTTGAATGGCTACTAAAGGTAACATCCTCACCTGTGACCTGTGACAAATGCGAGGAAAATTGTTCAGGATGCAAAGAAATACCCACAAATAACATCAGCTGAAATACTGGATGCTCAGAAAACTAGCAGTGTGCCTAGCAGTGCGGCTCAGGATGGACCGGAGTAAGACTGAGACTGGAGTAGGACGGCAGGAACACTGAAGGCAGGACTGGAGTAGGATGGCAGGAACACTGGAGGCTGGACTGGAGCAGGACGGCAGGAGCACTGGAGGCAGGACTGGAGTAGGACGGCAGGAACACTGAAGGCAGGACTGGAGAAGGACGGCAGGAACACTGAAGGCAGGACTGGAGTAGGACGGCAGGAACACTGAAGGCAGAACTGCGGAAGAGAACAAGGAACACGGGTAGCAGGACTGAGAAGCTGCTTCGAGGAGCAGCCAAGACTGGAACTGCAGAAGCAGAGTGCACACGATGAAGCGAAGCCAGAGTGTTAGGAAACACAACGATCAGGCGCCTCCCTCAGGGGGAAGCGGCCTGATATGGCACGGTCTGGTCAGCCATTGGTCCAAAGGTGCTTCCGGGTCAGGGCACAGCCGAAGCATAAGAAGCAGGAAGGAGGCGCGGCCGCGGCATGTGCATAGCATGCAGGGAAGGCATCGCCCGGCCGTCGGGTGGAGAGAGGCTGCGGCGTGGGAGCGGAGGCCGACTGCGGTGTGGGAGCGGAGGCAGGGTGAGTATGGCGGAGCAGTGTAACAGGTTTCCAAGCATGAACCGCCTTTTTGAGGTCTTGCCACATCATCTCAATTGGATTAATGAAAGGAATTTGACTAGACTACTCCAAAGTCTTAATTTTGTTTTTGTTAAGCCATTCAGAGGTGGACTTGCTGGTGTGTTTTGAATCATTGTCCTGCTGCATAACCCAAGTGTGCTTCAACTTGAGGTCACGAACTGATGGTCTAACATTTTCCTTCAGGATTTTTTGGTAGACAGCAGAATTCATGGCTACATTTACCACAGCAAGTCTTACAGGTCCTAAAGCAGCAAAATGGCCCGAGAACATCACACCACCACCATATTTTATCGTTGGTATGTTATTCCTTTTCTGAAATGTTGTGTTACTTCAATGCCAAATGTAATGGGACATTAACCATCCCAAAAATCTTGAGGATCATCAAAATGTTTTCTGGCAAAACTGAGTCATGAGCACTGACCTTAACCGAGGCAAGTTAGGCCTGCAATTTTTGGGATGTTGTTGTGGGGTCTTTTGTGACCTCTTTGATAAGTCATCTCTGCGCTTTTGGGGTAATTTTGGTCGGCCGGCCACTCCTGGGAAGGTTCACCACTGCTCCATGTTTTCGTTATTTGTGGATATTTGCTCTCATTGTGGTTCGCTGGAGTCTCAAAGCTTTAGAAATGACTTTATAACCTTTTTCGAGGCTGACAGATCTCAGTTATTTATTTTCTTATTTGTTCCAGAATTTCTTTTATTGCATCAATATTTTTTGAATGTGTCAATGCCAAATATGTGTATTTATTTTTTTGTAATTTCCATTCTTTATTTTGAGTGGGGTAAATAGGTGTGATTTAAACTTTAAGATTTTTTAACATTTCTTAAAACTTTTTTCTTTATTTTTTTACATGACTTTTTTTTCCCCCTTAGGGAACTTAACCTGTGGTCATTGTTTAATTGCTTATACTACAGGTGCTTCTCACAAAATTAGAATATCATCAAAAAGTTAATTTATTTCACTTCTTCAATACAAAAAGTAAAACTCATATATTATATAGAGTCATTACAAACAGTGATCTATTTCAGGTGTTTATTTCTGTTAATGTTGATGATTATAGCTTACAGCCAATAAAAACCCAAAAGTCATTATCTCAGGAAATTAGAATACTTTATAACACCAGCTTGAAAAATGATTTTAAAATCCGAAATGTTGGCCTACTGAAATGTATGTTCAGTAAATGCACTCAATACTTGGTCGGGGCACCTTTTCATCAATTACTGCATCAATGCAGCGTGACATGGAGGCGATCAGCCTGTGGCACTGCTGAGGTGTTATGGAAGCCCAGGTTTCTCTGATAGCAGCCTTCAGCCCGTGTGCATTGTTGGGTCTGGTGTCTCTCATCTTCCTCTTGACAATATCCCATAGATTCTCTATGGGGTTAAGGTCAGGCGAGTTTGCTGGCCAATCAAACACAGAGATACTGTTGTTTTTAAACCAGGCATTGGTACTATTGTCAGTGTGGGCAGGTGCCAAGTCCTGCTGGAGAATGACATTTCCATCTCCAAAAAGCTTGTCGGCAGAGGGAAGCGTGAAGTGCTCTAAAATTTCCTGGTAGACGGCTGCACTGACTTTAGTCTTGATAAAACACAGTGGACCTACACCAGCAGATGACATGGCTCCCCAAACCATCACTGATTGTAGAAGCTTCACACTAGACTTCAAGCAGCTTGGATTCTGGCCTCTCCACTCTTCCTCCAGACTCTGGGACCTTGATATCCAAATGAAATGCAAAATTTAGTTTAATCTGAAAGCAACACCTTGGACCACTGGCCACTGAGCAACAGTTCAGTTCTTTTTCTCTTTGGCCCAGGTAAGACACTTCTGGTGTTGTCTATTGGTCATTAGTGGCTTGAAACAAAGAATGTGACACTTGTAGCCCAAGTCCTGGATAAGTCTGTGTGTGGTGGCTCTTGAAGCAATGACTCCAGCAGTAATCCACTCCTTGTGAATCTCCCCCCCAATTTTTGAATGGCCTTTTCTTACCAATCCTTTCAAGGCTGTGGTTATCCCGGTTGATTGTGCACCTTTTTCTACCACACTTTTTCCTTCCACTCAACTTCCATTAATATGCTTGGATACAGCACTCTGTGAAAAGCCAGCTTTTTTAGCAATGACCTTTTGTGGCTTACCCTCCTTGTGGAGTGTGTCAGTGACTGCCTTCTGGAAATCTGTCAAGTCAGCTGTCTTTCCCCTGATTGTAGAGCCTACTGAAACAGACTAAGGGACTTTTTTAAGAGCTAAGGAAGCCTTTGCAGGTGTTTTTTGTTAATTATTCTAATTTACTGAGATAATGACTTTTGGGTTTTCATTGGCTGTAAGCCATAATCATCAACATTAACAGAAATAAACACTTGCAATAGATCACTCTGTTTGTGTTGGTAATGACTCTATATAATATGAGTTTCACTTTTTGTATTGAAGAACTGAAATAAATTAACTTTATGATGATATTCTAATTTTGTGAGAAACACCTATATATACTGCCATACCATGCTATTGCAGCACACATAAAAAACCAGAGTATCTTATGATGTCTAGCTTTTGAGTGTCTTTTGGTCTGCTTTACTTTGGCAGGTAAGTCAAGAGAAGTTAAGAGATTTCGTGATTGAGAACTTAAGTGGCAGTAATCAGGCCTGCCTGTGACTAGAGAATTTGAATTCAGCTTCCCAAAGATGTGAAAAACCACAGTTAATTTATGTTTTAAGGAGGGGGGCAATCAATTTTTTACACAGGGCCCTGTAGGTTTGGATTTCTTTCTCTTCTTGTGTAGAGCAAAACAGGGAGGGGGGGGAGCAGTTGAATAAGCCCCGCCCATCGGACCGGACCGGGGCAGATTACATACATCTGAACCGATATAAAAAAGATATTTATGCATGAAAGGTGTGGGGTCAGGGGGAAGCAAAAGTATTAAGAGAATCCTTATGTGACACACAATTGAATGATATCATTATATGATATCTCAAAAAAGGGTGACAGATTCTCTTTAATAATAAAGTAATTCATTTAAAAACTGCATTTTGTGTTTACTTGTGTTATCTTTGTCTAATATTTATGGTGATCTGAAACATTTATGTGTGACAAACATGCAAAAGAATAGGAAATCAGAAAGGGGGCAAACACTTTTTCATACAACTGTATCTCAGCACTAAGATCTCATCTCCCGAGATCTTGGTGCCGAGATCTCCATATGCGCGTGTGCCGTCCCTGGCAGCCATTTTCCCGGAGTCCACCGCACAGGAAACCATGGAACTGCGGTGGCTCTGTTCTTTCACAAAATGTCGTCAGGGCCCCTGCAGCAGCACCAGACACCCGCAGCAGCATCGGACACCCGCAGCGGCGCGCTGCACATCCGAACACCCCCTCATCCCAGCCTGCGGCCTGCAGCAACGCTCCACTCTTGCCTCCTCCAGCAGCGACCCTGCTTCACCGCCACCACCACCCCCGGTAAGCAATAAGATGCATGGATTATAAACACCACCATTTTATTAAAAAAGTTTTTTTCCTATTTTTCTCCTTAAAATTTGGGGTGCGTCTTATAATCCGCAAAATGCGGTATATAAAAATGTATTAAACATTCATTCTGCAACTTTATTGGAAGTTAATTATTGGGAGAGGGGGAAGATGGTGACCTCTCAACACTTACATTATGTTGAAATCTGCGCTCCCTAGACAGGCCCTTCCCCTGTGTGCCATCACATGCCTAAGCCCTGCCTGACCCTGCACCTTACCCTGGCTAGTGTGGTAAAAGGGATCACTTCATTGGAGTCTGTCCTTCCAAAGTTAAACTGAAAAAAATGGTGAAAAACTTCTGACCCCAGGTTGTGTGCAGGACGTACTACTATGGTAAAGACAACATATGGAATGAGACAGACAGGGGAAACACACACAAAAAAATTCTTCAAGCATGCACATCAGTTTCTTTCAGAACACCTCCTCCAGAGTAGTCAGGAACAGAATAGTAATTCTATAACTGGCATGGGAGAAAGCCAGTAGTAGGTTTAAATAATGAAAGTGCCATAGTTCCATCAAGCACCATTTAACACAAGAACTAAAAGAAAAATTCAGCTACAACAAGGAACTCTTAAACCCTTTCATATCACAGGAAACCATAAAGCTGTTTAACTCATGAATGGGGGTGTAGATTTCAAAGAGGACCTGTGCTCAGCCAATTGCCTAGATCTTCTAATCCCAGATGCACTACAGGTCCCAGCAGCATGTGGCACATGTGACATCATGTTCACATTTCATTTACGTTGGTGTGGTCATTCCATCTCCTTGTTATCCTGATGAAATATTTCTCCTTGCTCTACGCTAACAACACCAAGGTTTCCAGGAAAGTAGTCCAAATGGGACTGTAAAAAATGTAACTTCAAAATCATCAGTCAACTCAAGTCATCCAAAGGTTTAGTGACATCAACTAACTTTCCACAACTACACTATGTTCTCAAGAAGTTCAGGTTGCAAAGATGTTCTCATTGGCCAACTTTTTGGCTCCAGTGATGAGTCCTATCCCGGCTGTCCCATTCACACAAAAAGCATGGGTGCTTCTTGTATTCTCCTTGCTGCCTAAGAAGTAAAGAGAAAACTTTGAGATCATCACATATTGAACATCCTTGATCCTCATAGTTACCATTCTCAAGAATAAAGTCTAAATTCTTACAGCTTTCCTTCAAGGGAACAGAATGCACTGAAGCATACTTGCTGCCATTGTGCAGTAGCACAGCTTTCAGACTTTTTTTTGAATGAATCAATGAAGAGTTTCTACTCTCTCACATTGTAGTTAATATTACATTTTTCCATCAGACCAGGAACATCACTGCAATACCCAAGAGCACCGTCTTGGGATAAGTATGGAAGGAATTCCTATTTTCTGCTTCTGTACCATGAAAAACAGCTACTAGGAGTTAGCAGGTTCTTTTCCCTTTAGTCTAGATCCTAAAAGCTCAGCAGAATGTTTAGGAAGGTCCAAATCCCTGGTTAAATAATTGATTTCGAGCTGTGAAAAAAGGAGTGGCTCATTGGGACAAGCGTGAATGTCTTCATCTGAATCTTGCTCTGAATCTTCTGAATGGAGTGTATCTTCGAGTTTCTCAGGAAGTCAATTGACAGGTATTCTTCGACTATGAGGCACAGGGCAAATCGCTGACAGGAGGTCGGGGTATATAATGTTCTTCTTATTTTTACGGCTGATTTTGCAGTTCTCTCCGGATCAGCACGTCCAGGCGACAATGATGGTAGTTCTATTCAGCAGCAGCTGTGTCCCTCCTGTGTAAAATATAGAACTAAATTAAAAAACAGCATTTTCATAACCAGAAGAGGGAAAGCCCATGGTTGGGGGCTGATGTTAATAATTTGGGACAAGGGACAATGCTCCATAAGGTTCCCAGGATATTAATACCAGCTCACAGCTGTTTTCTTAGACTTTCCTGGTGAATTTACAGGGGACCGCAGAGAAAAAATGACGTAGGGAAGGGGTCAGAAATATTGCTCTCCCCAGATTACCAAGATCAGCCTTCAGCTGCCCCAGAAATGGTGCATCTATAGGATGTGCCAAATCTGGTGCTTAGCCTCGCTCTTCCCACTTACACTGTTGTGGTGGCAAGTGGGGTAATAGAGTTGGGGTTGATGTCAGCTTTGTATTGTCAGCTGACAGCAAGCTCAGGGTTTAGTAATGGAGAGGCATCTATAAGACACCCCCATTCCATAGTAAATTTGGAAATAAACACAGCAAGAAAAAATCCTTTATTTGAAATAAAAAACACCCATTATTACACATTTATTTTAAAATAAAAAACACAGTTATAATCACCATACACCTGTTCCATTAAAGCCCTTGTCCCCCTATAAAAGACAGAAAATAAAAAGCAAAACAAATACTCACCTTACGCCTAATCTACCGATGCCCATGTCCCCTGTAAAAAAAACAAAAATAATAAACAACCATACCCCTCACCTGTGCGAAGTGTCAACTGGCTTCCCCTTGCCTGCTGCCCTAGATTGACAGGTATCAATCTATCTGCCACCCTACTCCACAGGCCAGGCATATGAAGAATATGGGAGTTTGTTGTCACATGCAGTAAATGACCAGTACTTACAGTTGTGGCCAAAAGTATTGACACCCCTGCAATTTTGTCAGATAATACTCAGTTTCTTCCTGAAAATGATTGCAAACACAAATTCTTTGTTATTATTATCTTCATTTAACTTGTCTTAAATGAAAAAACACAAAAAGAATTGTCCTAAAGCCAAATTGCATATAATTCCACACCAAACCTAAAAAAGAGGGTGGACAAAAGTATTTGCACTGTTCGAAAAATCATGTGATGCTTCTCTAATTTGTGTAATTAACAGCACCTGTAACTTACCTGTGGCACCTGACAGGTGTTGGCAATAACTAAATCACACTTGCAGCCAGTTGACATGGTTTAAAGTTGACTCAACCTCTGTCCTGTGTCCTTGTACCACATTGAGCATGGAGAAAAGAAAGAAGACCAAAGAACTGTCTGATGACTTGAGAAACCAAATTGTGAGGAAGCATGAGCAATCTCAAGGCTACAAGTCCATCTAAAGTCCTGAATGTTCCTGTGTCTACCGTGCGCAGTGTCATCAGGAAGTTTAAAGCCCATGGCACTGTGGCTAACCTCCCTAGATGTGGACGGAAAAGAAAAATTGACAAGAGATTTCAACGCAAGATTGTGCGGATGTTGGATAAAGAACCTCGACTAACATCCAAACAAGTTCAAGCTGCCCTGCAGTCCAAGGGTACAACAGTGTCAACCCGTACTATCCGTCGGCGTCTGAATGAAAAAGGACTGTATGGTAGGAGACCCAGGAAGACCCCACTTCTTATCCCGAGACATAAAAAAGCCAGGCTGGAGTTTACCAAAACGCACCTGAAAAAGCCTAAAACGTTTTGGAAGAATGTTCTCTGGTCAGATGAGACAAAAGTAGAGCTTTTTGGCCAAAGGCATCAACATAGAGTTTACAGGAGAAAAAAAGAGGCATTCAAAGGAAAGAACACGGTCCTTACAGTCAAACATGGCGGAGATTCCCTGATGTTTTAGGGTTGCCTTGCTGCCTCTGGCACTGGACTGCTTGACCATGTGCATGGCATTATGAAGTCTGAAGTCTACCAACAAATTTTGCAACATAATGTAGGGCCCAGTGTGAGAAAGCTGGGTCTCCCTCAGAGGTCATGGGTCTTCCAGCAGGACAATGACCCAAAACACCCTTCAAAAAGCACTAGAAAATGGTTTGAGAGAAAGCACTGGAGACTTTTAAGGTGGCCAGCAATGAGTCCAGACCTGAATCCCATAGAACACCTGTGGAGAGATCTAAAAATGGCAGTTTGGAGAAGGCACCCTTCTAATATCAGGGACCTGGAGCAGTTTGCCAAAGAAGAATGGTCTAAAATTAAAGCAGAGCATTGTAAGAAACTCACTGATGGTTACCGGAAGTGGTTGGTCGCAGTTATTTTGGCTAAAGGTTGTGCAATCAATTAGGCTGAGGGTGCCAATACTTTTGTCTGGCCCATTTTTGGAGTTTTGTGTGAAATGATAAATGTTTTGCTTTTTGCTTCATTCTCTTTTGTGTTTTTTCATTTAAGACAAATTAAATGAAGATAATAATACCAAACAATTTGTGATTGCAATCATTTTCAGGAAGAAACTGAGTATTATCTGACAAAATTGCAGGGGTGTCAATACTTTTGGCCACAACTGTACCTCAAGATCCTGCAGCTCCTTTAATGTTGTTGTAGGTTTATTGTCAGATACCTGAAACTATTTTCTTCTTGTCTTTTCCGCAATTTTTGGGGGATGTCTAGCTCTAGGGGATGCCACTGTTGTGCCAAATTTAAGCCACTTCTTGATGACCATCTTCACAGTGTTCCATGGTATACATAATATCTTGGAAAGATGTTTGCAACCATCTCCTGACTGGTAACTTTTTACAATGATCTCCCTTTGCTGTATTGTACATTCTTCCTCGACTATGCTATAAAATGCAGCTAAGAAAATGTATGAAAATCCTTCTACAATACATAATCTTTACATGGGGTTAATCATAATCACAGTACATGATGGTATTTGTGCACTGGCTACTATTTAAAATGAGTTTAAATGTGATTCTGTAATTCTGAACACAACCAAATTCCCAATTATAAGAGTGTTCATACTTATGCAACCACATTAATATAGTTTTGTAATTTTTTTCTTCAAAATGATTTCAGTTTGTTTCTCACTGCATTTGTACAGATTATGAGTTACATTAAAGATAGAAAAAGTTGTGTAATGATTCTGCTTGTATGATTTTTTTTACATAGCAAAAACCTAGCATTTCACTAGGGACGTGTAAACTTTTAATATCCACTTTATACTGTATGTGACATTACAAATGAAACCATTTCAAATGCTTCACATTGAATTATAGCTGTCTCCTGTGACCTTGAACACCGTGAGAACATAGCCAGACACTATGTGTAACCATTCCAAGATAATGTCAGAAAGATGCCTTTGTCTATTGTCTGGGAAGGTCACCTGAAGGAGAAGGCATTTCACTTTCCAGTAGAAGTCTATTTTTTTTTTTTTATAGAATTGTTATGGCATCACCAGAGAACTACAAACTACAATTCTAATCATTCCTACAGTATATCTGGGGGGCACTGTCATTTCTGTATTGTGGACCCTCTCGCTGTACAAATATTGCTGGGCAAATATGAAGAAGACATGGTATAACAATGGAGGGACTTCACATTGATGCCTTGAGAACAACCTAACTATACTGCTTTATCCAAACTTTCACATAGCGATGTCATCTCTATATAACCCTCTGTAACTCACACCCTGTACAGGAAGTGACATTGATCTTTCTATAGTTAGTCTAAGAAAATGCTCAGAATCTGTTCATGCTTTTGGGATGCAACACAACAAAAGTGCAAGTGTCGATTCGAACGTTGGCGTTGGGTCTATGCCCCTGAGATCTGACATAATGGTTGCAAACCATGACTTATGCTCTAAGACCTAACCTAGACAGGTGTGTGCATTGGTCCTGTTGGAGAGGGCATTTCAAAATATTGGATTGCAACAAGAAAAGAATAATTCGGCCCAGCTACCACCACCTTACCTTAGCGACATGCCATAAGGTACAATTCACACGCCTAAAAAGAACGCCACAGACCCAAAAGAATGGGTGCGCAATCCTTAACAAAATGAACAAGGATTCTAAGCATGAAGTGGAAAAAATGCATTGGCTCGGGAGTAATGTACAAGCTGTGGACATTACTAATAAAATCATCACATCAGAACGGCAAGTGCCATCCTCTTTTTTCCACTTCATGTTTAGATTTCTAAATATTGCAAGTGGTTGAAGACCACTTGCTGATGACTACTTGTATTGGAACTAAATTCCTTGGTGAAAAGGCACAGAGTGAACAACTATTGGAGGTTAATTAAGAAAACACTGATAAATTTGTGACCTGTGAATACAACCAAGTTCTCCCTATAATGACCTGAAGCTGTTGACTGCACCTGTGTGCCTGCCCTAAAACTGCATATATTGAACATATTGTAGCCTACGACTGTGGCCTGTGCTATTTGGCTCATCAGAGGCCTGAGACAGTAAGGAAACTGTGGAACTATTGAGTAACGCTGCGGACTGTACCTATTGAGAGATTGATTACCTGTGAAGTGTTTTAAGGGTGATATACTGTGAAGTGTGCCCAGGGTGCTATACTGTGAAATATGGAAAGGGTGCTATACTGTGAAGTGTGACCAGGGTGCTATACTGTGAAGTGCACCAAGAGTGCTATACTGTGAAGTGTGCCCAGAGTGCTATACTGTGAAATATGGAAAGGGTGCTATACTGTGAAGTGTGCCCAGGGTGCTATACTGTGAAATATGGAAAGGGTGCTATACTGTGAAGTGTGCCCAGGGTGCTATACTGTAAAGTGTGCCAAGGGTGCTATACTATGAAGTGTGCCAAGGGTGCTATGCTGTGAAGTGTGCCAAGGGTGCTATACTGTGAAGTGTGCCCAGGGTGCTATACTGTGAAGTGTGCCAAGGGTGTTATAGTGTGAAGTGTGCCAAGGGTGCTATACTGTGAAGTGTGCCAAGGGTGCTATACTGTGAAGTGCGCCAAGAGTGCTATACTGTGAAGTGTGCCCAGGGTGCTATACTGTGAAGTGTGCCAAGGGTGTTATAGTGTGAAGTGTGCCAAGGGTGCTATGCTGTGAAGTGTGCCAAGGGTGCTATACTGTGAAGTGTGCCCAGGGTGCTATACTGTGAAGTGTGCCAAGGGTGTTATAGTGTGAAGTGTGCCAAGGGTGCTATACTGTGAAGTGTGCCAAGGGTGCTATACCGTGAAGTGCGCCAAGAGTGCTATACTGTGAAGTGTGCCCAGGGCGCTATACTATAAAGTGTGCCAAGGGTGCTATACTGTGAAGTGTGCCCAGGGTGCTATACTGTGAAGTGCGCCAAGAGTGCTATACTGTGAAGTGTGCCCAGAGTGCTATACTGTGAAGTATGCCAAGGGTGCTATACTGTGAAGTGTGCCCAGGGTGCTATACTGTGAAGTGTGCCCAGGGTGCTATACTATAAAGTGTGCCAAGGGTGCTGTGCTGTGAAGTGTGCCCATGGTGCTATACTGTGAAGTGCGTCAAGAGAGAACCCACATTGATGTCCTCTGTGTGACAAGGACGACTGCAGGGGAAGAAGTGCTACAGTAAGCGGTGTTCTCCGGCGGCATGTGCTGAAGCCAGCTGTCATTCTCACCTGCTCTGCCAGCGAGCATAGGAGAATGATGAGCGTTATCTTAAAGTCCGCAAGACAGCAGGTGGGGGCTTTTGGGACTCTTACCCTCATCATCCGAACCCTGCTGCCACTAATAACAGTGACAGTAGGTGCGGATCATTGGGGTATTCCACAGCCCCCACCTGCTGTTGTTCGGAATTTATTATAATGCTCATCATTCTCCTCTGCTCGCCGGCAGAGCAGGGGAGAATGATGACAGCCAGCTTCAGCACCTGCCACCGGGGAACAGCGCTTACTGTCCGTGTGGTATGGATGCGGCACACGGTTGCCACATGTGTGCCACACGTAGTGCACACACGGACACGTTTTTTCCAGTACCGAAAATAAATGGACGTGTGAAAGAGGCCTAATTGTGATACCACACAACAGTCTTGCAATCACATGCAACTTATCGTGACTCCGCAGTGGTCCGATGAAGGATATAATGCTGGCGAAGTTCGACACTGTGTCTTCAGGCTTACCCACCCAACACACGATCTTGCTTCTGGCGGCAGCGGGCGGTCACCGGTTTTGCCCACTGAGCCCCTAGTCCATTTTACTGTGGAGCAAATGACTAAACCTCTCCGCAAGGTTCCACGTGCCACGTGCCTCTTTGAGCATCTGCCGTCACTTGAATGGCTGCTCTGCATGGCTCTGCTCGGCGTGCACTCTTCTGTGAACCAGCCGAAACCCGGATGCCTGTGCTGCAATGCTCTTCCTGGCACACGCTGCTCTGCGCGTCCATCGATAACAGTAAGTCCTCACGCAGTAAGTCTCTCACGCAGTCGTCCTGGATCTGCGCTCTGCAGACGGGAGCTTTTCTCAACAAACTCCCGCTCGGAGTACTCTGACTTGCGTGCTCGGCGATGCTCCCCGGGTCCTTACTGCCCCTGGCCGTTATCTCCGCCGCGCGGCTTGTCACTGCTCACGGCGCAGGTCCTCATTCACTCAGCCCTCCGGTGGGAATCCCCTATCTCTTCCCACGCAAACCTCCTTATACTCTCTGGACTCACCACGCCGCCTCTTCCGTCCTTAATCTTCTTCCCCCCTGCAACAGGAGGTTCGGCTCCAACAGTTCCGGAGCCGGCTCTTCAGCAGCACTCGCAGCCTGGTCCTTCCTTCTACACATGCACCCATAGACTTGTATAGGTGCACGTGATCCGATTTTCGGAGTCACTCTCAGCATTCTGTGATTTTTTTTCACATGCTGATTCTTCAGATTTGCACTGCCTCATTGTATAACATTGGTCCAAGTGCTGTCCGAAAAAACCTACCCTACGCTTGTGTGAGCAAACCCTGATGAAGTGAGAGGAGCCTTCTCTTTTTATGGACCCCAAAGCAGCTGTATGGGCTGGTACTGTATTACACACGTCCTTGATTATAGTATCTTGTTACCTGTCTGTTCAAGGAGAAAGGAATCAGTGAAATGTAACGTGTAAAAGTGTATGCCAACTATAAAACAATACACAATGCAAAATGTTATGCAACCCACATACCTTTGAAACAGAATTTTTAACCAAGGATACGTTTGGAAAATTCTGTTTAAAATGTCCTGGATCCAATTTGGAAAAAAACAGAATTTACAATTCAGATCTGTATATATTTGTGATTTCTGGTTTTATTTTAATGTTTATAAAAGTTGTACAGTTATCTGCAATCTTAAAGGGAATCTGTCAGCAGAATTTCACCTCCCAAACTCTTCATATGTACATGTAGCACTTTCAAAGACAAGTCCAGCAATAGCTTTACATAGCATGTCCGTTTCTCCATTACTGAGCAATCAGTGTTTGAATGAGCATGGAAATGAGACTTAAGGACTATGGTAGATCTGAAGCCTTTGTCACTCCAGCTTTATTCCAACCTCCTCCTACTGTGTGACTAACAGCATTTGTAGTGTGTGACTTTAGGCAAAGGAGCTGTCAGTCAAGCAGGAGGAGGAGGCAGCATTGGGCAGGGAATAGAGCTGGAGTGACAGAGTCTGTACTGATCTCATCGAAGCTCCAGTTCCTTTCATCTTAGTCCAGCCAACTTCTGCCCTAAAAGCACTGGCCCAGGCGGTAAGATGCCACATCTTCCTTTTCCTGTTCTGACCCACTGCTAAGACCTGCAGTGGCCGTAGGTAAGGTGGGCTATAACGGCTTAACGTTACATGACTGCCGAATTGTCCAGGCCTATAGCCCATGTGGACACTTGGGCGCCGTGGCCCCGTCTGACTAAACCACTCTTCATCTCTAACCTTAACTCTCAGCAGCCCTCCTACAATTAACCCTCTATGATCCTCCTATCAGGCCCCACTAGTATACCCCCATCTAGTGGCCCACCACATAATTACAACTAGAATCATAGAATGATCATCCTGATCCTCCTATCAGGCCCCACTAGTATACCCCCATCTAGTGGCCCACCACATAATTACAACTACCCGGTCTATAGGGGAACTATGTTCTAAGAAGGATACACTAACTCTCCCTGACTGTACATATACAAAGAACACATAATATGTATGCAATATTATAATACAGGAATACAAGGCAATATATTACAGTCTTCTATATAATGGTAACACATTCAAGTGGCAATACCATAAGCAATGAGCGATAACACATAGTTATACATGTAGCAGTAGCGCAGGCAATTATCATAAAACACATCTGTAAACATTAGGAATCGGAAGAGAATCAGAGGGAAGGGAAGCATAAAAGACATTATATCTTATCCCCTTACACCCTTTCGCACCCAGCACACACGCACTATACCTCAGAGTTACATACAGTGGGGAAAAAAAGTATTTAGTCAGTCAGCAATAGTGCAAGTTCCACCACTTAAAAAGATGAGAGGCGTCTGTAATTTACATCATAGGTAGACCTCAACTATGGGAGACAAACTGAGAAAAAAAATCCAGAAAATCACATTGTCTGTTTTTTTTTCATTTTATTTGCATATTATGGTGGAAAATAAGTATTTGGTCAGAAACAAGCAATCAAGATTTCTGGCTCTCACAGACCTGTAACTTCTTCTTTAAGAGTCTCCTCTTTCCTCCACTCATTACCTGTAGTAATGGCACCTGTTTAAACTTGTTATCAGTATAAAAAGACACCTGTGCACACCCTCAAACAGTCTGACTCCAAACTCCACCATGGTGAAGACCAAAGAGCTGTCAAAGGACACCAGAAACAAAATTGTAGCCCTGCACCAGGCTGGGAAGACTGAATCTGCAATAGCCAACCAGCTTGGAGTGAAGAAATCAACTGTGGGAGCAATAATTAGAAAATGGAAGACATACAAGACCACTGATAATCTCCCTCGATCTGGTGCTCCACGCAAAATCCCACCCCGTGGGGTCAGAATGATCACAAGAACGGTGAGCAAAAATCCCAGAACCACGCGGGGGGACCTAGTGAATGAACTGCAGAGAGCTGGGACCAATGTAACAAGGCCTACCATAAGTAACACACTACGCCACCATGGACTCAGATCCTGCAGTGCCAGACGTGTCCCACTGCTTAAGCCTGTACATGTCCGGGCCCGTCTGAAGTTTGCTAGAGAGCATTTGGATGATCCAGAGGAGTTTTGGGAGAATGTCCTATGGTCTGATGAAACCAAACTGGAACTGTTTGGTAGAAACACAACTTGTCGTGTTTGGAGGAAAAAGAATACTGAGTTGCATCCATCAAACACCATACCTACTGTAAAGCATGGTGGTGGAAACATCATGCTTTGGGGCTGTTTCTCTGCAAAGGGGCCAGGACGACTGATCCGGGTACATGAAAGAATGAATGGGGCCATGTATCGTGAGATTTTGAGTGCAAACCTCCTTCCATCAGCAAGGGCATTGCAGATGAAACGTGGCTGGGTCTTTCAACATGACAATGATCCAAAGCACACCGCCAGGGCAACGAAGGAGTGGCTTCGTAAGAAGCATTTCAAGGTCCTGGAGTGGCCTAGCCAGTCTCCAGATCTCAACCCTATAGAAAACCTTTGGAGGGAGTTGAAAGTCCGTGTTGCCAAGCGAAAAGCCAAAAACATCACTGCTCTAGAGGAGATCTGCATGGAGGAATGGGCCAACATACCAACAACAGTGTGTGGCAACCTTGTGAAGACTTACAGAAAACGTTTGACCTCTGTCATTGCCAACAAAGGATATATCACAAAGTACTGAGATGAAATTTTGTTTCTGACCAAATACTTATTTTCCACCATAATATGCAAATAAAATGAAAAAAAAACAGACAATGTGATTTTCTGGATTTTTTTTTCTCAGTTTGTCTCCCATAGTTGAGGTCTACCTATGATGTAAATTACAGACGCCTCTCATCTTTTTAAGTGGTGGAACTTGCACTATTGCTGACTGACTAAATACTTTTTTTCCCCACTGTACATTCAACATGCTTTATAATCCATTTGTGCAAGTGAGAACTAGCTGCTTTCCCTCTTTTATCTGGAGAAATTACATTGCCTGTGACCACTGCGGCTAATCCCTCATGCTATCTACATCAGCAGAATCACTGAGCCCAGTGATTGGCTGCAGTGGTCATGCTTGCTGTAATCATGATCTTATCGCTGCAGCCTATAGACCAAGTCCAGAGCAGTTACGCAGAGGAAGAGCTGGACCCTTAGGCTGGTTTCACATTTGCGTTTTTTAGCGCTGGAAAAAAACGCATACGTGCGCATGCGATTTTTCCCCTATATTTAACATGGGTGCGCATACCTGCGCGCTTGTAAGCGCATGTATGCGATTTTCATGCGCTGCGTTTTTTTGGGGTGTGCGTTGGTATTTTCCAGACGCTGCATGTTGCATTTTTTGGCCCTGGAAAAAAGCGCATGCGCACGTATGCGCACGTTTTGCGCTAAAAATGGCCATTATAGCCTATGGATGCGCATACGTGCGCACTGGCATGCGCAGGTATGTGATTTTTTGGCGCTGCGTTTTTTGGGTGGTGTCCACTTTTTATCCTAGTTAGAATCTTCTAAAGTCAAAAAAAAAAAGTCTATATAAAGGAGGTGCCTGCCAAAACTCTGCCACTACTACACTGACAGATTGAAGAGCAGACAGTCAACCAAGAACCCATTATATCAGCGAAGAATGTGAGTATATTACATTATATGCCTGTCCTTTTAAATTATGTATGTACTAATGATTTTTATTATTTTTACATGCAGTATGTCTTCAGAATCCGAGTATTCCCCATCGCGGCAGGAATTGGCGCAAGCAGACCGTGAGGTGATTATTTTCGTGCATCTGGTAAGTATATCTGCTGCTTCTCCAAATCTCTTACGTTTTTTTCAACTTTCTTAAGACATCGTCATCATCATCTGCGGACGGGACTAGTGAGGGCGAAGAGCAGGAGCAGCGAAGCCAAGTCCCGGTGGTGATACGGAATGTAAGTATCAAATGATTTGTAATGTTCTTTATTTTTTATCTTTTATTTTTACTCTTTTTTTTGTTTCTTTTTTTGTAACTTTTTATTCAATTTAAATTTGATTATTCTAATGAATGTGTTTTGTCTAGGTTCCACAACGGGATGAAGACGTCTACCTGGATAATGAGCAGCTCATCAGCCTGGTCCAGGAGCGTTCGCCGTTGTGGGACAGCCGTGACCGGCTGTACAAGGACAATGTGGTGACCCGGCGGCTATGGAATGAGGTGGCCGCAGCGTTGATGGATGGCTGGGACAGCGCCACAGCATCCTCCAAAAAGGCGTTTAGTGAGTATTTCCCTGCTCTGTATTGTGCCGCAGTGACTGTTGTCCTTGACGGCACTGTTGGGTTTCGTGCTAGGCGTATTCTAGCAGGAAACCCAACAGTGTCATCGGGGTCTACAGTGACTGCTTTGAGTATTGTATTGCTACATTGTGCCGCAGTGACTGTTGTCCTTGACGGCACTGTTGGGTTTCGTGCTAGGCGTATTCTAGCAGGAAACCCAACAGTGTCATCGGGGTCTACAGTGACTGCTTTGAGTATTGTATTGCTACATTGTGCCGCAGTGACTGTTGTCCTTGACGGCACTGTTGGGTTTCGTGCTAGGCGTATTCTAGCAGGAAACCCAACAGTGTCATTGGGGTCTACAGTGACTGCTTTGAGTATTGTATTGCTACATTGTGCCGCAGTGACTGTTGTCCTTGACGGCACTGTTGGGTTTCGTGCTAGGCGTATTCTAGCAGGAAACCCAACAGTGTCATCGGGGTCTACAGTGACTGCTTTGAGTATTGTATTGCTACATTGTGCTGCAGTGACTGTTGTCCTTGACGGCACTGTTGGGTTTCGTGCTAGGCGTATTCTAGCAGGAAACCCAACAGTGTCATCGGGGTCTACAGTGACTGCTTTGAGTATTGTATTGCTACATTGTGCCGCAGTGACTGTTGTCCTTGACGGCACTGTTGGGTTTCGTGCTAGGCGTATTCTAGCAGGAAACCCAACAGTGTCATCGGGGTCTACAGTGACTGCATTGAGTATTGTATTGCTACATTGTGCCGCAGTGACTGTTGTCCTTGACGGCACTGTTGGGTTTCGTGCTAGGCGTATTCTAGCAGGAAACCCAACAGTGTCATCGGGGTCTACAGTGACTGCTTTGAGTATTGTATTGCTACATTGTGCCGCAGTGACTGTTGTCCTTGACGGCACTGTTGGGTTTCGTGCTAGGCGTATTCTAGCAGGAAACCCAACAGTGTCATCGGGGTCTACAGTGACTGCTTTGAGTATTGTATTGCTACATTGTGCCGCAGTGACTGTTGTCCTTGACGGCACTGTTGGGTTTCGTGCTAGGCGTATTCTAGCAGGAAACCCAACAGTGTCATTGGGGTCTACAGTGACTGCTTTGAGTATTGTATTGCTACATTGTGCCGCAGTGACTGTTGTCCTTGACGGCACTGTTGGGTTTCGTGCTAGGCGTATTCTAGCAGGAAACCCAACAGTGTCATCGGGGTCTACAGTGACTGCTTTGAGTATTGTATTGCTACATTGTGCCGCAGTGACTGTTGTCCTTGATGGCACTGTTGGGTTTCGTGCTAGGCGTATTCTAGCAGGAAACCCAACAGTGTCATCGGGGTCTACAGTGACTGCTTTGAGTATTGTATTGCTACATTGTGCCGCAGTGACTGTTGTCCTTGACGGCACTGTTGGGTTTCGTGCTAGGCGTATTCTAGCAGGAAACCCAACAGTGTCATCGGGGTCTACAGTGACTGCTTTGAGTATTGTATTGCTACATTGTGCCGCAGTGACTGTTGTCCTTGACGGCACTGTTGGGTTTCGTGCTAGGCGTATTCTAGCAGGAAACCCAACAGTGTCATTGGGGTCTACAGTGACTGCTTTGAGTATTGTATTGCTACATTGTGCCGCAGTGACTGTTGTCCTTGACGGCACTGTTGGGTTTCGTGCTAGGCGTATTCTAGCAGGAAACCCAACAGTGTCATCGGGGTCTACAGTGACTGCTTTGAGTATTGTATTGCTACATTGTGCCGCAGTGACTGTTGTCCTTGACGGCACTGTTGGGTTTCGTGCTAGGCGTATTCTAGCAGGAAACCCAACAGTGTCATCGGGGTCTACAGTGACTGCTTTGAGTATTGTATTGCTACATTGTGCCGCAGTGACTGTTGTCCTTGACGGCACTGTTGGGTTTCGTGCTAGGCGTATTCTAGCAGGAAACCCAACAGTGTCATCGGGGTCTACAGTGACTGCTTTGAGTATTGTATTGCTACATTGTGCCGCAGTGACTGTTGTCCTTGACGGCACTGTTGGGTTTCGTGCTAGGCGTATTCTAGCAGGAAACCCAACAGTGTCATTGGGGTCTACAGTGACTGCTTTGAGTATTGTATTGCTACATTGTGCCGCAGTGACTGTTGTCCTTGACGGCACTGTTGGGTTTCGTGCTAGGCGTATTCTAGCAGGAAACCCAACAGTGTCATCGGGGTCTACAGTGACTGCTTTGAGTATTGTATTGCTACATTGTGCCGCAGTGACTGTTGTCCTTGACGGCACTGTTGGGTTTCGTGCTAGGCGTATTCTAGCAGGAAACCCAACAGTGTCATCGGGGTCTACAGTGACTGCTTTGAGTATTGTATTGCTACATTGTGCCGCAGTGACTGTTGTCCTTGACGGCACTGTTTTTTTTTATCAACAGTGGACAAAGTCCGAACACGTTGGCGTTCGATCAAGGACCGCTTCAACAGTGATGTTCGTGCTGAGGGCCAGGTTCGCAGTGGATCTGCGTCAAGGACCAGAACTAGATACCGTCACTATCACACGTTGCAGTTCCTAAGACCGGTCCTTGCCACAAGATCGTAAGTATTATACATTTTGGGTTTCTATTTTTATTAATCTGTGTTTTTCTAATCCACAGCTGATGCTTCTTGTAAAGGCATGGTAGTAATGATTTTCCTTTCTTCCACAGCACCTGGAGCAGCACCCTGCAACCTGGCCCTGGAGCGGTCCTTCCTCGGACGTCCTCTGACCCGTCCCAGCCATCCGACAGCCAGGAAGCACCTTGCAGGTCAACCACACACACAGCTGGTGACCAGGAAGCTGGGCCATCAGGTGTTCCCCTGTCCCAGGTCTCTGCCACTGGTTATGCGGGCACTACCCGCCAGCGGCAGAGGGCCTTGGACAGGAATGTCTTGCCCGAGTTTATGCATTTGAGCGAGACATTTAATTCCAGCCTCAAGTCACTGTCCGACAGAGTTGAAAGCGGTTTTGCACTCATGGAACGTGGTTTTAACCACTTTGAACACCGCTTCAATTCTGTAGAACAGCGCCTTGACCGTCTGGAGGCCGACCTCAACAGACCAGCACACCATTTTTTTAGTAAGATTGAAAAGGGCATGGCGGAACACCTTAGTCCTGATCAACAGCTGAATGTGCTGCAGGCCTGCAACAATGCTTTCTTGCAGGCTATGCAGCATAATCGGTACGGTCAGCAGTCAGTGGTGTCCTTTCCACCTGTGCCACCATTGACTCGCTTCACCTCACTACCGACTTGTGCTGCATACCACTGCACGGACACCTCTATTCAAAGCCAGGACACCCACCGTTACACCACCACAAGTCTGAGTGCAGCTGGTCACTTCACCGACACCACCATGGCAAGCGCTGCTCCTGTCTGGAGCACCACCGCCAATCCCATGCATGCGTGGAGCTCAGCCACCACTAGGCAAACATGGAACAGCCCTGCCGCTACAACAACATGTAGTAGCCCTGCCACCACCACTCTGCAAACCTGGACCATCACTGCCGCCACCAGTCCTCCTGCAAGGACGAGCACTGACAACGAAGAGCAGCAGCAGCCACCTCAGCAGCAGCAGCCACCTCAGCAGCAGCAGCCACCTCAGCAGCAGCCACCTCAGCAGCAGCCACCACCTCAGCAGCAGCAGCAACCACCTCAGCAGCAGCAGCCACCTCAGCAGCAGCCGCCACCTCAGCAGCAGCCACCTCAGCAGCAGCCGCCACCTCAGCAGCAGCCGCCACCTCTGCAGCAGCAGCCGCCACCTCAGCAGCAGCAGCCATACCAGCAGACGGGGGACCTACATTCCATATTTGCCCCTAGTTCAAGGCGAAATCAATCAAGGCGGGCATTGGGCCAAAGTCGGTCCAGGCACACAAGCCTACGGCGACATGCCATTACAACTAATGTACCTGAACAGATTTCCTCTCCTACAAGTGTTCCTAGTTTAATTCCCTTAACTGGACTACCTTCCCCCACAAGTTTTGTTGCCCCTTCCCCTCAAACACCGTCTTCAACTGCAAGTGTTGCATATTCCCTGCACACCCCCAAATTGAAACCATCTGCCCCCAAACGCCGTAAAAAATAATTTTTAGTTTTATTTTTGTGATAAAAAATAAATTTACATTTGTGGTTCACCATTAATAAGTTTCATTAATGTTGTTTGCGCCGCTCACACACACTGATGGGTAAATACATGTTAAAAACCAACCCAAGGGCTAGTATAGTCATATGTGAAATAACATGGACTAGTATAGTCATTCCAAGGCCTAGTGTAATAACTCTAGTTTTACCAACTAGAATCTGGTTTCATGAAAAACAAACTGTTGAAACTTGTCTAAAAAATAAGTTTCTTTCTAGTTTCACCAGTTTGTTTTTTGTGAAACAAGATGCTAGTTGTTAAAAATCGAGTTATTACAGTAGGCCTTGGTATGACTATACTAGGCCGTGGTATTTCACATATTACTATACTACTAGCCCCAAGGCCTACTATACTCATATTTTAAATACCACGGCCTAGTATAGTCATTCCAAGGCCTAGTGTAATAACTCTAGTTTTAACAAATAGAATCTGGTTTCATGAAAAACAAACTGTTGAAACTTGTCTAAAAAATAAGTTTCTTTCTAGTTTCACCAGTTTGTTTTTTGTGAAACAAGATGCTAGTTGTTAAAAATCGAGTTATTACAGTAGGCCTTGGTATGACTATACTAGGCCGTGGTATTTCACATATTACTATACTACTAGCCCCAAGGCCTACTATACTCATATTTGAAATACCGCGGCCTAGTATAGTCATTCCAAGGCCTAGTGTAATAACTCTAGTTTTACCAAATAGAATCTATTTTCAAACTGTTGTCAAGTTTCACCCGTTTGTTTTTTGTGAAACAAGATACTATTTGGCCAAAATCGAGTAGGCCTTGTTATGACTATACTAGGCCGTGGTATTTCAAATATGAATATACTAGTAGGCACAAGGCCTAATATACTCATATTTGAAATACCACGGCCTAGTATAGTCATTCCAAGGCCTAGTGTAATAACTTGTAATGGAGCAGATTACATGAGCAGATTACATTCATCCACTCAATGCTGACTTGTATTCCCCATGGACTTTCATTGGGGTTGGGTTTTGAGGGTTGTGTTTTGAGAAAATCACATACTTTGTTTTAAACTAGTTGCACAATTTTCTCTTGAAAAAAAATGGTTTCCTGATTCATGGCCTGCAGCTTTGCTCATTCCAATATATTTCACGCAGACTAGCAATGCTGCATTTTAACTCATATGTGTATTTACCTGCCCAGGTGTGTGAACATAAAAAAATTCAGTTATACATGGGAAGTTTTTTAATTAATTGGAGTTTAAAAAATATAGTGCACTCAGTAATGGTATCAAATAAGGATTTTTATTACCATAAACAACAACATTACACCATTTCATCTTGCCAGTGCACCCGTCCTACATCAGAAATAAAGTAGGCCGCAAATTTGTCCCTCATTTGGCCAACTTCAACGGATGACCTGAGAGTGTGCTGAGTGAATTCAGGCAATGGGTTAGGAGCATCATCGTCCAGTTCAAAGGTCGGGTGCTCTTTAGCCATCACAAAGTTATGTAGAACCACACAGGCCTTCACCACCTCATCGACTGTTTCAAGTTTAAGATTAATGGCCGTGCCCAGAATTCGCCATCTGGAAACAAGAATCCCAAAAGCACACTCGACAGTTCTTCTGGCCCTGGTCAGCCTGTAATTAAATATTTTTTTGGTGTGGTCCAAGTCCCGGCTGGAGTAGGGTTTCAGTAAGTTTCCGCACATTTGAAAAGCCTCATCGCCAACCATTACAAAGGGCAGTGGCGGAGCTTCGGTGTGAGGAAGAGGCCGTGGCATAGGGAAATTAAATTGGTTGCCATACAACCTCCGGCCCATGTCTGAGTTTTTAAAAGCCTGCGAGTCATTACCACGGCCAAATGCTCCAATGTCCACTGCTACAAACATACATCCGGCATCCGCAATTGCAATGAGTACTATTGAAAAGTACTTTTTGTAATTATAGTACTCAGATCCCGTTCTTTGGGGTTTGATGATCCGTATGTGTTTCCCATCAACAGCTCCCAAACAGTTGGGAAAATTGCATACTGTCCAGAATTTGTCAGCAATTTCCATCCACTTTTCAGCGGTGGGCAGGGGCATAAATTCTGGGCAAAGAACATTCCAGAGAGCCCGGCAGGTGTCAGCAACAATTCCAGACAAGGTAGAGATTCCAATACGGTACTGGAAGTGTAGTGAGGATAGGGTTTCTCCAGTCGCCAGGAATCTGTGAACAGACAAAGAAGTAAAATTAATATTTATGTATATTATTTTTAAAAACTATAAAATAAAATATTAGTACATTCACGAAAACTAATTACCCAAGGTTTTGAATACTAAATTTACAAAAAAAAACATCAGACCACACCCCTTTGTTTTTAAAACATACCGTAATGTCACCAGTAGCCGTTCCTCAGGAGGAATCGCACGACGGAGCTGTGTGTCCTGTCTCCGGATGGATTGTTGGACACGAGCAAGCAAATCCATGAAACTTTCGTGGGACATCCGGATATAATCAGTAAATTTCTCCGGGTTTGCACGTAGCTCGCTGTAGAGGGTGTGGTATGCCCCACGGCTCTCCCGGAGTTCAACAATCGGATGTATCCACATACGCCGCCGTCTTCGCTGCCTCTCTCTCTTCCTTTGTTCATGGCAAGCAACTGCATACGCCTGAGCCATCGCGATGTCCAAATCCAAGTTGAAGTGAAAACTCTTCCAGCGCAGATCCATGGTCACGAGAAGAATCAAGCAAATGTGAAGAATACTGTAGACAGGGTCTATATATATTAACATACCACACCCACAATGAAGTCCCATTGGTCTTGTGTGTTGTTGAATGGTTGTTTTTTCTTTTTTGTGGGGTTTTTCCAAAATCTGTAAAAAAACGCAAACGCACAAAAAACGCATACAAACGCGCAAAAACGCTGCGTTTTTTTCCTGCATGCGCATTAAAATGCTGGAAAAAAACGCAGCGTTTGTATGCATTTGTATGCGTTTTTTTAATGCGTTTTTTTGCGGGAAAAACGCGCTGCAAAAAAAAGCAAGTGTGAAACTAGCCTTAGATGGCGAATAACACCTAAATTTATTATTTAAACCTAATGGTAATCAATAGCATAGAGAACAGTTTCTTTAAAAAAAATAAAATAATTAATGGTTTTTTAATGTGTCCAGAAAAAAAATCTTAGCAGTTTGTGATTTTAAGAGAGGGTAAATAAAAATCAGGTTGGCAGATGATAGTACTGAAAGGGGGGTGGATGCAAGGTTGGGGAAAAGGGCACAATCTGGCACATGCTGCCACATAATACTACAGTATAAGTTATAGAAGTGACTGCAAAAAGGCACATGCTGCATGAATATTATTATTCGGCCTCGACATTTCGGATTATTCGTTAATACTATGGTGGCATTCAGTTGCTTGGTGTTTGTATCATGACATAGTGGTGTCCAATCAGTACACATACTCAGGGTATAGAAGTATTATTTCTCCCTTTCATAATAGTATTTTTCATGTTCAGTAGATCCAGTTTCCAGTAGCACATCATGTGCACAATATAGAAGTGTTGAAGTGTGCTATCGAGTTCCTGCCCCTGAAGACCCCAATTTGTGTTCTGTATTGTAATATGGATTATGCTATGCAACTTTGTACATATTGTGACATGTGAATTGTGTAGTAATGTACAGTATGTAGTAGTGCTATAAGAAATGTATAGTGTAGGATGTTATAATGTAAGGATAGGTAAAATAGGGATAACTAGTTGATTGTAGCAAGCATACATAGTCTGACATTAGGGGAAGATAGAGTTAATGTTTGGGACTAGCCCATATAGGATGGGGTTAGTGTTAGGGCTAGTGACTGTTTCCAGTAGAAAGAAGAGGTTGAGTTTGGAGTGCTAAGGGAGCAATGTTGCCTAAAGAGTGATCCATAGGAAGAGGAGACCAAAGGCACGGAATAGCGAGATCCTGAAGAAAAGTGACTGACTGGACATAGAGGCCTTCCAGAGAACGATCTGTGTAGAAGATGGAGAGTGACGAACCCCCAAGCTTGTAATGCCGAATGTAACAGGACTAAACAGGACTGAGTTTGTGAGACTTGTGGAGGTCCCAAGCGGTAGATACAGGGCGCCAATATTGGAAGAAATAGGATGTGGTACCGCTGAACCAGTATGGAGACTTGCTTATCAGGACTGAGGTGTTGAAGCTGCATTGTGGCGAAGTAGGATGAAAAAGTGTGCCTCACTAACCCTGGAGTAGACTAGAGATAGCCTAAACACAGGTGGAGATTTCTTATTCTTTTGTGCTCTTGAGATATTAAAGCTGTGGTGTGATTGGTTGATACGGATAGCAAAAAAAAGACAGTTCCTTAAAACTATGTTTAAACGTTGCATTTTTGGAGCGTTTCTGTTAGGCGTCAGGTTTCTGCGTCTGCTCTGCAGGAATCCAGACCCTTACATTCTGCGGTCTCTTGCTGTTTATGTACCACAGAGGAGATTGCCTTGCAGCAAATCTCTCCAGGGGCTAAGTCCCTATGTCCTCCTACTGAGCATGCTCATGAGATGGTTTCCCATTGGAGATCGGGAGTCATGTGCTCAGGTCCTGCTCCAGATCTCATTGGTCCATCTCGGAGATCTGGAAGCTTCCGGAAGGTCCCGGCTGCTATAAAAAGCGCGCATGGCCATTCCGCCATGCGCTAGTATAGTCTCTAGTTGCTACTGTGTGAATGATGATGGATGTATGATTCTGGTGAATGACTCATTTGAAACCCCTTCCCTCTGATATTACATATGTGGACAGGGACTAAGCTTAGAGTCAGCGCCAGCGCGCCACTACTACATCATCCACAGTTGCTAGTGTCCGACATTGCGCTTGCGTACTAGCTTTGTCGTCTAGCGGCAGTATCCTACGCCACGCTGCAGTTGCAGCCCTCCTTGGCGTCCGCAGTTGCAACGTTGCATGCACGGTAGGTCTAGACGGACGCAGTTCCGCTGTCTTTGGCTCTGCTCCTGTGACCAGATACCGTGTGTGCATTTACTCTGAGTACTGTGACTCCAACAGGCTCAGCCTTGCTGTATTTGTCTTTGTTGTGACTTAACAGAGATTGCTCTGCGCACCTGGGTGACGTTTAACCCACGTGCGCATTTCCGCCATATTGCTTGCCTGCCACCTCTTAGCAGCAGTCATATCATCTACTGCACGGTGGACCCCGAGCGGCGAACGCACTTTATTACTATTTTTATTTAGTGCGTTGCGCCGTTCCTAACAGTTTCTTTTACAGCGTTTTTCTCATGAAAATTAAAAGTTGCTTTTTACAATTCAAGAAAAAGATATGAGATTTCAGAAATGTTTTGCACACGCTATGCTTGTTTTCTCTACCTGAATTGTAAAACTGCAGCAGCTTGTAAAAATGTGCAGCTTATTAATTCTTTCAGCAGTTTTGCAACATATTTTTCAACCAAGAAAAGCAACGAGAAATAATATAGGGGACTTAGTAAACACTATTTTGCTTCTCATAACTTCTGATTAACAAATTACCTGCTGTAAGTATTATGAATTGTTATTTAGAAGACTGCTCAATTTACATTGAAATCATCTCTGCAGGCTCTTGGTGTTTACTGCTTCTCAGACTTCAACTGCTGTATGTATTACAAACTATTATTTTTGGACTGTTCACTTCATGCTGCAATTATCTTTCCTATTTTTTTTTCAACCTGCAGCCACATCTTGGTTCAGACCTCTTCCGTTTACCCCTTCATCTGCTCTCCCCTGCTGGGTTCTGGCGCGTCCTGCTCGGCTTGCTCGCCATCTTGCATAGCCTGATATCTAGATCCTAGCCTCTGTGCTATTGCCCTTGAGCTGTGTTGACCTGCATCTTAGTGGATTCATCTCACTAGGTGAGCCTTAACAGTCATAGATTACCAATACACTGCTTTCAAGCAACATCTGAATACTGCTGCTTACAGCTATAAATGCTCCACAGCAGTCTTCTAAGTGATTGGTGGGGGTCTCAGAGCTTGGATCTCCAGCAATCAGCAACACATATAAGTATGTGAAACATAGATAGATGACCTTTAACCCCTTAAGGACCACGCCACTTTGTAGGTTAATGACCAGGCCTTAATTTTGAAATCTGACCACTGTCACTTTATGAGGTTATAACTCTGGAACACTTCAACATATCCCACTGATTCTGAGAATGTTTTTTCGTGACATATTTTACTTTATGATAGTGGTAAAATTTCTTCAAAATTTCTTGTGTTTATTTGTGGAAAAAATGTAAATTTGGCAAAAATTTTGAAAATTTCACAATTTTCAAACTTTCAATTATTATGCTCCTAAACCAGAGCATTATGTCACACAAAATAGCTAATAAATAACATTTCCCACATGTCTACTTTACATCAGCACAATTTTTGAAACATAGTTTTTTTTTATAGGAAGTTATAAGGGTTAAAATATGACCAGCGATTTCTCATTTTTTTCAGCAAAATTTACAAAACCATTTTTTTAGGGACCACCTCAAATTTGAAGTAACTTTGAGGAGTTAATATGACAGAAAATACCCAAAAGTGACACTATTCTAAAAACTACAGCCCTCAAGGTGCTCAAAACCACGTTCAAAAAGTTTATTAACCCTTCAGGTGCTTCACAAGAATTGAAGCAATGTGGAAGGAAAAAATGAACATTAAACTTTTTTCACAAAAATTTTACTTCGGACACCATTTTTTTATTTTGTCAAGGGTTTCAGGAGAAAATGAACCACAGTATTTGTTTTGCAATTTCTCCTTAGTACACCGATACCCCTTGTGTGGAGGAAGACCACTCTTAAGGCGCATGGCAGTGCTCAGAAGGGAAGGAGCACCATTTGAGGTTTTGAATGTAAAATTGGATGGAATCGTGAGCGGACGCCATGTCACGTTTGAAGAGCCCCTGATGTACCTAAACAGTGGAAACCCCCCATAAGTGACCGCATTTTGGAAACTAGACCACCTAAGGAACTTATCTAGATGTGTGGTGAGAACTTTGAACCCGCAAGTGCTTCACAGAAATTAATAACGTAGAGCTGTGAAAATAGAAAATCATATTTTTTCCACAAAAATGATCTTTTTGCCCAGAATTTTTTTATTTTCGCAAGGGTAACAAGAAAAATTGGACCCCAAAAGTTGTTGTGCAATTTGTCCTGAGTACGCTGATGCCCCATATGTGGGGAGGAACCACTGTTATCACCTTCCTGCAATCATTGGGAGACCGAATGAACAAATCCACAAAAGGTGAAGAATTGGTGGGGTTTTTTACGCCGTTACTCGTACAGTATAAGTGATATGGCGACTTTATTCCTCAGGTCAGTGCAATTACAGAGTTACCAGATATATATCCTTTTTTTATGTTTAGCTTCTGTTACACACTAAAAGATGCATTTTTTTGTAAGAAGTTTTTGGATCGCCATATTTTGAGAGCTATAATTTTTCCATATTTTGACCCACCGAGTCATGTGAGGGCTTATTTTTTTGCGGGACAAGTTGACGTTTTTATTGCTACCATTTTCAGGCTCATGACGTTTTTTGATTGCTTTCTATTCCGATTTTTGTTTTGGCAGAATGAACAAAAAACAGCAATTCATGAATTGCTTTTTTATTTCTCCGTTCCGCGTGTGGTAAAATTAGTATGGCAGCTTTATTCTTCAGGTCACTACGATTACAGCAATACTTCATTTATATCTTTTTTATGTTTTGGCGCTTTTACACAATAAAAACTTTTGTAGAAAAAAAAATTATTTTAGCATTGCTTTATTCTGAGAGCTATAACTTTTCTATTTTTCCGCTGATGGAGCTGTATGGTGGCTTGTTTTTTGCAGATCAAGATGGCCTTTTCAGTGATACTATTTTTATTTAAATTCATCTTTTTGATCACGTTTTATTCCACTTTTTCCAAGCGAGATAAAACTGGGGAAAGAAAGAGCGCAATAGGGTCTTATCTGGGTAACAGATGAAATAAATTCAAAAGAATCTACTCACCTTTTCCAGGAAGGATAAAAGCATGTAGGTCAATGTCAGCCTGCTGCACGCCCGAGGTTCACGTCCGTGACCACAGAGAGAAATCCTTTTGGATAAATTATTTAGGCTTACTTGTGCGCTGCTGAGACCAGGATAAAGTCACCACATGAGAAACTTTTTAACTCTTTATTCCCAACGCGTTTCGAAGTGGAAAATCACTTCTTCATCAGGGGATGACATAGAGTGAATAGATACAGACTTCTCCGATTAAATACATCCAAGATTTGAATTTGGGCGCCAAAGGTCCCATGTGATCAGGGGACAGAAGTCAGAGTTCAGGGGTTAATGAAATAAAAAGACCATTTACAAACGTACAACAATTATACTTTCTTAATTTCTATTTTGCAGATCATATATGAAGATATATGGATAAAAATGAAAATAATTTAAATCTTGAAGAAAAGAGAAAAATTATATAATATAACAGTTGAAACGAACCCACTGAAAAAATATATATGTATCACAGTCCGAAGCCTATACCGCTGGAACGGAGCGGAATTCGTTGGAAAAAGAAGTATAAAGAAGTATACTTCTACTTCTACTGATGAAGAAGTGATTTTCCACTTCGAAACGCGTTGGGAATAAAGAGTTAAAAAGTTTCTCATGTGGTGACTTTATCCTGGTCTCAGCAGCGCACAAGTAAGCCTAAATAATTTATCCAAAAGGACTTTTTCCAAGCGGTATGACGATAAAGCATAATTTGCTACTTTTTTGTGTGATTTTTTTTTCCAGACACTACATAAAGTCCCATGGCGCTTGAAAATCAATTTCAACGTCTTAGGCTGTGTGCCCACGTTGCGTTTTTTAAGCTTTTCCGCCGTGTTTTTGCAGCTGCGCTGCGCTAAACACTAACAAAACGCATTTCCATGCAATCATATGGGATTCTGCAGATGCTGCGCCAATACTGCGGATTTTTCCGCTGCGGAATCACATAGTGGTAAAATCCACTGCATGTCCATTAATTCTGCGGAATCCCGGCAATTCCGCCACCATAGGATTACATTGAAACGCTCACTTTACGCATATGGCTATGCCCACCATGCGTAAAGTGAGTGCTTCATGTGCAAATGGTATCCAGGGTCTGGAGGAGAGGAGACTCTCGCGAGACTGCTACGTCATCAGAGATCATTCATGCATTGCATCCCTGGGAATGGAAGTTGCTGGCAGCGCCGATAAGGGCCGGGAGAACTCCAGGAACTCAGGCAGCATCAATAGTAAAAAGTTGGTCACACTTGTGAAGCTCTATACTTGACAAGTGTGACCAACCTGTCAATCACTTTTCCAAGCGATGCTTCAAATTGCTTGGAAAAGCGCTAGCATTCTGCAAGCTAAAAACGTGAATTCCGCATGCGTTTTACTTGCAGCGAGGAGTTGTGGAAATGCTGTGGACAATTCCACAGCATTTCTGCAATGTGGGCACATAGCATTTGGGTACTGTCACACTTAGCGATGTACCAGCGATCCCGACCAGCGATATGACGCGGTCAGGATTGCTGGTGCATCGCTAAGTGGTCGCTAGTGAGCTGCCACACAGGCAGATCTCACCAGCGACATCGCTGGGGACGGGGGTCACTACTTACCTGTCACACTAGGCGATCCTGCGTCCTCACGCCCGGCTCCACGCTCATCGCTCGTCTCTCCACAGGAAGCGCCGCAGGAAGCTGATGACGAGAAGCGATCCTGAACGTTCTCGTGCGATCAGCGATAACCAGCGGGGGAGCAGGTCATTGGTAAGTATCACACACAGCGATATCGCTAGCAATATCGCTATAACGTCACAATCGCTTAGTGTGACAGGCCCTTTACTGGAGCATAAAATTACAGAAGCACTATCACTAGGCTATTGTGTGAAGTAAATACCAGTAGATGAGGTGCTTTGTATAATAGGATTAAGGTGCTGATAGCCACAAATCACAATTAACACCCTGGTCTAATGGTTGCTTTTTGTTGTTTATTTAGAATAGATACCAGATGATTACAAAATATACACTCCTTGAATGTCACAAATAACAAAAAAAAGGGTCACGTTGCTATAGAATTAAGTACTTTTAAGGTACTGTCACACTTAGCGATGCACCAGCGATCCCGACAACGATACGACCCGGTCAGGATCGCTGGTTGCTAGTGAGCTGCCAAACAGGCAGATCTCACCAGCGACATAGCAGCAGTCAGCGGTCGCTACTTACCTGTCAGACGAGGCGATGAAGATGTCCTCCCGCCCGCGTCCACGCGTCGCTCGTCACCACAGCAGGAAGTCCAGCAGGAAGAAGACGACGAGAAACGGTCCAGGACGTTCTTGCGCAATCAGCGATAACCAGCTGTCGGAGGTAAGTATCAGACACAGCGATGTCGCTAGCAATATCGCTGCTGCGTCACAAAACCAGTGACGTTATAGCGATATTGCTAGCGATATCGCTTAGTGTGACGGGGCCTTAGAGATGGTTGAGTAGCAAATTTTTTCCAAAGGGTTAAGTGCACATATTGATCAGAGAGAGCAGGGTAAGGAGTCTCTATTAGAGGTGGCAAATTGCCATGGCTGCACCGTTAGAAATAATAAAAATAGCATTGTCAGTCCAATCCTGCGGTTGCTGATGGGGTCTAAACGCACGTGCCCTCTAGACCCCATCAGCAACCGCAGGATTGGACTGACTTTGCTATTTTTATTATTTCTAATAAACGGGCCGCAAAAAACACAGCAAGTGTAAAACCAGCCTTAGACATTGAAATTGGTTTTCAAGCACCATGGGACTTTATGTAGTATCTTGAACAGTATTATTTTTCGACAACAGGTGGTTATTGTCTTCCTATCAGGCTGCTGAAAGCCAAAACTCCACATACTAAGGGTACCGTTACACCTAGCGATGCACCAGCGATCCCGACCAGTGATATGACGCGGTCAGGATCGCTGGTGCATCGCTAAGTGGTCGCTAGTGAGCTGCCACACAGGCAGATCTCACCAGCGACATCACAGGGGACGGGGATCGCTACTTACCTGTCACACCAGGCGATCCTGCGTCCTCCCGCCCGCGTCCACGCGTCGCTCGTCGTCACAGCAGGAAGCGCCGCAGGAAGTGGCCGACGAGGAATGGTCCAGGAGCTTCTCGCGCGACCAGCGATTACCAGCGGGGGAGCCGGTCGGAGGTAAGTATCGCATGCAGCGATATCGCTAGCAATATCGCTGTAACGTCACAAAATCGGTGACTTTACAGCGATATTGCTAGCGATATTGCAGTGTGTAACGGGGGCTTAAGTATAGCGCCAGTGGATCTTTGGTATTTTAATTAGGTTTTTTTTTCCGCCTTCACTGAAGGGGTTAACTAGTGTGACACTTTTATAGATCGGATTTTTATGGACGTGGCGATACCAAACGTGTACTTTTTTTGTTTATTTATTTTTTTACATAAAAATGTGTATTTATTTGTGATTTTTTAATTATTTTAATTATTTTTTAATATACACTCACTGGCCACTTTATTAGGTACACCTGTCCAACTGTGTGTTAAGACTTAATTTCTAATCAGCCAATCACATGGCGGCAACTCAGTGCATTTAGGCATGTAGACATGGTCAAGACAATCTCCTGCAGTTCAAACCGAGCATCAGTATGGGGAAGAAAGGTGATTTGAGTGCCTTTGAACGTGGCATGATTGTTGGTGCCAGAAGGGCTGGTCTGAGTATTTCAGAAACTGCTGATCTACTGGGATTTTCACGCACAACCATCTCTAGGGTTTACAGAGAATGGTCCGAAAAAGAAAAAAAATCCAGTGAGCGGCAGTTCTGTGGCCGGAAATGCCTTGTTGATGCCAGAGGTCAGAGGAGAATGGGCAGACTGGTTCGAGCTGATAGAAAGGCAACAGTGACTCAAATTGCCACCCGTTACAACCAAGGTAGGCAGAAGAGCATCTCTGAACGCACAGTGCGTCGAACTTTGAGGCAGATGGGCTACAGCAGCAGAAGACCACACTGGGTACCACTCCTCTCAGCTAAGAACAGGAAACTGAGGCTACAATTTGCACAAGCTCATCGAAATTGGACAGTAGAAGATTGGAAAAACGTTGCCTGGTCTGATGAGTCTCGATTTCTGCTGCGACATTCGGATGGTAGGGTCAGAATTTGGCGTAAACAACATGAAAGCATGGATCCATCCTGCCTTGTATCAACGGTTCATGCTGGTGGTGGTGGTGTCATGGTGTGGGGAATTTTTTCTTGGCACTCTTTGGGCCCCTTGGTACCAATTGAGCATCGTTGCAACGCCACAGCCTACCTGAGTATTGTTGCTGACCATGTCCATCCCTTTATGACCACAATGTACCCAACATCTGATGGCTACTTTCAGCAGGATAATGCGCCATGTCATAAAGCTCGAATCATCTCAGATTGGTTTCTTGAACATGACAATGAGTTCACTGTACTCAAATGGCCTCCTCAGTCACCAGATCTCAATCCAATAGAGCATCTTTGGGATGTGGTGGAACGGGAGATTCGCATCAGGGATGTGCAGCCGACAAATCTGCGCCAACTGTGTGATGCCATCATGTCAATATGGTCCAAAATCTCTGAGGAATGCTTCCAGCACCTTGTTGAATCTCTGCCACGAAGAATTGAGGCAGTTCTGAAGGCAAAAGGGGGTCCAACCCCTTACTAGCATGGTGTACCTAATAAAGTGGCCAGTGAGTGTATATACTGTATACACAGTGCCTTGTGAAAGTATTTGGCCCCCTGGAACTTTTCAACCTTTTCCCACATATCATGCTTCAAACATAAAGATACTAAATGTTAATTTTTGGTGAAGAATCAACAACTAGTGGAACACAATTGTAAAGTTGAACAAAATTTATTGGTTATTTAAATTTTTTGTGGAAAGTCAAAAAATGAAAAGTGGGGCGTGCAATATTATTCGGCCCCTTTAACTTACCATATTTTTCAGACTATAAGATGCACCGGACCATAAGACGCACCCCAAATTTTGGGGAGGAAAATAGGGGGAAAAAAAAATAATGTGTCAAATGGGGGTCCATCTTACAGTCCGAATTCTGTGGGGTGGCTGTGCTCTGTGGGGTGGCTGTGCTCTGTGGGATGGCTGTGTTCTGTGGGGTGGCTGTGCTCTGTGGGATGGCTGTGTTCTGTGGGGTGGCTGTGTTCTGTGGGGTGGCTGTATTCTGTGGGGTGGCTGTGTCCGCGGGATGGCTGTGCTCTGTGGGTTGGCTGCGTCTGTGGGATGGCTGTGCTCTGTGGGGTGGCTGTGCTCTGTGGGGTGGCTGTGTCCGTGGGATGGCTGTGTCCGTGGGATGGCTGTGCTGTGTGGGGTGGCTGTGTTCTGTTGGGTGGCTGTGTCCGTGGGATGGCTGTGCTCTGTGGGGTGGCTGTGCTCTGTGGGGTGGCTGTGTCCGTGGGGTGGCTGGGCTCTGTGGGGTGGCTGTGCTCTGGTCACAATATACTTACAAATCTTGTGGTGGTGGTCCCAATGCAGCCTCCCTGTGCTCTGTGGTGTGGTGGTGTAGGGGCTCTGTAGTGTGGCTGCAGCTGGGCCTCTGTGCTGCGTGGGGGGCTCCGCCTGCATTTAGTTAAAACTCGAAAGCCCCCCGCAGCTCCGTTGCTGTGACGCGGAGGCCTCCGGACAGATGGCCCCTTGGGGCCTCCGGAAAGATGGCCGCTGTGCAGTTTCAGATCTCCGCAATGAGATCTTGTCTCGAGATCTTGTCTCGAGATCTCGGGACGAGATCTCGTTGCCGTGATTTGAATTTGAGTATGCGCCGCTCCCGGCGGCCATGTTTCTGGAGGCCACCGCGCTGCAGCAACGTAGCTGCGGGCGGCTTTTGGGCTTTAACGAAATGCCGGCGGAGCCCCTCACGCAGCACAGAGCCCCGCTGCAGCCACACTACAGAGCCCCGACCCCACTGCACCACAGAGCACAGGGAGGCTGCATTGGGACCGCCGCTACGGGACCGCCGCAACAGGATTTGTAAGTATATTGCGACCATAAGATGCACCCCCATTTTCCCCAAAAAATTTTTGGGAAAAAAGTGCGTCCTGGTCCGAAAAATATGGTAATACTTTGTTGTGCCACCTTTTGCTGTGATTAGGCTACTTTCACACTTGCTTTGTTTTGCAGCGTGTTTTTCCCGCAAAAAAGCACATGGAAAAAACGCATACAAATGCTGCATTTTTTTCAAGCATTTTTATGAGCATGCGTGAAAAAAACGCAGCGTTTTTATGTGTTTGTATGCGTTTTTAGTGCGTTTTTACCGCGTTTGCGTTTTTTTCCAACATTAGTTGGCCCCTCACACTAACCCAAACCATGACTTTACTAACCCTAACCCTTAACCAAACCATACCCTAACCCTAACCCTTAACCAAACCATACCCTAACCCTAACCCTTAACCAAACCATACCCTAACCCTTAACCAAACCATACCCTAACCCAAACCCTGACCCTAACCCTTAACCAAACCATACTAACCCTAACCCTTAACCAAACCCTACTAACGTTAACCCAAACCCTAACCCTAAACCCTAACTAAGCCTAAACCCTAACCCTTAACCAAACCATACTAACCCTAACCCAAACCCTAACCCTAAACCCCCTTAACTAACCCCAACTCTAACCCAAACCCCTAATTTCCATTGTCTAACCAATGGTCAACAAAAAAACGCATGCGCAAAAAAACGCTTACATGAGCATGCCAATGCGCACATATGCGCACCCATAGATTTATAATGGGTGTCTTGCTTTAAAAAACGCATTGCGCGCACATGCGTTTTTTTGAGGCAAGTCGGGCGCCCAAAAAATGTAACAGGATGCATTTTGTGCGCCCGAGCGCACACCACAAAAAAACGCATGCGCGGAAAAAACGCATACAAACGCATGTGTATGCGCACATAAGTGCATCCCATGCAAAATATAGGGAAAAAAGCGCATGCGTTTTTTAGCGCTAAAATACAGCGCAAAAAAACGCAAGTGTGAAACCAGCCTTACAGCTGCAAGTCGCTTGGGGTATGTCTCTATCAGTTTTGTACTTCGAGAGACTGAAATTCTTGCCCATTCTTCCTTGGCAAACAGCTCGAGCTCAGTGTGGTTTGATGGAGATCGTTTGTGAACAGCAGTTTTCAGCTCTTTCCACAGATTCTCGATTGGATTCAGGTCTGGACTTTGACATGGCCATTCTAACACCTGGATACGTTTATTTGTGAACCATTCCATTGCAGATTTTGCTTTATGCTTGTGATCATTGTCTTGTTGAAAGACAAATTTCCGACCTAGTCTCAGGACTTTTGCAGACTCCAACAGGTTTTCTTCAAGAATGGTCCTGTACGAGAATGGTCCCTCGTATTTGGCTCCATCCATCTTCCCATTAATTTTATCCATCTTCCCTGTCCCTGCTGAAGAAAAGCTTGCCCAAACCATGATGCTGCCACCACCATGTTTGACAGTGGGGGTGGTGTATTCAGGGTGATGAGCTGTGTTGCCTTTATGCCAAACATATCGTTTGGCATTGTTACCAAAAAATTTGATTTTGGTTTCATCTGACCAGAGCATCTTCTTCCACATGTTTGGTGTGTCTCCCAGGTGGCTTGTTGCAAACTTTAAATGACACTTTTTACGGATATCTTTGAGAAATGGCTTTCTTCTTGCCACTCTTCCATAAAGGCCAGATTTGTGCAGTGTACGACTGATTATTGTCCTATGGACAGACTGTCCCACCTCAGCTGTAGATTGCTGCAGTTCATCCAGAGTGATCATGGGCCTCTTGGCTGCATCTCTGATCAGTCTTCTCCTTGTTTGAGATGAAAGTTTAGAGGGACGGCCGGGTCTTGGTAGATTTGCAGTGGTATGATACTCCTTCCATTTCAATATGATGGCTTGCACAGAGCTCCTTGGGATGTTTAAAGTTTTGGAAATCATTTTGTATCCAAATCCGGCTTTAAACTTCTCCAGAACAGTATCACAGACCTGCCTGTTGTGTTCCTTGGTCTTCATGATGCTCTCTGTGCTTCAAACAGAACCCTGAGACTATCACAGAGCAGGTACATTTATACGGAGACTTGATTGCACACAGGTGGATTCTAATTATCATCATTAGTCATTTAGGACAACTGTGGATCATTCAGAGATCCACAATGAACTTCTGAAGTGAGTTTGCTGCACTGAAAGTAAAGGGGCCAAATAATATTGCACGCCCCACTTTTAAGTTTTTGGATTTCCACAAAAATTTAAGATAACCAATACATTTTGTTCAACTTCACAATTGTGTCCCACTTGTTGATTCTTCACCAAAAATTAACATTTGGTATCTTTATGTTTGAAGCATGATATGTGGGAAAAGGTTGAAAAGTTCCAGGGGGCCGAATACTTTCGCAAGGTACTATATATATATATATATATATATATATATATATATATAGATAGATAGATAGATAGATAGATAGATAGATAGATTTACTTTTCTTAAAATTTTTTTTTCTTTTTTACCTAGTCTCTTTATGGGACTTTAACTATTTTACTTTGATTGCAGGTAGAATACATTGCAATATTCCAGCTTTGCAATGCATTATTTACTACAGTTAGATCCATATGTATTTGGACAGAGACAACATTTTTCTAATTTTGGTTCTAGACATTACCACAATGAATTTTAAACACAACAATTCAGATGCAGTTGAAGTTGAGACTTTCAGCTTTCATTTGAGGGTATCCACATTCAAACTGGATGAACGGTTAAGGCTGTGTGCACACGCTGCGGATTTTGCTGCGGTTTGCCATCTGCTCCATTGAGGAGATGAAAAACCGCAGGGCAAAACCGCAGAGCAATCCGCAGGTAAAACCGCAGGTATTTTGACCTGCGGTTTCACCTGCGGATTTTACAAAATCTGCGCGGATGAATCCGCACCTAATCCGCAGCGTGTGCACACAGCCTTAGGAGTTTCAGCTCCTTAACATGTGCCACCCTGTTTTTAAAGGGACTAAAAGTAATTGGACAATTGACTCAAAGGCTATTTCATGGACAGGTGTGGGCAATCCCTTCGTTATGTCATTCTCAATTAAGCAGATAAAAGGCCTGGAGTTGATTTGAGGAGTGGTGCTTGCATTTGGAAGGTTTTGCTGTGAAGGGAACATTCGGTCAAAGGAGCTCTCCATGCAGGTGAAACAAGCCATCCTTAAGCTGAAAAAACAGAAAAAACCCAACCGAGAAATTGCTACAATTGCTATCCGGGAAGTGTCACACGGATGACATCCCTATGTGTCATCCGTGTGCACTTGTGTGGGACATTTTGGGGCCTTGGCTGCTTGTAAAAAAAATAGACAGGTCAGTGTGTTTTGCGCTTTGACACACGGTCCTTGGAAACACACTGATGTGCACAGACCCATTCACTTGAATGTGTCTACATGTGTAAGTGTCTACATGTGTAAGTGTCTCCAGTATGTGTGAAAACTGTCACCACACGTACAGGACACACAGACATCTGACAGAGGCCTTAGGGTAAGTACAAACCAGGCATTTTTTTCAGCGTTTTTTATCGTCTGTCCTATAATTCCTGCCAGCAATAATACAATAAAAAAAACCCTTATCCCAGACAGCGGGAGATCCTCGTGTCACAGGCAGGGGATGGAGTGCCGTCAGCCAAAATAAGTTGAAGATTTCCTCTCCTAGAATGACTCATGGCATACCCGGCCAGCAATCAAGATATCCAATAAGTGACTTTTCCTGTCCTTAATTGGAGATGATATTTCTTTCCCACACAAGAAAAAATAACAATACCTAGTGGCTTCAAAGGTCGTCTGCCATAATCTGCAAACCAGAAGGAAGATTTACTAATCTGGATGTTTCAGTTACTCCTTGTCTGACCTTAGTTGTAACTGAAGAGACTAATATAATGGTAAAATGTTACAGTAATACGAATGTTTTAAGAAGTTATGATGGTTATATATTTACCTATATATTACAGATAGATATATATATATATGTCGGTTACTTCCTCCTTTCCCATCAAATTTACTAGGTTTGATACCTGCAAATTCTCAAACGAATTCTGTTCTGTCATCACTTGTATGAACGGACTCTATGAAAATCCAATCAGGTGCCAACAGCCCTTGAGACAGGGTCTGACAGATCTAAATTTAGGAACGAGGGTGGGTGCCCTTTCTGTTATTTGCAAGCTGCCCATCCCACTGGAATTAGAGCAAAAGTGGGCAGCCAAAAAGATACCGTGTAATTAAAGAGTGGTACAAGATAAGTAAAGGAAAGCACTATAGTTAGGGATATGATAATATTAAAGAGAATCGTTCACCTGAGACCTCAGGCAGAATGTATGTTTAAAGATGGATTGTAAGATCTGGACAGAGTCTTTAGCTGGAGGCAAGAATAGTTCGGTGCCGCTCACCTGAGGCAGGTGATGATTGACAAGTCTCTCCCTATGAGCATGAGGGACAGACATAACGTCATAATGTTACGGCCTACCTTATTGGCGTGCACTAGCATTATAATACAGCAGAACCCTTTTAACATTCCTATTTCATCGGAGTTGGGGCTATGTTGGGTTTAATTGAACATGGCGCACTGTTTCACTTAATGTTTTGATTAAGACATGTTTAAAGCAAATCCTCAATCTTTTAAAAGTAATGGAAATTGTGTCTTTAGAGAGAAAGAGGACTTGAACTCTAGCGCCACCTATTGGAAGTAGCAAACAGTCAATATCGACTCTCTAGCGCGCCTTATAACAACTTAGGATAAATGCCAAAACCAAAATCTTAATTTGCAGACACTGTGTTTCAGTGCAGAATGTGAGATATGGTTTGGCTGGGTGAGGCATCTGGCCAAGGGGAAACATTTCTCCTTGCATAGACTGACATGTCAAGCCTGACATGACAAGGTAAGGAGACTTTTAAGCCTTGCAATGCTCCTCTGGGAAATATGCAAATTTCCTAGAGGAGTTAGCAAATTGAGATTTTGGTTTTGGCTTTTGTCCTAAGTTATGTGACAAGGCTCTTTAGAGGGTTGATATTGACTTTTAGTATTGCTACTTCCAGTAGGTGGCACTAAGGTTCTAGTCCTCTTCCTCTCTGAAGAGACAATTTGCATATTCTCCAGAGGAGCACTGCATGGCTTAAAAGTCTCCTCACTTTGGCATGTCAGTCTCCGTAAGGAGAAACGTTAATCCTTGGATCCAAAACTCATGGAACAAATCTCCAATTCTCTAACATAAACTGAATTATAATGGCTGTTGATTGTTTCTTTCTGGTTGCTTTGTGAGCAATTACTATTAGGTGTATGAACAAATGCCCTTTGTCTGAGATATGTTTTCCCAGAAACTGTGCCAATTTTACCAATTGGTTGTGCTGGTTAATGTATCAAAGTATAATTTATAGTAGTTGTCCACTACAAGACAAACCCTTATTAATGGGCCCAAAGATGCCAAAAAATATATAGCTATTCTCCTTCCAGACCAGTCTTCTTCGTACTCAGCTGGATGTTGATGTCAGGGGAGCCGGTTGGAGGAGGCAAGACTGAGTATGGAGGAGCAGTACTAATCCAAGGGTAATATTCTTTTTACCCCATCTTGACCCAGTAATGAAGGGTTGTCCTAAAGTGGACAACCCGAATAGAAATGGGTTGTAATACCAGACACGATCCAAAGGGTGACAGTGTTTTTAGAAAGGGAGCATATCATATAATCTCAGACAACCCCTTTTACAAAACAGATTGTATTTTTCCTTACGCCAAGCTGAGCTGTTTATGTGTTGGTGGACGACACATGGATTTAAAGGGGTAGTCTAATAATATGATATTTATGACCTATCCTAGGATAGAGCTTGAATATCAGGTCAATGGGGGTCCTACCCGCCTGGCCCATTCCCTATCAGCTGTTACCAGCTGATCTGAAGCCCAGTGGAGAAGCCACTAATAAGTATACGGCTGATGGAGCAGATTGTTGGGGGGGGGGGTGATGGTTGCTGGACCCCCACTGAGCTGATATTGTTCATTTACTTTAAACATAAATATCATTAAAGCAACCAACCCCTATAAAGAACATGAAAGTAAGCATCCCTCTAATGCAATAACTCCTAAAGTCTGGTCTTGGGCAAAATACCGTATAAAGGCTTTGCCCTGAGGGTCCCTTTAGGGAAGGACTAAAGCAATTGAAACTGCCGGCATTAGAGAAGTTTAGTCTGAGTAGGTGGGCACTGATATATTCGATATATGTGTCACTGATGATTTGTTGTCCTCTTCATATAGAGCTGGAAATAAAAGCCAAAAAGAGATATATTTTAGAAAATCTTAATTTATTGCCAAAAAACATTTGTATGTTACAGTGACAAACTTTACAGTGTACATACACAGTACATACTTGACAACCATTCACCATCACATTGCGGATCATTCATCGACTCTTAGTAATAGAAAAAAATGCTTTCAGCTACTCTCATATAAAGTGACATCAGTTTCAAAAACTCCTGTGCATTTTCTAACATTTCCCTGACATTTATAAACACCGGAAATGGCCATCGTTTCCGGCGAATATCACAGTTCATTTCCCCAGAATTTTACTTCCAAGCCTAAAAGGGCCCTGCCTAATTGTTAAAGATCCCGAAAAATGTGCACAGAATCAGAGAACGAACATTGGACAGCTCATTCAAAAAGCATAAAAACACATAAAAGCAGAGGCGTAACTTGAAAACAGGGCCCCCACATACCACGTGCCATTCTTAATACTGGGGTCTTCTTATGTGGCACAGGGGTCTTTGCCCCCCCCCCAGGCACTACAGATTTTATGTCTGCACCCCTGAGGAAAAAGATATTATCCACCAAACTATAACAAATCTGACAATGTATTAAGTAGTTATCTCGGAAAAAAAACACAATTACATTCTTAAGAAAAATAATTACGTCCGAAGGGATTGCCTACGCATGTGCAAAACATCACTACAATCAGCCCATCCTTTATTTAAGGAACCTACAACTCTATTAAATACCAAATTCACAAAAAAAAAAGGTGCACAAATTCTTGCCTTCAATATGAAGGATTCGGATTTTCAGAACTTCTGTAAATCTGTCATATACAGACTGGGTACATGTTATATTTTTTAATACTAATTTCCAAATTAAAAACCTTAATGATGTGCCAATTTAGCACCGATTTCCAAATCTTCATTAAAAAGAAAAAAAAAATAATTGGAAGGCGTAAATAGAGCAATTATTAATTACAGAAGTGGTGGCATACCAGTTGGCTTGTCTGTATACATCAGTATGGCACGATACTGCTAAAAAGTGAAATCTTAGCACACGACCTAGAAGTATGCATGACTTTGGCATCATTTAAAGGCACTTTTTACATGGATGTCATCAAATTTGCCATGTTTTTTCTAGAGCCTTTAAGCTTTAAGGATCTGATCATAAAACTTGTCTCCAAGTATGTGGTATATAAGCTTAGTTTAGTCTTGCTCACATACTCAATCATCATTAAGTTGGATCTGTAGTGCTTGATGATAGTGCTCTACTTAAAGTAAAATATTTCATGGTGATGATAGTTTCCTGTTTAGAAGAATTTAAACTAAACATCTTCTGAGCCCATCTGTATATTTGACGGACTAGTCTGATTTGAAACCTAACCTCGATTATTGGACCGAAAGTCCATTTGGTTGAACAGTCACGTGAAGACCTTCCTACCATCTGCAGATACTGATGGTCCTCTCCTCATCTCAATAGTCTTATGTTTCGTTAGCCTATATCACAACATCTCAACACTCAAAAAACCTTTCCCTGCCCGCTAAATACCATTATTCGTAGACTGTAGTCGGCATACGGAGAGTGATAGCTACTCTAATTCAGGCTGATCTGGGATTTAAAGGTGCATTGAACTTTAACAATTTGCCTAATGACAAAGCATGTCGCCTCTGTTAAATTCGCACTTACTAAATAATCGTGTTCTGCCCTGACACCGTTACATAACGTGGGATTTGTGTATTTTTGGCCTGAAAGACCTTTAAATCCTTTTTTTCACGATCAAGCGCTAAGGCCATGAATTGTGTTCACCAGTATGGGGAGGTATTCCCTATGCTACCCCAACTCTGCCATTCGGGAAATAAACCAAGAGATGTTTTAGGGGTCCCAAACTGATCTAAATTATTTTCCAGCTTAAAACTTTGGGATTTGTAGGAAGTTATGTCTGTTTTGGTTAAGGTGTTGGTCTGCACTCCGTCAGATTTCCACTCCGCGTGAACGATAGTGTAGTTCTGTCCATCGTTGTTGTCCCAGAACACTTGGCCACCACTCTCATAGGATATGCAGAACTCAATTTTTTCATGACTGGGAATGTTAAAAGGCAGGTCTACAGCAAAGGAGAAAGTGTCAGTATCGGAGCCTCCATAGACATTGTTCATGTACGCACAGTCCAAATCTATGTAGGCTTTCCAGGTGCTAAAGGTAATTCGCACCTTCACGGTTTTTTCGAAGCTGAGATTTTTCACTTTGATGGTACCAGCAATAGACCTCTCCTGAAGGCTGCAATTCTCCAGACATACAAAGTTCTTCTGGATCTTGTTGCGAAACTGTAGATAATCGGCAGACGGCTGGGTGAATCCCAAGATCAGATTCTTTTCTTCATGTAATTTTAGGCTGGCGGTGATATCTTCGAGATCTCTTAGATCAAACTGCAGGTCAACCACAGGTTCTTCTTTAAACTCTGAGAACACATGGACTGATGTTAAGGACAGTCCTTTCGAATCAGCAAAGACGACTTTCTTTTTAGCTCGGGATTTGGATCGGTTCCACTCATTGTTCCTGGAGTCAGATTCCTTCTTCAGAGACAGGCATGGTCGTAATGGCTTAAATCGATTTACAAAATTTCTCCCCCTGCAGTCTTCGTAGGGGCTGAGAAACTTCTTTAACGGCGGAGAATGCGCTAAGCAAATCCTCACTGCAACATCAACCGGCATGATGGACCGTGGAAGAGAACGTGGTTCCAGTATCTGGATCATTCTGGAGAAGACAAAAACATATAGAATGGTGGATGTTAGCAGAGGAAATTAGACAATATTGAAGGTTTATGATGACACTATTTAACGGGAATCATATACAGGATGTACATTGAGCAAGGTTCTAGAGTTTGGTGCTCCTGCACATATACTGCTTTTCTCAGCACTTCTTCCCTACAGCGAGGAGTCTTGGAGGCCATTCCACTTGCTATAAAATCTTGCCATCCTCACAAACTAAATGGTAATTTGGTATTATTTCTGCGGAGTACTGCATTTCTAAGAGGATGGGCACATCCTATTCTTAATTCGACAGCACGTTGAAGGTCAGTCCCGGCAATTCTGCCTACAAGACATTTCTGCAGCTCTATCAGCACGAGTCCATCTCCGACAATCTGTAATTGGAGATCAGCAGTCTACAACCCGTGGCTCGCCCGCTGTTGGGAAACTACAACTCCCAGTATGCATGCATGACCACAAACTGTCTGGGCATGCTAGGAGTTGTAGTTTCCCAACAGGTAAAGAGTCCAGAGCAGAGAACCCACTGTCCGGGACAATGATCGTGGTTCACAAACAGACGCCAAACCGGCTGGAAAGCAGCTCAGTATTCATTCACCAAAGACATTTGGGCACCATCAGAAGCTACAACTTGTCTGCAACCCTCATCCATGCCAATAGTATCGGTAAATTGACTTTCAGAACTAACCCTTCCATTGCCACAAGTGGAAGAAATATTGCACAGCACTCATCGCATTAACAAAACTATAAGTAAATGTATAATAAAATATATAAATATGTGTGTATATATATATTTTACTATACATGGACTTATTGTTTGATGCAATCAGTGCTGTGTATATATATATATATATGGACACAACCCCATTAATAGGCACATTCGCAGATTTTTAGCATATGGTTTTATATTATTTGTTATATTATTTCATTTCCTATTTAATAGTATCAGTTTTCCTATTATATTTGTAAAGCTTTTCTATTATTAGTGAAAATATTTCTACTTTTTGCAAACACTAAACATGGAATTAAAACTCCTCTCAGTACAGCGAATTCTTCCTATTTCCATAATAATGCCCTAGATGACAATATTAGACATTACAGGACAATGGCTGACCATCACATGCACATTACAGCTCATTTATCTCACTGCAATTCTAGCGGAAGGTGACAGAAAGTTGCTAGCAGTGGCCGCAGAGCAGCCGCACGGTCCGCACGCGGAGGTGAGCGCTACCTGCAGGGCGAGCCTCCCGCTCCGGTCCTCCTCTCACTGACGCCTCCTCTGGACTGTCTGCTGATGATCGGCTCCTGCGCCGCCGGGATATCAGCAGCGGGACAGTCCCCTTCACGTGATGGAGCATCAGCAGCCAATCACAGCGCAGCTCACGTCCTCTCTGACCAATCAGTGCAGCACCGACCTAACAGTGAGAACGTGATCTCCGCTGCCGCACTCTGTGACACCGAGAGAGGAGGATGGGGGTCGGGAGGCGGCGGCACCGGCCGGGGCAGTTACCCAGTCGGTCTCTTGTAGGGGGAATATGCAGTGTTTGTGGTGGCTGCATGGTAAACTGTCACCGCTGTCAGTGCCGGGAGGGCGGATGACTCTGCTGTGTAGAACTTCTGTTTTGGCCATGATGTGCATCCTGGGACTTGTGGTCCTTCACCTGCTGTGTAGTGATGCATGGGTTTAGCCAGTGTTCTGCAGCAGTAGCTGTGCAGCATTGGGCCTGTTTTCCATTGCTCATGATGACTCCTCACTACCGGCTCTGTGGCACTTTGCATTGTCAGCTATTGCTGAAGAATGTGGCTCTGCGGGATGAAGGGCACCAGAGACTGAGGGGTTTTCTAGTGATGTCAGCTGTTGGGTGATGGATGACTGGCGGGTGATGGATGACTGACGGGTGATGGATGACTGGCGGGTGATGGATGACTGACTGGTGATGAAGGACTAGCGGGTGATGGATGACTGACGGGTGATGGATGACTGGCGGGTGATGGATGACTGACTGGTGATGAAGGACTAGCGGGTGATGGGTGACTGACGGGTGATGGATGACTGGCGGGTGATGGATGACCAGCGGGTGATGGATGACTGACGGGTGATGGATGACTGACTGGTGATGAAGGACTAGCGGGTGATGGGTGACTGACGGGTGATGGGTGACTGGCGGCTGATGGATGACCAGCGGGTGATGGATGACTGGCGGGTGATGGATGACCAGCATATGATGGATGACCGGCGACTGATGGATGACTCGCGGCTGATGGATGACTGGCGGCAGATGGGTGACTGGCGGCAGATGGGTGACTAGCGGCTGATGGATGACCGGCAGGTGATGGAGGACTGGCGGCTAATGGGTGACTGGCGGGTGACGGATGACTGGCGGGTGATGGGTGAGTGGCAGGTGATGGATGACTGGCGGCTGATGGATTACTGGTGGCTGATGGGTGACTGGCAGCTGATGGGTGACTACCAGGTGATGGATGACTGGCAGGTAATGGATGACCAGCAGGTGATGGATGACCAGCAGATGATGGATGACCGGTGGCTGATGGATGACTGGCGGCTGATGGATGGCTGGCGGCTGATGGATTACTGGCAGCTGATGGGTGACTGGCGGCTGATGGGTGACTGGCGGCTGATGGATGACTGGCAGATGATGGATGACTGGCAGGTGATGGATGACCGGCGGGTGATGGATGACCGGCGGCTGATGGAGGACTGGCGGCTGATGGGTGACTGGTGGCTGATGGGTGACTGGCGGGTGACGGATGACTGGCGGGTGATGGGTGATGGATGACTGGCGGCTGATGGGTGACTGGTGGGTGACTGGCGGGTGGATGAATGGCGGCTGATGGATGACCGGCGGGAGATGGAGGACTGGCGGCTGATGGGTGACCGGCGGGTGATGGGTGACTGGCGGCTGATGGATGACTGGCGAATGATGGATGACTGGCAGCTGATGGATAACTGACAGCTGATGGAGGACTGGCGGGTGATGGATGACTGGCGCCTGATGGATGACTGGCGCCTGATGGATGACTGGCGCCTGATGGATGACTGGTGGCTGATGGATGACCGGCGGCTGATTGATGACTGGTGGGTGGTGCCTAGTTCTAGGGTTATGTGGACTCTGGTCAGATCTGACACATTAGGCAAATCCAGATGATTTTTCAGTAAATCTGCTCCCGAAAGTTGAAACCTGAAGATGAAATGTAAATTTCTGCTCCTGATTGGCCAACAGATCCCCACAAGGGCTGCGTTTTTCTTTACTTTCTTGGTGGGTAATCCACACAGATATTGGCTTTTGGTGCGTGTTTTTTTTGTTTTTATCCAAAATATGTTGATTTCTGCAGCAGGCGCACGCCTTTTGGATGCAGATTTCACCCATTCATCTAAATTAAGACTCTTAGGTTACGTTTTTGGTGAGGTTTTTTTTTTTAATAAATACAAGTAACCTATTTTACTTAATGGGGGCAGAAAATGGTGCAGACTATCCGGGAGGTGAGTATATACTTTTTTTTTTATTTCTTTGTGGACACTTTTGCATTACAAAAGAGGTTGTCTCTTGACGTTTTGGGCAGAAGTTCTGAAGGACCCGAAGCATTTCCCATGGCAGAATCTTGGAAGTCATCGGAAAAAACTGGCAAATTGTGTCCATCCGCGTCTCAGCTTAGCTAGTCATACAGCCCAATATGCTGTATGGGACTCTGCTCTAACACTCTTCCCAAGATACTAAAGGATGAGCGACAGAAATTGTTGTGAAGTGTAGAAAGTTCCATTGCGAACAGGGAAGAGTGGAATGTAGAGCGCAGTGTCGGATGGAGCACGTATACAGCACATTGCCATAGGACGGTGCGCTGGGGTTACCGGAGATACACAGTACTCATCTATTAGTCACTTGTCACACATATGTCAGGACTTGTAGGTCACAGGAAATTCCATTCTGCGGTCTCTCTAAAGAATGGATGGAGCCGTCTGACTCGCTCATATCTTATAGATAGCAGCTGGATTACCCCATTTGCTATTTCATAGTAACCTCATGTATCTGCAGTACAGCACACAGGGCTCATTCCGACGTCAGGACTTTCCACGGACGAGAAAAACACCCATTATTCCGATCAGAGTGTGGTCCGAGTGTCATCAGTTTTTCTCGTACGCGGAAGGAAAAAAATAACGTCCTCCATCTTCTTTTTTCTGACAGTCTGTAAAAATCGGACTGCATTTGGGCTCGTGCACGTCAGTTTTTCACGGATGGTATTCGTACCTATGATACTCTATGGGGCTGTTCACATGTCTGTTTTCTTTTCCTTGGACCAAGTGGTCTGTGCAAAATCAGGGAGACGTCCGATATTGATCCAAGTGTCTGATCAAAGTAGGCGATGCAAGTCTATGGGTCCGTGAGAAAAATCAGAGACATCCGAGTGCAGTCCATTTTTACTGACTCATAGAAGGTGGAGAAACTTTCTTCCATTTTCTTATTAGCGAAAATCAGTTTTTCTTGTGTTTGAAAAAAACCTGATGTCTGTGTCAGCCCAAAGTGTCACCTCTTTATCACCTCTTTGCCCACGGTGGGCATCGTGGATGAGGGTCTCCAGACGCTCTCCTCTTCAGTGACTACTTCGGTGTCATCAGAGAGGGGCTGCTCATCATTATCTCTGACTGTCAGTAGCTGGCAGCTTGTCCCAGTATACCGTAATACCAATCTTTTACCCAGCTGGAAATCTTCTTTATTGATAACGGTCTTTAGTAATAGTAAATCTCGGTTTAGCAAATTTATTTGCTTTGACAGCGTTACAACATTTCTTTAGACTCTTGTGTTTGCCCAACTCTGCTATATACAGTATAGCTACAGGTTAAATATTCATTATTCTTACCTCCCGATATCCAGCCAAATAATGAAGAGAATGAGAAGACTGATTTTTTATTAAAATATATATAATTTGCAAGAAATCAGTCCATTTTTCATCCTTATATACATGTAATTGTAAATATCTGACAATAAAAAAAATAAAACAATGTGCTTTGTATATTTCCATTATTTAAGTGTGTGTTCAGGACTATTATATATTTTTTTAGTTTGGGCCTAAAAACTAACAGCCGGATTGTTGCTAAAAGAGTCAACTACCTGTTCTACCCGGCAGCGGCTGCTCCTGCTGGCGATTCTGCTGCTCCGCATCAACAGGGCTGCCCTGTCGATGGGGCTTGATTTCCAAAGTCATGCTGATTGACAGCCAGATCTCTGCAGTTAGGTAGCCGGCAGCCGGCTATCAATCAGCATGATGTTGGCAGTGACGCCCCGTCAAAAGAGCAGAAAAGAAGAGAAGCCATTGCTCTGCCGTTATTTCAGTGGGCGTGGCTGAATCGCCAGCAGGAGCGGTCTCACACTACTGAGCCAGCAGTGATCGCAGCAGCAGGACACAACAGACAGCTAGTTTGCAACCACCTGCCTGTTAGTGCTTAGTCCTGTAGTCAAAAATTATATAGTTGTGGATATCACCTTTAAATATATTAGCGTTAGATATGGGTATTCATTTATTTGGTATGTCTGGATTTATTTTCAGTGGCACCTTGCCTGCATACCTCTTTATCTATGGTCAGTGTCGGACTGGAGCACTTTGGGCCCACCAATGAAAATAATTTTATGTAGCTGCAAAGAAATAAATACAAGACCAACAATTGTGCGGTAAAACACGCTAATATCAGGTAGTACACATCTTAATGACATAGCAGGGGTTTGGGTAGCCCCCTCATAGAATATAAAGTAGCCCGCTCAGATAGTATAATGCAGCCCCCTCATAGAATACAATGTAGCCCCCCCTCACAGAATATAGCCCCCATCATAAAATATAATGCAGCCCCCCTAGAAAGTAATGTAGCTCCCTCATAGGGTATAATGCAGCCAGTCTCATATAGTATATTGCAGCCCCCACAGAATATAATGTAGCCCCCTCAGAGTATAATGCAACCCTCTCAAGGTATAATACAGTCCCCCCATAAAATATAATGTAGCCCCCTCATAGGGTATAATGAAACCTCATAAGGTATAATACAGCCCCCCCCCCATAGAATATAATGTAGCCCCCCCATAGAATATAATGTAGCCCCCTCATAGGGTATAATGCAGCCCCCTTCATAGGGTATAATGCTGCTCCCCTCATAGGGTATAATGCTCCCCCCTCATACGGTATAATGCTGCTCCATCATAAGGTATAATGCAGCCCCCTCAGGGTATAATGCACCCCCTCAGGGTATAATGCAGCCCCCTCATAGGGTATAATGCAACCCCTCACAGGGTATAATGCAACCCCTCATAGGGTATAATGCACTCCCCTCCTAGGGTATAATGCAGCACCCCTCATAGGGTATAATTCTGTCCCCCTTATAGGGTATAATGCAGCCCCTCTCATAGGGTATAATGCTGCCCCTCTCATATGGTATAATGTTGCCTCATAGGGTATAATGCAGCCCTTCTCATAGAGTATAACGCTGCCCCCCTCATAGGGTATAATTTTGTCCCCCTCATAGGGCATAATGCAACCAGGACACACCGATATATATAATGTATATTAAAAACAAACACAATACTCACCTCTCCTCCTCATTCCCATGCTGGTTTCGGCTCTGCTCCGGTATCAGCAGCTGCACTCACTGCCGTCTGCCTGGCACACAGCAGGTATGCGATGAAATGACGTCATCGCGTACCGGCTGTGTAGGAGGCAAGAGGCAAAGAGAATGATGGGAGAGGGAGTGTTATCCGACACTCCTCCATTATTTCTTTCAACTGTATGATGCCAATACAGTTGAATGCGGCGCGCACTGGTGCTGGCGCTGGGCCCCCCTGACTTATGGCCCTATAGTGGCCATGTGGGCTAGGGGCCCCCCGGGAGAGCGGGGGCCCTGGTCTGCCGGCACTGACAACGGGCAGTGTTAGCGGCGTGGGGGCATGGGGGAAGAGTGAGTATTCATTACTCTTTAGCAGCGGGGATAGGCTTTAGTCGCAGCCGCCAGCTTCCAGCTCCTATCATCCGCAGCTGCTCTGCTGGCACCGGGGGCCCTCATAGCAGCTGCATGGTGTGCCGCTGTAAGAGGAGGCCACAGAAAAACCATCAGCTTCAACCGGCGTACCTGTTTGAGGTGCTGGTCCACGGTCAGGACTTCCACTGAGGTGCGACCCAGCTCCTGCAAACTTGGTTCCAGTGTTCAGGGTAGAAATAATGGACACAGATACCGGTTCTGACGCCAAATCAATGAGTTTACTTTTCTCTTCAACGGTCCCAGACACATCAGTTGCATTACAGTCCACACCGCATTCCTCCTGCACTTTCCATTTCTTACTTTCCTTGTCTTCACGAACATTACGGGGTAGTAGCCACCTTGGCGGTACCGCAGCTTCATTACTGTAGGACCTCAAGACATAGGGGATCCCGCTCATCCATTTTGCCCCGGACTTGCCAGCTTCAGCCCTATTAAAGATCTGCCACATGGTGAATGTTCTGCGCCCTGCACGACTTTTGGATGTTTTCCTTCCTGTTCCTACTGCTGCCATAAACTGTAATTCCCCGGGTGCTCCGGTCTTATCCAACACCAATCTGACTGTGCCCGTGCTTTTCTCCTTTTTCACAATGATGCATAGCTGCTATGATATCTTGGGCTTAGAGCCCTTGTGGACTTGTCTGGCGTGCTCGCCCTTCTGTCTAGTTCCTAACTCCTACACATATTTAACCCATAGCAGCTCCTCCTACAATTAACGGTATGCAAACTTCCTATCAGCTATACCTAACAAGACCCACTAGTGTACCCCCATCTAGTGACCCTTTGCAAAACTACACTTACCCAGTCTACAAATACTATATGCTACAAGTGCCCTCCTCTAATATTCCCAAAGGATGCACTAACTTACCCTAATCTATATAGGAACACAAAGGACATAATACAGCACTATATCTTACAATATGGTAACACAAAATGTGGCAGTACCAATGAAAGGGGCGGTAATACACAATAGTGTAGCAGTACCGAAGCATAATAATGTCTATACATTAATTTACAGCATATTTACTTTATAACTCCTTAAAGGGGAAGAGGCATTAAAGGGGTATTCTATTTTAATCCCCTACACCGCCACTGGCTGGGGGCCCCTGGAGCATTGAGGGCCCTAGGCAGCTGCTGGCCCTGTATGTCAGCAAGTGTCAGTACCTGGGCCCACCGGAGAATCATCTGACCCTGTCTATGGTAATTTACTCTGCACAATTCAAAGAAAGATAGTAGTATATAAACAGTGGCGTAACTAGAGCCTGATGGGCCCCAGTACAAGGTTTGGACCTGGCCCCCTCCATCCTGGTATATAATGTATGTCCGTCATCCTGGCCCCATCCTGGTATATATCTATATACAGTATGTTATACATCCTGGTATATATATTCCTTGTCCTGGTATACGAGTATATGTCCCTTATCCTGGGCCCATCTTGGTATATATATCCCCCATCCTGGTATATATATCCCCCATCCTGGTATTATATATATATTCCCTATTGTGGTATATATGCCCCCAGTTCTGCTGCTGTTCTTTAATGCATAGAAAAAAATAAACCGTTATACTCAGCTCCACCGTTGTGCCGTATCCTCTTCTGAAGCCAGCAGCTCACTTCAGCGTGCAGGCGACGGGAGCGCATGACGTCACTGCCATGTGCCCACAGTCACGTGAACGCCGACATCAGCTGTTGGCCTCTGAGGACGCACATCCAGTTGAAGATTGCGCTGGCATCGGTGGGTCCGCACCTGCACAGGCCGGGTCGCGGCGTTTGCTACTGTGATCGTTACATTATGTCCCTCTATACAAGTATAAACAAATGTATCCATCAGCGTATTTTATTACCTGGTGGGTAAGAATCTATTTGTTGCCACCAATAGAGTTATTGTACATACGGTACATAGCAAGAAACTTCAAATTAAATATGTAATCCAACTCTGGATCAGGAGGTGAGTGGCGTGTGCGCTCGATACATGCTGCTCACGCAAACAAGATGGCAGATATCTGTATCCCCTCCCAATACAAAAGTCGGCAGGGCCAGATTACCCCTTTGAGCCTTTTTGTAAATCTGTCAGCAGGTTTTTGTTTAGTAGTCTGACATCAGCATGAAGTAGGATCAGAGACCCTGACTCCAATGTTGTATCACTTAGTTTTCTGGGTGCAGCAGATGAGATAGATCTAAAAGCTGAGGCCTTTGTACTCCCGCCCACACCACTGATAGGCAGCTATATACTGTATACACTGTACATGGGCAGAAAGCTGCCAATCAGTGGTGTGCGCGGGGTTAGGGTATGTGCACACGTTGCAGATTCTACTGCGGATCCGCAGAGGATTTGGCCCTGCGGGTCCGAGGTAGAATCTCCTGCATTGTACAGTAGCATTGTAATCAATGAGAAATGAAAAACGCTGTGCACATGCTGCGGAAAAATCTGCGCGGATTAGCTGCGGGTTCATTTCCGCAGCATGTCAATTCTTTCTGCGGATCTGCAGTGTTTCTGCACCCATTGACTTGCATTGATCCGTAGCAAAACCGCAGGTCTCAGAAAGATCTGCAGTTTTGCTGTGAATGAAACGCTGCAGATCGGGAGGGGGAACAGTGTGGGTGGTGACTGTGTGCATGTATGGTGTGGGTGGTGACTGGGTATGTATGTGTGCGGGCTATGTGTGTGTGCGGGGGTATGCGGGGCTCATTGGGCTGTCGGGGGGTCTGTGCGGTGGGTTACCGGGGTTGTGCGGGGCTCTTCGGGCTGTCGGGGGGGCCTGGCGGGGCTTGTGTGGGGGTCATCGGGCTGTTGGGGGGTCTGGCGGGGTCTTGCGGGGGTCTGCGGGGCTGTGCGTGTGTATGTGTATGCAGGCATCGTCCGATGGGACTACAAGTCCGATCGGGCTACGCCTGCTACCCTGACAGTGAGTGACACATTAGCCAATGATGGGACAGTAGTAGTCCCATCATCCGGCTAATGTGTTGAATGTAAAACAAAAAAAAAACATACAGAACATACAACATATAACATACAGAACATATAACATACAGAACATACAACATACAGAACATATAACATACAGAACATACATATAACATACAACACAGAACATTCAAAACATACAGCACAGATCATACAAAACATACAACACAGAAGATACAACATATAACATACAGAACATACAACATATAACATACAGAACATACATATAACATACAACACATAACATAGAGTACGTACTCACCTCACACACCTAATTTCCCGAAGTCCTCGATCACCTGTAATAAAAATAAAATAATAAACCAACCTATACTTACCTTTCCGCCGTAGTCCAATTAATAACGAGGGTCCCACGACGATCTCCCATGGAGAGCTGCCACATCAGCTGATGCGACGGCTCTCCAGGTGCTCCAACAATGAAATGACAGGCACAGGTAATCCACTGTGTATCCCTCCGCCAGGAAAGAGGTCCCGTAAACCTAACCCTAATTCTCACGCAGCAGTGCTGTAAAATGAGACTTTGAACTCTGGTAACCTCAGTGATGGACTGCAGGAGGCATTGTCTCCTGTCAGTTCATCACTGGGAGGCCCTATAGAGCGGTCACATCTGCTGATGTCACTGTTCGATAGGGGAGATCGTCGTGGGACACTCGTTATTAATTGGACTGCATCAGACAGGGAGTATATGGTTGGTTTATTATTTTTTTTTTTTTTTCTAGGAGACCGAGGGCGTCGCTTGGATCTGGGAGTTAAATAAAAAGATGAAAACAGTGTTGTGTTTTATTTCATTAAAAGACTTTATTCTTATGTGTGTGTTTTTTTAACCCCTTCAAAAGATTAATAATGGATAGGCGTCTTATTCCACTTCAACTTGCTTAACCCCTTAACCCCTTTCCTACAATGGACGTAATATTCCGTCCATGTGACCTGGGACCTAAGTCCCAAGGACGGAATACTACGTCTAATGCGATCAGCTGCGCTCACGGGGGGAGCGCAGATGATCGTGGCATGGTGTCAGCTGATTATCATAGCTGACACCCGGCACAATGTGTTAGGGGCGGTCACGGACCGCCCCCGACATGTTGAACCCTGGCACACCACGATCAAACATGATCGCGGTGTACCGGGGGTTAAAGGAAGCATCGGCAGGGAGGGGGCTTCCTCCGTGCTTCCCTGCGACCCCCGCAGCAGCGCGATGTGCTGCGCCGCTGCGGGGGTCGCTTTCCCTGCAGGTCCCCAGATCCAATATGGTGACTGGGACCTTCGGGGGCCTGCAGGGAGCTGGCTTCCTCACTGCCCGCAGAGCACAGGCATGAGGAAGCCTGCAGCAGTGCCTGTGATCGCTGATCTGTCACATCTGTGATCGCTAAATAAATTTAAAAAAATAAATATTCCCTAATAAATTCATTTTTTGAAAATAAAAAACAATAAAAGTACACATATTTGGTATCGCCGCGTCCGTAATGACCCACCCTATAAAACTGTCCCATTAGTTAATCCCTTTAGAGAACCCCTTAAAAATAAAAAACAAAGCAAAAAATAATGATTTATTATCATACCGCCGAACAAAAAGGGCAATAACGCACGATCAAAAAAACACATATAAATATCCATGGTACCGCTGAAAACGTCATCTTGTCCCGCAAAAAATGAGCTGCCACACAGCGTCATCAGCAAAGAAATAAAAAAGTTACAGCTCGCAGATGCAAAAATAATTCTTTTTATATAAAATTGTTTTCATTGCATAAAACTGCCAAAACATAAAAAAAGACATAAATGAGGTATTGCTGTAACCGTACTGACCCGAAAAATAAAACCGCTTTATCAATTTTACCGCACACAGAACGGTGTAAACGCACCCCCCCAAAAGAAATTCATGAATCGCTGGTTTTTGTTCATTCTGCGTCCCAGAAATCGGAATAAAAAGCAATAAAATAAGTCACATGCCTGAAAATGGTACCAATAAAAACGTCAACTCGTCCCGCAAAAAATAAGACCTCAAATGACTCGGTGGGTCAAAATCTGGAAAAATTATAGCTCTCAAAATGTGGTGATGCATAAACTATTTTTACAATAAAAAGCGTCTTTTAGCGTATGACAGCTGCCAAAAATAAAAACCCGCGATATATAGTAAATCAAACCCCCCGTTATCACCCCCTTAGTTAGGGAAAAATAATAAAATAATTTTTTTTTATTTATTTCCATTTTCCCATTAGGGCTAGGGTCAGAGCTTGGGTTAGGGTTAGGGCTAGGGTTAGGGCTGAGATTAGGGTTAGGGTTAGGGTTGGAGTTAGAATTGGGTGGGTTTCCACTGTTTGGGCACATCAGGGGCTTTTCCAAACGCGACATGGCGTACAATCTCAATTCCAGCCAAAAACGTTAAATGGCGCTGCTTCCCTTCCGAGCTCTGCCATGTGCCCAAATAGTGGTTTACCCCCATATATGGGGTATCAGCGTACTCAGGACAAATTGCACAATAACTTTTGGGGTCCTGTTACTCTGGGGAAAATAAAAATTGGGGGTGAAAAGATCATTTTTGGGGGAAAAATATGATTTTTTTAATTGTACGGCTGTACGTTATAAACTTCTGTGAAGCCCTTGGGGGTTCAAAGTGCTCACCACATATCTAGATAAGTTCCTTGGGGGGTCTAGTTTCCAAAATGGGGTCACTTGTGGGGGGTTTCCACTGTTTAGGCACAAAAGGGGCTCTCCAAACGTGGCATGGCCTCCAATCTAAATTCCAGCCAATTTTGCAGTGAAAATGTGAAACGGTGCTCCTTCCCTTCCGAGCTCTGCCATGCGCCCAAACATTGGTTCCCCCCCACATATCAGGTATCGGCGTACTCAGGACAAATTGCACAATAACTTTTGCAGTCCAATTTCTCCTGTTACCCTTGGTAAAATAAAAAAATGAACCTGAATTAATTTTTTTTGTGAAAAAAAGTTAAATGTTCATTTTTTTTAAACATTCAAAAAATTCCTATGATGCACCTGAAGGGTCAATAAACTTCTTGAATGTGGTTTTCAGCACCTTAAGGGGTGCAGTTTTTAGAATGGTGTCACTTTGGGGTATTTTCTATCATATAGACCCCTCAAAGTGACTTCAAATGTGATGTGGTCCGTAAAAATAAAATGGTGTAAAAACGAGAAATCGCTGGTCAACTTTTAACCCTTATAACATCCTAACAAAGAAAAATGTTGGTTCCCAAATTGTGCTGATGTAAAGTAAACATGTGGGAAATGTTACTTATTAAGTTATTTTGTGTGCCGTATCTCTGTGATTTAAGAGCATAAAAATTCAAAGTTGGAAATTTGCGAAATTTTCGCCAAATTTCCATTTTTTTCACAAATAAACGCAAGTTATATAAATGAAATTTTACCACTAACATGAAGTACAATATGTCACGAGAAAACAATGTCAGAATCACCGGGATCCATGGAAGCGTTCCAGAGTTATTACCTCATAAAGGGACAGTGGTCAGTATTGTAAAAATTGTCCCGGGAGTTAACGTGCAAACCACCCTTGGTAGTAAAGGGGTTAAGGACCACTTTGTAGGTTAATGACCAGGACTTAATTTTGAAATCTGACCACTGTAATTTTATGTGGTTGTAACTCTGGAATGCTTCAACTTATTCCACTGATTCTGAGACTGTGACATATTTTACTTCATGTTAGTGGCAAAATTTCTTCAAAATTTCTTGCATTTATTTGTGAAAAAATGTAAATTTGGCAAAAATTTTGAAAAATTTCGCAATTTTCAAACTTTTAATTTTTATACCCTTAAATCAGAGCATTATGTCACACAAAATAGTTAATAAATAACATTTCCGACATGTTTACTTTACATCAGCACAATTTTTGAAACATAATTTTTTTTTGTTAGGAAGTTATAAGGTTTAAAATTTTACCAGCGATTTCTCATTTTTTCAACAAAATTTACAAAACCATTTTTTTTAGGGACCATCTCACATTTGAAGTCAGTTTGGGGGCCTATATGGCAGAAAATACCCAAAATTGATACCATTCTAAAAACTGCACCCCTCAAGGTGCTCAAAATCACATTCAAAAGTTTATTAACCCTTCAGGTGCTTCACAAGAATTGAAGCAATGTGGACGGAAAAAATGAACATGTAACTTTTTTTCAAAAATTTTTTACTTCAGACACAATTTTTTTAATTTTGTCAAGGGTATCAGGAGAAAACGAACCACAATATTTGTTCTGAAATTTCTCCTGAGTACACCAATACCCCATGTGTGGAGGAAGGCCCAAAGTGTGGAGGGTTTTGAACGTAAAATTGGAATCGAAAGCTGACGCCATGTCGCGTTTGGAGAGCCCTTGACAGGGGCGGGACTACCGCGGTCATAGGGGTCGCAGCTGCGATGGGGCCCGGAGTGTTTAGGGGCCCGATCGTGGAGCTGCAGCCGCTCATTGGCTGTGCAGCTCCTTGCTTTGAGTGGCTGCTAGGCTGCTACTGGCCTGCACATAGGACCTGTGATGAGGTTACAGGAGGGGAGGAGTCAGGGGTCACATGATCAGGAACCTCGTGTATACAGGACTCTGCCGACCTGGTTGTCATGGTGCACTGCTGGATGAGGTAAGTTTATGTGTGGGGTCAGGAGAGGTTTACAGGTTGGATGTAGCAGAGCCATGTGTGTATGAGTTGTATGGAGCGCAGCCGTGTGTATGAGGTGTACTGAGCGGAGCCGTGTGTGTACGAGGTGAGCGGAGCGGAGCCATGTGTGTACGAGGTGCACGGAGTGGAGCCGCTTGGTATGAGGTGAGCGGAGCCGTGTGTGTACGAGGTGTACGGAGCGGAGCCTCGTGTGTACGAGGGGAGCAGACCCATGTGTGTAAAAGGTGTACGAAGTGTATGGAGCTGAGTCGTGTGTGTATGAGGTGAGCGGAGCTATGTGTGTACGAGGTGTGTGGAGCCATGTGTGTACGAGGTGAGCAGAGTCATGTGTGTACGAGGTGAGCGGAGCCATGTGTGTACGAGGTGTACGGAACGGAGCTGCTTGGTATGAGGTGAGCGGAGCCGTGTCTGTACGAGGTGTACGGAGCGAAGCCTCGTGTGTACGAGGGGAGCAGACCCGTGTGTGTAAAAGGTGTACGAAGTGTATGGAGCTGAGCCGCGTGTGTACGAGGTGAGCGGAGCCATGTGTGTACAAGGAGTACAGAGTGGAGCCGCGTGTGTGCGAGATGAGCGGAGCTGCGTGTGTACACGGTGTGCGGAGCAGAGCTGTGTGTGTTCAAGGTGTACAGAGAGGAGCCATGTGTGTATAAAGTGTACAAGGTGAGCGGAGCCATGTGTGTACGAGGTGGATGGAGCAGAGCTGTGTGTGTACAAGGTGTACGGAGCAGAGCCGTGTGTGTACGAGGTGTACGGAGCGGAGCCGCATGTGTTTGAGGTGAGTGCAGCCATGTGTGTACAGGGTGTATGGAGCAGAGCCGTGTATGTACGAGGTGTACGGAGCGGAGTCATGTGTATGCGAAGTGTACGGAGCAGAGCCGTGTGTGTTCGAGGTGAGCGGAGCCGTGTGTGTTCGAGGTGGATGGAGCAGAGCCGTCTGTGTGCAAGGTGTACAGAGCGGAGCCGTGTGTGTACAAGGTGTACGGAGCAGAGCCGTGCGTGTACAAAGTGTACGGAGCAGAGCCGTGCGTGTACAAAGTGTACAGAGCGGAGCCGTGTGTGTACGAAGTGTACGAAGCGGAGCTGCGTGTGTACGAGGTGAGCAGAGCGGAGATGTGCATGTGCATGGGGGGCCCCATTTGAAAGTTCGCACTGGGGCCCATAACTTTGTAGTTATGCCACTGGCCCCTGATGTACCTAAACAGTTGAAACTCCCCATAAGTGACCCCATTTTGGAAACTAAACCCCCCAAGGAACTTATTTAGATGTGTGGTGAGCACTTTGAAGCCCCAAGTACTTCACAGAAGTTAATAACGTAGAGCCATGAAAATAAAAAAATCATGTTTTTTCCACAAAAATGATCTTTTTGCCCCCATTTTTTTTAATTTTCCAAAAGGCACCAGGAGAAATTGGACCCCAAAAGTTGTTGTGCAATTTTTCCTGAGTATACTGATACACCATGTGGGGGTAAACCACTGTTTGGGCGCATGGCAAGGCTCGGAAGGGAAGGAGCGACGTTGGACTTTTTCAACGCAAAATTGGCTGGAATTGAGATTGGACACCATGTCGCACTTGGAGAGCACCTGATGTGCATAAACAGAGAAAAAACCCACAAGTAACCCCATTTTGGAAACTAGACCCCTCAAGGAAAGTATTTAGATACATGGTGAGCACCTTAAACCCCCAGGTGCTTCACAGAAGTTTATAACCTAGAGTTTTGAAAATTAAAAATCACATTTTTTCCTCAAAAATCATCTTTTAGCACCGTATTTTTTATTTTAACAAATGTAGCAGGAGAAAATGGACCCCAAAAATTGTTGTGCAATTTCTCCTGAGCTCGCCGGTACCTCATGTGTGAAGGAAAACCACTATTTGGTGATACCATTTTGGAAACTAGGCCCCTCAATGAACTTATCTAGATGTGTGGTGAGCACCTTGAACCACCAGGTGCTTTACAGAAGTTTATAACAGAGCTAAGAAAATTAAAAAAAAACACATTTCTCCCACAAATTTTTTCCTTTAGCCCCATATTTTTTATTTTCTCAATGGTAACAAGAAAAAATGGACCCCAGAATTTCTGGGCAATTTCTCCTGAGTGTGCAAATACCCCATGTGTGGGTGAAAACTACTTTTGAGGCACAGAGCAAAGCTCAAAAAGGGAAGGAGCGCCATATTATAGGCAGATTTTACCATTATGGTTTGAGAGTGCAATGACCCACTGGGAGAGCCCCTGAGGTGCCAAAACAGTAGAACGCCCCATAAGTGACCCCATTTTACAAACTACACCTCTCAATCAATTAATTTAGGGGTGTAATGATTATGATACCAATGGTGTGTCACAGAATTTTATACCATTGGGCAGTAAAGAAAAAATAATTACATTTTTACCACAAAAATTTTGTTTTAGCCCCAGATTGAACATTTTCACACAAGAAGTGGGTAAAATTGGCACCAAAATGTGTCCCACAGATTCTGCTGAAAATAGAAATACACCATATGTGGCTGTACAGTACTGCTTAGCCATAGAGAGAGTCTGGGTAGCGATGGAGTGCTATTTTCGTCCTGGAGCGCATATTTTCGAATAGTTTGCAGACTCCATATACAGATCCCCCTAAGTGCTAGAGAGCAGAATCCCCCCCAAGTGACCCCATTTTGGAAATTATACCCCTGCCAAATGTGAATGCTAAAGGTGGTTTATGCACACTGGGGCTCAGAAGGGAGGGTAGGAGTGAGGGCAACCGACCGGGGGGTGGTCTGTTACTTGCCGCAGACAGACTTGAGACAGAGACAGGATCGTGTTCAACAGGTCTTCTTTATTGATCGTCCTTCCACGACCCACAGCACCTCACAGCAACGGCACGTTAATTTCCGCAGCCTTACACGGCAGCTACTCAGCAATCCCTATAGCCGCACACAGCAGCTGCTCGACAATCCCCTCAGCCACACGCAGTAGCTACTTGACAATCTCCACAGCCGCACACAGCAGCTGCTTGTCACTCTCCACAGCCGCACACAGCAGTGTTGTGAGTTCATTTTCCCTTTCACTACGGAGGTCCGAGGAACTCCCTCTTCTGGTAAAGAAAGGTAGTGAGCCTGATTATCAAACACCTGAGCCTGATGATGATGACTGGCTGAGTGGAGTTACTGACTGGATATAAGGCTGCCGACGCCCTTCTGCCCTGCGGGTGATTTCTCTGTGGGATCCTTGGAGACCAGTCTGAATTCCTGCTCTTCTAAAGCTAAGTTTTCTGCTTGGCTTTTTGCATTTGTGCTTTGACTTTGTTTTGCTTTGTTTTTCTGGATTTCTGCCATTCCCTGCTGGGGTGTGCTGAATTCCTTTATCTCTGTCTTCTGAAAATATGTGAGTGCTGATTTAGTTTTTGAAGCCTAGCTGCTTCAGGGTCTTTTTCCATATCAGCTTGTTGGCTTATGTCTTTGATAGGGTTTTGGCAGGTTGCAGACAGCAACCTTCCTTTCCTGTTCTGTTTAGTTAGCTTGGGCCCCATCGTTTGCTCAGCCTATCTTTCTATCTGTGTGAGTGTTTTTTCATCTTGCTTCACCGTCATTATATGTTGGGGGCTGCCTTTTACTTTGGGGTCTGCTCTGGGGCAGTTTAGATTTCCTTTTCTGTCTTTAGGCTATTTAGCTCTCCGGCTGTGATCGAGGGGTCTAGGGCATCGTAGGAACCCCCCACGGCTACTGCTAGTTGTGTTGATAGGTTCAGGGGTCTGCAATCTGATAGTTGCCAACTTCTCTGGTTTTCTGGACGTAGCTTCTATTTTTGTGTCTGCCTCCTACGGTGACTCAATCATAACACAGCAGACGCTCGACGATTCCCTCAGCTACACACAGTAGCTGCTTGACTTCGTACACAGGCCCGGGTACCTTCACTTTCTTTCGTTGGCAAATGGACGTCCCTCGCAGCTCTGTCACTGTGGCTGCCCTAGGCCTACCACTACAGCGTTTCACCAGTCCGAGTCCATTCGGTTTAGTGGTACCCCAGGCTGTCTCTGTCTGCGGCCTCTCTTTGCTCTCCGTTTGTGGCCTCTGCTGTCTCTGTCTGTGGCTAATCCTGTCAGGGCCACCCCCCTTAACTGGCACAACTGTCAGTCCTCTCAGGAACTTCCTTTCTCCTCAGTCGTGCTTCTTGTTTCCTGTGCTCCCTTCGCTGACTGACTTTTCCCGAACCTTCTCTCCACCTTTTATGCACTTCTGTTCTGGTAACCCCGCCCAACATGACTCAACGGTTTTCTTAGCCAAGGGCTGTTGTTCAGTCCTAACCTCACTGCTCTCCATTGCCCTCTAATGGTCAAAATCCAATACTACAGCCCTCCTTCCTATCTCCAGCTGTTTTCCATCTACAATGCCCTTCACCCTTTACCTTCCTTCTGCAGACAGGTCTGTCTGTCAGTCCACCTTCCCTACAGGATCATTTAGATTTGGAAGCGTAAAATTTGCTGAATTTCTTTTGGCTTTTCCAGAGCCTTTGTGCTACCATTAACGTGGAAGCCCCCTACATTTCTTTTAACAGATGACAGACCTGAGTGGGGACTTTTTTGTGGATTGAGTTGAAGCTTTTATTGGGAACATTTTTCATAATGTTTGTGATCACATTTATCTGGCGTTCTACACTGAGCACATACTTTGGGGTTTCCATCAAAATCTCCGAGCTATGTGACAGATGAAACCCCTGAAGGATCCATTCACTATAAGGCCAGGATCACACATGCGAGAAACACGGCTGAGTCTCACATGTTAATACCCGGCTGCAAGTATTGCTATGCGGCCGCACGCTCTGATCCAAGTTCCGGCGGCAGTGCTGAGTATTAGTAACATAGTAACATAGTTATTAAGGATGAAGGAAGACTTTAAGTCCATCTAGTTCAACCCATATCCTATCCTAACCTGACCTAACATGTTGATCCAGAGGAAGGCAAAAAAAAACGTGGCAAACAGTAAGCTTCACATTGGGGAAAAAAATTCCTTCCCAACTTAACATGCGAGACACGGCCGTGTTTCTTGCATGTGTGATCCTGGCCTAATGAGGCAGCAGGGTTACTCTGGACTCCGTCTGGTCTCTGTTCAGCAGCATCCTTCCTTTCAGAGGATCACAAAACTATGGTGGACTGCATTTTTATGCACGCCGAAAAAGACGGACACCACCGGATCACAGGTCTTATGGCGTTCACAGTGCCTCCATCTGCCTCATTAGAGGGAATCTTCCGCCGGTGGTTCTGTCTAAATCACGTATTTCAGAGATTTACATGGAAACTCTGATGCAAATGCTCAGCGTAGAGCGCAGGATAAATGTGCGCCGAGCCTTACTGCGTTCTTTGGGAGACAGAATGAACAAATCCACAGCAGGTGAAGAATTGGTTTTATTTTTTTTACGCCGCTCCTCGTGTAGTATAAGTGAATAGGCGACTTTATTCTTCAGCGACAGCAGAATTATATCCTTTTTTTATGTTTGGCGTCTGTCACACGCTGAAAGACGATTTTTTTTTTTGCCAGAAGAAGTTTTTGCATTGCCATATTTTGAGAGCTATAATTTTTAAATATTTCGGCTGACAGAGTCACATGAGGGCTTGTTTTTTGCTGGACAAGCTGATGTTTTTATTGGTACCATTTTCCGTCACATGTCATTTTTTGATCGCTTTCTATTCTGATTTTTGTGGTGGCAGAATGATCAAAAAACAGAAATTCAGGAATTGTTTTTTTTTCTCCGTTCTGCATGTGGTAGAATTGACAAGGCAGTTTTATTCTTCAGGTCAGTGCGATTACAGCGATGTCACATTTATATCTTTTCTTATGTTTTGGCGCTTTTACATAATGAAAACTTTTATAGAAAAAGTAATTATTTTAGCATAGCTTTAATCTGAGAACTATAACTTTTTTATTTTTCACCTGATGGAGCTGTATGGTGGCTTGTTTTTTGCGGGACAAGATGGCGTTGTCAGTGATACTATTTTTATTTATATTTATCTTTTTGATTGCGTTTAGTCCACTTTTTCCAAGCGGTATGATGATATAGCATAATTTGCTACTTTTTTTGTTTTTTTTTACGACGTTCATTGAAGGGGTTAACTATAGATCAGAGTTTTACAGATGCGGTGATTCCAAATGTGTACTTTTTTTGTTTATTTTTTTAACAAAAAATGTGTATTTATTATTGTATATTTTAAAAATATTTGTATTATTTTGTAATTTTTTTTACATATTTAAAAAACAAAAAAAATGCTTTCTTTTTTACCTAATCCCTTTATTGGACTTTTACTTTTTTCACTTTGATTAAAGATATCTTCAATCAAAGAATTGCATTGCAGTGCATTATACCTATAGTGAAAGCTTCTGACACCATGCTGTGAGCATGGTCTCAGAGGCTTTCTGTAGCTTGATAACACCCGATCCCGGTCAACATGGCAATGATCAGGCCCCGCGATCACATCTTGGGGAGGCCGACCTGAAGGTACAGGGAGCTCCCGTCCCTCTGCCTCCCTCCTGAACGCTGCGATCGTGCTCGATCGCAGCAATTAGGGGGTTATCAGCCAGGGGAGACACAAACACCACTCCTGGCTGTTAGTGCAGAAGCTCAGCCACTGGCAGCCCTGAGCTCCTGCACTGATAGGGCCGGAGGTGATCTGGGTGTGGGGACCGACGGCATGGGTCCCTGCACCCGTTGCTGTGCCTCTCAGCTGTCACAGACAGCTGTCAGCACTGAACTACATCTGCGTGTTTAAATGCCGTGATAGTTTAAATGCATGACCGACACAGTCAGTCTTGGTGCGGGAACTGACACTGGGCCATGATGGACTGCGTCCGTCAATGGACGCTAAGAGGTTATCTGTTCACAATAAGTGTAATTTTTTACCAGGGGTGCCCAAACTTTTACATGCCACTGTGCATCACATACATATTGCTTTTTACCTTTCCTATCAGGGTATGTTATGTCAGTAAACGCTTCGGCTTGGATGCTACGTACAGCCGCAGCATCCAACCCGCAGCGTCCAGATGTTACAGCATAGTGGATGGGATTTCAAGAAATCCCTGCGGCGACGGACATGTGGCGCGTCACTCCAGATCGCAGCATGTTAATGTATCTTGCAGAGACGTGAGTCTACGCCAGAGAAATTTCAAACGTACAATGTATTGATTCCACACAGATCAATGAACACATGAGAATTCACCTGCGTTCAATAGATGCCAGCACTTTGGACAGAGTGGACATGTTCTGGTCCAAAGCACTGCCTAATACTGCCGTGGGGACACAGCCTCACTGAATACAACATGGTTATAAAGGACGTTGTGGATGTCATGTAGCTTTGAGATCCAAGTACTCATAGAGACAAGTTTAGTACACCATTAGGGCATCTTTGATAGTGTAGCCATATTTCACCATGTGATATTTAGTTCTGTTTGACATAACATCTATTTGATCCAGCAACTGTGGCTTTTTTGGGGTGCACCATGAATCTGACATTATTGTCCCAGTATAGATGGTGATATCTCCACACCTTGCCAATACGTTGTCTGAGAAGCAGCAAACACAAATGGTAGCAAAGTTGACAACTGCTTTTTAGAGTAAAAAATACAATTTTACTGCTAATTAATATTCTATAAAACTAAGTTTTGTATAGAAGGAAGGCAAAAAAGCTATTTCTTCATTTTCAGCTATTTTGGCATATGGAGTGTTCTCCAGAGGGGAAGAGGTCAATCAGAGTTGGATATACTAAGAATCAGTCATTGCTACCACCGTGTTACGTGCTAACCTCAGACACTTGCAATGCATTGTGTTAATAATCGGATATTTCATCATGAATCATCACTTTAAAGGATATTTCATCAGCCAAGTATTAAATGTTTAACCATGAAACATCACCATCTAAATATTAAGCAAGGTTACAGCCTGTATTGCTAAAGAAAAATGCTACCAATAGGACAGAATAGACGAACGTCTGTCTACACCTCCTCCACACCTCCACAAAGTCCCCTTCGCCTTTTTAGATTGGAGTAATAATTGTGCTGTGCTTGACACAACCAGCATAACAGTAAGAAAATGAGCCAATTTTACCTTCTGGCACTCCAGTACTGCTTGTCCTCTGATGTAGTCAGCACAAGACCAGTGAGGCCAGTGATTGGCAGCAGTGGTCACATGCTATCAAAGTGACATCACCACTGAAGCCTTGTCAACAAGGAGCAGCATGGGGTAATATGTACGGTTTATTTTCTTATTTTTACTAAAAGGATACCTTTTGAATAAAGATAAAACCCTTTAAGGAAAATATCAACTAGATGTGCAGAGTTTTTGGTCGGATTTTTTTTAATATCTTTTCACATTGTGGTCCACTCCTCTTGAATGGCTGTGCGAAGTTGCTGGATATTGATTTGGCTGTTATCCTAAGTCATTTTCCAAGACTCGTTAAAGGGTTGATTGTGACTTGTGGAATCGCTACTAACAATAGGTGGCGCTGTAGAGTAAAAGTCCTCTTTCCTTCTGAAGAGGCAATTTGCATATGGACATTGTCAGGAACTTGAACACACTGTCGAATACGCATCCCAAACAGGATCAATGGGTGACATGTATGGTGGGTATGCTGTCCATGTGCAAAGGGAGGCCAGGACTGTAGTCATGGCCAGAGACACGGAAGCATCTGTGTCTTGACCTTCCCTCACAGAAAACTGTATTCCATTTTTCAGCGTACCTGCATCTCCAGTTTCAGGTCCCCCTGGGCACTTCCCAGGCGGCGACGGCCCCTCTTCCAAGTGACTCCCAGTAATGGAGACACATTCCAGGACAACTTGAACATTCACTTTACTTAATACTTCACACGTTACATCCACAGTTGGCACATCATGGAATTCACTTGTTTCCTCATCTTTCCCTACTTTGCTGACGCTTCTGTACGGCACACGTCCAGACCGGACCGTCTTAGACTGCTCCCCAGTTCCTTCCTGGCCTAACCTCGCCATGATGACAATTCCTTCTGCCTGTTTCGCCGCAGACTCGAAAACATCAGCCACTGTTGTGAGTTCATTTTTCCCTTCACCGTTGAGGTTTGATGAACTCCCTCTTCTAGTGAAGGAAGGTAGTGAGGCTGATTACCAAACACCTGTGCAGGTAGATGATGACTGGGTGGCTGGAATTGATGACTGGATATAAGGCAGCCGACGCCCTTCTTCCTGGCTGGTGATTTTCCTGCTGGATTCTTGGAGACCAGCCTGATTCCTGCTTCTCAAAGCTAAGTTTTTTTGCTCTGCGTTTGTTCACTTTAGTTTTTGGTTTTGTTTTGCTCTGTTTTTTGGAGTTCAGCCATCTCCGGCCGGGGGTGAGCTGAATTCCATTTTTGTCTCTGATCTTTTGATCCTTTGCTCTGTCTTCAGAATATACCTGAGTGCTGATATAGTCTTTTGAAGTCTAGCGACTTCAGGGCCTGTTTTTCCTATCAGTCGGTTGGCACATTTTGGATAGGGTTTTTGCGGATGGCAGACAGCAGCTTTCCTATCCTGTCCTATTTAGTTAGCTTGGGCCCCATCATTTGCTCCACCTATCTTTCTATCTGTGTTAGTGTTTTCATCTTGCTTCACCGTCATTATATGTTGGGGGCTGCCTATTGCTTTGGGGTCTGCTCTGGGGCAGTTTAGTTTTCCCCTTTCTGTCTTTAGGCTATTTAGCTCTCCGGCTGTGATCGAGGGGTCTAGGGCACCGTAGGAACCCCCCATGGCTACTGCTAGTTGTTGTGGATAGGTTCAGGGGTCTGCAATCCGATAGCTGCCAACCTCTCTGGTTTTTCTGGACTTAGCTAGTATTTTGTTTTTTCCTCCTTCGGTGACTCATCATAACAGAATCACCAGCCTTACCGCAGATCCTAGGGTACTCAATAGCAGGAAGGAATTGTTAAAAAAAAACAAAAAACAGTGTATCAGAATTTTTTTTGTGCATATTTTTTCCTCTATATGTCTGAGGCCGTAGGGGGAATTTTTCTCTCAATGGAGATGAAGCAATTGTCTGATCGTGTGGAGCAGCTCGCTGCAGAAATGTGGGGAATTTCCGCCTATCTTGCTCATTCACATGCTGCTGAACCAAAGATTCCTACTCCTGATGTGTTTTTTGGGGTTTTTGAATTTCAAGAATAATTGTAAATTATTTTTGCCTTGAAGCCTAACTCATCGGGGAGCCCCGCGCAGCAGGTTAAAATTGTCATCTCTTTGCTGCGCGGCGATCCCCAGGATTGGGCGTTTTCTTTGGAACCTGATGATCCTATTCTAAATAATGTGAATGCATTTTTTCAAGCCTTGGGGTTGTTGTATGATGAACCTAATGCTATTGATCAGACTGAAAAGGCCCTGTTGGCATTGAGCCAGGGTCGGCATTCGGCAGAGTTGTACTGTCAAAAATTCCAAAAGTGGGCGGTCCTTACCACCTGGAATGATGGTGCCTTGGCAGCCCTCTTTCGGAAGGGTTTGTCAGAAACTGTAAAAGATACTATGGTGGGATTTCCTGTTCCCTCTGGTCTTGACGATTCTATGTCATTAGCCATTCAGGTTGATCGGCGTATACGTGAATGCAAAACTACACGAGAGATGTTGCCACCTGTTGAACAAATATCTGAACCTATGCAATGTGATAGAGTTTTGTCTAGGGCGCAACATCAGGAGTTCAGAAGGCGTAATAAGCTGTGTTTTTTTTGTGGAGATGCCTCGCATATTATTTCTGTCTGCCCTAAACGAGAGAAACGTTGTGCACACACGTTTTCTGTGGGTGGTGTTCAACCTAAGTTTCTTCTGGCAATTACTCTGATCTGCTCCCTGTCCACATTTTCCGCCAAGGCTTTTGTGGATTCAGGAGCGGCTCTGAACCTGATGGACTTGGATTTTGCTAAACGTTGTGGATTTCCTATGACACCTCTGCGGATGCCTATCCCTTTGAGGGGTATTGATGCCACTCCTTTGGCGAAGAATAAACCTCAGTTTTGGACCCAGGTGGTAATGCGGGTCGCCCCAGACCATCAAGAAAATTGCAGATTTTTGGTGTTGCATAATTTGCATGATACCATTGTTCTGGGGTTTCCCTGGTTGCAAATCCATAATCCAGTTGTGGATTGGAAATCTTTGTCTGTGGTGAGTTGGGGTTGTCGGTGTGCCCTTAGTGATGCTCCTGTTTTCTCCACCTCTCCCCAGTCGCATGATGTTCCTGACTATTTGGCTGACTTTTATGATGTATTTAGTGAGAATGACTCTGCGTCTTTGCCTCCTCATAGGAGTTATGACTGTGCAATTGAGCTGAACCCGGGGTGTAAATTCCCCAAGGGTAGGCTTTTCAATTTATCTGTACCCGAGCACGAGGCTATGCGATCCTATATTAAGGACTCGTTGGAGAAGGGTCATATTAGACCATCCTCTTCACCGTTAGGTGCTGGTTTTTTTTTCGTGGCTAAAAAAGATGGTTCATTATGGCCTTGTATTGACTATCGTGCCCTCAACAAAATTACTGTTAAATATCAGTATCCGTTACCCCTGATTTCTGATCTATTCTCCAGAGTTAAAGGTGCTTGCTGGTTAACCAAGCTTGACCTCAGGGGGGCGTATAATCTTATTCGCATTAAGCATGGGGATGAATGGAAGACGGCGTTTAATACTCGGGAGGGACATTTTGAGTACCTGGTGATGCCTTTTGGGCTCACTAATGCCCCTTCTGTCTTCCAGTGCTTCATGAACGATATATTCTGAGACTTTGTGGATAAATTTTTGATTATCTATCTGGATGATATTTTGATCTTCTCCAAGAATTGGGACTCTCATGTGGAACATGTTCGGACTGTGTTCCGGATTTTGAGGGAAAATTCCCTGTATGTCAAGGGATCGAAATGCCTTTTTGGGGTACAGAGGATTTCATTTTTGGGATTTATTTTGTCTCCGTCAACTATTGAAATGGACCCGGCCAAGGTACAGGCCATTTATGATTGGGTTCAGCCCACTTCTTTGAAGGCCCTCCAGAAGTTTTTGGGTTTTGCTAATTTTTATCGGAAATTTATAGCTAATTTTTCTGGTATTGCCAAGCCATTGACTGATTTGACTAGGAAGGGTGCTGATGTGCTGAATTGGTCTCCGGAGGCTGTTTCTTCCTTTCAGGAGCTGAAGCGAAGATTCACTTCTGCTCCGGTTTTGCTGCAACCTGATGTCTCACCCCCGTTTCAGGTGGAGGTGGACGCTTCTGAGATTGGTGCAGGAGCGGTGTTGTCCCAAAAAGATCCTGTGACATCTAGAATGAATCCTTGTGCTTTCTTTTCCCGAAAGTTCTCCCCATCCGAACGTAACTATGATGTGGGGAATCGGGAACTGTTGGCCATGAAATGGGCATTTGAGGAGTGGAGACATTGGTTGGAGGGAGCCAAACACCAAGTCGTGGTCCTTACTGACCACAAGAATTTGATTTACCTGGAGTCGGCCAAGCGCTTGAATCCTAGACAGGCTAGGTGGGCCTTGTTTTTCACACGTTTTGATTTTGTGGTCTCTTTTCTTCCGGGCACTAAGAATGTCAAGGCAGACGCCCTCTCTAGGAGTTTCCTTGCTGATTCTCCTGTTGTGACCAAGCCTGCTACCATCTTAGGCGAGAGGGTAGTTCTTTCTGCCATCTCGCCCGATTTGAGACGTGCTCTGGAAGAGTTTCAGGAGGACAAACCTGAGCGTTGTCCCAGTGGAAAGTTGTATGTTCCTGACCAGTGGAGGAAGAGAGTGATGTCTTAAGTTCATTGCTCTGCATTGGCTGGTCATCCAGGTATTTTTGGTACTAGAGATCTGGTGAGTCGGTCTTTTTGGTGGCCCGCCTTGTCTCATGATGTCAGGAATTTTGTGCAGTCCTGTGGGACTTGCTCCCGGTCTAAACCTTGTTCTCGCTCTAGTGGGTTGTTGATGCCTTTGCCGGTGCCCAGGAGGCCATGGACCCATATTTCAATGGATTTTATCTCTGATATGCCTGTCTCTCAGAGAATGACTGTTATTTGGGTGATTTGTGATAGATTCTCTAAGATGGTCCATCTTGTACCACTCCCTAAGTTGCCATCTTCCTCTGAGTTGGTGCCCTTGTTTTTGCAACAGGTGGTTCGCTTGCACGGGATTCCTGAGAGCATTGTATCTGACAGAGGAGTTCAGTTTGTGTCTAGATTTTGGAGGACTTTCTGTTCCAAGCTGGGAATTCAGTTGTCCTTCTCCTCTGCGTTTCACCCTCAGACCAATGGGCAGACGGAGAGAACAAACCCGACTTTGGAGTCATATTTGAGATGTTTTATTTCTGCCGATCAGGATGATTGGGTTTCATTTTTGCCCTTGGCCGAATTTGCTTTAAATAAAAGAGCTAGTTCTGCCACTTTGATGTCACCTTTTTTTTGTAACTTTGGGTTTCACCCTCGATTTTCTTCAGGGCAGGTGGAGCCTTCTGCCTGCCCAGGTGTTGACACTGTGGTGGAGAGAATGCACCAGATCTGGGACCAAGTGGTGGATAAGTTGTCTCTCTCCCAGGAAAAGGCCCAGCGGTTTTCCAACCGGCGTAGGACCGTTGGTCCCCAGTTTAAGGTGGGTGATATGGTTTGGTTGTCATAAAAAAAATATCGCTATGAAGGTGGCTTCTCCTAAGTTTAAGCCTAGATTTATTGGACCTTACAAAATTTTGGAGATTATTAATCCGGTCTCTTTTCGGTTGGCTCGTCCTGCCACATTTAAAATTCATAATGTGTTTCATAAGTCCTTGTTGAAGAGGTTTGTTGAACCAGTAGTTCCTGTGGTGGCACCTCCTGACCCTGTATTGGTTGAAGGTAACATGGAATATGAGGTAGAGAAGATACTGGATTCCCGTCTGGCTAAACGGAGACTCCAGTATTTGGTTAAGTGGAAGGGTTATGGTCAGGAGGATAATTCCTGGGTCTCTGCCTCTGATGTTCATGCTGAAAGATTGGTGCGCGCCTTTCATCGGGCTCACCCTGATCGCCCTGGTGGCATGGATGAGGGTTCGGTGACCCCTCCTCAAGGCGGAGGTACTGTTGTGAGTTCATTTTTCCCTTCATCGTTGAGGTCTGATGAACTCCCTCTTCTGGTGAAGGAAGGTAGTGAGGCTGATTACCAAACACCTGTGCAGGTAGATGATGACTGGGTGGCTGGAATTGATGACTGGATATAAGGCAGCCGACGCCCTTCTTCCTGGCTGGTGATTTTCCTGCTGGATTCTTGTAGACCAGCCTGATTCCTGCTTCTCAAAGCTATGTTTTTTTGCTCTGCATTTGTTCACTTTAGCTTTTGGTTTTGTTCTGCTCTGTTTTTTGGAGTTCAGCCATCTCCGGCCGGGGGTGAGCTGAATTCCATTTTTGTCTCTGATCTTTTGATCTTTTGCTCTGTCTTCAGAATATACCTGAGTGCTGATATAGTCTTTTGAAGTCTAGCGACTTCAGGGCCTATCAGTCGGTTGGCACATTTTGGATAGGGTTTTTGCGGATGGCAGACAGCAGCTTTCCTATCCTGTCCTATTTAGTTAGCTTGGGCCCCATCATTTGCTCCACCTATCTTTCTATCTGTGTTAGTGTTTTCATCTTGCTTCACCGTCATTATATGTTGGGGGCTGCCTATTGCTTTGGGGTCTGCTCTGGGGCAGTTTAGTTTTCCCCTTTCTGTCTTTAGGCTATTTAGCTCTCCGGCTGTGATCAAGGGGTCTAGGGCACCGTAGGAACCCCCCATGGCTACTGCTAGTTGTTGTGGATAGGTTCAGGGGTCTGCAATCCGATAGCTGCCAACCTCTCTGGTTTTTCTGGACTTAGCTAGTACCGTATTTTTCGCTTTATAAGACGCACTTTTGTTCCCCCAAATTTTGGGGGAAAGTAGGGGGTGTGTCTTATAATCCGAATATACGGGGGAGGGGGGGTGTATATATATATATACTGCAGGGTCCAGGGGAGGTGGGGGCAGCTTTGGTGCGGTGCTGTGAGCTGGTAAAAGCTGCCGGAGGGAGCCTTTGATCTCCTGCTCACGCTCATATAATATGCACTGCCGCTGTCCATCACCATGGTGCTGAAACCGCACCATGGTGACTGGCTGGGGGAGCGGCGCATATTATAGCTGCCTGCGCCCTCCTTTGATCGCACATGATCCCCTGTGTTAGATATCTCCCCCATGCTGCTGCCCATAGTAAAATAAAAAACTCTTTCCTTACCTCCTCCAGCGCTGATCTCCCAGTGTCTCGGCTGCCGCTGTCATCAGGCACGCAGAGATGATATCACTCTGCTGTGCTGATCACATGACCGGCACTGAGAACCAGGAAGTGGAGGAGGAGCTCAACCACACTGAGGGAGACACGAGGAGGGACAGCGCTGAGAAGGTAAGGAAAGAGTTTATTTTACTAAAAGCAGCAGCATGGAGGCGATATCTAACACAGGGGGCCGTGTGTCAGCCACAGGGGGCCGTGTGTCAGCCACAGGGGGCCAGTGTGTCAGCCACAGGGGGCCAGTGTGTCAGCCACAGGGGGCCAGTGTGTCAGCCACAGTGGGCCAGTGTGCCAGCCACAGGGGGCCGTGTGTCAGCCACAGGGGGCCCGTGTGCCAGCACAAGGGGGCTATATTCAATATAAGGTGGCCATATCCAGATTAAAGGGGATAATTTTAGGATGGGGGGGCTATGAGGGACATATACCCTATATGATTTGTTAGACGGACACTGGCATTATAAGACGGACCCCATTTATTAAAAAATTCTCTATTCCTTCACCACATTTGGGGGTGCGTCTTATAATCAGGTGCGTCTTATAAAGCGAAAAATACGGTATTTTGTTTTTTCCTCCTTCTGTGACTCATCATAACAAGCCACCCAGTTTGGTTGCCTCTGGAAAAGCATCTTGCCTCTGTACCGTTCCCGTCGAAGCTCCAACTTCCTTCAACTCATCACTCCAACTGACTTCTGCCCTGAAGGCATCCGCCCAGGCGATGAGTCACCACATCTTTCTTCTCCTGTACTGGCCCAAACGATGCCCAGTGGCCGTGGATAATGTGAGTTGCAGCTATTTAGCGTTGCATGGCTGCCGAGCCGTCCGGGCCTATATTCCATGTGGACACTTCGGGCAGCCTGGCCCATCTGATTAAACTTCCCTAAGACTTGCAGCTTACCACCTGGCAGCCCCTCCTACATTAACCCCCTAAAACCTTACTATAAACTACACCAACAGAGCACACTAGTATGCCCCCATCTAGTGGTTCCCGCAAGTACTACAGTTACTCGTAGCTATAAGGAACTGCAAATATTATAATGCCCCCTTCTATTGTCCGAAGAGTGCAATAGACTTTTCTTACCTAATGAACATAAATACAATACTCGATATTACATAACAGGACATACAATGATAACACATACAGGAATGCAACGTCATTTACAAAGGCATACAAGGAATGGTAACACATATACGAATGTGGCAGTACCATAAATGTGGGCGGTAATACATACTGCTATGTAGCAGTACCACCCAATATCGATAAAGGACATAATAACTAATAACTAGAGTTGAGCGACTTTTGGTTTTTTAGGGTCGCGTTTCGTTTCGTGAAACCCGACTTTTCCAAAAGTCGGGTCGAGCAAGATCGTCCGATTATAGGGAAAAGTCGGGGTCGTACCGAAACACGAAACCCAATGTAAGTCAATGGGGAATAAAAGTCGGCAGTGAGAGGAGGACAGGAAACACACCAACAGTGCCCATTTGAATGCCAAAAGCATCAATTCTTCTTACTTAAGCTTGTCAACCTTAATTAACTTCATAATACAAGTTACGCACTGAAAAATGGGGGTTATTTGACTACAGTTGTGGGGGGGGAGGGCTGGCTCCAGGTTTTCATGTGCCCTGGGTGAAAGAGCGCCCCTTTAACACATACCACAACTCATCATGCTCCGATACGGCAGAGAAATAGTGGTATAGTACAATGAAAAATACTTCACTTTTTACATCTCATGACGAGGCCCATCTATTTCTCCATACAGAATCATTGGTCCCATATAATGTTTGAAACAGTATATGATGAGCTCCACATAATGCTACAGTATATGTTGATCCCCATGGATGAAGCTCCACTGTCTTATGGGCCCAAATAATGCTCCAAACATAATGGGCCCCATTTCTAATGCTCTAGTGTATAATGGGCCCTGTAAATGCTGCTCCAGTGTCTGATGTCCACCTTTGGAATGTTCCAGTGTATGGTGGGCCCCATCTATCATTCTCCAGAGTATAGTGCTCCCCAAAAATTGCTGTCCCAACATTGAAAACAATCAAATAAGTCTCCTCACTAGGGAATCCCTGTACTTGTCTGGACTCCTCGTCGTCTCCATCTTCCATCTCACTGCACAGTATTTCAACTTTGCAAGTGCTGTGATCCTGAGCAAGCAGGGGGGCCCACTCGTTGGCGACGGCACTGGCACAGGGCCCCTGATAGTACGGTGGTGTGTCTGATGGCGGATGGGCCGAATCTGCACTTTCATCTGCAGCTTCCTCTTTGTCACCGTGTAAGATGGAACTGTATATGGGAAGGGTAACCTGAGTTTCATCAGGGTCAGATTCAGGCCGTGTAGCGTGCGAGGGGAATGTAGTGGTCTGGGTCAATGTACCAGCAGATTCATCGAGCAGTGGCTGGGCATCAGTGCACTTGTGTCGCCCCCAGGAGTACGGTCGCCACAGTGGCATTACCTTCTTCCTAGGGAGTGTGATGTCATGCTTGGGAGCAACGAACGATCTCTCTAGCAGGATAACTGATTGGGTGGCGTTATTCCCACGAGTCATGACCCTCCAAACAGCGTTCATGAAGGCAAAGTGTTTGTTTTACGTGGGCAGTATGGTTGCAAAGCTGAACCTTAAAGGAATGTCCAGAAGGGCACCACCAGGAGTGGAGCCTACGGTTAAATTCGACTCCACCTGGGAAACCTCAACCATGCCAGCTACAGAACAGATGCACACATTGCAAGCTTAATTCCGTTAACGAACGAGACTCCGTCATGCCCCGCGGTCCATGTCCGGCTTACTAGAGGGACACGTGAGGCTCTGGCACATGAGATTGGCCAATAACTGGTGTGTCATGCCCTTACATGTCCGTGGCTGCATGTGCGCTACACTGAAAAGGCCAGCGTTTGTCGCTTACAGGTGCAGATAACCCGCTGAACAACGTTAGTGATGGGGATCACTGATTACAATTATTACCCGCGAACAATGATTTCCCAGTAAGTGCAGGTCAACCGCAGTTCCGGAATTAGGCCTAACCGTCATTCCTGAAAAAATGAAAAACTTACGTGTGCAAACCACAGGTGCTGTAGCTTGCTTAACAGCTCGCCAGCCGTTCTCATGCCCAGTATGGATTACACGTGATTGCACAAAGGTGAGAAAGGGTACCGTATACCCAGATAACATGTATGGATAGCGTACACATTCAAAATATATGTCTATACATCAGGAGGCAGGCTCAGACGGTGTTAGGCCCAGTATGGATTGCACGTGATTGCACAAAGGTTAGAAAGGGTACCGTATCCCCAGATAACATGTATGGATAGCATACACATTCAAAATATATGTCTATACATCAGGAGGCAGGCTCAGACGGTGTTAGGCCCAGTATGGATTGCACGTAATTGCACAAAGGTTAGAAAGGGTACCGTATCCCCAGATAACATGTATGGATAGCGTACACATTCAAAATATATGTCTATACATCAGGAGGCAGGCTCAGACGGTGTTAGGCCCAGTATGGATTGCACGTAATTGCACAAAGGTTAGAAAGGGTACCGTATCCCCAGATAACATGTATGGATAGCGTACACATTCAAAATATATGTCTATACATCAGGAGGCAGGCTCAGACGGTGTTAGGCCCAGTATGGATTGCACGTGATTGCACAAAGGTTAGAAAGGGTACCGTATCCCCAGATAACATGTATGGATAGCGTACACATTCAAAATATATGTCTATACATCAGGAGGCAGGCTCAGACGGTGTTAGGCCCAGTATGGATTGCACGTGATTGCACAAAGGTGAGAAAGGGTACCGTATCCCCAGATAACATGTATGGATAGTGTACACATTCAAAATATATGTCTATACATCAGGAGGCAGGCTCAGACGGTGTTAGGCCCAGTATGGATTGCACGTGATTGCACAAAGGTGAGAAAGGGTACCGTATCCCCAGATAGCATGTATGGATAGCGTACACATTCAAAATATATGTCTATACATCAGGAGGCAGGCTCAAACGGTGTCAGGCACAGTATGGATTTGACGGCCCAGACTACACAGCGGAGGAGCAGGGAGAGGTAAAGATTGCAAATGCTGGGGCCCTGCCCACTCGTGGGCGTCGGTACTGGCACTGGGCCCCTCATAGTACAGCGGTGTGTCTGACGGCGGGTGTGCACCACCACCGTCAGAGACACTTGATTGCACTATGAAGGTCCCTGTGCCAGTGCCCGCGCCCAAGAGTCGGCCTACCCACCTGTCCAGGGCAACGGCACTCGCATGGTGTCGTGCGCTAGGTGGTGACCCCGGCCATGGGGGGGGAGGCAGCACAGTTAGGGAGTTTTAGAAAGTGGCATATGTTGATGTTGGACATTCAGCTGATGCAAAAGGCGAAATAGGTGAAGTCCCAGGAAGAGGTGGACCAAAGCAAGCCATTTTTCTGTCACCCTATGTGTCATCAGGGGAAGGTGGGACAAAATCCTTGGAAACCCATGCGTGGTTAATTTTAATGAAGGTTAGATCATCCACATTTTGGGTTGACAGACGGGTCCTTTTTTCTGTCAGGATTGATCCAGCTGCACTGAAGACTCTTTCCGATAGCACACTTGCAGCTGGGCAAGCGAGCTCCTGTAAGGCATATTGTGCCAATTCAGGCCAGGTGTCCAGTTTAGCAGCCCAATAGTCAAAGGGGAATGACCTGTGTGGGAGAACATCGATATGGGAGGAAAAGTAGTTTGTAACCATAGTTGACAACTGCTGTCTCCTGTCACTTTCCATCGATGCAGTATTACCAGTTGTGTGAGCGGTACTTGAAAAATCAGTCCACAACATTGTCATGAAACCCCTGTCTCCAATGCCACTTCTGCTGTGTGCACCACGAACACCTCTGCCAAGCTGACCCCGGCCCGTATGGCTCGTGTGAGAACCATCACCGCTGCTGTGTGCTGGGAATGCCTCAAGCAACCGATTTACGAGAGTTGCTTGTTTATTAGCCAATATTAGGTCAAGGTTCTCCTGTGGCATGATGTTTTGTAATTTGCCTTTATAGCGTGGATCCAGGATGCTGGCCAACCAGTAGTCGTCATCGTTCATCATTTTGGCAATGCGGGGGTCCCTTTTTAGGATCTGCAAGGCATAATCTGACATGTGGGCCAATGTTCCCGGTGTCAATGATGCACTGCGAGTGCTGGTTGGAGGAGCACTTTCTGGCAAATGCACATCCCTCCAGTCACGCACAAACCCTGTACCAGACCTTGCCACGCCAACATTTTCACTTGCCCCACGAGATGCATCCTCCTCCCCTAAGTAATCATCCCCATCATCCTCCTCCTCTTCTTCCTCCACCTCGTCCAGGAGAGGTCCCTGAGCAGACAATGGCTGAATGTCATCAAGGATTCCCTCCTCCTCTTCCTCCTCATCAACATTGGCTGCAGAAGCCTGCTCCTTAAGGTGCGTCAAAGTTTGCATGAGCAGACGCATAAGTGGGATGCTAATGCTTAGGATGGCGTCGTCTGCGCTTACCAGCCGTGTGCATTCCTCAAAACACTGAAGGACTTTACAGAGGTCTTTCAGCTTCGACCACTGCACACCTGTCAACTCCATGTCTGCTCTCAAAGTGCCTGGCCGTGTATCCTTCCACAAATGCATTATGGCCTGCCTCTGCTCGCACAGCCGCTCCACCATGTGCAGGGTGGAGTTCCACCTTGTTGCAATGTCGATAATGAGGCGGTGGTTGGGAAGGTGGAGCAATCGCTGCAGCTTCTGCATACGAACGGAGTGTACAGGCGACCGGCGGATGTGCGCGCACAGTCTTCGCACCTTCTGGAGCAGGGCTGTTAACTCCGGATAATTTTTGAGGAAGCACTTCACCACCAGGTTCAAGGTGTGAGCCAAGCAAGGTATGTGGCTGAGTTTTGAAAGGGCTATGGCTGCCACAAAATTACGGCCGTTATCACTAACTACCTTGCCTGCCTCAAGATGTACACTGCCCAGCCATGACTCAGTTTGTCGCTTCAAGTACTCGGCCAGCACCTCGGCGGTGTGTCTGTCGCCCAAACACATCATCTGCAACACAGCCTGCTGACGCTTTCCACTAGCTGCTCGATAGGGGGACACCTCGTGTGCAACAGTGGCAGCTGCAGATGGAGTGCTCGTACGACTGCGCTCTGTGGACGAGCTTTCACTTCTGGAGGAGGAGGAGGGTCGAACGCCTTCAGCCAACTGTTTCCTATACCGTGGGCTAGGCAGCACTGTCCCACCACCGCTGTCCCCTGTGGACCCTGCATCCACCACATTAACCCAGTGCGCAGTGATGGACACGTAACGGCCCTGGCCATGCCGACTGGACCATGCACAGTTGTGAGGTGCACCTTTCCGCTCACTGACTGCTTGAGTGCATGGACAATGCGGTCTTTCACATGATGGTGGAGGGCTGGGATGGCTTTGCGAGAGAAGAAGTGGCGACTGGGTAGGTCATAGCGTGGTACTGCATAGGCCATGAGTTCGCGGAAAGCTACGCTTTCCACCAACCGAAAGGGCATCATCTCAAACAAGATTAGTTTGGCAATGTGGGCGTTCAAACCCAGTGTACGCGGATGAGAGACTGAGTACTTTCTTGACCTACTCATAGTGTCTGGGAGGGTGAGCTGGACTTGAGAGCTGCATATGGTGGAAGTAGCGGTGGACAGGGCGGACTGAGAGAGGGTTGATGATGGTGATGGAGTTGGTGTTCTTTCTGATGGCCTAGAATCAGTCTTTCGTTGATATAACAGTGGGATTCCCTGACTGCTGTGGCCTTGCAACGACACCTCAACATTTGCTGCTGTGCTAACCGGTGGGCTTACAGTGGGGGAAACAATGTAGCGTTGCTGACTACCTTCGTTGTGATCAGTTGCACATGTGGCACTTGAGGTTTGGTGTTGTGTCCACGCTTGCAAGTGCATGGTGTTTAAATGTCTAAGCATGCAACTGGTATTCAAATTTTTCAGATTTTTCCCTCGGCTAAAGGTCTTTGCGCACTTCTTACAGATAACCTTGGCCTGATCATGAGGATTTTGTTAAAAAAAGTGCCACACTGCACTCTTCCTACTTTGGCAGACATTTTGCGGCCTAGCACGCTGTGATCTTTTGACCCTCTGGACAAGCTGTCCAGCAACTCTTTTGATTTTTGGAACCTGTCTTTGGAGTGCTCCGGGCCTGCCAGATAACAGCTGTTGCGATGTCGATGTCTGCTGTGGATGCTCCTCATCTGAGCTATTGGAAGCAGCACCCTCTTCCCCCAATGGATGCCAATCTGGGTCAACAACTGGGTCATCCATCACCTCCTCTTCAATGTCATGTGCACCTTCCTCTGTGTCACCGTGTATGGTGGTATAGTGTGCGGGAAGGGGCACCTGAGTCTCATCAGGGTCAGAATCTGGCTCTGTACACTGCGAGGACAATGTAGTGCTCTGAGTGAATGTACCAGCAGAATCATCCATCAGCGGCTGTGCATCAGTGCACTCCATGTCAGATTCATCTTGGCCTGGGTAATTCACCATTTGACATGATAATCCAGGCATGGTATGTGAAAACAGCTCCATGGAGTAATCAGTAGTATGGCCTGCGTCATCCTTCAATCTTGGTTGGGGTGAAGGACACAAGGAAAGATGTGGTTCATGAACATGAGCCTCCAATGACGACTCAGTGCTTTAACTTTTTACAACTGAAGAAGAGGAGGCGATAGAGCTGGAGGCTGAGTCAGCAATGTAAGACAAAACTTTTTCCTGATGCTCTGGCTTTAAAAGCGGTTCGCCAACTCCTAGAAAACTAAGCCTTCGAAGCCTTATGGAGCCAGACGATGACGCAGGCTCAACACCTCCTGCATTCGGTCCTCTTTTGCTCTTGCCACTACCATCAGATCCACCACCAACACCATCATTACCAGCTGCCAACCCCCGCCCAACTCCACGGCCTCTTCCACCAGCCTTCCTCATTTTTGGTAGAAATGTAGACAAAATCCAACAAACTATATAGTAATGTAAAACAAGGTACAAGGTGTCTAAAGGACAGGGGAAATTTTGAATTTCTGCTCACACTAGTGGACACTGGACACTTTTGGATTGTGTGAGGCACACTGAATATCTGAGCGCTATGTCACAGGCTCGATGGCACAGCTGTGACCAAAGTGACTAGAGGATAAGTGAGATTTTGAATTTCTGCAGACACTTGTGGACACTGGACACTTTTGGATTGTGTGAGGCCCACTGAATATCTGAGCGCTATGTCACAGGCTCGATGGCACAGCTGTGACCAAAGTGACTAGAGGATAAGTGAGATTTTGAATTTCTGCAGACACTTGTGGACACTGGACACTTTTGGATTGTGTGAGGTCCACTGAATATCTGAGCGCTATGTCACAGGCTCGATGGCACAGCTGTGACCAAAGTGACTAGAGGATAAGTGAGATTTTGAATTTCTGCAGACACTTGTGGACACTGGACACTTTTGGATTGTGTGAGGCCCACTGAATATCTGAGTGCTATGTCACAGGCTCGATGGCACAGCTGTGACCAAAGTGACTAGAGGATAAGTGAGATTTTGAATTTCTGCAGAGACTTGTGGCCACTGGACACTTTTGGATTGTGTGAGGCCCACTGAATATCTGAGCGCTATGTCACAGGCTCGATGGCACAGCTGTGACCAAAGTGACTAGAGGATAAGTGAGATTTTGAATTTCTGCAGACACTTGTGGACACTGGACACTTTTGGATTGTGTGAGGCCCACTGATTATCTGAGCGCTATGTCACAGGCTCGATGGCACAGCTGTGACCAAAGTGACTAGAGGATAAGTGAGATTTTGAATTTCTGCTCACACTAGTGGATACTGGACACTTTTGGATTGTGTGAGACCCACTGAATATCTGAGCGCTATGTCACAGGCTCGATGGCACAGCTGTGACCAAAGTGACTAGAGGATAAGTGAGATTTTGAATTTCTGCAGACACTTGTGGACACTGGACACTTTTGGATTGTGTGAGGCCCACTGAATATCTGAGTGCTATGTCACAGGCTCGATGGCACAGCTGTGACCAAAGTGACTAGAGGATAAGTGAGATTTTGAATTTCTGCAGACACTTGTGGACACTGGACACTTTTGGATTGTGTGAGGCCCACTGAATATCTGAGCGCTATGTCACAGGCTCGATGGCACAGCTGTGCCCAAAGTGACTAGAGGATAAGTGAGATTTTGAATTTCTGCAGACACTTGTGGACACTGGACACTTTTGGATTGTGTGAGGCCCACTGAATATCTGAGCGCTATGTCACAGGCTCGATGGCACAGCTGTGACCAAAGTGACTAGAGGATAAGTGAGATTTTGAATTTCTGCTCACACTAGTGGACACTGGACACTTTTGGATTGTGTGAGGCCCACTGAATATCTGAGCGCTATGTCACAGGCTCGATGGCACAACTGTGACCAAAGTGACTAGAGGATAAGTGAGATTTTGAATTTCTGCAGACACTGGACACTTTTGGATTGTGTGAGGCCCACTGAATATCTGAGCGCTATGTCACAGGCTTGATGGCACAGCTGTGACCAAAGTGACTAGAGGATAAGTGAGATTTTGAATTTCTGCAGACACTTGTGGACACTGGACACTTTTGGATTGTGTGAGGCCCACTGAAGATCACAGCGCTATGTCACAGGCAGAAATTGGCTAGTGTATCACAAACTACAAGGTGTATGTAGAATTGGGCAGAGTAGGAATCTCCCTAGAGTGCAGGTCTGTAAGAACGGAACATGTCCTCGACTTATTCTCACAGAGTGACACAGATAGCTTCACTGTGGCTGTGATAACAGCCGTTACACGGTACTGTGTGAGGAGCGTACACCGCTGTATGGTGTGAAAAAATGCACGATAAGTACCTCAGCAGGACAAAAAAAAAAAATTGGGATTGCTTTTAAAAAAGCAGTTTGCAGCTCAGTACCTCAGCAGGACAAAAAAAAAATTGGGATTGCTTTTAAAAAAGCAGTTTGCAGAGCAGTGGGTAAACAGCAATGCAGCTGTCAGGAAGCCTTAGAAGGCAGCCCAACAACCAACACCACTGATACACCACAATATAGCCTCCCCTTGCACTGCACACACAGTGACTGGTGTGTTGTACAGGCACAATCGCTAGCAGCAGAAGCAGTTTTTTTTTCTTCTTCCCTGCCTAACACTCTCCCTACAGAATCAGCAGCAACCTCTCCCTATGCTAAGATCGGCAGAAGTAAGATGGCGGTCGGCGTGCACGCCCTTTTATACCCCCTGTGACGCCCACCAAAGCAAGCCAATCACTTGCATGCCCTTCTGAAAGATGGTGGTGACCCGTGCCTATGTCATCACGTTGCCCACAGTGTCCGTGGATCCTGATTGGCTGAAAAAGAGCGCAAAACAAACTTTTGAAACGCGACTTTGGCGCGTAAGTCGCCGACCTCGTGGCCGACCTCATCCTAGGGTCGGGTTTCGTTTCATGAAACCCGACTTTGCCAAAAGTCGGCGACTTTTGAAGTTTTTCGACCCGTTTCGCTCAACTCTACTAATAACACATTTAAGAACAATGGGTGGGAAGGGAGTAAGGGGGTAATTCTATCTCACCCCCTTACACATGCAAGAACTTCGCACATCCATTGAAGAGGAGTGAACCAACATTCCACAGGCCACAATCAATAACCCTGATCAACTCTATGTGAAAGAGATGTGTTGCACCGCGTGAGGCAAATAGTGGTCACATCAGATACTGACTGATCTTCCCACCTCTCCCTGACCAAAAGGCGTATTTTTAGAGGGGCAGCCGAGGCATCTGCCCTGAGCGCAACCTGCAGTATGGTTAACATTGGGGATGTGAGAGGAGACAGTATGAGGAGAAAGCGAGAAATACATGGGGGGACTATTAAGGGCAATAGTGTGAGTAGACATGGGGAAAGAAAAATGTGAGTGGGCATAGAATAGAGACTGAGTAATGTGGGTGGATAGCATTAGACAACAGTGTAAGGCCGGGGTCACACTAACCTGAGCAAAATACAGTCCGTAGATTACAGGCGTAATACGGATGAATGACCCCTAAATAGTGCTCAGTAGGTCATCCGTAAGCAAGGTGCGGTCGCGTATTTTGTGCATGTCTGCATCCATATGTAATCCGTATGGCATCCGTATGCAATCCGTATGGCGAGATTTTCTCGCAGCCTTGCAAAATGGACATTTAACGGTTTTGAGGCCTGCTAACAATTTAAATCATTAGCCTGCACCCTATTTATACATTCAGAAACAGGTGGCTGCCTCCATTCTGTCCATTTGTGACCTTGCTTTCACGAGGTGTGTTGGTGTTCTTTGTGCAACATGGCAGAGGGTCTGAGATTCAATACAACTGAGCAGGTTCTCTTCAACTGGCTTTTGTCACGGCGCTTTGGGCAACCATACCCAGTGATAGTGGATCCGCGGAGGAGGAGACGCATGTGGGTCCATCCACTTTTGAGGCAACGACTCACAAGAGGTCATTTTCACCACCTCTATTCTTCTCTGCGGGAGCATCCAGTGAAATTTTACCAATATTGTCGCATGAGCATTTCCACATTTGATCGACTCTTGGAGACAGTGCGCCCTGGGATAACCTTTCAGGACACAAGGATGCGCAAAGCTATATCTGCAGAGGAGCGACTTCTACTCACAATACCTTATGTACTACACAACCACATTCTCTATGTTCATAATGTGTGGGCTAAAGTATGTTTTTTTGCCTTCTTGGACTAAGTTTAATGCCCTCATCTTACTCCAAATATGGTTCAACTTACACAACAGAATGTTATGTCTAATATGTACTGCATATCACTTAGTCATTGTGCAACCAAATATGTGTGTGTTATTCTATCTCAATTCCTACCAAGTTTGGTCGGCATGTAACTGATGTTTTTGGACTTTATGCATTCTAAAATTATCAATTTCTGTTGTTCTACAGTTTCCTGTCCACTGGCCTGTCTTATGCCGCCCTCCACCATGAGTTTCTCATTGGAAGATCAACCATTTCAAGCATAGTGAGGTCTACATGTACAGAAATCTGGACAAGACTCCATCAAGTGGTCATGCCCGAGCCCAGGATGGAAGACTGGTTGAGGATATCAAGGGACTTTGAGGAGGACTGCCAGTTTCCAAATTGTATTGGGGCCCTGGATGGCAAGCATATCCGGGTGCATAAGCCGCCGAACTCTGGCTCCCAATTCTTCAATTATAAACAATACTTTTCTGTTGTATTGTTGGCTCTGGTAGACCCTCAATACAAGTTTATAATTGTTGACATTGGGGCCTATGGAAGGACGGGAGACTCTAGAGTCTTCAATACTTCCATAATGGCTCGGCGGCTACGCACCAACCAGTTGGATCTACCACCACCACGCCAGCTACCAGGCTCCCCTGAAGAATCAGTCCCTTATGTCCTTGTGGCAGATGAGGCATTTCAGTTATCGCGCAATGTCATGAGGCCATATCCCCGGCGCAACCTTGACCACAGGCGCAGAATTTTTAACTTACGCCTATCACGTGCTAGGCGACTGGTGGAGTGTTCCTTTGGGATTCTTTGTGCCAAATGGCGGGTACTCCAGTCTGATTATAAAGGAGAAAGTTTATGGATTAAACGTGCGCTGCTTGACAAATCAATCCTTCCAGGTTTCATAAAACCTGGAAGGATTGATTTGTCAAGCAGCGCACTTTTAATCCATAAACTTTCTCCTTTATAATCTGATGATTTGTGGTCACGGCGTGGCCCTTTGGATGTGCAGCAGGCTGACTACCTACTTCTATGTGTCTGAATCTCTCCTGTATAAGGTGAGTATAATGAACTGAGTTTATATCAATCTTTACTCGGGTAAGACCCTATTGCGCTCTTTCCTTTTCAGCTGTTTTACCAGGGTACTCCAGTCTGCCATTCAGTTTAGTGAACAAAATGTGAATGAAGTTGTGAAAGCCTGTGTGGTTCTGCATAACTTCACCAGGATACATGATTGTTCCTCCTCTGCTGGTGTTGTGCGTAGGCAGGACAATGTGCGCAGGGTGAGACCACCTATGAACCCTCAACGTAGACCGCTCTCTGGCCTCAAAGTGCGTGATATTTTCACTAATTACTTTATCTCACCTGAGGGGGCAACTTCTTGGCAAGAACATGCTGTGTCTATGTTCTAATTTGTTTCTTTAAGTGTGTCTAAATATATATTACTCAACCCCTTATGATTCTATGACTGTTTCATTGCATTGGTTAGTGTATGTTAGTATGTTGACAGGGTTTTTGAGAAATCACACAGAGACGTTAACTATAGTAGACAAATTTTTAGTTTTGCCTTTTTTTTTGTTTCTTAAAGGCAAACATAATATTGCCATATGAACATTTTGGCAATGGGCAAAATTGCCCTTTTTGCCTTCTTAAACTTTTTTGAAAAGTAACATTATATAACATAACCCAAAAAAACATTAGGCAATAACAACATTGCTGCATGAGAATATTTAAATACAAAGGAAAAAAATAGGTGAGCTCCATCAACAAAATTAATGCTAAAAGATAACACTCACATTTCTTCAGAATGTTTTCCAATCATAGAAATATTCCACCATGACAGGCAAGGCTACCTCACAGCTTTCAGACAGATATTACCTGTCTGTAGAACAGACAATATTTAACCATGCTATACTGGAAAGGATGAAAAAACAAAACTCACTTGTTAAGACATAGAGAGAGCGTGATATTCTGAATGCTGGTCGCCTTGATTTGTTACTATAGATTGCTAGCAAAAAAGGTGACTACTTCACTAAGGCCTCTTTCACACATCAGGTTTTCGCCGTCAGGCGCTATCCGGCGCTTTTGACAGAAACCGGATCCGGCGAAATGCAATGCCGGATCCGGTTTCCCCCCCATTGACTTGCATTTGCGCCGGATCGCGCCGGATGGCCATGCGTTTCATCCGGTTTTCGCCGGATCCGGCAATGTGTTGCAATGTGTCGCGATCCGGCGTCTGGAAAAAACGTCTACTGTAACGTTTTTTGTCTCCGGCGAAAAAGCCGGACACGCCGGATCCGGCGCGTCCGGCTTTTTCACACAATGAAAGCCTATGAGCGCCGCAATGCGCCGGATCCGGCGAAAGCCAGATCCGGCAGCCGGATCCGGTTTTTTGGTCTGAGCATGCTCAGTAGCTCTGCCCACAAGACATATATAAAAGCAAGACAGTGGGACCCACAGCCACACCCAACATGCCACCCAAGACAGCAACCAGGCGCAGGAGAAGGCAGGAGACATCTGCAGCAGCACCATCAGCACCACCCCAATTGGAGCAGCATGCTGAACAACGGGAGGGGAGTCCAGCAGCAGATGAGAGACGGTAATTATCAAATCACCCATTACTCCAAACTAGGGCTATTGAATATCAAGATATTCATTGGCCCTTTGTTTCTCTTTATTCAACAGCCGCCCAATAGATGCAGCAGCAGCAGCAGCAACGGCAGCAGCTGGAACACCACCCACAGGCATGGAGTGTGGCCACCAGGAAGACAGCACATCATCTTCTGGGAGCCCTCCCTCGCATCGTCAGCGTTTGACGGTAAGTTTTTATTTCCAAAATCCATCTTCTCTGTAATATATGTCTATTCATGGCCTTTTATTTCAAAACAGGAATCACAAGATGAAGAGGAGCTCCCAGAAGAAGAAGGAAGGGGTGGACAGACACCTGGAGTGGGCTCACAATTGGTAAGTTTTTTGCATCAAACGCAGAAACACAACATCACACTACACACAACACATAGAAAACAATGTTCTGCAGACCACACACAGCAAACAAATGCCTACATCCAAAGACATAACTTTTTTTGTTTTCTTCTCTAGTCTTCCCAATCTGGTGCTTGGCCAAGAGGTCCTCGCAGTGCCTCCCAGGGTCGTCGGCGACAGCAACGCGGCGGTCACCAGCGTGTAAATATAAATATTTTTGCTTTGTTTTTTTGCACTTTTTATTTCATTTCTTTTGTGGAGGCTAATTATGTTATTTTTGTCTTTTTCTTTAACAGCCTTCACAGCGTGCTCCCGACTCTGACGTTGAGGATGGAGGGATTGATGTGGACCGCCTCATCGATCTCGTCAGAGAAAGGGAGCCGCTCTGGAATATGGCTGACCGCCGCCACGCTGACCTGATCGTTACCCGACGACTCTGGGAGGAAATCTGTTCGCTCCTTGTGGGCCGCTGGGAGGACCTCGATGTTCGGGCCCAGATTACAGAGCGTAAGTATATACAGTACCGGTTGCTTGATTTAGACCAGTGTTTCCCGAACTCCAGTCCTCGTGGTCCCCACGGATCATGTGTTCAGGATTTCTATTTACTATGGAAATCCTGAAAACATGACCCCTGGGGACCATGAGGACTGGAGTTTGGGAAACACTGATGTTGTATACTAACCACTCCTTTCTCGTTTCAGGGAACAGAATTGTGAATCGGTGGCGGTCTGTGAGAGATCGTTTCAAGAAGGAGTTCAATAAAGAGATGCGGGCCCCGAGTGGATCTGGAGGACGCAGGAGCAAGTACAAATACGCAGAAGCCCTGTCGTTCCTCCGGGAAACAATGGTCACCAGAAGGTAAATATTACACACCACATGTGAAAAAAAATGTTAGATGTAAATTTTTTTTTCAGCCAGGGCCATACCATGTCAGTATTTTAATTGTTTTTTTTTTCTCTTTATTCCACAGCACGGTGAGCAGCACTCGGGAGCCGGCACGATTGGACCCTTCTGAGGCGATCCCTGAGGAGACCGGCACCGAGGGACACTTCGACAGCCCCGGTACATCTGCACCTTCCCAGCCTTCCAACACATTCGACCCATCTGTCCCATCCACCAGCACAGGAGCATCGTGGCCGCCTACATTACATGAAGCTGCTGGTGAGGAGATCGCTTTCCCTTTACCCCACCCTTCTGCCCCTGCCACCTCTAGTACACCTGCGGGTACTGGGCGGCAGCGGCAGAGGGGTCAGGAAAAGACTTATGCGCCAGAGTTCTTGCATCTGAATGCATCTTTCCAGAACTGTCTAAAAGTCTTGTCAGAGCAAATCTCCGCAGGCTATCAGCAGATCAACTCCAGCATTCTGGAGGTGAAGACACTTCTGCAAACCATGCATTCAGAAGCAAGATCTTCGCCAAACCACACCTTTTTCAGGTCTGTTGTGGAGCGCATGGAAACGCTCTCTCCTGCCCAGCAGATGCATGTAATGCATTCATGCCACGCTGCTCTCCAGCAAGTTACCTCCCAACCTCCTCCTCCTCCCACCACAGTAGTTCCTCCACCTGCACCCCCTCCAGCCACTTTCCATCCTCCCCCTCCTATTACATCTACACCCCCTCCAGCCACTTTCCATCCTCCCCCTCCTATTACATCTACACCCCCTCCAGCCACTTTCCATCCTCCCCCTCCTATTACATACCATCCACCTCCCCAGCACCATCCACCTCCCCAGCACCATCCACCTCCCCAGCACCATCCACCTCCCCAGCACCAGCCACCTCCCCAGCACCAGCAACCTCCCCAGCACCAGCAACCTCACCAGTACCAGCAACCTCCACAGTACCTGCAAACTCCCCAGTACCAGCAACCTCCCCAGTACCAGACATCTCCCCACTTCCAGCAACCTGCCCCGTACCAGACATCTCCCCACTTCCAGCAACCTGCCCCGTACCAGACATCTCCCCACTTCCAGCAACCTGCCCCGTACCAGACATCTCCCCACTTCCAGCAACCTGCCCCGTACCAAACTCCTTCCCCATACAACTTGCCATCAACATCATCTGCTCCTACAGTCCCTGCCCAACCCTCCACTCCACCACCCACCACCTCTTCTGCTTCCCACATGTCCACCCATTCTGTAGTTTTTTCCACACCTTCACCTCTAACTGTTCCTTCCCCACCACGATCCCAGTCCTCTCTCCACACTCCCAGTGTCGAAGTGTCCCGCAGCCCCTACAGCAGTATTTCCACCACACACTACACAGAATTATAATGTGTGTATTTAAATAAAAATGACCAGTTTTATGGTTTCAGTTTTATAGTTTCAAATTTTTATTAAACATGTTTATTAAAATTTTAAAAAAGTTTACTAAAAAAAACATTTTTCAATAAAAGTTAAATTATTTTACACTGGTTGTCTGTCATTTCTTTCTGCGGCAAAAAAGGTTAAATACAGGGTATTTAAAAGGTGAAATGGTATTCAAAACTAGGTATATAACTGTGGGTAAATTTTAGCTTTTTGCCACAGTTGTGTTCCTGGTTGTGTTTGAAGCAAAGTATTTCACCTAAAAAGTTGTGTTTATTGTTGGTGATTTCCTAACAATGTACACAACTTTTGTTAAAAGGTGAAATACTTTGCATAAAACACAACCAGGTACACACCTGTGGCCTAAAGCTAAAAATAGAGACCATGACAAGATAGCCAACTTTGGTTGGCAAAGGTATATACTGTTGGTACAGAAGGTACACAAGTTTGGTTAGGGCACAAATCTTTCACACTCTGTCATCCTGCCAGTGTACTCTGCCTTGAGGTGACATAAAGTATAGTGCAAAATTGTCCCTCATTACTGAAACCGTCACAGAACTTCTAGTGGTAATGTCATGGTAATCTTGCAAGGTGGTTTCTTCAGAGGTGTCCTCAATGGAAATGGGTTCCTTGCATATAACAAAATTGTGGAGTACCACGCACGCTTTGATCACCTCGTCCACAGTTTCTGTCTTGAGGTTGATCGCAGTCAATAGGACCCGCCATTTGGCTGTCAGAATACCAAAGGTACATTCAACCATTCTTCTTGCTCTTGTGAGGCGGTAATTAAAAATGCGTTTTGGTCTTGTCAATCCTCTGCTAGAGTACGGTTTCAAAAGGTGTTCTGACAGCTGGAAGGCTTCATCCCCTACACAGACAAATGGCATAGGTGGACCAGATGTTTGCGGCAGCGGTCTAGGTGGTGGGAACTGGAAGGTGTTTCCATACAGTTTACGCCCCATGGCAGACAGTTTGAAAACTTGAGAGTCATTGGAGCGGCCATAGGCCCCAATATCAACCGCAATAAATTTGTATTCCGCGTCAGCGATGGCCATGAGGACAATTGAAAAATATTTCTTGTAATTGAAATATTCCGATCCAGATCCAGCTGGCTTTACAATGCGGATATGTTTCCCGTCCACAGCGCCCAAGCAGTTTGGAAACTGACATATCTGTTGAAACTTGTCAGCAATTTCAATCCACCTCTCTGTTGTGGGCTCTGGTAAAAACTCTTCAGCTAAGGAGTCCCACAGTGCACGGCATGTGTACTTCACAATTCCAGATATGGTGGAAATCCCGAGTCTGTACTGGAAATGCAGTGACGAAAGGGATTCTCCAGTTGCAAGAAATCTGTGGGGAATTAACAAACAATAAATTAGTTTTAAATCACAGCATTACATACCAAAACTGACCTATAACACTTGGAGATACAAATTACCACCAACAAGATTGCAGTGAAAGTGTGCTCTGATGCGATCATATCCAATAAATGTGGCTTACCTTAAAGTCACCATCAGACGCTCTGCGGGTGAAACGGAGAAGCGGCAATAGGTGTCCGCTTTTCTTATGAGGTGTGCAATGCGCTCCACCAAGTAATCAAAATTCTCCATTTTCATCCTAACATATCCAAAAAATGTATCCGGGTTTCGTCGAAGGTCCATGCATAGTGTAGAATAGACCCCACGCGTCATTCTCTTGGCTGTGATGGGGTGGATCCACAAACGTCGTCTACGATGCCTGATGCGCTGCTGTCTCGCTCTCTCCTTCTCCAGTACAATCACCCTCAAACGATTTGCCTCCGCTGTAAAATCCGCCAAATTCTTCAAAATATTTCCAATGACAACATCCATCTTCGCCAGTAACTTGCTCTTCTCTCCAACCTGCACTTTCTCCTCTACAACCTGTCAAAGAAGGGCTGTAGGAACATGCTATATATAGTTTTCCAGTAGCCAATCCAGTTCGGAAGGCCACAAGGGTCAATTTTAAAAACCGGATCCGGCGTAATCCGTCGAAAAACGGATAGAAAAACGGATGAACCGGATGAGACGGATCCGGTTTTGTCTGTCAAGAAAAAGACGGATCCGGCAGAAAACCGGATCCGTCACATCCGGTTTTACTAAACATTTGCCGGATCCGGCGTTCCGGCACGACGCCGGATCGCGCCTGACGCCGAAAACCTGATGTGTGAAAGTAGCCTAAGGCCAGCACGCCTTTCCTAGGCATTAGCAAGTGAGTAGTGTATTTTCATCCTTTGACTTTACAGTATAGAGTGTTTAAATATTCTCTTTTGTACACACATGTAATATCTGTCTGAAAGGCGTGAGGTAGCCTTGCCTGTCATGATGGATTCTTAATATGATTGGAAAACATTGTTAAAAAATTAGAATGTTAAATTTGGTAACAAAGTTTGGTGATGGAGAACACCTGTTTTTTCCTTTGTATTTGGAGCACCAGTGAAACCGCACTGGACATCTACGGCCATCAGACTTATAAATCCTCATAGGTTGGGGAAGGGGAACGTGGAGAGCAGCCTGTGGATGCTGCTGGACACTGTGGCCAACATCGCCCTGTGTGGGGCCATACTGTTGCCCATGATGTGGGAATTGTCCTGCCTCCTGGGACTGTTGGGGATACTGGCCAGAGTAATGATGGGGAGGGGCATCTTGTTGGCTGTGGTAGGCACGTGGCTCATACCCACCAAGATAGCCATATCGTCCCCAACCAGGTTGGGAGCAGCCTCCAACACTGGGTGGGTACAAGTGGCCATATTGGTGGGGTTGGCTAGAGGCTGACATTTGTGACTGCTGAATAGAAGGTTGGGTAGTGGGAGGAAGGGGGTGAGGTGTAGGCCCACATATTAGAGGATGTTCAGACCCTGCTTGAGCAAGCATCTGTGTGGATGGTCTCATACGCATTAGATTTCTGGGGGAAAGCTGCCACCTCTCCAGATATTCGAAAAGCTCATATGGGGTATTGGGGGGGGTGCTTGCATCAAGCAGGATCTGAAAACATCCCCTAATACGGAGCCTGACCTCACGGGTAAGGGCACGGAGATAAAGGGTGAGGCTACGTGAGTAGGCCTCCTCCCCATCATCTGTAGTTACTCTTGATAAATAATTTAGCACCCCTGTGTCCACATTGGTCCTGCTCTCTTGAACAGTGACCTGGCGCCTTCTTCGTGTTCGCCGGGATGTAACAGCAGCCTGTGGGGATCCCCTGATATGGCCAGTTGGGCTGCTGCTCAAGTTGCCCGACTCTTCCAGGATGGGTGATGGGGCAGCAGCAGACCGTCCTGGTGGTGTTGTGTGTTGGGCAGTCAATGGGTTCTCCTGTGATGCCTCATCTTCTGCCATCCTTCTTGTAGGGGGAGAAGATGGGCCAGCCACCTCATCCCCTACAGGATCAATTATGGGCTCTGTCTCTGAGGCCGTTCCTTGATCCGTAAGGTTGGATTGAGTTCTGTTATGAAATAGAACAGAGGCAAAAATACATCAATATTTTTGGCCCTGTAAAGTATTTGTGTAATGTGGTGTGAGGTATCTACTTACGGTCTCAGATCCAGAATTGGGGCGAGGAAGGAGAGCCGGTCGTAATAAATATATTTCCTTTTGACGTATCCCGCATCCACACTCCTGGACCGCTGCTGGCGTTCCTGGCGGTATTGGTCCTGGATGCTTCGCCAGCGTTTCATCACATCTTCCACTGCAATGTGACAGGAAATATTGTCAAATTCACATATTTGATATGTCACATTTGCTACCAGTAGTCTAGGCATGGGGCCTTCTGGGGTGTGCTTTCTACCAATGGTGGCATATCTATTTGGGCAGATACACAGGGTCTCATTAGCTACACTTAATAATTGGTTTGTCTAGGAGGATGAGGAGCTTGTGGCCTAACCCCAAATTATGGCTGTGTGAATCCACGTGTCACATCCAAATCTAATGACCTCATGAGGCAAAAAGTACATGCACAGGAAGGGGGGTGCTGATTCTATATTCCTTTTTTGTTGTGCGCTAAGGTTACTCATGTTTTGCCTTGTACTTACGAATTTTATGCTGCTCCTCACGTGGTCGGTCACCAAAGTCATGGTACATCTGGCGACAGATGCGCCTCCATGACGCCTCCTTTCTTGCCCGGTTTGCATAATTGGCATCACGTTGGTCCCAGATTTCGGGACGCTCCTGCACCAGGACAATGAGCATCTCCACATTTATGTAAGTGGACGCCATGCTGCTGCTGTACTCCGTGGAGGCGTACTTCCGGGATGTCTGGAGCGCTTTTTGAGGTCATTTGCATGTCTAGGCTTCCTGATGATGGATTGGCCCATTTCCTGTCACCAGCCAAAAGACCTGCGTATTGCTCGCAGGTCACACGTCTGGTCCGTGTGTAATCCGTATTTTTTGCGCACCCATAGACTTGCATTGGCGTACTACGGCCGTAGTACGCTGACAATCGCAGCATGCTGCGATTGGCACGGAGCGTAGAATACGGATGAGAAATATACGCCTGGTGCGAGTGACCCCATAGAGAATCATTTGTCCATGCGTGCTTTTAGCGCCTCTCACTCGGCCGTATTCCTCGCCAGTGTGACCCCGGCCTTAGGAAACAATCAGGAGGGGACAGTATGCCAAGGAGGGGGGAGTGTGATGAGGAAGCACAGTATAGAGACTGCGCCCTATAAGGGGGACTCAGTGTGAGAGGGGGACCAGTATGGAAAGGACAGGGCAGTGTGGAGGGCATGTACCATAAGAGGGACAGTGTGTGGATCATATTTTGTGTAGTGATGAGCGAGTGTGCTCGTTACTCGAGTTTTCCGAGCATGCTTGAGTGTTCTCCAAGTATCTTGGGTGTGCTCGTAGATTATGTTTGCGTCTCCGCAGCTGCATGATTTGCGGCTGCTAGACAGCCTGAATACATGTGAGGTTTCCCTAACAAACAGGCAATCCCTGCATGTGTTCAGATTATCTAACAGCCGCAAGTCATGCAGCTGCGGAGACAAATATAATCTATGAGCACACCCAAGATACTCAGAGAACACCCGGGCATTCTCAGAAAACTTGGGTAAGGGCAGAGACACACTAGCGATTTAAAAATCAGTCATGTAAAGCAATTGTCCTGCAAGTGTCATGCGTTTTTTGTGCGAGCACAATCAGATTTTTCACACCTATCATCCAATTGCTATCAGACTGCAATGCGATTTTAACATGATCTTTTACACAGAGCACTTCTCTGTCATTTACACATCGTTTTAAAACAAAATATTCTTCAAAAACCACACACACATACAGTATATATATATAATATATATATACACTACTGTTCAAAAGTTTGGGGTCACCCAGACAATTTTGTGTTTTCCATGAAAACTCATACTTTTATTACACAAATCGTTGCCAAATGAATTTAAAATCTAGTCCAGACATTGACAAGGTTCGAAAAAAAGATTTTTATTTGAAATAATAATTTTCTCCTTCAAAATTTGCTTTCTTCAAAGAATGCACTCTTTGCAGCAATTACAGCATTGCAGACCTTTGGCATTCTAGCAGTTAATTTGCTGAGGTAATCTGGATAAATTTCACCCCATGCTTCCTGAAGCCCCTCCCACAATTTCGTTTGGCTTGATGGGCACTTTTGCGTACCATACGGTCAAGCTGCTCCCACAACAGCTCAATGGGGTTGAGATCTGGTGACTGCGCTGGCCACTCCATTACAGATAGAACACTAGCTGCCTGTTTCTTCCCTAAATAGTTCTTGCATAATTTGGAGGTGGTGCTTTGGGTCCTGTTGTAGGATGAAATTGGCTCCAATCAAGTGCTATCCACAGGGTATGGCATGGCGTTGCAAAATGAAGTGATAGCCTTCCTTATTCAAAATCTCTTTTCCCTTGTACAAATCTCCCACTTTACCAGCACCAATGCAACCCCAGACCATCATATTACCTCCACCATGCTTGACAGAAGGCGTCAGGCACTCTTCCAGCATCTTTTCAGTTGTTCTGTGTCTCACAAATTTTCTTCTGTGTGATCCAAACATCTCAAACTTGGATTAGTCTGTCCATAAAACGTTTTACCAATCTTCTTCTGTCCAATGTCTATGTTCTTTTGCCGATATTAATCTTTTCCTTTTATTAGCCAGTCTCAGATATGGCTTTTTCTTTGCCACTCTGCCCTGAAGGCCAGCATCCTGGAGTCGCCTCTTCACTGTAGACATTGACACCGGAGTTTTACGTATACTATTTAATGAAGCTGCCATTGAGGACCTTTGAGGCGTCAATTTCTCAAACTACAGATTATAATGTACTTGTCTTGTTGCTCAGTTGTGCGGCGGGGCCTCCCACTTCTCTTTCTACTCTGGTTAGAGCCTGTTTGTGCTCTCTTCTGAAGGGAGTAGTACACACTGTTGTACGAAATCTTCAGTTTCTTGGCAATTTCTCACATGAAATAGCCTTCATTTCTAAGATGGTGGTGTTTCACATGAAAGTTCTTTTTTTCTGGCCATTTTGATAGTTTAATGGAACCAACAAATGTAATGCTTCAGATTGTCAACTAGCTCAAAGGAAGGTCAGGTTTATAGCTTCTCTAATCAGCCAAGCTGTGCTAACATACTTGCACAAGGGTTTTCAATGGTATTCTAACCATTCATTAGCCTTCTTACACAGTTAGCAAACACAAAGTACCATAAGAACACTGGAGTGATGGTTGTTGCAAATGGGCCTCTATACACCTATGAAGATATTGCATTACAAACCAGAGAGTCTATTTCTGAATCATTCAATGTTAGCTTCATTGGAAAAAAACTGTGCTTTTCTTTAAAAAAAAGGACATTTCTAAGTGACCCTAAAATTTTGAACGGTAGTGTATATAATGTATATAATATATATATATATCTATAATATACTGTATATATATAATATATATCTAATAGATATATATCTATAATACATATAATATATCTAATAAATATATATCTATAATATGTAATAGCTATATATACTGTATATATAATTTATTCAATATATATCTCTAATATATTATATTAGAGATATGGTGCGAGTGCTGTGCGATTTTTTTTATCGCACTCATTGACTTCTATTGCGGGATGCGATCCGATGCGATACGATTTGCGATTACAATCGCAGCATGCTGCAATTTTTTTCCAGCCCGTTCTTGATCCGATCCGAGCTGGAAAAAAAAACACAGATGAAGACACCATCATAGATTAACATTGGTACGAATTCAATCCGATATTTTATCAGATTGAATTTATCCGATTTCATCGCAAATGAGCATGAGCCCTAATGAGGATATCCAAGAAGTATCATTTCTCCTTGCGGAGAGTGACATACTAAGCATCACCTCGGCATGCTTAGCATGTCATTCTCCGCAAGGAGAAATGATACTTCTTGGATATCGGTCAGACGCCTCTCACACAGCCAAACCAGATCTCACACTTTGCACTGACGAGGGGCAGTACCCCGAAACACAGTGTCTGCAAATTGAGATTCTGGCTTGGCTTTTATCCTAAGTCATGTAACAAGGCTCGTTAAAGAGTCAACATTGACTTTTAGGAGTGCTACTTCCAATAGTTGGCACTAGAGTTCTAGTCCTCTTCCTCTCTGAAGAGATAATTTGCATAATTACCCTAATGAGGACGCTCGCTCATCACTAATTTTGTGCAGTGAAGACAGTGAGGGGCAATTATTTATTTAGGAATTCAGTGTAGGGCAGATATTTTTATTCAGGCGCATTATAATGACACTGTCAGTGCTCTGACCCTTTGGAGGAGACTGAGAAATTAATTTCTCCATCTCCTCTGCTGCCAGCATTAACGGGAATCGCACTGCACTCTGGTGCAGTGCAGTGCGATGGTTCACCCACCCCCCCACACACACCCCCACACACACCCCCACACACCCACACACACACCCACATACACCCGTAGAGTTATATAGGTGCGTATGATCCGAATCTTGTATGCAGTTGCAGCATGCTGCAATTTTTCCTGTCCGATTGCGATCTGATCGCAGCAGATAAAAAAAAGTAATCGAGAACAGAAGCATAGGATTAATTTGGTACAAATGCATTCGGTTTAATAGCAAGTGGGAGCGAGCCCTAAGTGTGCAAATCGCATATGTGCTTGTGGGGGCGCTGGGATGGCGCCAAACTGAATTCTTTCCCCGAGTGCTGAAAAACCTAGATACACCTCCTGGGCCATCCAAATACTATAAGGCTATGTTCACACGTTGGGTTTTTGCTGCATTTTTTAAATGTAATATTTAATCTGCTTACAACAGCAGGTTTTGCTTAGTTTTTGTTGCCTTTTTATTGCTGTGTTTTTGTCAGGGTACATTTTGTCTCTTGTGTGTATTGATAAAATTTAGTGCATAAAAAAGAAAATTTGATTCAACTTCATCATGTTTTGGCACCAAAAATGCAGCAAAACCTGATACCTGCGTTTTTGCAGCCACCGTTGCTTTGAAAAACGATGCAAAAATGCTAAAAGTAGTGACATGCTGCATTTTCCAAAAATACAGCTCTTTGACAAAACAGTCAGGAAATAAAAACGAAGGTGTGTATGAGATCTCTGAAATCTGATAGACTTTGCTGGTATTTTGAAACGCAGCTGAAACTTTTCATAAAAGCCGCAGTAAAAAAAAAAAAAAGCTGCAAAAACACAAAGTGTGAACATAGACTAAAACTGCACATTTTACAGTGACTTTTACTGTGGCCAGCCTAAGGCCGGGATCACACACAGCGAAATACGGCCGAGTCTCGCAGGTTAAAACCAAGCTCTGGTGTCGGCACTCTGGAGCGGAGCGTGCAGCCACACAGCAATACATGGAGCTGCACGCTCCGCTCTGGAGTGCCGGTGCCAGAGCTTGGTTTTAACCTGCGAGACTCGGCCGTATCTCGCTGTGTGTGATCCCGGCGTAAGGCTCATCTGTGCAGTGATCATACTGTCTCATCAGCATGTCGATATACCACATCTATGAAGTGGATGGATTACCTGAGCAAAGGAGACGAAGTGCTCACTAAGGGTACGTTCCCGCGGTCAGTAATAGGCAGCACTTTTGACGCAGAATCCAACCCGCAGCGTTTACTGACCATGGGAACGTACTCTTACACAGATTTAGACAAATTTGTTAACAATATTTGAGAGAAAAAGGCATTTTGCTAGTTTGCTCAACTTGTAGTATTAATGCTGTAGATAAGCCCCCGATCCGACCTGCAAGAGAAGAAAAATACGTTTTATTATACTCACCTGTGGGGCAGTCCGGTACGATGGGTGTTGCAGGTCCGGCGCCTCCCATCTTGTTGCGATGCTGCCCTCCTGCTTGCTTCATGGCTCCCCGGCGAGAGATTGGGGTTGCTCCAATTCCTGCAGCCTGTCTGAGAACTTGTTTCACTCTTCTTATACTTGCACTGTTATATTGCCAGTATATATCCCTGTAAATAAATCCTTTAACTGCTGGTCCATCTGTTCCGTGGTGACATACCCAACACCTGCACTTATGCCCCAGCCCCATGTCTCTTGTGGCATATAAGCCCCAGCCCTGTTTCCTGTAATGTATAGCACAGCCCTATGTCTTCTTTCATGTGTATACCACAGCCCCATGTCTCCTGTCATGTATATACTCCAGCCCCTTGTCTTCTATGTGATGTATATGCTCTAGTCGCAGGGTTTCTATTTGATGTATATGCTCTAGCCGCAGTGTCCAATGCAATGTATATACTGCAGACTTCCTACTGCTTGATTTCTGTAAATGTGACGTGAGCAGTGATGAATTTCCCACTGTGAGGAGTCCTGCAGTCAGGGCTGGTTTTAGGCAAAGTGGGGCCCTAGGCAAAGTTTAAAATGGGGCCCCAAATGCTAACATATTGCACATCACATAGAAGCATTTCAGTTGTATTTACCTGCGCTGAGTTCAGGTCGCTAAATGCTTGTGATCGACAATATTGAAATTGTTCAACACTTGTTTCCCGGCCTCGATCCACCATCTGAGGAAGAATGATGGGGACAGAACTATCACTAATGGATCGCCATACAATATCATGTTATCAACAGCACATCTACAGTTTAAACCCAATAGTCCTCCATATAATGTGGCCCATAGTCCTCCATATTGTATAATACACTCCTCATAGTCCTCGATATATTAAAATACACTGCTCTGTCCTCCACATAGTATAATACACTCCTCATAGTGCACCATATAGTATAATGCACCGCCATAGTCATCCATGTAGTACAATTCACTTCCCATAGTATAATGCACCCCGTAGTTCTTCATATAATGTATTCCCCATAGTCCTCGATACAGTATAATGCAGACCACATATAGTATAATGCAGCCACCCCATAGAGCACAATGCAGCCACCCCACAGAGTATAATTCAGCCACCCCACAGAGTATAATGTAACCTCCCATAGACTATAATGCAGCCCACCTCTTATAGTATAATGCAGCCACCCCACAGAGTATAATGCAGCCATTCCACAGAATATAATGTAACCCCCCCATAGAATATAATGCAGCCCCCTCATATAGTATAATGTAGCCCCTCCATAGATTACTATGTAGCCCTCCTCATATAGTAAAATGCAGCCCCCATAGAATATAATGTAGCCCCCTCACAAAGTATAATGAAGCCCCCATACAATATACTGCAGCCCCACATAGAATACAATGTAGCCTCCTCATATAGTATAATGTAGTCTCCTCATAGAGTATGATGCTATCACCCTCATAAAATATAATAAATATAATACAGCCCCCCATAGAATATAATGTAGCCCCCCATATTATGTAACACAGCCTCCCCCATAGAATATAATGTAAAATGTACCCCCCATGGTATATAGCAGCTCAGCCCACCATGGTATATAGCAACACAGCCCACCATGGTATATAGCAGCACAGCCCACCATGGTAAATAGCAGCACAGCCCACCATGGTATATAGCAGCACAGCCCACCATGGTATATAGCAGCAGAGCCCATGGTATATAGCAACACAGCCCACCATGGTATATAGCAACACAGCCCACCATGTTATATAGCAGCACAGCCCATCATGGTATAATGTATAGCAGCACAGCCCACCATGGTATATAGCAACACAGCCCACCATGGTATATAGCAACACAGCCCACCATGGTATATAGCAGCACAGCCCACCATGGTATAGAGCAGCACAGCCCACCATGGTATATAGCGCCCCCCCCCCCGAGAATGGCCCCACAGTCCAGTACTCACACTGATATATTAAAAAAGCAAAAAAACCCCACTCCTAACCTTCTCCTCGTGCCGGCGCTGCTGGCTGCTCCCGGCTTCTGGTTGCTTCCGGCTTCTGTCTCCTGCTCTGCGCACCCGCTGTGTCAGAGGCAGAGCGGGGAATGATGGGAGAGGGAGCGTCAGCTGACGCTCTCTCTTCCATCATTGCAGCGGCGAAGGGAGTCGGCGCTGGGGGCTGGGGCCAGGTGGGCCCCCCTGCCTCACAGGGGCCCCATAGCGGCGGCGTGATGTGCCGCTAGCTGGGGGCCCCTGGGGGAGCAGGGGCCCTAGGCAGCTGCCTGGTCTGCCTGCCCCTAACGCCGGCCCTGCCTGCAGTGTAATATACATCTGTGTTCAGAACTTAGTACTGCAAGTTCTATACAAAACATATCATCGCAAAGAGTCGCTCGTGTTCTAGACTGATGCAAATCTGGAAAAGCAGTTACAAGTAGCAATATCATCCATACCACCTAACATCACACGCCTCACCAAAGAGAAGCAGTTACAATCATCCCATTAGGGGGGCAGTTAATTAAATGTTTGACCAAATATAGGTATAGAAATAACAGAATAAATTTCATTTTGATAATTTTGTACTGTCCCTGAAGGATGGTATACATATTCAAAGCCCCAGCAAAAAAAAGGTTCTCCAACCCTATCCTAGAGAGTTCTGTCTTCTTTAAAAATTTCCATACAACCCTACTATAAGCTTTTCCTGCAGAAACTTTAACTTTAAGAGTATGCGCACACATTGAGTATTTGGGTGCAGAAATTTCCTCACTATTTCTGCAGCTCTTAGCATAAAAAATGTAGCTTCAAAAACTGTGTTTATTCAGCATTTTTGATGAATTTTTGCATGCGTTTTTCACCTGCGCTTTTCTAGTGTTTTGGGACAGCTATAGAGACAGAAAACAGATATAGATAACACAGGTCAACGAAAAAAAATTTTTTTTCTGGTGTCCAAAATATTTTAATGAATTTGGGGTATTTTTGGGGTGCTGATTCTGAATATGTCATCAGTTTTGCCAGATTGGCTCAAGTTTTTGAGATTTTTGGTATCTTATTTATAGCACTTGTTGGTAAATGCGACGCATCATCTCATTAATTTCTTTGGATTAGTACTTGAACTGAGCAGTTCTCAATATAGTTTTGTGTTAATTAGTGTTCTAAAAGTTTGTTCATAGCTTGATTTTTGCACTAACTTTATGTTGTTGTCTGTTTTCCAGTGAAAAGCATGAACTCATCATGAAGAAGTTGTCTTAACGATCCAGACTCATTCTGTTACATTTGTGGTGAATATACACTGCCAAAACATAGAAGAAACATAACACACTTCGTAAAAAAAGTGTATTTTGCCTATTTTGGGGTTATGCTTGGGGACCAAGACAAGTTTTGGGCACCACACATAGTGTGCAAAGCATGTATCGAATTATTACGAAAATGGAGCAAAGGACAAAGAAAAAGCTTCAAATTTGGTGTTCCAATGGTGTGGAGAGAGCCAAAAAATCATCATGATGACTGTTATTTCTGTGCAGTGCAAGTGCAAGGATTCAATAAGCATAAGAAACGAAAATGGGAGTAACATGGAATCTGCAAGAAGGCCTGTCCCTCATTGTGAAGATGTGCCTGTACCTGTGTTTACCATAAATAACAGTCATCATGATGATTTTTTGGCTCTCTCCACACCATTGGAACACCAAATTTGAAGCTTTTTCTTTGTCCTTTGCTCCATTTTCGTAATAATTCGATACATGCTTTGCACACTATGTGTGGTGCCCAAAACTTGTCTTGGTCCCCAAGCATAACCCCAAAATAGGCAAAATACACTTTTTTTACGAAGTGTGTTATGTTTCTTCTATGTTTTGGCAGTGTATATTCACCACAAATGTAACAGAATGAGTCTGGATCGTTAAGACAACTTCTTCATGATGAGTTCATGCTTTTCACTGGAAAACAGACAACAACATAAAGTTAGTGCAAAAATCAAGCTATGAACAAACTTTTAGAACACTAATTAACACAAAACTATATTGAGAACTGCTCAGTTCAAGTACTAATCCAAAGAAATTAATGAGATGATGCGTCGCATTTACCAACAAGTGCTATAAATAAGATACCAAAAATCTCAAAAACTTGAGCCAATCTGGCAAAACTGATGACATATTCAGAATCAGCACCCCAAAAATACCCTAAATTCGATGAAATATCTTTGGCACCAAAAATGCTGTTGACCAGTGTAATAGATATAGATAGACATACATATAGATAGCCCCCTGACGAAGGTGAAAACTGAAACGTACATTGGGGTGGGCACCCACACCCCTCTGGATTGGTCCATTGAGCCGTGCACTGGGTCGTTTATTTAAGGTAATAAATTAATTTTACTCTGGCTCTGTGTTAGGGCATATGATGTAAGCACAATACTTGGATGCCAATATTTATATATCATACAAAGGGGCTAATATTATATTGATGCCCTCATTTAGGACATCCATATATGGTGTTGTGTGCCTTTGTGTCCATAGCAGTATTTGCATATTAAGGCATGAATCTATTACTCCATGTTATCGCAATAATGCAGTAGATCTGATGTTTTTAATCAATTAGGCTATGTGCACACGTAGATTTAGGTCCTGCTGATTTTTCCGCTCAGATTTGGAAAAATCTGCAGGTAAATTCTCAGGTCAAAAGACCTATGCTTTACCTGCATATTAGCCTGCGGTTTAGCCCTGCGGTTTCCGCACAAAGTATTGACATGTTGCGGATTTGAACCCGCAGCAAATCCGCACGGAAAAATCCACAGCATGTGCACAGCGTTTTTCAGTTTACCATTGAAAACAATGGTACTGTACAACTCACCTAAATCTGCTGCGGACCCGCAGAGCCTGAAACGCTGTGGATCCGCAGCAGAATCCGCACCGTGTGCACATAGCCTAAAGGTTATGTAATTTTTTTGCAATATTTTGGACGAGTACATCTTCTTTTTGTGTGTTGATACATATAGATTGACATATAGATAGATAGACATATTATTGCAGAAACCCCCCGACATATTATAAAATTGCACCATGTGGAGCTTATTGGATAGTTTTTTATGATTAAATAAATAAATCAAATAATGAGGTGGGATCCTCCCATTTTTTTCTAACCAGCAAAGGTAAATCAGACAGCTGTGATCTGATATTATCAGGCTGGAAAGGTCCTTTGTTATTGGTTCCATCCCAGCCTAAAAATACCAGCCCACAGGTACCCCAGAAGTGGAGCATCACATGAGATGCTCCAATTCTAGCACTTCGCCTTTGCTCTTCCCAGTGCCCTGGTGTGGTGGCAATCAGGGTAATGGTAGTTGGGGTTGATGTCAACTGTGAATTACCCAAAAACACATCTGAACTCAAGCACTGTGATTAGTAATGGAGAGGCGTCTATCAGACACCCCCTTACTAACCCAGTAAGGCTAATTTCACACTTGCTTTTTTTTGCAGCGCGTTTTTAGCGCAAAAAAACGCATAGAAAAAACGCATACAAATGCATACAAGCATTTTTATGCGCATGCAGGAAAAAAACGCAGCGTTTTTATGTGTTTGTATGCGTTTTTAGTGCGTTTGCGTTTTTTTACAGATTTTTGGACAACCCCCAAAAAAGAAAAAAAACCCCATTCAACAACACACAAGACCAATGGGACGTCAATGTCGGTGTGGTATGTTAATATATAGACCCTGTCTACAGTATTCTTCAGATTTGCTTGATTCTTCTCGTGTCAACATGGATCTGCGCTGGAAGAGTTTTCACTTCAACTTGGATTTGGACATCGCGATGGCTCAGGCGTATGCAGTAGCTTGCCATGAACAAAGGAAGAGAGAGAGGCAGCAAAGACGGCAGCGGCGGTGTATGTGGATACATCCGATTGTTGAACTCCGGGAGAGCCGTGGGGCATACCACACCCTCTACAGTGAGCTACAGGCAAACCCGGAGAAATTTACTGATTATATCCGGATGTCCCAAGAAAGCTTCAGGGATTTGCTTGCTCGTGTCCAACAATCCATCCGGAGACAGGACACACAGCTCCGTCGTGCGATTCCTCCTGAGGAACGGCTACTGGTGACATTACGGTACGTAATATTTAAAAACCAAGGGGTGCGGTCTGATGGGTTTTTTTTAAATTTAGTATTCAAAACCTTGGGTAATTAGTTTTCGAGAATGTACTAATATTTTATTTTATAGTTTTTTAAAATAATATACATAAATATTAATTTCACTTCTTTGTCTGTTCACAGATTCCTGGCGACTGGAGAAACCCTATCTTCACTACACTTCCAGTACCGTATTGGAATCTCTACCTTGTCTGGAATTGTTGCGGACACCTGCCGGGCTCTCTGGAATGTTCTTTGTCCAGAATTTATGCCCCTGCCCACCGCTGAAAAGTGGATGGAAATTGCTGACAAATTCTGGACAGTATGCAATTTCCCCAACTGTTTGGGAGCTGTTGATGGTAAACACATACGGATCATCAAACCCAAAAGAACAGGATCTGAGTACTATAATTACAAAAAGTACTTTTCAATAGTACTCATGGCCATTGCGGATGCCGGATGTATGTTTGTAGCAGTGGACATTGGAGCATTTGGCCGTGGTAATGACTCACAGGCTTTTAAAAACTCAGACATGGGCCGGAGGTTGTATGGCAACCAATTTAATTTCCCTATGCCACGGCCTCTTCCTCACATCGAAGCTCCACCACTGCCCTTTGTAATGGTTGGGGATGAGGCTTTTCAAATGTGCGCAAACTTACTGAAACCCTACTCCAGCCGGGACTTGGACCACACCAAAAAAATATTTAATTACAGGCTGACCAGGGCCAGAAGAACTGTCGAGTGTGCTTTTGGGATTCTTGTCTCCAGATGGCGAATTTTCGGCACGGCCATTATTCTTAAACTTGAAACAGTCGATGAGGTGGTGAAGGCCTGTGTGGTTCTACATAATATTGTGATGGCTAAAGAGCACCCGACCTTTGAGCTGGACGATGATGCTCCTAACCCATTGCCTGAATTCACTCAGCACCCTCTCAGGTCATCCGATGAAGTTGGCCAAATGAGGGACCAATTTGTGGCCTACTTTATTTCTGATGTAGGACTGGTGCACTGGCAAGATGAAATGTTGTAAGAATGTTTTCGTTTGTTTATGGTAATAAAAAACCTTATTTGATACCATTACTGAGTGCACTATATTTTTTACACTCCAATTAAATAAAAAACTTCCCATGTATACCGGTGAATTTTTTGATGTTCTCACACCTGGGCAGGTAAATACACATATGAGTTAAAATGCAGCATTGCTACTCTGCGTGAAATATATTGGAACGTAAGCAAAGCTGCATGTTAAATATGATGTGTATTAACCAGGCCATGATTGATAACTATAACCAGGCCATGATTGATAAATAGTTATGATTATGACTTTTGAGTGACGTTGGTAGGATCGGGTTTCAGGAAACCAAATTTTTTCAAACGAAATTTGTCCAACTAGTGTAAAAAAAAAGTATGTGATTCTTTCAAAACCCAACCCCAATGCAAGTCAATGGGGAATAAAAGTCAGCATTGAGTGGATGAATGTAATCAGTTCAATTCCAACTTTTATTTAACATTAACTAACTTTGTGGTAGTGTTTAGAAAGAAAATTATTTTTTTAGTAGGAAACTTATTTTTTTATACAAGTTTCACCACAAGTTTCACCAGTTTGTTTTTCATGAAACCAGATCCTAGTCGGTAAAACTCAAGTTATTATACTAGGCCTTGGTATGACTAGACTAGGCCTTTGTATTTAACATATGTTCAATACAAAGGCCTAGTATAGTCATATGACTAGACTACGCCTTTGTATTGAACATATGTTAAATACAAAGGCCTAGTACAGTCATATGACTATGCCTTGGTTTTTAACATATACGTGTATTTACCCAGCAGTGTGTGTGAGCGGCGCCAGAAGCATTAATCAAACTTTGTAATGGTGAACCACAAATGTAAATTTATTTTTAACCACAAAAATATAAAAAACTTTATTTTTTTCGGCGTTTGGGGGCAGATGGTTGCAATTTGGGGGTGTGCAGGGAAGATGCAACACTTGCAGTTGAAGACAGTGTTTGAGGGGAAGGGGCAACAAAACTTGTGGGGGAAGGTAGTCCAGTTAAGGGAATTAAACTAGGAACACTTGGAGGAGAGGAAATGGGTTCAGGAACATTTCTTCGAAGTGCATGTCGCCGTAGGCTTGTCTGCCTAGACCTACTTTGCCCCAATGCCCGCCTTGATTGATTTTGACTAGAACTTGGGGCAAATATTGAATGGAGATCCCCCGTCTGCTGCTGTGCCTGCTGCTGCTGCTGTGGCTGCTGCTGAGGTGGCTGCTGCTGCGGTGGCTGTTGCTGCTGTGGCTGCTGCTGTGGCTGCTGCTGCGGTGGCTGTTGCTGCTGTGGCTGCTGCTGATGCTGCTGATGCTCCTGATACTCTTGGTTGGCAGTGCTCGTCCTTGCAGGAGGACTGGTGGCGGCAGTGATGGTCCAGGTTTGCGGAGTGGTGGTGGCAGGGCTACTACATGTTGTTGTAGCGGCAGGGATGTTCCATGTTTGCCTAGTGGTGGCTGAGCTCCACGCATGCATGGGGTGGTGGTGGTGCTCCAGACAGGAGCAGCGCTTGCCATGGTGGTGTTGGTGAAGTGACCAGCTGCACTGAGACTTGTGGTGGTGTAACGGTGGGTGTCCTGGCTTTGAATAGAGGTGTCCGTGCAGTGGTATGCAGCACAAGTCGGTAGTGAGGTGAAGCGAGTCAATGGTGGCACAGGTGGAAATGACACCACTGACTGCTGCCCGTACCGATTATGCTGCATAGCCTGCAAGAAAGCATTGTTGCAGGCCTGCAGCACATTCAGCTGTTGCTCAGGACTAAGGTGTTCCGCCATGCCCTTTTCAATCTTACTAAAAAAATGTTGCGCTGGTCTGTTGAGGTCGGCCTCCTGACGGTCAAGGCGCTGTTCGACAGAATTTAAGCGGTGTTAAAAGTGGTTAAAACCACGTTCCATTAGTGCAAAACCGCTTTCAACTCTGTCGGACAGCGACTTGAGGCTGGCATTAAAGGCCTCGCTCAAGTGCATAAACTCGGGCAAGACATTCCTGTCCAAGGCCCTCTGCCGCTGGCGGCTAGTGCCCGCATAACCAGTGGCAGAGACCTGGGACAGGGGAACACCTGATGGCCCAGCTTCCTTGTCACCAGCTGTGTGTGTGGCTGACCTGCAAGGTGCTTCCTGGCTGTCGGATGGCTGGGACGGGTCAGAGGACGTCCGAGGAAGGACCGCTCCAGGGCCAGGTTGCAGGGTGCTGCTCCAGGTGCTGTGGAAGAAAGGAAAATCATTACTACCATGCCTTTACAAGAATCATCAGCTGTGGATTAGAAAAACACAGATTAATAAAAATAAAAACCCAAAATTTTGAATACTTACGATCTCGTGGCAAGGACCGGTCTTAGGAACTGCAATGCGTGATAGTGACGGTATCTAGTTCTGGTCCTTGACGCAGATCCACTGCGAACCTGGCCCTCAGCACGAACATCACTGTTGAAGCGGTCCTTGATCGAACGCCAACGTGTTCGGACTTTGTCCACTGTTGGGAAAAAAAACAGTGCCATCAAGGACAACAGTCACTGCGGCACAATACAGCAATACAATACTCAAAGCAGTCACTGTAGAGCCCGATGACACTGTTGGGTTTCCTGCTAGAATATATCTAGCACGAAACCCAACAGTGCCATCAAGGACAACAGTCACTGCGGCACAATACAGCAATACAATACTCAAAGCAGTCACTGTAGAGCCCGATGACACTGTTGGGTTTCCTGCTAGAATATATCTAGCACGAAACCCAACAGTGCCATCAAGGACAACAGTCACTGCGGCACAATACAGAGCAGGGAAATACTTACTAAACGCCTTTTTGGAGGATGCTGTGGCGCTGTCCCAGCCATCCATCAACGCTGCGGCCACCTCATTCCATAGCTGCCGTGTCACCACATTGTCCTTGTACAGCCGGTCACGGCTGTCCCACAACGGGGCACGCTCCTGGACCAGGCTGATGAGCTGCTCATTATCCAGGTAGACGTCTTCCTCCCGTTGTGGAACCTAGACAAAACACATTCATTAGAATAATCAAATTTAAATTGAATAAAAAGTTTAAAAAAAAATACAGAAAAGATGAAAAATAGAAGATAAAAAATAAAGAACATTACAAATCATTTCATACATACATTCCGTATCACCACCGGGACTTGGCTTCGCTGCTCCTGCTCTTCGCCCTCAGTAGTCCCATCCGCAGAAGATGATGATGATGTCTTAAAAAAAATAAAAACAAACGTAAGAGATTTGGAGAAGCAGCAGATATACTTACCAGATGCACGAAAATAATCACCTCACGGTCTGCTTGCGCCAATTCCTGCCGCGATGGGGAATATTCTGATTCCGAAGACATGCTGCATGTAAAAATAATAAAAATCATTAATACATACACAATTGAAAAGGACAGGCATACGATGTAATAATACTCACATTCTTGACGCTGATAGAAGATGGGTTTGTTGGTAAATGTCTGCTCTCCAATCTGTCACTGTAGTTGTGGTACAGTGTTGGCAGACACCTCCTTTATATAGACTTTTTTTTTTTGGACTTTAGAATTTTATAACTTGTCTAAAAAGTGGACACCACAAAAAAAACGCAGCGCTAAAAAAACGCATACATGCGCATGCCAGTGCGCACGTATGCGCATCCATAGGCCATAATGGCCTTTTTTAGCGCAAAACTTGCGCATACGTGCGCATGCGCTTTTTTGAAGTGGTTGGGCGGACAAAAAAATGCAACATGTAGCGTCTGGAAAATAAAATCGCACACCACAAAAAAACGCAGCGCAAGAAAAACGCATACGTGCGCATGACAATGCGCACATGTGCGCGCCCATGTTAAATATAGGGGAAAAAAGCGCATGCGCACGTATGCTTTTTTTCATGCGCAAAAAAACGCAAATGTGAAACCAGCCTAAGTAAAAAGAAAACACACACAAAAATCTGTATTTAAAAAAACACTCACCCACACTTTCCCTCATTCACCATTTTATTAAAAAAAAAAAAATTCCCACACAGGTTCGATGTAGTTCAGCAAATCTGAAATGGAAACCTGAAAAACATTAACAGAGAGAAATAAAAACAACACACTGTCCCTCATTCACCGATTTATTTGACAAAAAGTTCCCATGTCTGACATAGTCCAACGAATTCGATGTATTCTAGAGGGCAGAGTTAGCAGGAACGTCTGAAGAGCATGCGCTCTAATTGTGAAGAGCAGTAACATTACTGATGTCAAAGCTCATCAAGGATAGGTCAGGGTCTAAGCCATCCCCCATCTCTGTCTATGGATCTGCTGTGCTAGAGAAGGAGGCTGGTTCAACTATTAAAATGGGCAGTCAGCGAGTGCCATTAATGCACAGAATTAAGGCTACAGGAATAAGTGGGGTAGCAGAAATCAGGACCAGAGCGTATACCAAATAATCAGGGCATCTGGTTTAATTAAACTGAATTAATAACATTTTTAAAGGGAATCTGTGAACACATTTTTGCTAACTCATCTGAGAGCAGCATGATATAGTGGCAGAGACCCTGATTCCAGTGATGTATCACTTACTTTAGTGAGTGCTGCAGTTTGGATTAAAAACTGTTTTACTTGATGCAGTTCTCTAAATAATAAGCTCTGTATAACTCCGCCCACACAACATTTTGGCAGTTTTCTGTGTACACTGTGCATAGGCAGGAAGAATACAATTAATGGAGGGGCAGAGTTTAAAGCAGTGATTTGATTAAAAACTATGCTATGCAGCCCAATAAGTGACTCATTGCTGGAATCAGGGTCTCTGCTCCTACATTATACTCTTCTCAGATTAGTTAGTAATAACTTTGTGACAGATTCCCTATAATGTTCATTTATATATTTTTGGGCTAAAAAACCCCTTTAAGCTACTAACCATTCCTTTCTGTCTCATTTGGCAGATCAACAAGTAGCTATGGGATTCTATCACAATAAATATGAGACTAGCAGAAATTCCTTTACAAGATGTCCAGTGTCAAACCCCATAGGGACATTGGCTGATCGTGCAGCTGTGATGAGCTCTACGTGGGAAATTTCTTCTTTTTTCTATAGTTATATACGGTACTTGTCATCGTCCTTTCGGCTATTTCTTATCTGTAAATTGCGGATATTGAAGGTTCCACAACCAGCTTTTCTGTAGTCCTGCACTACACATTTGCCTAGTTATGTATGAATACACCATATGTCTCCTCTACTTATAGCTGCCATTTGAAACTATAGGAGACTTGAGTGACAACCAAGAAATTGTCAGAAGAGTACAATGCTAGGGATTGTACTCGTGATTTTAGTTTTTAATGAGAAATATGAATATAGCACTTGTGTGTCCAGATATCTGTGTATATCCTGCTCTTGGGTGTACATGTTTTATGTTCTTAATAAGAAACTAGAGTCTGAGCTGAAAAAGTAAATTAATGTGTATGCAAAATGTAAATGCATATTAATACATGAAAATTACACAGAGAAAACCAAAAACAAGGCACAAAACACAAATATCCTAAAATAAAAAAAAAAAATAAACTGCAAAAATTGCATGAAGGTAACAATAATAATAAGGGTATTTAGTAAACATAATTTTGATCAAAAGAATGTACAAGCCATCCCGCCATGTCACGGCAACCCTTGTGGGACAGTCCTAACTCTTGTATTAAAATCTTTCCACTTGTCAAGTGATGTAAATGTGAATAAGGACTGAAGGACTGAACCACCAGTAAAAGCATAGGCCAGACAGAATGGATTTCCCAGCTGAGACACAGGGCGGTTACACCCTTATATGCACAGAATGCACATAGAACTAAATAAGAAACTAGGTCTGAGCTGAAAAAGTAAATTAATGTCTATGCAAAATGTAAATGCATATTAACACATGACCTTCACACAGTGAAAACAAAAAGCATAAGGGTGTAATGGTCATGTGTTAATATGCATTTACATTTTGCATAGACATTAATTTACTTTTTCAGCTCAGACCTAGTTTCTCATTTAGTTCTATGTGCATTCTGTGCATATAAGGGTGTGACCGCCCTGTGTCTCAGCTGGGAAATCCATCCTGTCTGGCCTATGCTAATACTGGTGGTTTAGTCCTTCAGTCCTTGTTCACATTTACATGACATGACAAGTGGAAAGGTTTTAATACAAGAGTTAGGACTGTCCCACAAGGGTTGCCTTGACGTGGCGGGATGGCTTGTACATTCTTTTGATCAAAATTATGTTTACTAAATACCCTTATTATTATTACTACCTTCATGCATTTTTTGCAGTTTATTTTTTTTTTAGTTTAGGATATTTGTGTTTTGTGCCTTGTTTATGTTTTATGTTCTTGCAGATATTACTTTGGCCACATGACCATAGCAGACCAAACTTTATGGACTATAATGTTCAAATTATGTCCTAAAGGAAATCACAACGATCTGATCAACCATATTAACTTTATGAATAGACAACTCTAATAAGGACCTCTGTTCCTGACTTTTTACTCATGGTCAGCTTGTGCAAGTTGTGCTTTAAGCAGCCTACACTATACTCCAGATTCCCTAGATCTCAATCTGATTTTACATATCTGGAACATGCAAAATAAAACAAGACCGATTTCTAAATTCATGGATGACCCATTTCCAGCTCTCTTTGTGCCAGATACCAAAGGCCACCTTCCTGATATTCTTGTATATGGCAGAGTCCATGCCTTAAAGAAGCACTCCTCCCATCAAAGTTTTTATCCTGTTAATTTATTGCATTCCTCATATTATTTAGCAATGTCTATTTACAATTGCTTATCTTGCCTTTGTACCCAGTCATTTTTTCTCTTTTCTCTGCTCTTTGTAGAAACAGCAAGTCTTTGGTTCCTGCATTTATCATTCCCCTCTTCACCTCCTGACCTAGCTGCTCCCTCCTCCCCCAACCAGGGACTTTTGCAATGACTCATGTGTCACACAGGGAAAATTTACCTCCTGTTACTAGATAGAGGTTAGAAGGATACAGCTAGTCAGTTATTAATCACGTCATGCCATAGACCTAATGGAAAAGAGAAGAATTAGCTGGGTAGAAGGGCAAAATAAGCAATTGTAAGTACACAGTGCTATATAATATGATGACTGCAATATATTAAGGCCTCTTTCACACATCAGGTTTTCGCCGTCAGGCGCGATCCGGCGCTTTTGACAGAAACCGGATCCGGCGAAATGCAATGCCGGATCCGGTTTCCCCCCCATTGACTTGCATTTGCGCCGGATGGCCATGCATTTCATCCGGTTTTTGCCGGATCCGGCAATGTGTCGCAATGTGTCGCGATCCGGCGTCTGGAAAAAACGTCTACTGTAACGTTTTTTGTCTCCGGCGAAAAAGCCGTACCCGCCGGATCCGGCGCGTCCGGCTTTTTTACACAATGAAAGCCTATGAGCGCCGCAATGCGCCGGATCCGGCGAAAGCCGGATCCGGAGGCCGGATCCGGTTTTTTGGTCTGAGCATGCTCAGTAGCTCTGCCCACAGGAGATATATAAAAGCAAGACAATGGGACCCTCAGCCACACCCAACATGCCACCCAAGCCAAGAACCAGGAGCAGGAGAAGGCAGCAGACATCTGCAGCAGCAGCACCACCATCAGCACCACCCCAAATAGAGCAGCATGCTGAACGGGAGGGGAGTCCAGAAGCAGATGAGAGACGGTAATTATCAAATCCCCCATTCCTCCAAACTAGGGCCATGGAATATCAAGATATTCATTGGCCCTTTGTTTCTCTTTATTCAACAGCCGCCAAAGAGATGCAGCAGCAGCAGCAGCAGCAGAAATGGCATCACTGGCAGCAGCAATACCCACAGCCATGGAGTCTGGCCATCAACAGGACAGCACATCTTCTTCTGGGAGCCCTCCCTCGCATCGTCAGCGTTTGACGGTAAGTTTTTATTTCCAAAATCCATCATCTCTGTATATATGTCTATTCATTGCCTTTTATTTAAAAACAGGAATCACAAGATGAAGAGGAGCTCCCAGAAGAAGAAGGAAGGGGTGGACAGACACCTGGAGTGGGCTCACAATTGGTAAGTTTTTTGCATCAAACGCAGAAACACAACATCACACTACACACAACACATAGAAAACAATGTTCTGCAGACCACACACAGCAAACAAATGCCTACATCCAAAGACATAACTTTTTTTGTTTTCTTCTCTAGTCTTCCCAATCTGGTGCTCGGCCAAGAGGTCCTCGCAGTGCCTCCCAGGGTCGTCGGCGACAGCAACGCGGCGGTCACCAGCGTGTAAGTATAAATATTTTTGCTTTGTTTTTTTGCACTTTTTATTTCATTTCTTTTGTGGAGGCTAATTATGTTATTTTTGTCTTTTTCTTTAACAGCTTTCACAGCGTGCTCCCGACTCTGACGGTGAGGATGGAGGGATTGATGTGGACCGCCTCATCGATCTCGTCAGAGAAAGGGAGCCGCTCTGGAATATGGCTGACCGCCACCACGCTGACCTGATCATTACCCGACGACTCTGGGAGGAAATCTGTTCTCTCCTTGTTGGCCGCTGGGAGGACCTCGAAGCTCGGGCCCAGATTAAAGAGCGTAAGTATATACAGTACCGGTTGCTTGATGTAAACCAGTGTTTCCTGAACTCCAGTCCTCGTGGTCCCCACGGATCATGTGTTCAGGATTTCTATTTACTATGGAAATCCTGAAAACATGACCCCTGGGGACCATGAGGACTGGAGTTTGTGAAACACTGATGTTGTATACTAACCACTCCTTTCTCGTTTCAGGGAACAGAATTGTGAATCGGTGGCGGTCTGTGAGGGATCGTTTCAAGAAGGAGTTCAATAAAGAGATGCGGGCCTCGAGTGGATCTGGAGGACGCAGGAGCAAGTACAAGTACGCAGAAGCCCTGTCGTTCCTCCGGGAAACAATGCTCACCAGAAGGTAAATATTACACACCACATGTGAAAAAAATGTTAGATGTAACTTTTTTTTTTCAGCCAGGGCCATACCATGTCAGTATTGTAATTGTTTTTTTTTCTCTTTATTACACAGCACGGTGAGCAGCACTCGGGAGCCTGCACGATTGGACCCTTCTGAGGTGATCCCTGAGGAGACCGGCACCGAGGGACACTTCGACCGCCCCGGTACATCTGCACCTTCCCAGCCTTCCCACACATTCGACCCATCTGTCCCATCCACCAGCACAGGAGCATCGTGGCCGCCTACATTACATGAAGCTGCTGGTGAGGAGATCGCTTTCCCTTTACCCCACCCTTCTGCCCCTGCCACCTCTAGTACAACTGCGGATACTGGGCGGCAGCGGCAGAGGGGTCAGGAAAAGAGTTATGCGCAAGAGTTCTTGCATCTGAATGCATCTTTCCAGAACTGTCTCAAAGTCTTGTCAGAGCAAATCTCCGCAGGCTTTCAGCAGATCAACTCCAGCATTCTGGAGGTGAAGACACTTCTGCAAACCATGCATTCAGAAGCAAGATCTTCGCCAAACCACACCTTTTTCAGGTCTGTTGTGGAGCGCATGGCAACACTATCTCCTACCCAGCAGATGCATGTAATGCATTCGTGCCACGGTGCTCTACAGCAGGTTACCTCCCAACCTCCACCTCCCACCACTGTAGTTCCTCCACCTGCACCCCCTCCAGCCACTTTCCATCCTCCCCCTCCTATTACATCTGCACCCCCTCCAGCCACTTTCCATCCTCCCCCTCCTATTACATACCAGCAACCTCACCAGTACCAGACATCTCCCCACTTCCAGCAACCTGCCCCGTACCAAACTCCTTCCCCGTACCAAACTCCTTCCCCGTACCAAACTCCTTCCCCATACAACTTTCCATCAACATCATCTGCTCCTACAGTCCCTGCCCAACCCTCCACTCCACCGCCCACCACCTCTTCTGCCTCCCACATGTCCACCCATTCTGTAGCTTTTTCCACACCTTCACCTCTAACTGTTCCTTCCCCACCACGATCCCAGTCCTCTCTCCACACACCCAGTGTCGAAGTGTCCCGCAGCCCCTCCAGCAGTATTTCCACCCCACAGTACACAGATTTGTAATGTTTTTTTTTTGTAATAAAAATGCCCATTGGGTTTAAAACCTTTATTAAAAAAGTTTTTTGCACTTTAAAAACATAAAAAAAAAAAAAATTTAAATAAAAGTTAAATTATCGTTTCACAATGGTTGTCTGTCATTTCTTTCTGCGGCGAACTATGTTTTAAAAAAAGGTTAAATACAGGGTATTTCAAAGGTAAAAAGGTATTCAAAACCAGGTATATAACTGTGGGTAAATTTTAGCTTTTTGCCACAGTTGTGTTCCTGGTTGTGTTTGAAGCAAAGTATTTCACCTAAAAAGTTGTGTTTATTGTTGGTGATTTCCTACCAATGTACACAACTTTTGTTAAAAGGTGAAATACTTTGCATAAAACACAACCAGGTACACACCTGTGGCCTAAAGCTAAAAATAGTAAGACCATGACAAGATAGCCAACTTTGGTTGGCAAAGGTATATACTGTTGGTCCAGAAGGTACACAAGTTTAGGGCACAAATCTTTCACACTCTGTCATCCCAGTGTACTCTGCCTTGAGGTGACATAAAGTATAGTGGAAAATTGTCCCTGAAACCGTCACAGAACATCTAGTGGTAATATTTCCAATGACAACATCCATCTTCGCCAGTAACTTGCTCTTCTCTCCAACCTGCACTTTCTTCTCTACAACCTGTCAAAGAAGGGCTGTAGGAACATGCTATATCTAGTTTTCCAGTAGCCAATCCCGTTCGGAAAGCCACAAGGGTCAATTTTAAAAACCGGATCCGGCGTAATCCGTCGAAAAATGGATAGAAAAACGGATAGAAAAACGGATGAACCGGATGAGACTGATCCGGTTTTGTCTGTCAAGAACAAGACGGATCCGGCAGAAAACCGGATCCGGCACTTCAGGTTTTACAAAACATTTGCCGGATCCGGCATTCCGGCACGACGCCGGATCGCGCCTGACGCCGAAAACCTGATGTGTGAAAGTAGCCTAAGAGGATAAAAGCTTTGATGGGAGTGCTTCTTTGTTTTTTGGCACAGAGAGTCCATATATAGTATTAAGCTGGTGGTTGTAATATTATGGCTATCAGGTGTATATACATCTTTGTCACATAATACAAAAAATGCAGCATAGTTATAAGGTTAGTAATAATGTAGTTACTGCTATCATGAACAAATACTGTAGATAACACATTTTTGCCTGTCAATAAAACTTTGTGCACTCAGTGTTTCATCATGTATGGGATGACTTTGTAATCGTGACATTCCTAACTTATTTCCTCTGTCATGGGTTAATGATAAATCTTTTAGACAATGCAGGAAGGCTGCAAATGCAATAAGTCTGGACACACCTGAGCCTGGTGAAAGTGTCAGATGTTGGTGCTAATGAGCTGGTGCAGGAAGAAAAGTGAGACAGCACAAAACTTGTACAATCAGTCATTGTATGGATGCAATAGACAGTGACTTGCAGTCAGATGACGTCCAAAGGAGAGGAAGTACTCATGAGCAATATCCTTTTCATGAATTGTAAGGTAGAACTTGATTGTTCACTGACCTACCCACCTAGTTATTGCAAACCTTGCTATTGTATTCGTTTTTTTAAAAAACACAGAGGTCCATGTCCATGCCCATATATTGGGTGGGCAGGAGTGTGCCCCCTTTACATATATGTGGATACCAATACCCTTCTAGAATGGATGTAGTGGTGCTATGAGAATGTGGTTACAATGGACTTTGGGGGTAGAATCCATCTCTCAGGGATGGGTGAAGGAATGCAGAAGATGGTTCAGCAACAGTTTTACTCACTAAGAAGCAATTAGCTTGGTGGTTAGAGTCTTACAAGAGGCGACATGCTTACTGGTGTCAGTAATCTTATAAGAGACAGTGGCTTTGCTTGAACAGATATAGAGAGACAACCGGGCCTTATAAGTAAAGGTGGTCATCTGGAAACTAATCCAAAGAGAAAAAAGCCGCCTATATAGAATGTAGAACGTGAGAAATCTTTAGTGAATAACAAGAATTTTTTTTTTAAATCAAAAACAAAAACATGGGGAGTAAATGTGACACGGAAAAAAGATTGAAAGCACACCATGATCAATTACACTGCATAGATGAGGTCAGAATAGTCTATTCAGGTTAATACAAGGAGAAAGAAATGGCGACAGTGAGTATAAGCAATAGGGCTGCCTGCCAATAAGAATTCTCCTACAGAAAATGTTTCTCATACATATGACAACCGAATATTACATATAAAGCACATTATTGCAGTAATGCCACTATTCTGCATAGATATACAGTGGGGAAAAAAAGTATTTAGTCAGTCAGCAATAGTGCAAGTTCCACCACTTAAAAAGATGAGAGGCGTCTGTAATTTACATCATAGGTAGACCTCAACTATGGGAGACAAACTGAGAAAAAAAAATCCAGAAAATCACATTGTCTGTTTTTTTTTCATTTTATTTGCATATTATGGTGGAAAATAAGTATTTGGTCAGAAACAAAATTTCATCTCAATACTTTGTGATATATCCTTTGTTGGCAATGACAGAGGTCAAACGTTTTCTGTAAGTCTTCACAAGGTTGCCACACACTGTTGTTGGTATGTTGGCCCATTCCTCCATGCAGATTTCCTCTAGAGCAGTGATGTTTTTGGCCTTTCGCTTGGCAACACGGACTTTCAACTCCCTCCAAAGGTTTTCTATAGGGTTGAGATCTGGAGACTGGCTAGGCCACTCCAGGACCTTGAAATGCTTCTTACGAAGCCACTCCTTCGTTGCCCTGGTGGTGTGCTTTGGATCATTGTCATGTTGAAAGACCCAGCCACGTTTCATCTTCTATGCCCTTGCTGATGGAAGGAGGTTTGCACTCAAAATCTCACAATACATGGCCCCATTCATTCTTTCATGTACCCGGATCAGTCGTCCTGGCCCCTTTGCAGAGAAACAGCCCCAAAGCATGATGTTTCCACCACCATGCTTTACAGTAGGTATGGTGTTTGATGGATGCAACTCAGTATTCTTTTTCCTCCAAACACGACAAGTTGTGTTTCTACCAAACAGTTCCAGTTTGGTTTCATCAGACCATAGGACATTCTCCCAAAACTCCTCTGGATCATCCAAATGCTCTCTAGCAAACTTCAGACGGGCCCGGACATGTACAGGCTTAAGCAGTGGGACACGTCTGGCACTGCAGGATCTGAGTCCATGGTGGCGTAGTGTGTTACTTATGGTAGGCCTTGTTACATTGGTCCCAGCTCTCTGCAGTTCATTCACTAGGTCCCCCCGCGTGGTTCTGGGATTTTTGCTCACCGTTCTTGTGATCATTCTGACCCCACGGGGTGGGATTTTGCGTGGAGCACCAGATCGAGGGAGATTATCAGTGGTCTTGTATGTCTTCCATTTTCTAATTATTGCTCCCACAGTTGATTTCTTCACTCCAAGCTGGTTGGCTATTGCAGATTCAGTCTTCCCAGCCTGGTGCAGGGCTACAATTTTGTTTCTGGTGTCCTTTGACAGCTCTTTGGTCTTCACCATAGTGGAGTTTGGAGTCAGACTGTTTGAGGGTGTGCACAGGTGTCTTTTTATACTGATAACAAGTTTAAACAGGTGCCATTACTACAGGTAATGAGTGGAGGAAAGAGGAGACTCTTAAAGAAGAAGTTACAGGTCTGTGAGAGCCAGAAATCTTGATTGCTTGTTTCTGACCAAATACTTATTTTCCACCATAATATGCAAATAAAATGAAAAAAAAACAGACAATGTGATTTTCTGGAATTTTTTTTCTCAGTTTGTCTCCCATAGTTGAGGTCTACCTATGATGTAAATTACAGACGCCTCTCATCTTTTTAAGTGGTGGAACTTGCACTATTGCTGACTGACTAAATACTTTTTTTCCCCACTGTATATAGTGGATATTTCTAATACTGGTTGCACACCGTTGCTTTCTGGCAATCTCTCCCCCGCAGCTCCTTCTTTACTCTGGCACAGTTTCTGTGTCACACAATTAGCAGAGCTCAGACTCTGAGAACTTGTCACAGCCGCTCTCTGAGTTGCCTCTCTCTGGTAGCAGTGCACTACTGAAGGGGAGGGACAGGACTGTAGTCGTGGCCTGAAAAACAGCAATATCTAATGTATGTCCAGTCCTTCCCCTACAGAAAACTGTACTCTTCTCTCCAGCATACCTGCCTCTCCAGACTCAGCTTCCTCTGGGCACTTCCCAGGCGACAACGGTCCCTCTTTCAGGCTACCCCCGCAATGGAGACCCAGTCCAAGTTAACTTTAACACTTTCTTTACTGAGTACTTCACACGTTACATCCACAGTTGGTACATCGTGACATTTACTGGTTTCCTCATCTTTCCCTTTCTTTTTGTCGCCTCTGTGCAGTACACACCCGGACTGGACCGTCCTAGACTGCTCCCGAGTTCCTTCCTGGCCTGACCTCGCCATGATGATAATTCCTTCTGCCTGCTTCGCCCTAGACTCAAAATCATCAGTCATCAGGTTTGGATGCCTCTGGTAAAGTATCCGGCCCGTCTGTACCGATCTCGTCGAAGCTCCAACTTCCTTCATCTCATCACCCCAACCGACTCCTGCCCTAAAAGCATCTGCCCAGGCAATAAGTCGCCACATCTTTCCTTTCCTATACTGGCCCACTGCTATGATGCACAGTGGCCTGGCCATGGGTAATGTGGGCTGCTGCGCTTGAATATTGTGTGGCTGCCAAGCTGTCTGGGCCTATAGCCCATGTGGACACTAGGGCACCCTGGCCCCGTTGCCCTAACTTCCCAACAAGCTTCCTTCTTACTACCTGGCAGCCCCTCTTACAATTAACCCTCTAGAGAACATCCTATCAGCTATACCTATGAGGCCCACTAGTATGCCCCCATCTAGTGGCCCACAACAGAACTACACTTACCCGTATCTATAGGAACTATATACTAAAGTGCCCTCCTCTAATGTCCCCCAAGAAGGATATACTGACGTACCCTAACTGTATATGAACATTAGTCATATATATTATACAATACTATATTAAAGGAACACAAGACAACATAATACAGTGCTCTAGAGAATGGTAACACATATATATACTTGTGGCAATACCATAAAAGATGAGCGATAATACATATTTCTATGTAGCAGCACCGCTGAAATTTAACATAGACATTATCAATTAGCAATCTGTAAACATTAACAATCGAAGGGCAATCCGAGGAAGGGAAGCAAGAAAGACATTATATCTCACCCCCTTACACTACTATAGTTTGGCGTTTTCACACACTTTTGCGCCTTTCTCTCATAGTTTGTGCCTCCACTGTAAGGCCCCAACACTAAGGCACCAGTCTGTTGGCCGTCTCTAGTGCTGCACAGCTCTTCACCGTCTGGCATCAGTGTACAGACTCCCTCTGACTTGGCTATATATCTTCTAGTCCTTTGTTGGTGGGTAAATTTCAATTATTGCCAAATGTACTTTTCAGTCACAGGAATAACTCTTCTCTCTTTCTCTGCGGCTGCACAGTTCTTGACCTTCTGACTGCATAGTCTACAACTTTCACACATTCACTATTTGCTCAGTGTTTTACCTCAATATTTTAAAACCAAAACCAATTGGAGGAAAAGTATAAAATAAACACGTCACCACTTCAGGTAAAATACTGACCAAATATTAAACGTGTGAACATGGCCTTACTGGAGCAAAATTGGTATCTTCCATGCTGAGTACGAAGTTAGCAAGGGGTGCTGTTGCATGTGGAGCACTGATTTCATCCACCCTCTGATGCAATTATCTCCCATTAGTAACTTTCCAAGTGGTCAAAAGTACCTGAAGAAGAGCAAAAAGCATAAAAAAATACTATAAGTTTTTGTCAAATCTCATTTTACATATTATTCACATTAGTGTATACCACTGAAAGACTGCAGATTAATAGGGAAGGGAATGGTGGGAAGGGAGTTATATGAATAAAATACAACTTTTATCAATTATGTTAAATATTAATATAAAATTCAAATTTCATACTCCCAAATTTTGGACGTATATTGGGTCACTGCTGTATACCGTGGCATGTAAAGGTTTGGGCACCCGTGGTCAAAATTACTGTCATTGCGAACAGTCAAGCAAGTTGATGATGAAATGATCACTGAAAGGGTTACATTTAAAGATGACACATTTCCTTTATATTTTAGACACTATATACAGCTCTGGCAAAAATTAAGAGACCACTGCAAAATTTTCAGTTTGTCTGATTTTTCTCTTTATAGGTATATTTTTGAGTAAAATGTAAATTGCTCTTTTAAACTATAAACTACTGACAACATGTCTTCGAATTTCCGAGCACTAAATTTTGTATTTAGTTACAGAAAATGAGAAATGATCAAAATAACAAAAAAACGCAGTGCTTGCAGACCTCAAATAATGCTAAGAAAACAAGTTCATAATCATTTAGAAACAACAATTCTAATGTTTTAACTCGGGAAGAGTTCAGAAATCAATATTTTATGGAATAACCATGATTGTTAATCACAGCTTTCATGCGTCTTGGCATGCTTTCCACCAGTCTTTCACACTGCTTTTGGGTGACCTTATCCCACTCCTGGTACAAAAATTTAAGCAGTTCTTCTTTGTTTGATGGCTTGTGACAATCCATCTTCCTCTTAATTAATCAAGAGGTTTTCAATGGGGTTCAGGTCTGGAGATTGGGCTGGCCATGACAGGGATTTGTTGTGGTGGTCCTTCATCCACATATTGATTGACCTAGCTGTGTGGCATGGTGCATTGCCATGCTGGAAAAAACAGTCCTCAGAGTTGGGGAACATTGCCTGAGCAGAAGGAATCAACTGTTTTTCCAGGATAACCTTGTATGCGGCTTGATTCATACATCCTTTGCAAAGATTAACCTGCCTAATTCCAGCCTTGCTGAAGCATCCCCAGATCATCACCAATCCTCCACCAAATTTCACAGCGGGTGCAAGACACTGTGGCTTGTACGCCTCTCCAGGTCTAACCATTAGACGACCAGGTGTTGTGAAAAGCTGAAAATCAGACTCCTCAGAGTAGGTTACCTTACTCCAGTCCTCTATGGTCCAATCCTTATGGATTTTGGCAAACTTCAGCCTGGCTCTCCTTTGCTTCTCATTGATGAAAGTCTTTTTTCTAGCTTTACATGACTTGAGCCCTGCCTCTAGGAGCCTGCTACAAACTGTTCTTGCCGTGCATTTCACCCCAGCTGCCATTTGCCATTCCTTTTGTAGGTCACTTGATGTCATCCTGCGGTTGCTGAGTGACATTACGTTTTCATGCGGTCACCGCACACGTCAAATCACTGCATACAACGCATGTCCCTGCGTACCCAATGTTAAAGATAGGTACGCAGGGAAACTCTGGACGCGTGCGGCAGCAGGCGGAGCGTAGGCGGAGCTTCATGGAGGAAAGAAGGAGGAAGTAGGCTGCCATCCGCAGCCCTCCTGAACGCTAGTGTGAAACTAGCCTAAGCTTGTTGCATTTTGGAAACAAGTCCTGTGGACCCATGAGGTTGAAATAGAATAAAGTAACCGTTATTCAGTAACCTCCAACCTTTAAGCATGGGGTGGATCAACCATGCTTTGCGAACGTGTTGCAGCCAATGGCACGGGGAACATGTCACAGGTAGAGGGAAGAATGGATTCAATGAAATTTCAACAAATTCTTGGTGCAAACATTCTATCTACTGGCTAACACGGTACAAAGATATACATCTTCCTTGGTGCAAACATAACACCATCTTTAAATAAAAAAAGCTGAAAGATGGCTTCTACAAATAATGATCCTCACATTTTGACTCCACACATCAAAATCCACACTAGGCTACCTCAAAAGGTGCAAGTTGAAGATTTAGTAATGGCCCTCAAAGTCCCATTGAAAATCTGTGGCTAGACCTCAAAATAGCAGTGCATGCAAGACGATATATAAAGCTCTGGCAAAAAATTAAGAGACCACCACATCAAAACCCTGTCATGGGCAGTACATTCTACAGACCTGAATCCTATTGAAAACCTCTGGAATGTAATCAAGAGGATGATGGATAGTCAAAAGCCATCAAACAAAGAACTGCTTAAATTTTTGCGCCAGAAGCATTGTGAAAGACTGGTGGCAAGCATGCCAGGACGCATTAAAGCTGTGATTAAAAATCATGGTTATTCCATAAAATATTGATTTCGGAACTCTTCCCGATTTAAAACATTAGTATTGTTGTTTCTAAATGATTATGAACTTGTTTTCTTTGCATTATTTGAGGTCTGAAAGCACTGTTTTTTTTTTTAATTTTGACCATTTCTCCTTTTCAGAAAAAAAAGAAGCAAAATGTATTGCTTGGTAATTCAGAAACATGTTGTCAGGAGTTTATAGACTACAAGAAAAATTTACATTTTACTCAAAAATATAGCTATAAAGAAAAAAATCAGACAAGATGAACATTTGAAAGTGGTCTCTTAATTTTTGCCAGAGTTGTATGTTCAAGAGAAAATATGCAAATATTAAAGAACTCTGGGGGAAAAAGTTGGATCAGCATGAACTACTAGTATCTTGTGATGTTGAAAGTCTACCGTATATACTAGTTTAGATCAGGAAAAAGGCTGAAAAGCTGTAGAGTTTTTCCTCTCTGGATACCATGTGTGCAGTCTAGAATATAGAGAATTTGCCCTTAATATTTTGAAATTTATTTTGAAACATAATTATTTTGTTTTGATGGCTGCTTCTATCTCCAAACTAGGAGTATCACATTGGGAGTGACCATGGTACCTACATTTGCAAACTTATATTTGGAGTGATGGGAGAGATATATTGGACCATATTGTAACTTGACATAGATGATGTCCTGATCATTTGGAAAGGTACAGAGAGGGATTTGGTGAGATTCATTGATGCCCTTAATAAGAACAATTTGAACCTGAAATTCACACTTTCCTTCCACAAGTATCATATTTTGTTTCTGGATATGATGATCCAAAGGGATACTGATGACCTGATACAAACCAATCTGTATAGAAAAGAGACAGCAACCAATAGCAACTTTGATGCTCGAAGTGCTCACTCTATCGCAACTATTAGGGCAATTCCCAAAGGAGAGTTCCTACGGCTACTGTTCCACATTAGAGTGTTTCAAACGGAGAGCTTTGGAACTCAATGTAAGACTTCTTGAAAGGAATCACTCCAACAGGATGATAAAGAAAGCGTAGAACAAGGACAAGCAAAGATGAACTTTTGGTCCCAAAAATCTGGACAAGAATCATGGTGGTAGTATTACATTCATCACTGAATATCATATGGGCTGGCAGATAATATTGAATATTCTGAACAAAGACTGGAATGTCTTTAGATTGGATTCTGACCTGAAGAAACATTTAGCACCACTGGCTTCCTCAAGTTACCGGAAAGCCACCTCCATCTCATATATCCTAGTATCCAGTCACTTTAAAAACCTCAACAAGAGGCCCCGTGCAAGGCGTGTCAGATCCTAACTCCAAAAAATCATTTGTGGATGTCTTTGGAAAAATGTGTCATCTCAACCAACATATAAATTGCTCCTCTATTGGAGAAATACTGTATGTTGTTTAGAATGTACATGCGGGTTGCGTAATGTGGGCAAGACAACGAGAAATCTAAAAACTCACATAAGAGAAAATATTAGGTGTGTAACTAAATATGATAAAGATGAGCACACTAATCGGGAGCAGAAAAAAGTGTTTGCTCTTATTAAAATTGTGAGGTATTTATAAAAATAGACATGAATTGCGATGGAAGGAACTTAAAGGATGGGCAATCTGCCAATTTAAGTTGGATATCAGAGGTGGTGATCTTCATATGATACTGTTGAAAAAAAGAGAGTGAATGGAGATTTAGGCTCAATACTGTCAGTCTGTGCGGATCAAATGAAAATTTTAATTTTGTTTTTTTTCTATGACATAACCTAGATCCATATTGTCAAAATGTGATTTGGCGTGTCGATGGGCATATGAAAGGAGGTATATGTTATACATCTAGAAAAATTGATCACATTTATATTATCTATTACAACTCTTTCAATCTTACCCTAGAACTATACTGGCAAAATGTGATACAATGTGCTCATTGGCACATGAAAGGAGATACATAACATACATCTTGAGAATATCCTTACATCTATCATAACTTTTACAAGTAGAATAACTTGAAGGATGCTGATCCATACTAGGATATATTCCTCTTTCAGATTCTACAGTAAGGGGATAATTGCAAATACACTCACTGGCCACTTTATTAGGTACACCATGCTAGTAAGGGGTTGGACCCCCTTTTGCCTTCAGAACTGCCTCAATTCTTCGTGGCAGAGATTCAACAAGGTGCTGGAAGCATTCCTCAGAGATTTTGGACCATATTGACATGATGGCATCACACAGTTGGCGCAGATTTGTCGGCTGCACATCCCTGATGCGAATCTCCCGTTCCACCACATCCCAAAGATGCTCTATTGGATTGAGATCTGGTGACTGAGGAGGCCATTTGAGTACAGTAAACTCATTGTCATGTTCAAGAAACCAATCTGAGATGATTCGAGCTTTATGACATGGCGCATTATCCTGCTGAAAGTAGCCATCAGATGTTGGGTACATTGTGGTCATAAAGGGATGGACATGGTCAGCAACAATACTCAGGTAGGCTGTGGCGTTGCAACGATGCTCAATTGGTACCAAGGGGCCCAAAGAGTGCCCAGAAAAAATTCCCCACACCATGACACCACCACCACCAGCCTGAACCGTTGATACAAGGCAGGATGGATCCATGCTTTCATGTTGTTTACGCCAAATTCTGACCCTACCATCCGAATGTCGCAGCAGAAATCGAGACTCATCAGACCAGGCAACGTTTTTCCAATCTTCTACTGTCCAATTTCGATGAGCTTGTGCAAATTGTAGCCTCAGTTTCCTGTTCTTAGCTGAGAGGAGTGGTACCCAGTGTGGTCTTCTGCTGCTGTAGCCCATCTGCCTCAAAGTTCGACGCACTGTGCGTTCAGAGATGCTCTTCTGCCTACCTTGGTTGTAACGGGTGGCAATTTGAGTCACTGTTGCCTTTCTATCAGCTCGAACCAGTCTGCCCATTCTCCTCTGACCTCTGGCATCAACATGGCATTTCCGGCCACAGAACTGCCGCTCACTGGATTTTTTTTCTTTTTCGGACCATTCTCTGTAAACCCTAGAGATGGTTGTGCGTGAAAATCCCAGTAGATCAGCAGTTTCTGAAATTCTCAAACCAGCCCTTCTGGCACCAACAATCATGCCACGTTCAAAGGCACTCAAATCACCTTTCTTCCCCATACTGATGCTCGGTTTGAACTGCAGGAGATTGTCTTGACCATGTCTACATGCCTAAATGCACTGAGTTGCCGCCATGTGATTGGCTGATTAGAAATTAAGTCTTAACACACAGTTGGACAGGTGTACCTAATAAAGTGGCCAGTGAGTGTATATGTTTAGATGTTTCATGAATCTGTTTGTGTATACAGACTATGAAGAACATGGGCAGTATGTAATATAATGTGACATATATACCGTGAGGGGTATATCATAATGTATTGTGCAGTGATTGTTCTATTGAGATATCACTTTATTGACTACAGAGCATACATACTGCTATTAGATATGGTACATATTGTAATTGGACTAATCTTCAAAACGGTGATTATGAAATCTAGATAAATCCATTGATAGTATTATCTAAATTAAATTACTTTCTTTTCCTTTACAGTTTAGCTTAATATTTAACCAAAATGCAATCTAATATATTGCTTATGGCTGTATGGATATAGGGGCAATTTTCCTTTAATTCTTTATTTCAAATCCCTATTTACATGAATCTGACTATAATATATTATATAAAATGTGTTGATTGGTCAGCCAGCCTGTCAGTCATGACAAGCAGCATAAATAGCCAGAGAATGTGCACGACCCCGCCCTTAGAAAAAGGCGGTATTCCGGTAAAACGCATGTCAGGAACACATGTTCCGCTTATATACCAGATGTACAGTGAATGAAGGTCAGATAGTCCTACATTTTGTAGTCAGGGTTAACCAGCTCAGGATACTTACATGCGCTACATTATCGGCACAGCTTGACATGCTGGGAGGTGTCTAATAGGTTGCCTGCAGCTGCACACTGAGCACTTCCGAACAGGGCTCTCACCAGGAATTTCAGGGGCCCATACTAGCAAAATTTTCGGGCTCCCTTGAGACTCCGCCCAGGCTCCACCCCTCAAACCTTCCACAATCCCACCGCCCACTGTTGGAAAAACCCTACTTTTGCACCACGTCCTCACCAATCACACATTTACAGTTCACATCTAACACCATATCACATACATAGCCAGCAACTTTTATTTAGGCCAAAAGATTTTTTAATCTGCCACCATGGCAAGATAGACTTTTTTGGCAGGGTCCTGCTCTACTTTAACATATCAAACATTTGTTAAAATATCCAATGCTCTTTTTAGGTATACTTATCTATTCTTCATTTTTTAAAATCACTACATAGTGACTGAATATCACATACAAGGAATAAAATACCAAAACACCATAGCTGAACCACATATTACCACCACACAGTGACCAATAATGCCACATACAAGGGACAAATACCACCTCACCATGACCAGACCACATATTACGGCTGTAGTCCATTTTCTCTCTCCCCACATGCCTCCTTTACCTGCACGTCCGACTAACTGTCCAAGCTGAAAATGGTGAAACAAAGGACTTTTGAATATTTACTCAATTCAGTGAGTGCCACATTTTTCTTTCGGATATCCATTGTGCACTTGTGATTTTTTTCATGCTGAGCACCATAAACTGATGGCGTCCGCCTCGCTTCAGTAAAATAGGATCAATCATCTCTAAGTGTGATTTATGTGAAACACTGGTGCCGTTCACTTTTTTCTTTTTGTTTGAAAAAAAATCCATTAATTAGCCTGTGTAGTATTAATATCCTCCATCCTGGCCCCTTTGTGTCTCATTCCTAGCTCCTTTTGTCTTATTCCAGGCTCAAGCCATATTGTCTCCCATCCTACTCCATATGTTCTTCCATCCTGCCCTCAAGTGTCTCCGTTCTGCCCCCATGTGATCTCCCATCCTGCCCCATATGATCTCCCATCCTGCCCCATATGATCTCCCCATCATGCCCCATCTGTCCCATGATCCTGTCCTATCTGTCCCATGATTCTGTCTCATCTTTCTCCATCCTGCCTCATCTGTCCCATGATCCTGCCCCATCTGTCCCATGATCCTGCCCCATCTGTCCCATGATCCTGCCTCATCTGTCCCATGATCCTGCCCCATCTGTCCCATGATCCTGCCCCATCTGTCCCATGATCCTGCCTCATCTGCCCCAAGATCCTGCCCCATCTGTCCTATGATGATCCTGCCTCATCTGTCCCATGATCCTGCCCCATGTGTTTCCATCGTCTCCATCCTACCCCATGTTCCTGCCCCATCTGTCTCCATCCTGCCCCATCTGTCTCCAACCTGCCCCTTGATCCTGCACCATGTGTCTCCATCCTGCCCCATTTGTCTCCATCCTGCCCCATGATCCTGCCCCATCTGTCTCCATCCTGCCCCATGATCCTGCACCATGAGTCTCCATCCTGCCCCATGTGTCCCATGATGCTGCCCAATCTGTCTACATATTATCCGCTTTCAATAAAACAAAAATAAAAAAAGCACTTTCTTCTTCACTGTGGTCCAGTGTTGTTATCTCCTCCTCAACCCTGACCTCCATTATATCAGGGACATTGGTCAGCCATTAATAACTTAATATCATCCATTACTCCTACATCCTGGAACCACAATTGAGACCATAGCAGGCCACAGCTGTTAAATCTATATAACAACTTGTATACAGCAGTGACCAAAATATACATTCAGAATTTAAGTGTATGAAATTTAAATTTTATTTGACTAATATTTAACATAATTAATAAAAGTTATATTTTATTCACATAACCCATTTGCTTTCTTTCCCTTCCCTATTAATTTAAATAATATACTAAATCTCAGCAAATTACAGGAAGCTAAACCAACTTCAACCTGAAAAACAACCACTCTGTTTTCCCGAGTTAAAAGGAGATTTTAGATGTAACCAAACCAAATATAAATGTTATGTCAAAATTAGTCACCATAGGGGGATTCACTGTATATAAGTTCTTGACCTGTGCATCACTTTTTATTGCAGAGATGTCCTTCAGTCAATGTCACTTGACTGCCAGGAGAGACAGTGAGGAGATCACAAAAGTTGTGCTTACCTTGAAAGAAAGTATGCACTTTTTTATTTTCACCACTAGACTGTAGCTATTAAGAAAGGGTTGTCCCATACTAGACATTGCCTTTAAACATATTATTTTTGGCAGGCAATTGTTACTTGTAAGTGCTACTTTATATAACGCAAGGTCACGCCATTGAACAAATTCGGACAATCAATTCAACTAGATAGATTTAAAGCTAAATTATGGATTATCAAGATAAAATGCTTTGTCCCGTTGGATCTCAATTCGAAAGTGTCATGATCCCAGCGCAGATTTTTGAGCTGCATGTCAGGGGTTAATGTCTGGAGCTCGGTGCAGGTTTTGACCTGCACACCTGAGGTTAATGATTGTGGTCTCTCTTTGGTTCTGGGAGAGCTTCTTAAACCCCTGGGAAGATCCAATCCCTGTCAGTTATACTTCTGCCTTTGGCCGAGTATTGTGACCCCTGTATGCCTGTGCCTGTTCGTTGTTATAGCTTGTTTATATGATTCTGACCCGGTTCTGTTCCCCGTTGTGAGTTTGCCTGATGATTCCATACTGCGCTACCCTCTCTGTGTATGACTCATTGCCTGTGATCTGATTACTCTCTGCTCGCCCCTCTTGTACCTTGCAGCTATCTCTGTGTATGACTCTTTTGGCTACGTCCTGACTATCCTCCATGTCTATGCCCCTTGGTAACTTTGTCTCGCAGTTACCCTGCTAGGAGTTCTCTTGCAGCTCCTAGCTCTCTGGAGTTTAGGCCACGCCCCTAGCAGTCACGTGCTTCAGGTCCCGCTGTTCTGAAGAACGCATCTACTCGGCTGTTGCCCGCTCCACAGGTATCTTTGAGCACAGTTCGCTTTACTCAGGACACGCGCACTGGCTCACTGAGCAAGTTCAGTGCAGTGTTCCTGACAGAAAGTAACTTTTCCCAATAGTTTATATTTATACTTAGATGATTTTTTAATTAAGACAAGCCCGTTGGTCACTTTTTTTTCACGATTTCAGTTCTCCATTACTTTTCAACCGGGGTCCAAAAATGTTAAAGTGGATACCATGTCCAGAAGTTTTGACCCGGTGTCTCCCCCCCAGCAGCCATCCTCCATTCTTCCCCCAGAGGTGGTAGTGGCAGGGGTCTCATCTGAGTTGGAACAAGAAATTCTAAGGGCTCAGGCCCTAGCTCCGGCAACCAGGCCAGGGGATAAATTGTTTGTTCCAGATTTATTGCTGCCTAGACTTCTGCAGGAGTTTCATGAGTCTAGGTTGAGTGCTCATCCAGGTATCACGGCCACTAGAGAGGCAGTAGCCAGGGGTTTTTGGTGGCCTTCACTAAGGTCCGATGTCAAGAAATTTGTTTCTGCTTGTGGCGTGTTTGCCCATTCCAAAAGCTCGCATAACCAGCCGGCTGGGGAACTCATACCTTTACCGGTTTCTGATAGGCCATGGACTCATCTTTCCATGGATTTTATTACCGGCCTTCCACCTTCCAGGGGCAATACCGTGATCTAGGTGGTGGTGGATAGGTTTTCTAAACAGGCCCATTTCATTCCCTTGGCAGCATTACCCTCAGCAGAAACATTGTCAAGGTTGTTTGTGCAGCATGTGGTCCGATTGCATGGGGTACCCCTGAATGTTGTGTCTGACAGAGGTGTGCAGTTTGTGGCCAAATTTTGGAGGGCGTTCTGTATGAAATTGGGCATCTCACTCTCCTTCTCGTCGGCATATCACCCGGAGAGTAATGGTCAGACAGAACGCACCAATCAATCCCTGGAACAAATTCTCAGGTGTCTGACCTTCGCCACACAGGAGGATTGGTGTGATGCGTTACCGTTGGTAGAATGAGTCAGTCCACCAACATGTCCCCATTCCTGATTAACTATGGTTTAATCCTTTAATCCGCATTTTGGGGAGTTTTCACAGGTGGATTCCGGTTATCCAGGGGTAGAGGGGTCCGTTCAACGGTTAAAAAACCTCTGGGCTGAAGTCCAGCGTAATATCTCTCAGTCCCAGGGGAGGTACAAATATTTTGCTGACAAAAAAAGAGCCTCGGGAGACATGTTTTAGGTGGGAGAGAAGGTTTGGCTTTCCACACGTAACATCAAATTAAAGGTACCATGAGCTAAGTTGGGAACAAAGTTCATTGGTCCATACGAGATTATGGAGATAGTCAACCCAGTGGCATATAGGTTGCATCTCCCCGCCTCCTTAAAAATATTCAATGTGTTCCATAAATCTCTGTTGAAATCCGTAGGGTCTGTCAAAGAGGACTCCGAGCCTGTTGTTCCTCCAGTGCTGGTGGAGGGTCAATTGGAGTATGAGGTCGGACATATTGTGGACTCTTGGCGGGTGCGCCGCTCTTTGCTGTACCTGGTCCACTGGAAGGGATATGGACCAGAGGAGCGCTCATGGGTCCCTGCTCGCTCTGTATGTGGTGCCCCCAGGAGTATGGCAGCCACAGTGGCTTTGCATTCCTCCAGGGAGGTTAATGCCAGGCTTGGAAGCAGTGAAGGGTCTCTCTCGCAATTAACCTATACATGCAACACAGTTCCACTCCAGGCCAGCAGGGGGGACTCTGAACCGGATTTGAAGGGAGGTGTGCTCTCTGAGGGCCAAGAGGAAGGAGTGGTCAGTTAGTGTGAGGAGGGCCACGTGTGTAGACGTGTGGAGAGAAGCTGGAGGATGAGCTGAGGAAAGAGAGCTCCCTCACAACGAGAGCGCATGAACTGGAGCCTTGTCTCCACGGTTGTATGGATACTAATGGTCCTGCAACAGACCCCAGAGGAGTAGGAGGCTGTAAATGCCCTACCCCATCTAAGACTCGGAGGCACAACAGCACGGAGTGAGCCAAGAGAGGAATAGCGGCTATAGCTGTCTGCCATACGAGGAGTGCTAGTAGAAGAGAATTAGGAGGAACTTCAGTGTAACTCAGTTCTAGGAGTACTTCACTCAAATAAGCGCTAAGAAGGAGACTGCACAGCCCAACTGCTGAGAGAGAATCCCTGAGCTGCTTCCAGGCTAGCCTGCTCCAGTACCATCTGTAATCAGGACCCTGGACTGCATTTATCAAGTAAAGGAACAGAAATTGCACCCTGCTGTGTCTTTGTCTGCTTCCTACCCTTCCGGCACTGCTACATCCCCGTGACAACCACATCTACACTGCCCTAGGACTACAGCTTCACCTGTGGGGAGCTTTTACATCTTTTCTGCACCATACCATCAGTCCCAGTGGATCTGCATGCAGCGTCGGCTTAACATCTCACTTGCCGAACACCACAGGTGGCGTCACAAACTATTCCATTAACTACATTCTAACATTCAATCTCCCCTAATACTTGGGCGCCCAGGGCCACGGACCGGGTCACCGCTGCTGTGACACATCCCGCTGACACCGGACCGGTACCGAGTACCCCACAGCCCTGGGAGGGCGACCCAATTTGGCGTCACAAACAGGATTATGGAGCCCGGTACCCCCCGGGTCCTGTGTGCCAGAGACTGTTGTGTGCTATAGACTGTGTGCGAAATTGACGCCAATTGCCGCGCTGCTTGGCACGCACGGGAACCAAAAGAGGCGGGCCTTCGTGGGCGGAGCCTGCCACAGAGCACGAAGAAGTGAAGTGCCGCGCGGGAAGAGAGGACAGCGCGTGAGAAGGGGTGGAGCTGAGGCCTACAGCCCGGATCATCGTGCCTGCGAAGCGGCCGCCAGTAAGTTCACTTAACCCCTCGGCCCTGGCTAACGTTAACTGGGGGGGAGAATGTCAGTGCCAAGCAACAATGCAGCAGCGGCCGCTACCGCCAACCCCTCAGCACCGCAAGGAGTAGCGCCCGCCGCAGCGGTCCCCATAGTGCCGCTGTCTATGCCCTACCTTCCGGGAGCGGCCTGGCTACCGCAGTACTCGGGTGAGTCACATACCCTGAGTGAATTTAAAGAGAGACTGTGCAGTTTGATTAAAGTATACCCTCTGTCTGAAAGCCAGAAAGTGAACATCCTTATTGGACAGCTAACGGGTGCAGCACAGAGATAGGTGAAAGCCTGGCAGGACACTGACAAAGAGACTGTTAAAAAGATTCTAGCCAAGCTGAGAAGCACCTTTGACACCTGCACTGCAGCTGAAATCAAGATGCGATTCTTTGGATGTAAGCAGAGTACGCAGGACAGTATAAGGGACTATGCTCTTAACCTGCAGGAGGCGCTGCGAGCAGTTAAGCAAGTTGATCCTGACAGTGTAAAGGAGGAAGAAAAACTGTTAAAGGAGCAGTTCATTGAAGGACTCCTATCCAGTACCCACAGGGGGCAGTTGCGCATTATAACCCTGCAAAACCCTGATCTGGAGTTTGCTGATTTTAAGGACAGGGCTATTCGGGGGCTGCAGGAATCAACTGACAGCCGTCCAGCGATCCCTAGGCGCCCAGCGACCACCTACCATCAGGAAGCAAGATCTTTTCCTTCCATCCCTGTGGAGGCTGATGCACAGACTCTGGATAAAGATCCAACTGAGGAGCTGCATCTTCAGGTCCAGGAGTTGACCAGGGGTATGGCTGCACTTACTAAAACCGTGCAGTCCCTGCAGGTGTCCTCCAAAGAGAAGATCCAGCTTGCTTCCAGTCCAGAGGATGTCCCATGGCTCCGGAGGAGGAGAACCCCGCCACTCCGAGGAAGGAACAACGACCGCTATGACCAGGACGGACGTCCCATCTGTCGTCGCTGCTACAAGGCAGGTCATCTTGCAAGGTTTTGTCCTTTAAACGAGCAACCCCTGGGGCAGAGGGCCAACCCCCAGGAGTAGGACCACAGGGCCCAAGGAACTGGCGAGCCAAGTATGTTGGAGGGAGACCGGTCCTTCCTGTGGTGATTGACGGCATCCCCATGAACGGTTTGCTGGACACTGGCTCCCAGGTGACCACTATGCCCTATATCCTCTACAAGCGGTATTGGGCTGACTCTGAATTCACCCATGGCCCAACTGATGAGCTAATAGTAGTTGCCAGTAATGGTCAGTCTTTACCACAAGTGGGATGTAAACAAATTACTGTTAATGTGGGGAGGGTGGAGATAAAATCTCAAGGTCTGATAGTTGTGGATATTGATCGACGTGAATGTAAGACCATGATGACCCTTGGAACAAATGTAATTGAAAATTGTCTTTCCGAGGTTATGGTCTTGTTGCAACAGGTTGCTGAGACTGCTGGTTCCAGTGAACAATGAGTCCTGCAGAAGGAGATCAAGGCCCTGATGCAAAGACAACAGGTAGAACTTTCTGGCGGAGAAGTTGGCAGTGTCAGAGTGAGTGATGCTTTCCCCATTGCAATACCCCCCAGATGTGAAATGTTGATTTGGTGTCGGGCAGCCATAGGCCTCAGAAGGAACGATTACCAGGCATTGGTAGAGCCAGTATACTCTGATAGCAGGCCCACTGTCCTGACAGCCGAGGGGTGGTTGATGTACGTAAAGGGAGAGTACCTGTACGCCTTTTGAATTGTGGGGAGGAGGAGGCCACAATACCTCGGTACGCCACAGTTGCTAAGCTGCTCACTGTTAATAACAACTCTTTGCAGGCAGCAGAGCCCTTGGTCTCATCCGATCAGGTGGAGGACAATGGCTCTGTGAAGCAGATGGAGGCGTGGTGCCAGCAGCTGCAGGTGGGGACTGACTCTACACCTTCATACCAGAAAAATGGGGTTTTCAGAGTGACACAAGAATATGAACGGGTATTCAGTAAACACCCACTAGATTTTGGGCAGGCAAAAGGGGTTCAACATCATATCCCCACTGGAGATCATCCACCCATTAAAGAAAGGTACCGGCCTATACCCCCAACACAATACCAATGTGCCAATGGTATGTTGAAAGAGATGAAGGAAGCAGGGGTCATCAGAGACAGTTGTAGCCGCTGGGCAGCTCCAATAGTTTTTGTAAAGAAAAAGGATGGTACCATGAGAATGTGTGTTGATTACAGGAAAATTAACAGCATTACGCATAAAGATGCCTACCCATTACCCAGAATTGAAGAGTCATTAGCTACACTTAAAACTGCTAACTACTTTTCCACCTTGGATCTCACTAGTGGGTATTGGCAGGTTCCTGTGGCAGAGGCAGACAAGGAGAAAACAGCATTTACCACTGCAATGGGTCTCTGTGAGTTCAACTATAAGCCATTCGGGCTTTGCACTGCCCCAGGAACATTTCAACGGCTGATGGAGTGTTTCCTGGGACACATGAACTTTGAGACAGTCCTGTTGTACCTTGATGATGTCATTGTTTTCTCCAAGACTTATGAAGACCATCTGGAGCACCTGGCTGAGGTGTTTGAAGCCTTGTCCAATTTTGGCCTAAAGGTGAAGCCTTCCAAATGCCACCTCCTGAAGCCCAAGGTACAGTACCTCGGTCATGTAGTGAGTGCAGAAGGTGTGGCACCAGATCCTGACAAAGTCAGTCATCTGGGACTGGCCGAAGCCCAGCAACCTCCATGAAGTATGCCAGTTCCTCGGGTTGGTAGGCTACTACCGAAGGTTCATCAAAGGCTTCAATGAAATAGCCACTCCTATGCAAAATCTTCTGGTGGGGCAGTCCAAGAAAGCCAAACAGATGAATTCCACATTTGAATGGACTGAGGAGTTGGAGAGGTCCTTCACCCGACTGAAGATGGCTCTCACAGGAGATGAAGTTCTGGCCCATCCAGATTATGACAAACCCTTTGTGTTGTATACCGATGCCAGCAACGTGGGACTGGGAACAGTACTGTCACAGGTACAGAATGGCAAAGAAAGGGTGATCTCCTACGCCAGCAGGAAGCAGCATCCCACTGAAAGGAACCCTGACAACTACAGTTCCTTCAAGCTGGAGTTCCTTGCCATAGTCTGGGCTGTCACTGAAAGATTCAAGCATTACCTAGCTTCAGTCAAGTTTACTATCTTCATGGGCAACAACCCGTTGACTCACTTGGACACTGCAAAACTAGGTGGACTGGAGCAGCGATGGATGGCTCGGCTGTCTAACTATGAGTTTACCATCAAGTACCGAGCCGGGCACAAGAATGCCAATGCTGATGCGCTGTCCAGAATGCCTAACCTGCCAGATGCAGGAGAAGACCCTGAGGCTCTTGAAGAAATAGAGTTACATCCCTTCCACCGGCCACTTGCGGCCCAGCGTGCTCAGGGAGTGAGAAACAGACGGTCTATCTTGAAAGAGGTCACCCTAAATCCATTGCCCCATCATGACTGGGCAGAAACTCAGGATAGTGACCCCCGCAGTCAGCCTGGTGAAGGAGCTACTGTCACAAGCTGACTCACGCCCAGAGTCGAATGCTCCTGAAGAAACCCAGCAGTTGTGGAAGAGAGGTCGGCTGTTCATTTATGAAGGAAAGCTGTGTCGGAGGAGTATCAATGCCCACACTCATGAGCTGATTTGGCAGGTGATAGTCCCAAAGAGAGAGGCATCAATGGTCCTGGAAGCATACCACAATGGAGCTGGCCACTTCGGATGGAAGTAGTTGGAAGCATTGCTCCGGGAGAGGTTCTTCTGGGCTGGTATGAGGAAAGCCATTGAAAGGTGGTGCCGGGAGTGTGGACAATGTAACCTGCGCAGAAAAGATCGAAACAGCCAGAGAGCTCCTCTGCAACCAATAGTAACCAAACAGCCACTCGAGTTGGTAGCTCTGGACCATGTGAAGCTGGTCCCAAGCCGGTCGGGCTACATCTATGCTCTTACCATCGTGGACCACTACTCAAGATTCCTGGTAGTTGTGCCTGTCAAAGATCAAACAGCTAGGACAGCAGCCAGAGCGTTCCAACAGCACTTCTGTAGACCACATGGATACCCTGAGTAAGTGCTTACAGATCAAGGTCCCACTTTTGAGGCAGAAGTGTTCCAGGAATTCTGTAACTTGTATGGTTGTAAGAAGATCCGGACAACACCGTACCACCCACAGACCAATGGCATGTGTGAGAAGATGAACCAGGTGGTGATCAACCTGCTGAAGACCTTGCCTTTGGAGGAGAGGAATCTGTGGCCAGAAAAGTTGCCAGATCTGGTAGACCTCTACAACCACATTCCTGTGAATTCCACCAACTGCACTCCAGCCTACCTAATGAGAGCGAGGCCTGGTAAGCTGCCTATTGATTTGAACATGGGAGTCCTGACACCTGAAGTGACGTCACCAGATGCTGACTGGGACACAGAGAGGCAGCAACAGTACAGAAGAGTACAAGAATGTGTGGAAAAGATTCTAGCTCAGGCAAGACAAAAGCAGGAGAGGAACTACAATCAGCATGCACCTGCAGTTCCCTTGTCACCAGGAGAACAAGTCCTCAAGAGGAAAAGAAGACTGCATAAATGTGACATCGGCGGCTATGCCCGCCGATGCCCCTCCAGCGGCAGCGCACGCCGCAGAGTCCTCTTACCTGCGCGCCCCCGTCCAGGCGCGTGCCCGTCCTACGTTCTCCCTCACAGCGGCTCCTGGCACCCGCTCCCTGCCGCGCGCACGCCCCCTCCCGCTCTCTCCCTCCAGCGGTGGGCGACGCTGAGGGGCAGGACAGGTGGACGCACTTCCGGGGGTTAGTATACTTCAGGCGTCCTCGCTGTTAGGAGGACGCCTGATGATTGTGTAGCTTACTGCACCCTCTGGCCGCTACAGTACACCTGTAGTCCTCCCGTTCTCTGCCTTGATCTCCTCCAGCCCCTCCAGGCTCTCCCTCCCTGCCGTCTTCGGTCTCGTTTCCCCCTCTCTCCAGCCTGTCCAGGCACTGTTCCCCTGCTATCCTCTGTGTTCCTCTCCCTCTGTCTCCAGTCAGCCCAGGCCAGTCCTCTTGCCGTAACCCCGTATTGTGTTTCCTCTGTGCCTCCGTTCCCTGGCCATATCTAAGCCCACCGTCTTCCGAGCCCCCTTATGTCCGTGGAGCCGTCCCTCTTGGTTCCGGCTGTCGCGCCTCCGTCCTCTGTGGTCCTGCCCCAAACGATCCCTGTATAGGGGTCGGTCTTCACCTGGCGTGCTCGGCCCAGGGGCTCCGGATCCGCGATCCAGAGGGTCCACTCTCTGACGTAATTTTTACCTAAAAACATTAGGTCACAGAGGGGGTCACAGAGGTGCACTCTGGCATACTGGCAATCATGAGTAAGTGACACTATTTAAATACTGAGGGGCATTTGACTTGTTTAAATGCTCTGGACAATATTAATTATACTCTGCATGGGTTTTTGCCCGGGATTTATTATACTATATTGCCGCTTTATACATTCTATAACTCTTGGTCACAGGACCACCATGTGTACCTTTGTTTTTGGCCTTTGTATCCCTCCTTTTTCCTTTTTATTATTAAGTCATTATTGATATGTATACTTTTGCATTGTTATTTACTTGAATCAATAAATTATTGTTTTTTATTGGATGTTGTTCTTTGCTCCGTTTTTCTTTGTGTGTACTAAAAACATTACAGTATCATCAGGCCATGGACCCCGCCGGTGCCACGGCTGCCACTCAGAAAGAACTGCTTTTCTTAAGGGAGAATCAGACCCGAATTATGTCATTCATGAAGTCCATGGACACCCGGCTCTCCGCCCTGCAAACCGCTGACCCAGCGCATGCTCCTCTCTTAGCCAGCCTCCAGCAGGAGCTCGCGCAGCAGCGTGATGCGCAATCTCACATTTTGGGGTATATGGCGTCCGTGGATGATCGGCTGCTTGCTCTGCAGTCCTCCGCGGCCGCTTCTACCCAAGCCCGGGACGCAGTCTCATCCCCACCTCCCCGTCTTGGAAAGCCGCCCAGGTACTGTGGGGACCCAAAGTTGTGTAGGGGTTTTTTAAACCATTGCAGACTGCACTTTGAGCTTCTGCCCCAACAATACCCCACGGACTGTGCTAAGGTGGCCTTTATAGTGTCCCATCTAGAGGGAGAGGCGTTGGCTTGGGTGAATCCGTTGTGGGAGAGGGATGACCCGGTGGTTACTAATATCCTGAGTTTTTTGGAAACATTTCGTAAGGTGTTTGATGAACCCGGGCGCCTTGCTTCCTCTACGGAGGCCCTTTTTAACCTCCGCCAGGGGTCCCTTACGGTAGGTCAATACGCCATCCGTTTTCGGACCTTGTCCTCGGAGCTGGGGTGGAATAATGAAGCCCTTGTAGGTGCCTTTTGGAGAGGCCTTTCTAGTAAAATCAAGGATGAGCTGGCCGGGCGTGACTCCCCAACCACCCTGGAAGATCTCATCTCTCTAGCTACTCGTATTGATCTGCGTTTTCAGGAACGCGCTAGAGAGTCAGCCAGGGAGAAGAGGCCCTTTAGATTATACCAAGCCCCCATTCCGCGCGCTGTTGCTCCCTCTAGTAACTCTGCTCCTGAGCCTATGCAGGTGGATCGCGTCAAGCTGTCCGAACAACGGCGCAAGGAGAGGATGACTAATGCACTCTGTTTATATTGTGGAGGGGCCAATCACTTCGTACGCACTTGTCCTGAGAGACCGGGAAACGCATCCACCTAGGCCAGGTAGGAGAGGGCCCCCTAGGTGATCAGACCCCCTCTCTTCCACTTACTCTTTCAGGTCTGCTTATTACAGGTCGGGGACGTGGCTCCGTGGAGGCGTAAGTGGACTCGGGCGCAGAAGGCAACTTCATCCGCCAGGAAGAGGTTGACAAACTCCAGATTCCCGTGGTCGTCTTAAGTAATCTGCGAGCAATCACCTCCGTCGATGGCAAACCTCTGCCTGGACTCATCACCACGGTTACCACTGAAGTTAAGCTACAAATTGGCGCACTTCACTCAGAGAAGATTGCCTTTTATGTCCTGCCTCAACTATCCCACGCCATTCTCTTAGGGTTACCTTGGCTTAGGCGGCATGAGCCAGTTGTCGAATGGCGCTCCGGGGAGATCTTGCGCTGGGGGCACGCCTGCCATGCAAGCTGTTTGCGTACCCTTGTTCGTTCCCATTCTCTGCCTAGGCCAACGGATCTCCCGGGCCTTCCTGTTCCATACCACGCCTACGCTGATGTTTTCTGCAAGAAGGAAGCGGATTCCCTGCCTCCACATCGGTCCTATGACTGCCCTATCGACCTGATTCCCAGAGCTGTCCCTCCCAGAGGAAGAACGTACCCTCTTTCTCCAGCCGAGACCTCTGCCATGACGGAATATATTCATGAAAACCTGTCCAAGGGGTTTATCCGGAAGTCCTCTTCTCCTGCGGGCGCTGGTTTTTTCTTCGTCCGGAAGAAAGACGGATCTCTGCGGCCTTGTATAGATTACCGGGGCCTAAACAATATCACCGTTAAAAATCGATATCCCCTTCCGTTGATTCCGGAGCTCTTTGACCGGCTGAGAGGAGCTCGGATCTTCACGAAGTTAGATCTGCGGGGAGCCTACAATTTGGTCCGGATCCGCGCAGGGGATGAGTGGAAAACGGCCTTCAATACCCGTGACGGGCATTATGAATACTTAGTCATGCCATTCGGCCTTTGCAATGCCCCAGCTGTGTTTCAAGAATTTATCAACGAGGTGTTCCGGGATCTGCTCTATTCCTGTGTGGTCGTGTATCTAGACGACATTCTCGTTTTCTCGCCCGATCTGCCCTCCCATCGCAAGAGCGTACGCTTGGTCTTGCATCGCCTTCGAGAGAATCAACTCTACGCCAAGATTGAGAAATGCCTTTTTGAGCAGACGTCATTGCCCTTCTTGGGATATATCGTCACCGATTCCGGTCTGAAGATGGATCCCGAAAAACTCAGTGCGGTACTCAAGTGGCCCCGTCCAGTGGGGATAAAGGCCATCCAGCGGTTCCTTGGGTTCGCAAACTATTACCGTCAATTCGTGCCTCATTTTTCTACGGTTACTAAACCCATCACGGCCTTGACCCGTAAGGGAACGAAGCCCAACAGCTGGTCCCCCGAAGCTGAAAACACCTTCCTGGCTCTGAAACGTTCTTTTGCATCGGCACCCATCTTGCATCGGCCAGTGACCAGCAGGCCCTTCGTCCTAGAGGTGGATGCCTCCTCCACTGGAGCGGGGGCGGTCCTGTCCCAGCAGGCTTCATCCGGACGGCTGGCCCCTTGCGGCTTCTTTTCTAAAGCCTTTTCGCCTGCGGAGTGCAACTACTCCATTGGAGACCGGGAATTACTTGCCATTAAGATGGCCTTGGCTGAATGGCGGTATTTACTCGAGGGGGCTGTACATCCCTTCACCATCCTCACGGACCACAAGAATCTGGCTTACCTGCAGTCTGCCCAAAGACTCAATGCCCGGCAAGCCAGGTGGGTCCTGTATTTCTCCCGCTTTGACTTTCAACTTCACTTTCGACCTGGTAATAGGAACATCAAGGCCGATGCCCTTTCCAGGTCGTTACAGTCACCGGAGAGGGATGAAGACCCATCCTATATTATCGAGCCTACTAAGATGATCACCGTGGCTCCTGTGAATTTTTCTACTCCTCCGCCTGGTAAAACTTTCGTCCCTCAAGGCAGACGTTCAGAGGTGTTGCGCTGGGGGCATTCCTCCAAAGTTGCTGGACACGTTGGGACTAAGAAGACTCTCTTGCTGCTTTCCCGGTATTACTGGTGGCCCACGCTTCGCCAGGATGTGATGGACTATGTAGCTTCGTGCACAACCTGTGCCCAGAACAAGGTGGCTAGGGCTTTGCCCGCCGGTCTTCTTCACCCATTACCAGTTCCTGAGGCTCCCTGGCAGCAAATCGCCATGGATTTTGTGACTGATTTACCCCGCTCAGCTGGATGTACCACCATCTTAGTCGTAGCAGATCATTTTTCCAAGATGGCCCACTTTGTTCCCTTACCGGGACTGCCGTCCGCCCCGAAGTTGGCCGAGATCTTCATCCACCAGATCTTCAGGCTACATGGTCTTCCTCAGTGGATTGTGTCGGATCGGGGGGTCCAGTTCACCTCTCGCTTCTGGAGGGCTCTCTGCCGGCTTATGGGTACATCTCTCAACTTCTCCGCTGCATACCATCCTCAGACCAACGGGCAAGTGGAGCGAATTAATCAGGTGTTAACCACCTTCCTACGTCACTTCTCCAACGCCCATCAGGACAATTGGGTCGCGCTCCTACCTTGGGCTGAATTCTCGCACAATAACCATCCCAGCGAATCTACCGCCAAGTCACCATTCTTTGTGGTAACCGGTCAAAATCCAGGTATTCCGTTATCTTTTTCCACGTCTACGGGAGTGCCCGCAGCTGATTCTCTCGCAATGGAATTCTCGCAGATTTGGAGAGAGACCAGGGAAGCGCTCAAGAGTGCCAACAACCGAATCAAGAAACATGCAGACAAAAGACGAAAGGACGTGCCTCCGTACCATCCAGGTGACAAAGTCTGGCTTTCTACTCGACATATCCGTCTGAGAGTTCCCTCTTACAAGTTGAGTCCTCGGTACATTGGGCCGTTTGAAGTGATTGGACGCATTAATGAAGTGGCTTATAAGCTGAGGTTGCCTGCTTCGCTCCGGGTTCCCAACGCTTTCCATGTCTCGCTCTTGAAACCCGTAGTCCTGAATCGGTTCCAACCAGTTTCCATCGCCCCTCCTTCACCTGTTGTCTCGGACAACGTCTTTGAGGTCAAGGGCATCTTGGCTATGAAAAGAGTCAGGGGAAAGACCCTTTTTCTTATTGATTGGAAGGGTTTTGGTCCCGAGGAAAGGTCCTGGGAGCCTCGAAAAAATATCAACGCTCCCCGAATTCTGAAAAAGTTTTTGGCCAATCTCAGTGGGGGAGGACGTAAGGAGAGGGGTACTGTGACATCGGCGGCTATGCCCGCCGATGCCCCTCCAGCGGCAGCGCACGCCGCAGCGTCCTCTTACCTGCGCGCCCCCGTCCAGGCGCGCGCCCGTCCTACGTTCTCCCTCTCAGCGGCTCCTGGCACCCGCTCCCTGCCGCGCGCACGCCCCCTCCCGCTCTCTCCCTCCAGCGGTGGGCGGCGCTGAGGGGCAGGACAGGTGGACGCACTTCCGGGGGTTAGTATACTTCAGGCGTCCTCGCTGTTAGGAGGTCGCCTGATGATTGTGTAGCTTACTGCACCCTCTGGCCGCTACAGTACACCTGTAGTCCTCCCGTTCTCTGCCTTGATCTCCTCCAGCCCCTCCAGGCTCTCCCTCCCTGCCGTCTTCGGTCTCGTTTCCCCCTCTCTCCAGCCTGTCCAGGCGCTGTTCCCCTGCTATCCTCTGTGTTCCTCTCCCTCTGTCTCCAGTCAGCCCAGGCCAGTCCTCTTGCCGTACCCCCGTATTGTGTTTCCTCTGTGCCTCCGGTCCCTGGCCGTATCTAAGCCCACTGTCTTCCGAGCCCCCTTATGTCCGTGGAGCCGTCCCTCTTGGTTCCGGCTGTCGCGCCTCCGTCCTCTGTGGTCCTGCCCCAAACGATCCCTGTATAGGGGTCGGTCTTCACCTGGCATGCTCGGCCCCGGGGCTCCGGATCCGCGATCCAGAGGGTCCACTCTCTGACGTAGTTTTTACCTAAAAACGTTACAATAAATTGGACGACCAATGGGAAGCTGAACCCTACACCATTCTACCCTCAAACTTTGACAATACCTTATTAGTAAAGATGGAGGAGAAACCTCAACAGCAATATCAAGAGATCATTTGAAATCATGCCCTGATCAGCTAAAAGAAAGAATGGAAAAACAAAATAACATCCAACCCATAGAAGAAGAAAAGGTCAGCACCATACTGGGAGAATTCCCTGCAAATTGGACTAAAGTAAATGATGCTATAGTGGTGACAGTGTTGACATTTCCCCAACTGGTAGTACAAGAAGAAGTGACTCCTGAGAACTCTGAAAATCAAGAAGTTCAGGTAGCAGATGCCATAAAAGCAGTGGAGCCAGTGAACCCTCGCCCTGCCAATGGTAAATCTGTTATACCCATGGTGAGTCTAAGAGTTCGCAGACAATCTTGTATCCCTGTGCCATGCAGAACCACCAGTAGTGTATTCAGTACCTTACACACTACACCAGTAGTTAGCCTCAGACATCCAGTGTTACGCAGGTCTACCCGTACTACACAAGGTATACCACCCATCAGATATCGTATCTAGCTAGGTTTATGTAAATGTTGAAATTGTGTGTGTGTGTGTATATATATATATATATATGTAACTGTTTTCAAGTTTTGTGCCTACAGGTAATCTGTAAGAGTTTCCTTTGGAATTTGCCAGTTTTGTTTTATGGACATTGTACCACAGGACTTGTGTGGTCACCAATTTGTATATAGTTCACAATTTGCCCAGGAATGGACCATGGACATTGATGCTTGGACTTGTCATCATAGGACTGTTTTTGGAGCTTTTGTTTTTTGTACATTTTTCATTTTTCAAATCTTGTAACCTTCATACTGTTTACATGTTTTTCATATGTTTTTCATCAGCCCAGGAGTGCTGACTTGCACTGGGGGGAATGTGGCACCCCCAGGAGTATGGCCGCCACAGTGGCTTTGCATTCCATCAGGGAGGGTAATGCCAGGCTTGGAAGCAGTGAAGGGTCTCTCTCGCAGTTAACCTATACATGCAACACAGTTCCACTCCAGGCCAGCAGGGGGGACTCTGAACCGGATTTGAAGGGAGGAGTGCTCTCTGAGGGCCAAGAGGAAGGAGTGGTCAGTTAGTGTGAGGAGGGCCACATGTGTAGACATGTGGAGAGAAGCTGGAGGTTGAGCTGAGGAAAGAGAGCTCCCTCACAGCGAGAGCGCATGAACTGGAGCCTGGTCTCCACGGTTGTATGGATACTAATGGTCCTGCAACAGACACCAGAGGAGTAGGAGGCTGTAAATGCTCTACCCCCATCTAAGACTCGGAGGCACAACAGCACGGAGTGAGCCATGAGAGGAATAGCGGCTACAGCTGTCTGCCATACGAGGAGTGCTAGTAGAAGAGAATTAGGAGGAACTTCAGTGTAACTCAGTACTAGGAGTACTTCACTCAAGTAAGCGCTAAGAAGGAGACTGCACAGCCCATCTACTGAGAGAGAATCCCTGAGCAGCTTCCAGGCTAGCCTGCTCCAGTACCATCTGTAATCAGGACCCTGGACTGCATTTATCAAGTAAAGGTACAGAAATTGCACCCCGCTGTGTCTTTGTCTGCTTCCTACCCTTCCGGCACTGCTACATCTCCGTGCCAACCACATCTACACTGCCCTGGCACTACAGCTTCACCTGTGGGGAGCTTTTACATCTTTGCTGCAGCATACCATCAATCCCAGTGGATCTGCATGCAACGTCGGCTTAACATCTCACTTGCCGAACACCACAGGTGACGTCACAAACTATTCCATTAACTACATTCCACCATTCAATCTCCCCTAATACTTGGGTGCCCAGGGCCACGGACTGGGTCACCGCTGCTGTGACACATCCCGCTGACACCGGCCCGGTACCGAGAACTCCACAGCTCTGGGAGGGCGACCCATGTACATGCAGATCGTCTGGTTCGGGCTTTCCATGCCAAGTACCCGGGGAAGCCTAGGGGTCCAGAGGCCCCCCGTTGAGAGGGGGCTACTGTCATGATCCCAGTGCAGGTTTTTGAACTGCATGTCAGAGGTTAATGTCTGGAGCTCAGTGCAGGTTTTGACCTGCACACCTGGGGTTAATGATTGTAGCCTCTCTTTGGTTCTGGGAGAGCTTCTAAAACCCCTGCTAAGATCTAATCCCTGTCAGTTATACTTTTGCCTTTGGCCGAGTGTGGTGACCTCTGTGTGCCTGTGCCTGTTCGTGGTTATAGCTTGTTTATATGGTTCTGACCCGGTTCTGTTCCCCGTTGTGAGTTTGCCTGTTGATTCTGTACTGCGCTACCCTCTCTGTGTATGACTCATTGCCTGTGATCTGACTACTCTGTGCTCGCCCCTCTTGTACCTTGCAGCTATCTCTGTGTATCTCTGTGTATGACTCTTTGGCTACGTCCTGACTATCCTCCCTGTCAATGCCCCTTGGTAACTTTGTCTCGCAGTTACCCTGCTAGGAGTTCTCTTGCAGCTCCCAGCTCTCTGGAGTTTAGGCCACGCCCCTAGCAGTGACGTGCTTCAGGTCCTGCTGTTCTGAAGTATGCATCTACTCGGCTGTTGCCCGCTCCACAGGTATCTTTGAGCACAGTTCGCTTTACCCAGGACACGCGCACTGGCTCAGTGAGCAAGTTCAGTGTGGTGTTCCTGACAGAGTAACTTTTCCCAATAGTTTAGATTTATACTTAGATGATTTTTTAAATTTGTTTTTTAATTTTATTTTACTCTTTTTATTGTCTCATTATCAATATCATTATTTTTGTGAAATTAGCAAGATGGAGCTCATATGTTTCTTGAGTCTACAGTAGTCTAATGCACAAGTTTGACTCTTGTGTTGTTGTTCTCACTATCTATAAATTTACAAAAAGATGACACGTTGACTCATAGCTAATTTGTTATGAAATTCCCAAAGATTTGGGATTTGCTGGAACCTCACATTTTTAGGATTCTTTTCTTTTCACACGAATCCAGCAAAATCACAATCAGCCAGCTTGGAAGTGGCTAAAAAATATTACAGATTATTCTTATATGTTGAAGGCCTGTCTTGCTGCCGTAACTTCCCACCAGGTCCTCCGCTCTTCGGATCTTCTGGTGTTTACTAGGTCTCATGTGGTCATGTGGGACATGACACCCCTCAATGACTGTAATGCAAGTTTATTTTACTATTTTTTCTATTTTAGCAGCTTGCTTTCTTACTGAAAGTGCATACGTAAGCCGGCCAATACTGGTGGTGCAATCCTTACAAAAATGTGCTTGTGCTTACCTAATTGATTAGCACTTTGATACCATCGTGGACACAGCCAAGTTTTTCCGTTTCTCCAGCTATGCGGCTCATGCAGGTGTACAGTTTAATTCAATGTAAGACACCTACAGCGCCTCTGCATGCGCAGCACATACAATTCATATAATGATCCGATGAACTTATTACCTGGACTGCGCCACACAGAACAGTTGCACTTGAGCGATTGTTTGAAGACTCCCCTTTTAGACACATCAATGTACTCTGTTTTATCGTATTTTTTTTGGTCCACTGTTTTGGCTTTGCATGTTTTTCTTATAAAAATGTGTACAATATTGGCACTAAATTTTGCACACATTTATATGTACATAGGTGACCATTTTTCTACCAGTTGTACTAGTCTGAAGAAAGAGTTTTATACCCCTTCTAAACATTAAGTTTAAAGTAATTCTGGCACTACATTTGGTAACTCTTTTGACTGGAGTTTTCTGCTACACGCTTCTAAAATGATATCTTTCTGCCTCCTAGATCCATTTGGCTAGCGACTCCAGTGACAAGTGCAGCTCAAAATTGCAAACCTATATGCTAAAATGCTATAGTTATGGTCTAACACAATAACAAAATGTAAAGGTAAGTACATTTAGTTTAGAAAAAGAATGCAACCTTCATTGTTGCCTTTGCTTTTTTCATCTTTTTTACTAATAAGTTATGGAATGCTCCGTATATGTTTCATACCCTTCTCCTGACTGATAACTTTCTACAATGAGATCCCTTTGCTGTGTTGTAAGATATTACAGGCCATGGCTTTTGCTATAAAACATAGCTAAGAAAGATTTTGGTTTGTTTCTCATTTGGATTGGTACAGATTATAAGTGACAATAAGCAGAAAAAAAATTATTACTGGTAATTTTTTTGTGCATGACGAAAACCTGTCACATTGTACATGCATAGGGTATTGTCCCAGAAAAGCCTTGCCTCTATGGTAGAATATTTCTAAACATAAGTCTATCAGAGTCTGTTCAGCAATGCATGAGGATTAAGTACAGACCATTATTCATCTATTTTATTCAGGAGGGAAGTCTTACATGTTCAAAAACATGCCTCCTTCGTTAATCGTCGGTCAATCGTGTCATTGTCCAGGTGATGGTGGGCAGCAGGGTGCTGTTTGTGACCCAAAGATAGTAGCTTGGGTGGTTCAGTTACAAGCCCCCTGGGTGAATCTTCGACAATTGGTGGCAGTCGCTGGGATTTGCGTGGTCTCTCCGATGCCATTCCTTGACATGGTCCATATGCATTTGTACTGCTCCAGTGTGTGGGATATATAAGTTTTTGAAGCAGTTTCAGCCCAGAAACCATGATGAGTAGCCACACATGGATTAGTTCCATACATATACACGTACCGCAGATTAGTCACAGATTTTTCTTTAAATTTGCCAAAGAATTGACTCCTTGTATTGCAGAGGTTTAAATCTTCTGTGAAAAGGTATGTAATAAATTACTGATATAAAACACGCACCATGCTTATTCTGTCTGTATTTTTATTTCTTACAGCATTGATGAGATTTAGTAAAGTCTTAACTACAATGCTGATAGTGTACCTACTCTGGACAAGTGTAAGCAAACAGAACAGCTTTTGTAATTTTGGAGCATAAATTTTAAAGCTTTTAAAGGAACCTATGTATTCAGAAATCACAGCTGCAGAATCGTGTGCACATAACTAGACTTAAAAGGGGTTATCAGGTCACAACACATTGATGGAAAGGTCATCAATATGAAATAAGTGGAGTTTAACATTCGGCATCTCCACTGATCAGCTGTTAATTCCTCCTATGGTCCCCTGATGTAAACATTTTGAATGTAGCTGGCAATCACATGTCCTTTCAACGTGTGACAGCTGCTGCCATGTACTGTTCTTTCGAATAGGAGATATTCTGCCACATATTGGAGCTTCATTCAAAGTATTGACATCCTGGAACTATGGGAGCAAATAACAGCTCATCGGTGGGGGAGCCTATGACACCACTGCCTGCCTCTCTGCATGGCTTCTCATCGCCCACCATGCAGAGACCCCGACGTTCTCACCACCCCAGGCCATGCAGTGAGGTCTTTGTCATCTGCTTGGTGTATGCTGTAAGCTCTGTGTCCTCGGCAGGCTGTGCATGGACACTGGCTGCATGCTTAGGGCGCATGCGGGGGAACTTTCTGATTCTATTGCTGAGAGGCACTGAGTACTTAAAGCACCTCCACCTGTTGAAAGGTGCCTGAGCAACATTCTCTTTCAATATGTTGTGGTGCAGTAACCTCTGTTAAAGCTAGGGGGCGCTGCATATGCGACTCAGAATATGCATGTGGGCATTTCCTTGATGGTGAAACATTGACCGGCATGGGTGTAAATGTCCAGTATGTGTCGTAGAGGTTCTCTGCGCTATAAGCCAAACTAGCGTTGTTATGCTGGGACTTGTAGTCCACGAGTTGTTTATCTATAAGGGCGGCTTATAGGGCTAATCAGAGAGTTGGACGGGATCGGCTAGCCACACATACACTGCCCACATATGGGGGTGGTTTGGGATATATAATGTGACTGAGGTCTGATCACATGGGTGGTGTGTTTGATCCTGAGTGGTCAGAGTGCAAGGTCCTGGAAGGCCTGTGTGTGTTGGAAGTGTCTGGGACTGAACTTCCTGGAAGAACACGTGGAAAGGCCCGGACCTGGTAGAGTCGTCTGTGACGGCTCTGTGTAGGGAAGCTACTGCCCGGCTGTGGCACTGCAACTGTAGACGGCCTAGTGAGCAAGGCACTGTCTGGAACAGTGATCCCAGTGTGACCGCTTCCCTGATAACCCATGAGGGATAAACCGTGAGTAACGCTGACTTGGGTCAGAAGGAGACTTTGTATGCTTTACGTGGTAGCGCTGCATGCATGCTGGACATGGCACAGCCTGTGTGCCCACAGGCCTGAGAGAGCGAAGCTCTGCTATGGACATTAAGAACTCGTCTGTCTGATGTAAGACTGTTTGCTTTGTGTTCCTGTGACATTGGTTTATGAAGGAAATAAACCACACAGACTGTTACTTTAAGCAAAAGTGTTCCTGTGTGCCACAATATTGCAGCCAAGCGAGTTAATCCCCGTCCATTCATTTGGTGGATCTCTACAGTGTGTACTGCCGAGTTGCCAGATCCTCTCCTGTTCCCATCACTCTGGGGGATGAATTACTAGGCCTGAACCCTGTATCTATTCTTTTCTGTTTCCACCACCCTGGAGACTGAATACCCAGGCCTGAACCTTGAATCTGTACCTGTGTCTGTTTTTGTCCGAAGTAGGACTAAATCCTGAACCTATTTGTATCCATATCTGGATCTTCTCTTAAAACCTGCAGTGTTTGAACCTGTTCCTATCCCTCAAACCTGCAGTGTCTGAACCTGTTCCTATCTCTATAACCTGCAGTACCTGAACCTGTTCCTATCCCTAAAACTTCCTGTATCTGAACCTGTTCCTATCCCTAAAACCTGCAATGTCTGAACCCGTATCTATCCCTAAAACCTGCAGTGTATGAATCTGTACCAGTCTCTAGCCTGCAGCACCTAAACCTGTTTCTATCTCTGAAATCAGCAGTGTCTGAATGAGTGTCCATCTCTAATCTGTTGTCGCTGTGCAACATTAGTGATTAGTGACTACACTTGCTACTTCATTGTAAGTACCCTGTGTGAACTTGTCCCAGTCTGTCTTGTCCGTAGCTATCCTTGTATGTGTCCTGTGTGAACCTGACCCTGTCTACTCCTTGTGAACAGAGTCCTGTCTTGCCTGTCCACATCTGCGGTTCCCTGTCTGCACCTGCGATTCAGTACCGCCTTGCCAGAGACTCGGTTCATCCTGATGCTCTCCCTCTCTGTCCTGTCTGAACTGGGTCCTACCTGTTCCTGTATTCCAGTTGTACCTGCCTGTGACCCAGTTCCTCCTGAAGCTGTTCCTGTCTGTCCAGTCTGAACTGGGCCCTACCTGCCTGTCTGTATAACAGTTGTGTATACCAGTACCTTCATATCCCATTGAGGGCTCAGGTGCCGTGTGACCGAGGTCAGTCCTGGTATAGCACCTGGTCACACCTCACCGGGCCCACCTTGGATCGCGGCACCATCAGTTTTGGGGAGGCACTTAGTAGTCCCGCCCCTCCAGGTTCTTCTCCATCTACAGCACTTTAGGGCCACAATACACACGTGTTAAACAGTCCAAGCACAAGTGTAACAGGGCTCAGTCTCAGACACCCACCAATCTCATATTGATGACCCATCCAGTGGAAAGGTCATCAATATGTTGTGGCTAGGCTGCCCCTTTGAAATGTAGGTTATGAAACATAAAGGGTATTTACAGAGATAAAGGATTAGCAAATAAATCAATGGCAAATGTGTACATGTCGTCTGTTCTTGTCTAAACATTAGAACTCGCCTACACAAGTCCTCATTTGCACTGAAAGGACAGTTGAAATTCATCTCTCTAGCATATACTGTATGTTGTCCAAATTTTTTAACCGTTTTCCATGATTCCTCAGATTTGACTTCTAAAGGCACCTATACACAAACTAAAGTTGGCAGAACCCACCAATATTAGCGACAGTCTACCGTGTATGGAGGCCTTTGGACAAAAATGATGCCAGGAGAGAGAAAGTGTAAGGGGGTGAGACAGAATTACCTCCTTGCTTCCTATTTTCTATTTGTCTTTGATTTGTTAATGTTTACATATTGCTAATGTTGATAATGTCTATGATGAATGCTTGCGGTACTGCTACATAGGAACATGTATTACCGCGCGCATATTTGGTAATGCCACGTTTATATATGTGTTACCATGCTTTGGAGACTGCGTTTCTTAGTGTTATACTGTATATAATGTAAAGTGATGTATATTGATATTCATGTACAGTTTAGATTAAGTGCATCTTTTTGGGAACATTAGAGGAGGGCACTTTAGTATATAGTTCTTATACACAGGGTAAGTGTAGTTCTGTTGTGGGCCACTAGATGGGGGCATACTAGTAGGCCTTGTAGGTAGGTACAGTGCCTTGTGAAAGTTTTCGGCCCCCAGGAACTTTTCAATCTTTTCCCACATATCATGCTTCAAACATAAAGATATCAAATGTAAATTTTTGGTGATGAATCAACAACAAGTGGGACACAATTGTGAAGTTGAACGAAATTTATTGGTTATTTTAAATTTTTGTGGAAATTCAAAAACTGAAAAGTGGGGCGTGCAATATTATTCGGCCCATTTAACTTAATACTGCTACTGTTGCGCCACCTTTTGTTGTGACTACAGCTGCAAGTCACTTGGGGTATGTTTGTACATCGAGAGACTGAAATTCTTGCCCATTCTTCCTTGGCAAACAGCTTGAGCTCAGTGAGGTTTGATGGAGATCGTTTGTGAACAGCAGTTTTCAGCTCTTTCCACAGATTCTTGATTGGATTCAGGCCTGGACTTTGACTTGGCCATTCTAACAACTGGATACATTTGTTTGTGAACCATTCCATTGTAGATTTTGCTTTATGTTTGGGATCATTGTCTTGTTGGAAGACAAATCTCCGTCCCAGTCTCAGGTCTTTTGCAGACTCCAACAGGGTTTCTTCAAGAATGGTCCTGTATTTGTCTCCATCCATCTTCCAATCAATTTTAACCATCTTCCATGTCCCGGCTGAAGAAAAGCAGGCCCAAGCCATGATGCTGCCACCACCATGTTTGACAGTGGGGATGGTGTGTTCAGGGTGATGAGCTGTATTGCCTTTACGCCAAACATATCGTTTGGCATTGTTGCCAAAAAGTTTGATTTTGGTTTCATCTGACCAGAGCACCTTCTTCCACATGTTTGGTGTGTCTCCTAGGTAGCTTTTTGCAAACTTTAAATGACACTTCTTATGGATATCTTTGAGAAATGGCTTTCTTCTTGCCACTTTTCCATAAAGGCCAGATTTGTGCAGTGTATGATTGATTGTTGTCCTATGGACAGACTGTTCCACCTCAGCTGTAGATCTCTGCAGTTCATCCAGAGTGATTATGGGCCTCTTGGCTGCATCTCTGATCAGTCTGCTTCTTGTTTGAGATGAAAGTTTAGAGGGACGGCCGGGTCTTGGTAGATTTGCAGTGGTATGATACTCCTTCCATTTCAATATCATCGCTTGCACAGTGCTCCTTGGGATGTTTAAAGTTTTGGAAATAATTTTACATCCAAATCTGGCTTTAAACTTCTCCACAACAGTATCACGGACCTGCCTGTTGTGTTCCTTGGTCTTCATAATGCTCTCTGTGCATCAAACAGAACCCTGAGAGTATCACAGAGCAGGTGCATTTATACTGAGACTTGATTACACACAGGTGGATTATATTTATCATCATTAGTCATTTAGGACAACTCTGGATCATTCAGAGATCCACAATGAACTTCTGGAGTGAGTTTGTTGCACTAAAAGTAAAGGGGCCGAATAATATTGCACGCCCCACTTTTCAGTTTTTGAATTTCCACAAAAATGTAAAATAACCAATAAATTTCGTTCAACTTCACCATTGTGTCCCACTTGTTGTTGATTCTTCACCAAAAATTTACATTTGGTATCTTTATGTTTGACGCATGATATGTGGGAAAAGGTTGAGAAGTTCCTGGGGGCCGAATACTTTCGCAAGGCACTGTTAGTTTATAGGATGTACATAGAGGGTCAAGTGTAGGAGGTGCTGCCGGGTAGTAAGAGTGAAATTTCTAGGAAGTTAGGTCAGACGGGGCCAGGGTGCCGAAGTGTCCACATGGGCTATAGGCCTGGACAGCTCGGCAGCCACGTAACCATTAAAGTGCTGCAGCCCACATCACCCACGGCCACTGTGTGTCATAGCAGTGGTCCAGTGCAGGAAAGGAAAGATGTGGTGACTTATCGCCTGGGCAGATGCTTTTAGGGCAGGAGTCGGTTGGACTGAGGAGATGAAGGAAGTTGGAGCTTCAACGAGTTCGGTACAGACGGGCCGGAGATTTAGAGTCTGGGGCAAAACAGGCAGAAGAAATTGTCATCATGGAGAGGTCAGGCCAGGAAGGAACTGGGGAGCAGTCTAGAACGGTCCAGTCCGGGTGTGTACACGCACAGAAGTGACAACCAAGCAGGGAAAGATGAGGAACCAAGTGAATACCATGAAGTGCCAACTGTGGATGTAACATGTGAAGCATTAAGTAAAGAGAATGTTCAAGTTAACTTGGACTGTGTCTCCATTACTGGGGGTTTCCTGAGGGAGGGACCGTCGTCGCCTGGGAGGTGCCCAGGGAAGTCTGGATTTGGAGATGCAGGTATGCTGAAGAGAAGAATACAGTTTTCTGTAGGTCAGGCACTGGACATCGATGTTACAGTATCGCAGGTCATGACTACAGTCCTGTCCTTCCCTTACAAAGGATCAACGTGCTGGAATTGCAGTGTCTAATCCTTTTCTGCTTACCTGGTAATACAGAACACAAAAGCTCGTGGCCGTGAGAAGCACTCCTGTGTAAGTGGAGACAACAGTTATCAAAACTATGGTCCTGATTCATTACGATTAGTGTTTCATAAGCCAGTCTCAGGCTAAGTGCACACGTACCGGAACTCTCGCGGAAATTACCGCGAGAATTCCGGAATTCCAGTCCGCGGGAAAATCGCATTTTAAATTCCCACGATTTTCCCGCGGAAAAACTAGCATTTTGCAAGCGTATTTAGCTTGCAAAATGCTAGCGCTTTCCAAGCGATCTGTAGCATCGCTTGGAGAACTGATTGACAGGTTGGTCACACTCGTCAAACATAGTGTTTGACAAGTGTGACCAACTTTTTACTACTGAGGCCGCCTATGCGGCATCAATAGTAAAAGATAGAATGTAAAAAAAAAATAAAAATGGTGTTATTCTTACCCTCCGACGTCCCGCGCATCCGTTCCCAGTAATCCTTTGCGAAAATGCCCGCGATGACGTCAGTTCTCGCGGGATCGCGACGTCTCACGGTCATTCGCGATGACGTCGCGCGAATGACCGCGAGACGTCGCGATCCCGCGAGAACGGACGCCATCGCGGGCATTTTTGCAAAGTACTACTGGGAACGAGAGCGTGAAGAGAAGCAGGAAGGCTGCGCGGGACGTCGGAGGGTGAGAATAACAATATTTTTTATTTTTAAATTCTATTTTTTACAGGGATATGGTACCCAAAGCCCGGAGGACAGTCTCCTCTCCTCCGGACCGTGGGTACCATCTGCAAATGTTCTGCTTACTTTCCGCATGGTGTGCACAGCCACATGCGGAAAGTAAGCGGAACAATGCATTCCTATGGGTGCGGGATCGCCGCGATTCCGCAAATTAATGAGCATGCTGCGGTTTTTACCGCGAAGCGATTCCGCCGCGGTAAAAAACGCAGCATTAGTACAGCATTGCGGAATCCCATAGGAATGCATGGGATGCTTATTTTTCGCGTTTTCGCGGCAAAATCGCGCGGTTAAAACTGCCGCGGAAACGCGAAAAAAACGCCACGTGTGAACTCAGCCTTAATGAAGGGCATGCAGAGTCAAATGCTTCTAATTCATTAAAAGGGGCATGCCATTCAATGAATTTGGTGCTTCTTATCAGTGTCATGCGCCTCTGTGCACTTCGCCAGAAGTGTTAATAAAGTCAGTGACTTGAGTAACATTTCTGGGTAAGGTACTCCACAACTTTTGAATAATTTATCGGATGGGCTTCATAACACCCCGTCCCACCCATGCTTCCCCTACTTTGGCAGAGCTGGATGAAACTGGAGTAACAATTCCAAAAGTTCCCTTTTTTCTCAACTTTGAGTTGGGAAAAAAGTTTTCCAACTTTTCTAAGTGTTTTACAGCAGAAATTTTACAAAAACACATTGATGTATCGGGAGCCAAAGCTTCTCTCACAAAAACAAGCCCTCAAAAAACTATAAAAATATGAAAAAATAAAAAATGTATTCTCTTAGAAGAGGGGGAGGAAAAAGAAAAACACACCAAAATGGAAAAACACGTGGTTATGACTGGATTTCACTCACTTAATAAGTTTTGTATTCACTTTGTTTTGCTGTGTTTGCACTGATCTACATTGGGTGAGTCGCCCCATTTGCTTAATACAAAATACACCGTGTGCAGAATTATTAGGCAAGTTGTATTTTAGAGGATTCTTTTTATTATTGAATAACAACTATGTTCTCAATCAACCCAAAAGACTCATAGATATCAAAGCTTAATATTTTTGGAAGTTGGATTGGTTTTTTTTTTAGATTTGGCTATCTTAGGAGGATATCTGTTTGTGCAGGTAACTATTACTGTGCATAATTATTAGGCAACTTAATAAAAAACAAATATATACCCATCTCACTTGTTTATTTTCACCAGGTAAGGCTGGTTTCACACTTGCGTTTTTGCGCTGTTTTTTAGCGCAAAAAACGCATGCGTTTTTTCCCCTATCTTTTACATGGGTGCGCATAGGTGCGCCTACACATGCGTTTGTGCGCGTTTGTATGCGCATGCGTTTTTTTGTAGTGTGCGCTCGGGCGCACAAAATGCATCCTGTTGCATTTTTTGTGCGTCCGACTTGCCCCAAAAAAAGCATGCGCACGCAATACATCTTTTTACAGCCAAATACCCATTATAGTCTATGGGTGCGCATACGTGCGCACGGTAATGCGCATGTATGCGCAAAAAAACATGCTTTTTTTAAAAAAAACGCACCCAAACCCGCAAAAAATGCACACAAATGCGTTTTTTATGTGTGTTTGCACTGCGCACGGTCCACAGCGCAAAAAAACGCAAGTGTGAAAGTAGCCTAAACCAATATAACAACACAAAATGTAGAAATAAACATTTCTGACATTCAAAAACAAAACAAAAAAAATCAGTGACCAATATAGCCACCTTTCTTTATGGTGACACTCAAAAGCCTTCCATCCATAGATTCTGTCAGTTTCTTGATCTGTTTACGATCAACATTGCGTGCTGCAGCCAACACAGCCTCCCAGACACTGTTCTGAGAGGTGTAATGTTTTCACTCCCTGTAGATCTCACATTTTATGAGGGGCCATAGGTTCTCTATGGGGTTCAGATCAGGTGAACAAGGGGGCCATGTCATTATTTTTTCTTCTTTTAGACCTTTACTGGCCAGCCACGCTGTGGAGTATTTGGATGCATGTGATGGAGCATTGTCCTGCATGAAAATCATGTTTTTCTTGAACGATACCGACTTCTTCCTGTACCACTGCTTGAAGAAGGTGTCTTCCAGAAACTGGCAGTAGGTCTGGGAGTTGAGCTTCACTCCATCCTCAACCCGAAAAGGTCCCACAAGTTAATCTTTGATGATACCAGCCCATACCAGTACCCCACCTCCACCTTGCTGGCGTCTGAGTCGGAGTGGAGCTCTCTGCCATTTACTGATCTAGCCTCGGGCCCATCCATCTTGCCCATTAAGATTCGCTCTCATTTCATCAGTCCATAAAACCTTAGAAAAATCAGTCTTAAGATATTTCTTGGCCCAGTCTTGACATTTTATCTTATGTTTCTTGTTGAAAGGTGGTCGTTTTTCAGCCTTCCTTACCTTGGCCATGTCCCTGAGTATGGCACACCTTGTGCTTTTTGATACTCCAGTAACATTGCAGCTCTGAAATATGGCAAAACTGGTGGCAAATGGCATCTTGGCAGCTTCATGCTTGATTTTCCTCAATTCATGGGCAGCTATTTTGCGCCTTTTTTTTATCAACACGCTTCTTGCGACCCTGTTGGATATTTGCCATGAAACGCTTGATTGTTCGGTGATCACGCTTCAAAAGTTTGGCAATTTCAAGATTGCTGCATCCCTCTGCAAGACATCTCGCAATTTTTGACTTTTCAGAGTCCGGCAAATCTCTCTTCTGACCCATTTTGCCAAAGGAAAGGAAGTTGCCTAATAATTAAGCACACCTTATATGGGGTTTTGATGTCATTAGACCACACCCCTCCTCATTACAGAGATGCAAATCACCTGATTTACATAATTGGCAGTTTGCTTTCAAGCCTATACAGCTTGAAGTAGGACAACATGTATAAAAAGGATGATGTGATCAAAATACTCATTTGCCTAATAATTCTGCACACAGTGTATTTATTGTTTGTTTTACTGCCCGCACCACAGTAAATGTCCATTGTTACACAGTAAATACCCATCGTTACATCAAGATTAAATCTGAAAAAAAAAACCACAGGTCTATTGGCAGGTATGAATTTACTATAAGGCCGGCGTCACAGTAGAGAGAAATACGGACGAGTGAGAGGCGCTAAAACCACGCATTGCACTCGGACCAATGTTTCTCTATGGGGCAGCTCCCATTAGCCATGTATTTCTCGGCCGTATTTTACAGGCTGAGAAAATCGCAGCATGCTGCGATTGTCAGCGTATTCCTCCAAAAATACGTCAATGCAAGTCTATGGGGGCGAGAAAAATACGGATTACACACGGACCACACGTGTGACTTGTGAGAAATACGCAAGACTTTTCCAGGTGATAGGAAATGGGCTAAGCCATTATCAGGAAGCTTAGACATGCTAATTAGCTCAAAAAACGCTCCAGACATCCCGGAAGAACGCCTCCACGGAGTCCTGCATCATGTCTACCTACATAAATGTAGAAATGCTTATCGTTCTGGTCCAAGAAAGGCCAGAACTTTGGGACCAGAGGGATGCAAATTATTCCGACCGGGCCTGAAAAGAGGCGGCATGGAGGCGCATCTGTGGACAAATGTTTCCGGATTTTGAAAAACGTCCATGTGAGGAACAGCAACAAATTAGTAAGTTCTCTCATTTATTTAAAATCATATTAACTGCACTAAATAACACGTTTTCCCAGTAGCCCCTAAAATACTATTATGTGTAGTTTTTGCTCATTCTGTGTATTCGAGATTGTTTATAACTGTTAGGGATGGCGGAATGCACTAAATAATAAATAATAGAAAGGGCGTTCGCCGCCCAGGATCCACCGTGCAGAAGTGTTAAACTGCTGCTATGTGATGGCAGACGCACAATATGGCGGTATAATGCACGCGGGTTGAACGTCACACGGTGTGCGCTGGGCGGACTCTGTTAATTCACAGAGACGCCAAAGCATTAAACACAAATGCGGAGCCTGTTGAACTCACAGGTCTCTTCGGATTGCACACATGGTATATGGTCACAGGACTCGGGCCCAAGACACAGGGTCAGTGTCCGTCTAGACCTACCGTGCGTGCGGCGTCGCAATTGCAGATGCCAATAAGTGCTGCTGACTGCAGCGCGGCGACAGACAATGCCGCTGGACGACAATGCCCGGTAGCTGGCACACTGTTGGACGCTAGTAGCGTGGATGATATGCACTGTGGCCTGTAGCTTGCCATTGACTGGCGCTGACTCTATCACTAGGTCCCTATCCACACACGTAATATCAGAGGGAGGGGAATCTTAATGAGTCATTTGCAAGTCCATGCATCCCATCATTCACACAGGTAGTTTTAAATACAAGAGTTAGGACTGTCCCACAAGGGTTGCCGTGACGTGGCGGGAAGGCTTGTACATTATTTTGATCAAAATTATGTTTACTAAATACCCTTATTATTATTATTACCTTTATGCATTATTTGCAGTACATTTTTTACTTTTTAGTTCAGGATATTTGTGTTTTTTGTTTTTTGCTTTCTCTGGTTAATGGTCATGTGTTAATATGCACTCACATTGTGCATACACATTAACTTACTTTTCTCAGTTCAGATTTGATTTTAATTCATTTCATTGTGCATTCAGTGCATATATGGGTGTGACCGCCCTCTTTCTGAGCTGGGAAAGCCATCCAGTCTGGCCTAAGCTGTTACTAGTGGTTCAGCCGCTCGACCCTTATTCACATTCACGCCACTTGGTAAGTGAAAAGGTTTTAAATACTAGAGTAGGGACTGTCCCACAAGGGTTGCCGTGACGTGGCGGGATGGCTTGTACATTATTTTGATATAAATTATGTTTACTAAATACCCTTATTATTATTATTACCTTTATGCATTATTTGCAGTACATTTTTTACTTTTTAGTTCAGGATATTTGTGTTTTTTGTTTTTTGTTTTCACAGGTAGCAACTAGAGTCTATACTAGAGCATGGCTGAGCGGCCATGCGAACCTTTTATAGCCGGGACTTTCCGGAAGCTTCCAGATCTCTGAGATGGACCAATCAGATCTGGAGAAGGACCTGTGCATGTGACTCCCGATCTCCAATGGGAGATCGTCTAGTGATCATGCTCAGTGGGGAGATGACAGGACTTAGCCTCTGGAGTGGTTTGCTGCTGAGCAGCCTGCGTTGCTATTGTTGGCCCAGAGGTGGCAGCAACAGCCAGACCCACAGAGCTGGTCTGGGCAGAGCGTCAGGAACGACGGCACTGCTGAGCAGGCTCCTCTGCGGTCAATGAAAACTGGGAGACCGCTGAATGCAAGGCTCTGGATTCCTGCTGTGCAGTTGCAGGAACCCGACACCTAACAATAACTGACACCTTACTAGGCCACATGACTATGTTTAATGTATATTAAAGTGTTGCTTAAATTTGCACAATTTCCTAATAAATTATTGTGTGACATTGCTGTGGAAGATGCGATGAGACGTTGGCGCAGCATCCGTGTCCAACACAGCCAGGAACGTTAGCAGCGGGCCAGGAGAGGGGATGCAGCGCTGACCAAGCGGAAATATATCTATTACGACCGGCTGGCATTTCTGGCTTCCATTCTGGATCTCAGACAGTACATACATCACACATTACACATATGGTGTTTAGGGTCATATCTCCAAATTTTTTTTTTTTCACATTTCATAACAGAACTCAGTCCAACCTCACTGAGAGGGAGACAGGGTCGGATTCTGAGGCCATTATAGATCCGGTCGGGGGAGGTGAAGAGGTGGCTGGCCCATCTTCTGAGTCTTCCAGCTGCATCCCCCAAGCTCCACCTGCACCAGAACCAGCACCTGCACCAGTACCTGTACCAGTACCTGTACCAGCAAATGCATCAGCACCCGGCAGCCTTGAGGACCAGGGAAACAGCAGCAGCCTTATTGTGCGTCTTGAGGCCTCCCCCCAGCCTGCTGTCATATCCCGCCGTGGCCGACGAAGGTGAGAGATCCCTGCCTCTGATATCAGGAGGCATGTTAACACGGGGGTGCTCAATTACCTGTCCAGGGCTGCCCAGGATGAGGGTGAGGAGACATATTCCCACAGCCTGACCCAGTACCTTCGTCCCCTACCGCGTGAGGAGAGGCTACGTGTGCGAGGATCCATACAGATCCTCATTAGAGTTGAGCGATACCGTCCGATACTTCAAAGTATCGGATCGGAATGGATCGGCCGATCTTTAAAAAAAGTATCGGTATCGCCGATTCCGATACCGGAAGTCCCATTCAAGTCTATGGGACTTCCGGTATCGGAATAATAAAAACCCTGTTTTTGCCTTGTACAGCCTCTCTGCGGTCTGTACGGGCCTTTCGGGGGGCTGTGCCGGCCTGCCAGGGGGTCTGTGCAGCCTCCGGTGGTCTGTGCCGGCCTGCCGGGGGGCTGTGCAGGCTCCGGTGGGCTGTGCCGGCCTGCCGGGGGGCTGTGCCGGCCTGCCGGGGGGCTGTGCCGGCCTGCCGGGGGGCTGTGCAGGCTCCGGGGGGCTGTGCCGGCCTGCCGGGGGGCTGTGCCGGCCTGCCGGTGGTCTGTGCAGGCTCCGGGGGGCTGTGCCGGCCTGCCGGGGGGCTGTGCCGGCCTGCCGGTGGTCTGTGCAGGCTTCGGGGGTCTGTGCAGGCATCGTCCGATGGGACTACAAGTCCCATCGGGCGATGCCTGCTACCATGACAGTGATTGACACATTAGCCAATGATGGGACAGTAGTAGTCCCATCATCCGGCTAATGTGTTAAATGTTAAAAAAAAAAAAAAAAAAAAATTACATGCTACATACATGCTACATACATACAACATGCATACTACATACATGCTACATTCATACTACATAAATACTACATGCAACATACATACTACATACATACTACATGCATGCTACATACATACTGCATGCTACATACATACTACATGCTACATACATACTACATGCATGCTACATACATACCACATACATGCTACATACATACTACATACATACTACATGCATGCTACATGCATGCTACATGCTACATACATAACACATATATACTACATGCATGCTACATACATACTACATGCTACATACATACCACATACATACTACATGCATGCTACATACATACTACATGCATGCTACATACATACTACATGCTACATACTACATATATACTACATGCATGCTACATACATACTACATGCTACATACATACTACATATATACTACATGCATGCTACATACATACTACATGCTACATACATACTACATATATACTACATGCATGCTACATACATACTACATGCTACATACATACTACATATATACTACATGCATGCTACATACTACATGCTACATACATACTACATATATACTACATGCATGCTACATACTACATGCTACATACATACTACATATATACTACATGCATGCTACATACATACTACATGCTACATACATACTACATATATACTACATGCATGCTACATACTACATGCTACATACATACTACATATATACTACATGCATGCTACATACATACTACATACATACTACATGCATGCTACATACATACTACATGCTACATACATACCACATACATACTACATATATACTACATGCATGCTACATACATACTGCATGCTACATGCATGCTACATACATACTACATACATACTACATGCTACATACATACCACATATATACTACATACATACAATACATTCATACAATACATACATAGACATACAGTACATATAACATAGAGTAACATACTTACCAATACTTGTCACATTGTTCCCCGAAGCCATTGTCTTTTCCGTAATAAATATTAACATAACAAACCACAAAAATACTCACCCACGATCCGAAGCAGTCCACGAGTGTGTCCCACGACGATCTTGGGTAGAGAACGGCAGCATCAGCTGTTGCTGCCGTTCTCTACGGGCTGCAGGAATCCAATGACGGAAGGTAGGTATCCTTCCGCACTGTATTCCTCCGCCACTTAAAAAAAAAAAAAAAAGTCCCTAGTCTCACTTTATGCCATTGCTGTGTGGGAATTTCCCACGCAGCAATGGCATAAAGTGAGACTAGGGACTTTTTTTTTAAGTGGCGGAGGAATACATTGCGGAAGGATACCTACCTTCCGTCATTGGATTCCTGCAGCCCGTAGAGAACGGCAGCATCATCTGATGCTGCAGTTCTCTACCCAAGATCGTCGTGGGACACACTCGTGGACTGCTTCGGATCGTGGGTGAGTATTTTTGTGGTTTGTTATGTTAATATTTATTCCGGAAAAGACAATGGCTTCGGGGAACAATGTGACAAGTATTGGTAAGTATGTTACTCTATGTTATATGTACTGTATGTCTATGTATGTATTGTATGAATGTATTGTATGTATGTAGTATATATGTGGTATGTATGTAGCATGTAGTATGTATGTAGTATGTATGTAGCATGCATGTAGCATGCAGTATGTATGTAGCATGCATGTAGTATATATGTAGTATGTATGTAGCATGCATGTAGTATATATGTAGTATGTATGTAGCATGTAGCATGTATGTAGTATGTATGTGGTATGTATGTAGCATGTAGTATGTATGTAGCATGCATGTAGTATGTATGTAGTATGTATGTAGTATGTATGTGGTATGTATGTAGCATGTAGTATGTATGTAGCATGCATGTAGCATGCATGTAGTATGTATGTAGCATGCATGTAGTATGTATGTAGTATGTATGTAGTATGCATGTAGTATGTATGTAGTATGTATGTAGTATGTATGTAGTATATATGTAGTATGTATGTAGCATGTAGCATGTATGTAGTATGTATGTGGTATGTATGTAGCATGTAGTATGTATGTAGCATGCATGTAGTATATATGTAGTATGTATGTAGCATGTAGTATGTATGTAGCATGCATGTAGCATGCATGTAGTATGTATGTAGCATGTAGTATGTATGTAGTATGCATGTAGTATGTATGTAGTATGTATGTAGTATGTATGTAGTATGCAGTATGTATGTAGCATGTATGTAGCATGTATGTAGTATATATGTAGTATGTATGTAGCATGTAGTATGTATGTAGCATGTAGTATGTATGTAGCATGCATGTAGTATATATGTAGTATGTATGTAGTATGTATGTAGCATGCATGTAGTATATATGTAGTATGTATGTAGTATATATGTAGTATGTATGTAGCATGTAGTATGTATGTAGCATGTAGTATGTAGTATGTATGTAGTATGTATGTAGTATTTTTTTTTTTTTTTTTTAACATTTAACACATTAGCCGGATGATGGGACTACTACTGTCCCATCATTGGCTAATGTGTCAATCACTGTCATGGTAGCAGGCATCGCCAGATGGGACTTGTAGTTCCATCGGACGATGCTTGCACAGACCCCCGGACATCAGCACAGCCCCCCGGCAGGCCGGTACAGACCCCCACAGGGTGCACAGACCACCGGCAGGCCGGCACAGCCCCCCGGCAGGCCGGTACAGACCCCCACAGGGTGCACAGACCACCGGCAGGCCGGCACAGCCCCCCGGCAGGCTGGTACAGACCCCGGGCAGTCCACACAGCCCCCCGGCAGGCCGGCACAGCCCCCCGGCAGGCCGGCAGAGACCCCCGGAACGCCCAAAATGACGGCGCATCATGATGCGCACACACCGCGCATCATGATGACGTCAGGCTGTCAATCATTTTGAACTTCCGATTCCGATGCCGAATTCCGATATTGAAAAAATATCGGAAGTCGGTATCGGAATTCCGATACAGCAAGTATCGGCCGATACCCGATACTTGCGGTATCGGAATGCTCAACACTAATCCTCATTGATGCATGCACACACCCAAATATGAGGTATTTGAGTTTTTGGAGTGGTGGCAGCTGTCACCCTGTAACCTGCTCTGAGTTTCCCCCAACCCAGAAGTGCATGCTCAACATGGATCTGAGGCACCTCCTACACGGTTTCCTACACCTCACCCCATTCCCCCCCAACCCAACCTTGGCCACCACAGGCCCAAATGGCAGCCTATAACCCACCTGCCCAATATGGCCACTTGTTCAGATCCAGTGTTGGAGGCTGGTCCCAACCTGGCTTTGGGTGACATGGCCATATTGGGGGGTATGACTCACGTGGCTACCAGAATCCCCAGGAGTATCATCTCCACTATCCCTCTGGCCACTTCTCAACTCAGCAACATGATCCTGGCCACATCACACATCATGGCCAAGATTATGCACCCACACAGGGTGAAGGCCAAGTTGGCCACCAAACCCAGCACCAAAGTGAGGCTAGACTCCCGCCATCACCACCCCCACCCTACCACAATTTGTAAAAAAGATTTTGTGTGATTTTGCTTTTGCAAATTTCTGTTTATGTACAAATATGGAAAAAAGGTATGCCCAAATTTGTATGGGCACAAAAGCCATATGACTGTAATATGGTTTTTGGTATCAAAATATTTATTTTGTCTGGATCAAAAGTTAAAAAATGCCAAGTTTGGTCTCTTATTGAATTCATAACTTGAAGCTCAAAAATAGAAAATATTTTAGATAATGTAACTGAAAACACACACCAACTTAAAGAACAAAATGATATTTATATCCACAAAAATTTGAAAATTACAACATAGATACAGCATGCTCTTGCCAGGGAGTAGCACCCTGAGGTGTTACCAAATAATTTGTGTAAACATCACGGTGAGGGATCATATGAGATCTAGGCCTACCCACATTGCCCAACACACCTTCAGGACCATCAAATGAGGAGCAATCATGAATTTGGGTGAAGTTATGTAGGACCACACATGCTTTTATGACCTCATTAACATTTGCTTCACTCAGATGAATGGCTGACTGGAGGACCCGCCATTTGGCACAAAGAATGCCAAATGCGCACTCCACCAGTCGTCGTGTGCGTGAAAGGCGCAAGTTAAGGATTCTGCGCCTGTGGTCCAGGTTTCGACGGGGATATGGCCTCATTACATGACGGGTTAATTGAAAGGCCTCATCTGCAACAAGGACATAAGGCACAGAATCTTGTTTGGAGCCTGGAAGCTGACATGGTGGTTGTCATGATCCATGCTGGATCAGGACTGATAAAAAGCACAGGTAACCTTTTTTTTTCTTAAGCTGTGCTTAAGTTTGGTTTTTGCCCCCGGTGGCCATTAGGATTATTGCACTGTGGTGTCGTTTGTTCTAAGTTTGCCCCCGGTGGTGGTGAGCGTCATTGCACTCTGGTTTCTTTAGTTAAGTGCACATGATTATAATGCAGGTGTGATTGCTCTGGCTCTGCGATAAAAGAGTCACAGGTGTTGCAATCAGTGTTGGTGATAGTGTTCATTTCAACCATCCTTGGTGGAGGAAGGAGCTGGAGAGCGTTCCTTGCAGCACTGTCTTAGCCCTGGTGTGGAAGAAGTCAGAGGGGATTTCCTTGTCGCTCTGACAGAGCTTGGTGGCAGCTATTCAGGAGGAGAGCTGCATTATGGTGGTGGACTCTGTTGCCAGGAGCAAGTGCAACAGAGTAAAGCTAAATGGTGTTTCCCTGTTTGTGTTTTTCCTTAGTGTGTATTAGTACAGCGGTGGGGCCAGTGCCTGCGCCACCCAGCTCCCTAGCAAGGGATAGGTGTAGGGTATGCTAGGGCGACAGGTTCCTGATCGGCGCCTGGTGTGGAACCGGCATAGGGAACGTTAGGAGTGTTAGGGACACTGATTCAGGGGAGTGCAGGAGGTCTCCACATCCCCTTTCCCTATCACAGGGCCCACCGTTGTAACAGTTTCCCCTTTCCCTGTGTCCTGTTGTTGTAGTACCGGCCAGCTGGCCGTGTCACATAGGACAATATCACGTGCCGCGTCTTGTAGTTTCAGTTACCGGCCTGCGGGTCGCGTCACACAGGACGGGTCATCGTGACAGTGGTGGTAGGTCCAACTGGTTATTGCGCAGCTGCCAATCAATAATGGAAGAATTGAAGACTCTAGAGTCTCCAGTTCTTCCATATGTCCCAATATCTACCATTATAAACCTGTAGTGACTGTCGACCAGAGCCGACAAAGCTACAGAAAAATATTGATTATAATTATAGAATTGGGACCCTGAGTTTGGCGGCTTACGCACATGGATGTGCTTCCCATCCAGGGTTCCAATACAATTGGGAAATTGGCAGTGCTCCTCAAATCCCCAGGCAATCCGCAATCAGTCTTCTATCTTGGGCTCAGGCATGACCACTTGATGAAGTCGTGACCAGATTTCGGAACAGATAGACCGGACTATACCTGATATTGTAGATTTTCCAATCAAAAATTCATGATGGAGTGATGCATATGACAGACCAGTTGTGAGGAAGCTAAAACAAAAACATTTTTGACAAAAAATAAATTAAATCATGTTCAAGGTTTAAAACAAATCATATTGCTCACACTAACAGTGTGTAACTTACAAGCCAGGCAATCCCAACATTAAAATATTTACAATGGCTATGTGATTTTTGCAAAAATAAAGATTATTATTACTAAGAGTATAGATTTGGGATATATTAAGAAGGAAAAAAAACGAAACTGGTAACCAGAACTTTACTACATTTAGAGAAACATCATCAATATAGAGGATGAGGAGGAATACATACCGTAACGTAAGGAGAAGGTGCTCCTCAGCAGATATACATTTGCGCATCCTGGTGTCCTGAAAGGTGATCCCAGGGAGCACTGTCTCCAACAAAACATCAAAGGTGGCAAGGCTCATGTGACAATATTGGTAAAACGTGTCGGGATGGGTCCGCAGAGATGCATAGAGATGGTGGAAATGGCCTTTAGTGAGGCATTGCCTCAAAAGCGGATGGACCCACATACATCTCTTCTCGGATCCACAATCACAGGGTATGGCTGACCAAAGTGGCAGGACAAAACCCAGTTGTAAATCACCCGCTCAGTTGGGGTGAACCTGAGTCGGTCTGACATGTTGCCAACAAACCACCAATATACCAACACAAGCACAGCACCAAAATAATAATAATAATAAATTTAATTTCTATAGCGCTGACATTCCGCAGCACTTTACATTTCAGAGGGGACTTGTACAGACAATAGACATTACAGCATAACAATAATCACATAGATCATAACAGATACAAAGAGAAATGAGGGCCCTGCTCGCAAGGTTACAATCTATGAGGAAAAAAGGGAGACACGAAAGGTGGGTGGTAACAGTTGCCCTGATTGTATGGGCCAGCCATAATGTTAAGTGTGTAACAGTACAGATGCAGAGGGCTAATGGATGCATAAAGCATGTGGGAACATGATGCGGGGAACCTGGTTATGGTAAAAACTTTTGGCTGTGCCACATAGGGATAGATTAGGTTAATGTGTTGAGGCGGTAGGCCAGTCTGAATAAATGAGTTTTCAGGGCACACTTAAAATTGTGGGGATTGGGGACTAATCGCATTGACCTGGGAAGTGCATTCCAAAGAATTGGCGCAGCACATGTATAGTCTTGGAGACGGGAGTGGGAGGTTCTGATTATTGAGGATGCTAACCTCAGGTCATCAGCAGAACGGAGGGCGCGGGTAGGATGGTATACTGAAACAAGGGAGGAGATGTAGGGTGGTGCTGAGCCATGAAGAGCTTTGTGGGTGAGGGTAATAAGTTTGTACTGGATTCTGGAGTGGATGGGTAGCCAGTGTAATGACTGGCACAAGGTAGAGGCATCGGTGTAACGATTGGTGAGGAATATGATCCTGCAGCAGCATTCAAGACAGATTGGAGGGGGGAGAGTTTGGCAAGAGGGAGACCGATTAGAAGAGAGTTACAATAGTCAAGACGAGAATGAATAAGAGAAACAGTAAGCGTTTTTGCGGAGTCAAAATTGAGAAAAGGTCGAATTTTAGAAATGTTTTTGAGGTGCAGATAACAAGAGCGAGCCAGTGATCATATGTGGGGGACAAAGGAAAGCTCGGAGTCAAGTATGACGCCCAAGACAGCGGGCATGTTGCTGGGGAGTAATAGTGGAACCACACACGGAAATGGCAATGTCGGGTATAGGTACATTAGTAGCGGGAGGAAACACAAGGAGTTCAGTCTTTGACAGGTTCAGTTTCAGATATAATGAGGACATGATGTTAGACACAGCGTTTAGACAATCGCCGGTGTTTTCTAGAAAGGCTGGCGTGATGTCAGGAGAAGAAGCATATAATTGGGTGTCGACAGCATAGAGATGGTACTGGAAACAAAATCTACTGATTGTTTGACCAATAGGGGCAGTATACAAAGAGAAGAGGAGGGGGCCTAGGACTGATCCTTGAGGAACCCCAACAGTAAGGGGAAGATGAGAGGAGGAGGAGCCAGCAAAAGATACAGTAAAGGAGCAGTCAGAGAGATAGGAGGAGAACCAGGAGAGAACGGTGTCCTTGAGGCGAATGGAATGTAGCATAGTGAGGAGGAGCTGATGATCCACAGTGTTGAATGCTGCAGAGAGATCCAAGAGAATTAGCATGGAGTAATGACCATTTGATTTAGCTGTTAGTAGATCATTAGAGAGTTTACTGAGGGCAGTTTCAGTAGAGTGAAAAGAGCGGAAACCGGATTGGAGAGGGTCGAGAAGAGAGTTATCAAAGAGATAGCGGATAAGACGGGAGTGGACCAGGCGTTCCAGGAGTTTAGAGATGAAGGGAAGATTAGAGACAGGTCTATAGTTAGCGGCACAGTTTTGGTCGAGGGATGGTTTTTTAAGTAGGGGATGTATGACGGCATGCTTAAATGAGGAGGGAAAGATACCAGAAGAGAGAGAGGTTAAATATTTTAGTTAGGTGAGGGATGACAGCAGGGGAAAGGGGCTGGAGTAGATGTGACGGAAATGGGTCACTGGTGCAAGTGGTTGGGCGAGAAGATGCAAGGAGCCTGCTTACTTTTTCTTCTGTGACTGGTTCAAAAGCAGAGAGTGAGCTAGATGCAGTGGGGAAGGGAGGACAGTGCATGGTATGAGGTGATTGGGAGATAATTTCCTGTCGGATCTGGTCAATTTTTTCTTTGAAGTAATAGGCCAGATCGTCAGCTTGAAGCTCCGTGGTTGGGGCCTGTACTCTTGGGTTGAGTAGAGAATGAAAAGTGTCAAAGAGACGTTTAGGGTTATTGGACAGTGAGGTGATGAGGGTGTTGAAATAGGTTTGTTTGGCCAGATTGGAGGCTGCCACCTGTTGTTGAGGCAATAAATAGGGTTACTGATGATGAATTAAATTATTTTCAGGCCTCAAAACTGTTAAATATCCATTTTGCAAGGTTGCGAGAAAATAACGCTATACGGATGCCATACGCATGCTTACATGCGCAAAAAACACAGCCTCGCCTTGCCAACGGATGACATACGGATCACTGTTCAGGGAACATTTCTGCGTATTCCGACCATAAAATAAGGTTTGTATTTTTATACGTTGTGCCTGACTCCAGCCTAAGGGTCAAATCCCTTTTTTCTGTTTCTGTTCATCAAAGTTATTGTAATGACTAGTGTTGAGCTTTCCGATACCGCAAGTATCGGGTATCGGACGATATTTGCTGTATCGGAATTCCGATACTGACTTCCGATACTTTTTTCATATCGGATACCGGAATCGGAAGTTCCCATAATGCTATCAGCCCGTTCGCTTTGATTCAGCCAATGGGAATCCTCAGAAGTGTGGGTACATCCTGTTAGGCATGTAGGCATGTTAACTATTGGCATGGCTGTGATTGGCTGCTGAAATGATGTCATGATGCACTATAAAAGCCACTGCCGCCGCCATTTCTGGTCACTCTGCTGTGAATTCAGTTAGGGACAGGCTGCTGTTGAAGACTGTGAAGGACAGTTAGAAATAGCGATTCTCAAAACAATATTGTGCTTTACCCAGGCTACATAAACCACCACTGTAGCTTGCTTTTCCCTAGCAGCAGTGTTCACAGCTGTCTGCAAGGGCTGTGTGAGTGCAGCTCACGCTGTGGAGTGGGTCCTGCAGCCACGTCTGGTTGTAGGCCGCCCAGCGTGCCTCACTGCTACCTCGTACATATTTTTCTTTTTGAGCTGCTTATTTTAAAAAAATTCTATCTAGTGTGCTTCCATCCGTATCCATATATGTTAGTTGCAAACACTAGTAGTAGACAGCGGAGCCTTTCTGCAGCCTGTCAGTGCTAGTGCCCACTTAGCTGCACTGTTCACGGCTGTCTGAGAGGTCTCTGACTGTGTGTGAGTGCAGCTCACGCTGAGTAGTGTGTCCTGCAGCTACGTCTGGTTGTAGGCTGGTCAGAGTGCGTCACTGCCTCACACATATATTTCTTTAATTGCAGCTCATTTTTTCTTCTCCTATTAGTGTGCATCCATCCATATCCATCTACATTGGTTGGTTGCAAACACTATATAGGAGTAGATAGAGGAGCCTTTTTTCTGGCTTGTGCCCTTCAGCTGCAGCCAGATTAGTATTACCCAATTTTTTTGGAGCTTCATCTTTTGCATTGTAGGTTACCTGCCTGCATTGTAATAGCTCCAGAAAGTTGGTGATACTCTGACTTTCAAATCTTTGGTCACATCCTTTTAATTTTTTTTCCCCCCAAAAAAACAACAAAGTTCACCAAACACTAAATTTGAAAGTTGTGTAGGCCACATTATCTCCTATTAAAGTGTAGTCGACACACACACTTCATAAAATTAGTGTTTCTTATACCTGTAACCAGCTGTTCAGGAATAAGCACACTAAGGCCCCCCTTTGTACTTTTCTGCCTATCTTTCCCAGTCTAGCAAGATGAAGAAGGCAGGGAGTAAGGCACGTGGCCATGGGCATGGATTTCCAGCAGGGCGAGGACGTGGGGATTCTGCAGGGAGAGGAAGTGGGGATTCTGCAGGGAGAGGAAGTGGGGATTCTGTGCCTGCTGTTGGCACCAGTGAGTCAGCATCCCCCAGTTTCATCAGGCAACAGTCCTTTATGCGCAGCTTTGTAAGACCTCACCGTACCCCACTGCTGCGGGAGGAACAAATTGAAGCCGTTGTCAGATGGATGGCAGCTAACGCATTGACTTCAATTACTTCCACATCCTCTCAGGGCCAGAGCACCGAAGAGCAACCATCTGTCTCTTCACCACCTGCCAAAGTGCCCAGGCAGTCAGAGAGCCCTGGACAGGAGCCATCACAGTCTCTATTTCTGTTCTCGGAATCTGTTGGTTTGGAAAGAGGGGGCCAGCCAAGCAGCATTCCAGAATGTGAAGAAGAGGGAGTATGCAGTGATGCGCAACTTCTTTGTCCCTCTGAATCTGAAGAGGCGGGTGGGCCAGTGCCTATGGTCAGCACACCTCAGTACGCATCAGATGATGACGAGATTCAGTTACCACTTTCTGGTGCATACGGTGCTGGCGAGACAACCCAGGAGAAGCAGGTGTTTGAAGAGGGGAGTGTAGATGATGAGGTCCTTGACCCATCATGGCGTGAGGAACAGGAAGGTGGTGGGAGCAGTTCTGAGGAAGAGATTCCCCGAACGGCCAAAACCGGAGGGAGAGGGAGGGGGCAGACTTGGTTGCCTGTAGCCTCAACTTCGTCACCCGTTAGGAGCATTCCACTTTCACAAGGCAAAAAGGGCGCTCCCAAGACTTGCAGTGCGTGGTCCTTTTTTGACACAGTTGCAGATGACATTTGCTTTGTCAAATGCAAGCTGTGTCATCAGAGAATAAAAAGAGGGAAAAATGTCAGCAACCTCAATACCACTAATATGTGGAAACATGTGCGGACCAAGCACGAGGTGGAGTTACACAGACACACTGAAGATGTAGGCCAACATACAGCACCACCTACCACCTCTTCAGCTCGTGTTGGGGCCTCTTCCTCCAGCTCACACACAGCTGGTTCGGCTTCCTCACAGGATCGCCAAGGAAGAACCTCTGACACTGTTGTCCGGAGACCCACAGCACCACGTTCCCAGTCATCCTCACACTCCCAGGCCACTCGGCAGCCATCGGTAGCACAGGCATGGGAGAAAAGGCGGCCATACTCGGCAAACCATCCCCGAGCACAGGCTCTGAATGCTGGCATTGCCAAACTACTGGCCCTTGAAATGCTGTCATTCAGGCTGGTGGAGACTGACACCTTCCGGGACTTCATGGCATTGGCAGTCCCACAATACACTGTGCCCAGCCGCTTTTATTTCAGCAGGCGAGCCGTCCCTGCCCTGCAGAAACATGTGGAGGCAAACATAAAACATGCGCTACTAAACGCCGTCAGTAGCAAGGTCCATCTGACCACCGATGCGTGGACCAGTAACCATGGACAGGGACGATACCTTTCCCTCACTGCCCATTGGGTCAATGTTGTGGAGCCGGGTACAGATCTGGAGAGTGGCGCTCTACGTGTTCTGCCAACTCCACAGATTGCAGGAATCCAGTCTGTACACATTGACTCCTCCTCCTACTCCAGTTCCTCTGAAACAGCGCAGCAGGAACCTGTTACGACCGATATGAGCACAGCCGTGGCCAAACGTCAATAGGCCATACTGAAATTAAGTTCATTGGGGAATCGAAGCCACACAGCACAGGAGCTCTGGAATGCCATCAAGCAGGAGAGCGACGTGTGGTTTCTGCCAGCAAATCTCCAGCCGGGTTTGGTAGTGTGTGACAATGGCCGAAATCTGGTGGCAGCTCTTGGCCTTGGCAACCTCACTCACATCCCATGTCTGGCACATGTGCTCAACTTGGTCGTGCAGAGCTTTCTGAGGGACTGTCTGGATCTTGATGCACTGCTGCACAAGGTCCGCATAGAGTGTGCTCACTTGCGGCGTTCCAGCACGGCAAGATCGCGCCTTACTGCTCTGCAGCGCCGATTACGCCTTCTGGAACATTGCATCATATGTGACCTACCCACCAGGTGGAATTCAACATTACATATGTTGGAGGGGTGTGTGAGCAGCAGGCAGCAGTCATGGAGTACCAGCTGCATCAGGCGCAAACAAGTCGCAATGTGCGCCGGTCACACTTCAGCACCACTGAGTGGGCCTCTATGAAGGACATCTGCTTCGTTTTGCGTGCCTTTGATGATTCCACGCGGATGGCGAGTGCAGATGATGCACTAGTCAGCATGACTGTCCCCCTTCTCTGCATGCTTCAAAAAACACTGCAAGCACTAAGGGATGAGGTTTTGGAAGAGGTGGAGGATGAGGAGTCCCAAATACCATCTGCTTCTGGACAGTCTGCGCTACGTGCTTCCTCACAAAGGCCTAGGCAGGGGACACTTTGTGAGGAGGATGAGGAGGAGTCGATGGAGGAGGAAGACATCTCTCCACAGGAGGGAGGTACACAAAGCTCTAGTCAGTATGTACAGCGAGGGTGGGGTGATGCAGAGCAGGCAGAGATCACGCCTCAAGCAGGGGACAGCGGTTCTTTGGCAGTTGGGAGTCTGCAGCACATGGTTGACTTCATGCTGCAGTGCCTGAGAAACGACCGCCGCATCGCCCACATTCTGTACACGGCAGATTATTGGGTGTACACCCTCCTAGATCCTCGCTACCGGGACAACTTGCAAACCCTCATACCAACGTTGAACCGGGAACATAAACTGCGGGAGTACCAAGACACACTGGTGCAGTCCATCATGTTTTCCATTCCACCCGACAGCAGTGGTGCTAGTGCTTTACAAAGCACCTCTGTGCGTCGACCCAGTGGAGGAAACTCGGCACAAAGAGGGAGCAGAGGCAACGTCTCAGCACAAGGCAAGACCACTATGGCCCAAATGTGGCAAAGTTTTGTGTGTCCACCACAATTGTCTACACCATCACTGACGGCTCCAGTCAACAGGAGGCAACGTTTCCGTCAGATGGTGACAGACTACATGTCTTGCCCTGTGAGTGTACTCCCAGATGGCTGTTCCCCCTTCAAGTTTTGGGTCTCTAAGCTGGATACATGGCCAGAGCTTAGCCAGTATGCATTGGAGGTGCTGGCTTGCCCTGCTGCCAGTGTATTATCGGAACTCGTCTTTAGTGCCGCAGGTGGTGTACTAACAGACCGTCGCACGCGACTTTCTTCCGATAATGTCGACCGGCTTACTTTTCTGAAAATGAACAAGGCCTGGATCTCCCCAGAACTTGCCAGTCCTCTTCCAGACTAAATAATTGGTTGGCAACTGTATCCGGGTCTCCTGTTGTGTTCATGTTTCTACCACCTGAACTATAATCCCTGGGCTTCAACACAGCCAGTTGTTGCTCAGATGTGTCGTCTGCACAGAGAAAAACACTAGCTCCTGTGTTAGTGGGGTTCAGTAACGCCAGCTGCTCCCCTGCTGTGTGGACGGCAAAGTCTCCTGCTCCATCCACATTCAAACTACTACTGATTTTTAACCCTGCTCCACATAGGCCTCTGGCTCCACTGTCTCTAGTATTTCCCCTGGTCTCCAACCCCGCCAGTGACAGCTCTTAAGTTGCATCTGCATAATCCACACTTGTTCCAGTGTTACTTGGGCTCAGTCCCGTCAGTTGATCCCCTGATGTGTGTCCGGCAAGTTCTCCTGCTCTGTCCACATTCTCATTACTAGTAGTGTGAATGAGGACAGAGCAGGAGACCTTACCGGACACACATCAGTGGATCAACTGAGGGACTGAGCCCAAGCAACACAGGAACAAGTGTGGATTGTGCTGACACCACTTCAGAGCTGTCACTGGCGGGGTTGGAGGCCAGGGGAAATACTAGAGACAGTGGAGCCGGAGGCCATAGTTGAGCACGGTTACAATCAGTTGTAGTCTACTTCCTCTATAAAACGTGCTGCAAGTTGGCCTCAGCCAGCTCCATGCCTCATCCTGGGCTCCAACAACGTCAGTTGGTGTTCAGAAGTGCCGTCTTCACAGAGAAAAACACACTAGCTCCTGTGTTAGTGGGGTTCAGTAACGTCAGCTGTTCCCCTGCTGTGTGGACGGCAATGTCTCCTGCTGCCTCCACATTCAAAAAACAGCAGGCCTCCTCCTGGGCTCCAACAACGCCAGTTCATGTTCAGAAGTGCCGTCTTCACAGAGAAAAACACAATAGCTCCTGTGTTAGTGGGGTTCAGTAATGCCAGCTGTTCCCCTGCTGTGTAGACGGCAAAGTCTCCTGCTGCCTCCACATGCCAACACCATCAGGCCTCAGCCTGCTCCATGCCTCATCCTGGGCTCCAACAACGCCAGTTGGTGTTCAGAAGTGCCGTCTTCACAGAGAAAAACACACTAGCTCCTGTGTTAGTGAGGTTCAGTAATGCCAGCTGTTCCCCTGCTGTGTAGACGGCAAAGTCTCCTGCTGCCTCCACATGCCAACACCATCGGGCCTCAGCCTGCTCCATGCCTCATCCTGGGCTCCAACAATGCCAGTTGGTGTTCAGAAGTGCCGTCTTCACAGAGAAAAACACACTAGCTCCTGTGTTAGTGGGGTTCAGTAATGCCAGCTGTTCCCCTGCTGTGTAGACGGCAAAGTCTCCTGCTGCCTCCACATGCCAGCACCATCAGGCCTCAGCCTGCTCCATGCCTCTTCCTGGGCTCCAACAACGCCAGTTGGTGTTCAGAAGTGCCGTCTTCACAGAGAAAAACACACTAGCTCCTGTGTTAGTGGGGTTCAGTAACGTCAGCTGTTCCCCTGCTGTGTGGACGGCAATGTCTCCTGCTGCCTCCACAATCAAAAAACAGCAGGCCTCCTCCTGGGTTCCAACAACGCCAGTTGGTGTTCAGAAGTGCCGTCTTCACAGAGAAAAACACACTAGCTTGTTGTGAGTTCATTTTCCCCTTCATTACTGAGGCCAGAGGAACTCCCTCTTCTGGTAAAGAAAGGTAGTGAGCCTGATTATCAAACACCTGAGGCTGATGATGATGACTGGCTGGGTGGAGTTACTGACTGGATATAAGGCTGCCTACGCCCTTCTGCCCTGCGGGTGATTTCTCTGTGGGATCTTTGGAGACCAGTCTGAATTCCTGCTCCTCTAAAGCTAAGTTTGCTGCTCGGCCTTTTGCATTTGTGCTTTGACTTTGTTTTGCTTTGTTTTTCTGGATTTCTGCCATTCCCTGCTGGGGTGTGCTGAATTCCTTTAGCTCTGTCTTCTGAAAATACCTGAGTGCTGATTTAGTTTTTGAAGCCTAGCTGCTTCAGGGCCTTTTTCATATCAGCTTGTTGGCTTATGTCTTTGATAGGGTTTTGGCAGATTGCAGACAGCAGCCTTCCTGTCCTTTCCTATCTAGGTAGTTTTGGGCCCCGTCTTTGCTCAGTCTATCTTTCTGTCTGTGTTAGTGTTTTCATCTTGCTTCACCGTCATTATATGTTGGGGGCTGCCTATTGCTTTGAGGTCTGATCTGGGGCAGTTTAGATTTCCCCTTTCTTTCTTTAGGCCTATTTATTTCTCCGGCTGTGATCGAGGGGTCTAGGGCATCGTAGGAACCCCCCACGGCTACTGCTAGTTGTGTTGATAGGTTTAGGGGTCTGCAATCTGATAGTTGCCAACTTCTCTGGTTTTCTGGACTTAGCTTGTATTTCTGCTTTTGCCTCCTACGGTGACTCATTCATAACAGAATCACCCGCCATACCGCAGATCCTAGGGTACTCTATAGCAGGAAAGAATTGTAAAAAAAAAAAAAAGTGTGTATATTTTTTCCTCTATATCTCTGAGGCCGTAGGGGGAATTTTTTTTTCCTCTCAATGGAGATAAAGCAATTGTCTGATCGTGTGGAGCAGCTCGCTGCGGAAGTGCGGGGAATTTCCGCCTACCTTGCTCATTCACATGCTGCTGAACCAAAGATTCCTACACCTGATGTATTTTTTGGGGATCGGTCTAAATTTTTGAATTTCAAAAATAATTGTAAATTATTTTTTGCCTTGAAGCCTAACTCGTCAGGGAGCTCCGCGCAGCAGGTTAAAATTGTCATCTCTTTGCTGCGTGGCGATCCCCAGGATTGGGCGTTTTCTTTGAAACCAGATGATCCTATTCTGACTAATGTGAACGCATTTTTTCAGGCCTTGGGGTTGTTGTATGACGAACCTAATGCCATTGATCAGGCTGAAAAGACCCTGCTGGCATTGAACCAGGGTCGTGATTCTGCAGAATTGTACTGTCAAAAATTCCAAAAGTGGGCAGTACTTACTACCTGGAATGATAATGCCTTGGCTGCTCTCTTTCGGAAGGGGTTGTCAGAAGCCGTAAAAGATACTATGGTGGGATTTCCTGTTCCCTCTGGTCTTGACGATTCTATGTCATTAGCCATTCAGGTTGATCGGCGTTTGTGCGAACGCAAAGCTGCAGAGAGGTGTTGCCACCTGTTGAACAAATGTCTGAACCTATGCATTGTGATAGAGTTTTTTCCAGAGAGCAACGTCAGGAGTTCAGAAGGCGTAATAAGTTGTGTTTTTTCTGTGGAGACGCCTCGCATATTATTTCTGTCTGTCCTAAACGAGAGAAACGCTTTGCACACACGTTTTCTGTTGGGGGTGTTCAACCTAAGTTTCTTCTGGCTATTACTCTGATCTGCTCCCTGTCCACATTTTCCGCCAAGGCTTTTGTGGATTCGGGAGCAGCCCTAAACCTAATGGACTTGGATTTTGCTAAACGTTGTGGATTTCCGATGACACCTCTGCAGACGCCTATCCCTTTTTTGGGGATTGATGCTACTCCTTTGGCTAAAAATAAACCTCAGTTTTGGACCCAGGTGGTAATGCGGGTCGCCCCAGACCATCAAGAAAATTGCAGATTTTTGGTGTTGCATAATCTGCATGATACTATTGTTCTGGGGTTTCCCTGGTTACAAATTCATAATCCAGTTTTGGATTGGAAATCTGTGTCTGTGGTGAGTTGGGGTTGTCGGTGTGCCTTTAGTGAGGCTCCGGTGTTTTCCACCTCTTCTCAGTCGCATGATGTTCCTGATTATTTGGCGGACTTTTATGGTGTATTTAGTGAGAATGAGTCTGCGTCTCTGCCTCCTCATAGGAGTTATGACTGTGCTATTGAACTAAGCCCGGGGTGTAAATTTCCCAAGGGTCAGCTCTTCAATTTATCTGTACCCGAGCACGAGGCTATGCGATCCTATATTAAGGAGGCGTTGGAGAAGGGTCATATTAGACCATCCTCGTCACCCTTAGGTGCCGGGTTTTTTTTTGTAGCCAAAAAGGATGGATCATTAAGACCTTGTATTATCGTGCCCTCAACAAAATTACTGTTAAATATCAGTATCCGTTACCCCTGATTTCGGATCTATTCTCCAGAGTTAAAGGTGCTTGCTGGTTTACCAAGCTTGACCTCAGGGGGGCGTATAATCTTATTCGCATTAAGCATGGGGATGAATGGAAGACGGCGTTTAATACTCCGGAGGGACATTTTGAGTACCTGGTGATGCCTTTTGGGCTCACTAATGCCCCTTCTGATACAGGAAAGATGTATATCTTTGTACCGTGTAAGGCCTCTTTCACACATCAGGTTTTCGCCGTCAGGACAGATCCGGTTTCCCCCCCATTGACTTGCATTTGCGCCGGATTGCGCCGGATGGCCATGCGTTTCATCCGGTTTTCGCCGGATCCGGCAATGTGTCGCGATCCGGCGTCTGGAAAAAACGGCTACTGTAACGTTTTTTGTCTCCGGCGAAAAAGCCGGATCCGGCGCGTCCGGCTTTTTCACACAATGAAAGCCTATGAGCGCCGCAATGCGCCGGATCCGTTTTTTTGGTCTGAGCATGCTCAGTAGCTCTGCCCACAAGACATATATAAAAGCAAGACAGTGGGACCCACAGCCACACCCAACATGCCACCCAAGAAAGCAACCAAGCGAAGCAGGAGAAGGCAGGAGACCACTGCAGCACCATCAGCACCACAACCACCCCAAATGGAGCAGCAAATGCAACATGCTGAGGAGGGGAGGCCAGCAGCAGATGAGAGACGGTAATTATCAAATCCCCCATTCCTCCAAACTAGGGCTATTGAATATCAAGATATTCATTGGCCCTTTGTTTCTCTTTATTCAACAGCCGCCCAATAGATGCAGCAGCAGCAGCAGCAGCAATGGCAGCAGCTGGAACACCACCCTCAGGCATGGAGTGTGGCCACCAGGAAGACAGCACATCATCTTCTGGGAGCCCTCCCTCGCATCGTCAGCGTTTGACGGTAAGTTTTTATTTCCAAAATCCATCTTCTCTGTAATATATGTCTATTCATTGCCTTTTATTTCAAAACAGGATTCACAAGATGAAGAGGAGCTCCCAGAAGAAGAAGGAAGGGGTGGACAGACACCTGGAGTGGGCTCACAATTGGTAAGTTTTTTGCATCAAACGCAGAAACACAACATCACACTACACACAACACATAGAAAACAATGTTCTGCAGACCACACACAGCAAACAAATGCCTACATCCAAAGACATAACATTTTTTGTTTTCTTCTCTAGTCTTCCCAATCTGGTGCTCGGCCAAGAGGTCCTCGCAGTGCCTCCCAGGGTCGTCGGCGACAGCAACGCGGCGGTCACCAGCGTGTAAGTATAAATATTTTTGCTTTGTTTTTTTGCACTTTTTATTTCATTTCTTATGTGGAGGCGTTATTTTTGTCTTTTTCTTTAACAGCCTTCACAGCGTGCTCCCGACTCTGACGGTGAGGATGGAGGACTCGATGTGGACCACCTCATCGATCTCGTCCGAGAAAGGGAGCCGCTCTGGAATATGGCTGACCGCCGCCACGCTGACCTTATCGTTACCCGACGACTCTGGGAGGAAATCTGTTCGCTCCTTGTGGGCCGCTGGGAGGACCTCGGTGTTCGGGCCCAGATTACAGAGCGTAAGTATATACAGTACCGGTTGCTTGATGTAAACCAGTGTTTCCCGAACTCCAGTCCTCGTGGTCCCCACGAATCATGTGTTCAGGATTTCTATTTACTATGGAAATCCTGAAAACATGACCCCTGGGGACCATGAGGACTGGAGTTTGGGAAACACTGATGTTGTATACTAACCACTCCTTTCTCGTTTCAGGGAACAGAATTGTGAATCGGTGGCGGTCTGTGAGGGATCGTTTCAAGAAGGAGTTCAATAAAGAGATGCGGGCCCCGAGTGGATCTGGAGGACGCAGGAGCAAGTACAAGTACGCAGAAGCCCTGTCGTTCCTCCGGGAAACAATGGTCACCAGAAGGTAAATATTACACACCACATGTGAAAACAAATGTTAGATGTAAAAAATTTTTTCAGCCAGGGCCATACCATGTCAGTATTTTAATTGTTTTTTTTTCTCTTTATTCCACAGCACGGTGAGCAGCACTCGGGAGCCTGCACGATTGGACCCTTCTGAGGCGATCCCTGAGGAGACCGGCACCGAGGGACACTTCGACCGCCCCGGTACATCTGCACCTTCCCAGCCTTCCCACACATTCGACCCATCTGTCCCATCCACCAGCACAGGAGCATCGTGGCCGCCTACATTACATGAAGCTGCTGGTGAGGAGATCGCTTTCCCTTTACCCCACCCTTCTGCCCCTGCCACCTCTAGTACACCTGTGGGTACTGGGCGGCAGCGGCAGAGGGGTCAGGAAAAGACTTATGCGCCAGAGTTCTTGCATCTGAATGCATCTTTCCAGAACTGTCTAAAAGTCTTGTCAGAGCAAATCTCCGCAGGCTATCAGCAGATCAACTCCAGCATTCTGGAGGTGAAGACACTTCTGCAAACCATGCATTCAGAAGCAAGATCTTCGCCAAACCACACCTTTTTCAGGTCTGTTGTGGAGCGCATGGAAACGCTCTCTCCTGCCCAGCAGATGCATGTAATGCATTCATGCCACGCTGCTCTCCAGCAAGTTACCTCCCAACCTCCTCCTCCCACCACAGTAGTTCCTCCACCTGCACCCCCTCCAGCCACTTTCCATCCTCCCCCTCCTATTACATCTACACCCCCTCCAGCCACTTTCCATCCTCCCCCTCCTATTACATCTATACCCCCTCCAGCCACTTTCCATCCTCCCCCTCCTATTACATACCATCCACCTCCCCAGCACCATCCACCTCCCCAGCACCATCCACCTCCCCAGCACCATCCACCTCCCCAGCACCATCCACCTCCCCAGCACCAGCAACCTCCCCAGTACCAGCAACCTCCCCAGTACCAGCAACCTCCCCAGTACCAGCAACCTCCCCAGTACCAGCAACCTCCCCAGTACCAGCAACCTCCCCAGTACCTGCAAACTCCCCAGTACCAGCAACCTCCCCAGTACCAGACATCTCCCCACTTCCAGCAACCTGCCCCGTAACAGACATCTCCCCACTTCCAACAACCTGCCCCGTACCAGACATCTCCCCACTTCCAGCAACCTGCCCCGTACCAGACATCTCCCCACTTCCAGCAACCTGCCCCGTACCAAACTCCTTCCCCATACAACTTGCCATCAACATCATCTGCTCCTACAGTCCCTGCCCAACCCTCCTCTCCACCACCCACCACCTCTTCTGCTTCCCACATGTCCACCCATTCTGTAGTTTTTTCCACACCTTCACCTCTAACTGTTCCTTCCCCACCACGATCCCAGTCCTCTCTCCACACTCCCAGTGTCGAAGTGTCCCGCAGCCCCTACAGCAGTATTTCCACCACTCACTACACAGATTTATAATGTGTGTATTTAAATAAAAATGACCAGTTTTATGGTTTCAGTTTTATAGTTTCAAAGTTTTATTAAACAAGTTTATTAAAATTTTAAAAAAGTTTACTAAAAAAAACATTTTTCAATAAAAGTTAAATTATTTTACACTGGTTGTCTGTCATTTCTTTCTGCGGCGAAAAAGGTTAAATACAGGGTATTTAAAAGGTGAAATGGTATTCAAAACTAGGTATATAACTGTGGGTAAATTTTAGCTTTTTGCCACAGTTGTGTTCCTGGTTGTGTTTGAAGCAAAGTATTTGACCTAAAAAGTTGTGTTTATTGTTGGTGATTTCCTAACAATGTACACAACTTTTGTTAAAAGGTGAAATACTTTGCATAAAACACAACCAGGTACACACCTGTGGCCTAAAGCTAAAAATAGAGACCATGACAAGATAGCCAACTTTGGTTGGCAAAGGTATATACTGTTGGTACAGAAGGTACACAAGTTTGGTTGGGCACAAATCTTTCACACTCTGTCATCCTGCCAGTGTACTCTGCCTTGAGGTGACATAAAGTATAGTGCAAAATTGTCCCTCATTACTGAAACCGTCACAGAACTTCTAGTGGTAATGTCATGGTAATCTTGCAAGGTGGTTTCTTCAGAGGTGTCCTCAATGGAAATGGGTTCCTTGTAGATAACAAAATTGTGGAGTACCACGCACGCTTTGATCACCTCGTCCACAGTTTCTGTCTTGAGGTTGATCGCAGTCAATAGAACCCGCCATTTGGCTGTCAGAATACCAAAGGTACATTCAACCATTCTTCTTGCTCTTGTGAGGCGGTAATTAAAAATGCGTTTTGGTCTTGTCAATCCTCTGCTAGAGTACGGTTTCAAAAGGTGTTCTGACAGCTGGAAGGCTTCATCCCCTACACAGACAAATGGCATAGGTGGACCAGATGTTTGCGGCAGCGGTCTAGGTGGTGGGAACTGGAAGGTGTTTCCATACAGTTTACGCCCCATGGCAGACAGTTTGAAAACTTGAGAGTCATTGGAGCGGCCATAGGCCCCAATATCAACCGCAATAAATTTGTATTCCGCGTCAGCGATGGCCATGAGGACAATTGAAAAATATTTCTTGTAATTGAAATATTCCGATCCCGATCCAGCTGGCTTTACAATGCGGATATGTTTCCCGTCCACAGCGCCCAAGCAGTTTGGAAACTGACATATCTGTTGAAACTTGTCAGCAATTTCAATCCACCTCTCTGTTGTGGGCTCTGGTAAAAACTCTTCAGCTAAGGAGTCCCACAGTGCATGGCATGTGTACTTCACAATTCCAGATATGGTGGAAATCCCGAGTCTGTACTGGAAATGCAGTGACGAAAGGGATTCTCCAGTTGCAAGAAATCTGTGGGGAATTAAAAAACAATAAATTAGTTTTAAATCACAGAATTACATACCAATACTGAGCTATAACACTTGGAGATACAAACTACCACCAACAAGATTGCAGTGAAAGTGTGCTCTGATGCGAGCATATCCAATAAATGTGGCTTACCTTAAAGTCACCATCAGACGCTCTGCGGGTGAAACAGAGAAGCGGCAATAGGTGTCCGCTTTTCTTATGAGGTGTGCAATGCGCTCCACCAAGTAATCAAAATTCTCCATTTTCATCCTAACATATCCAAAAAATGTATCCGGGTTTCGTCGAAGGTCCATGCATAGTGTAGAATAGACCCCACGCGTCATTCTCTTGGCTGTGATGGGGTGGATCCACAAACGTCGTCTACGATGCCTGATGCGCTGCTGTCTCGCTCTCTCCTTCTCCAGAACAATCACCCTCAAACGATTTGCCTCCGCTGTAAAATCCGCCAAATTCTTCAAAATATTTCCAATGACAACATCCATCTTCGCCAGTAACTTGCTCTTCTCTCCAACCTGCACTTTCTCCTCTACAACCTGTCAAAGAAGGGCTGTAGGAACATGCTATATATAGTTTTCCAGTAGCCAATCCCGTTCGGAAGGCCACAAGGGTCAATTTTAAAAACCGGATCCGGCGTAATCGGATAGAAAAACGGATGAACCGGATGAGACGGATCCGGTTTTGTCTGTCAAGAAAAAGATGGATCCGGCAGAAAACCGGATCCGTCACATCCGGTTTTACGAAACAGTTGCCGGATCCGGCGTTCCGGCACGACGCCGGATCGCGCCTGACGCCGAAAACCTGATGTGTGAAAGTAGCCTTAGCCAGTGGATAGAAAAATATTCAGGATTGAGAGTCCTCTCAATCCTGAAGATTTTTAATGCCCCTTCTGTCTTCCAGTGCTTCATGAACGATATTTTCCAAGATTTTGTCGATAAATTTTTGATTATCTATCTGGATGATATTTTGATCTTCTCCAAGGATTGGGATTCTCATGTGGAACATATTCGGACTGTGTTCCGGATCTTGAGGGAGAATTCCCTGTATGTCAAAGGATCTAAATGCCTTTTTGGAGTACAGAGGATTTCTTTTTTGGGATTTATTTTGTCCCCGTCAACTATTGAAATGGACCCGGCCAAGGTACAGGCCATTTACGATTGGGTTCAGCCCACTTCTTTGAAGGCCCTCCAGAAGTTTTTGGGTTTTGCTAATTTTTATCGGAAATTTATAGCAAAATTTTCTAGTATTGCCAAGCCATTGACTGATTTGACTAAGAAGGGTGCTGATGTGTTAAATTGGTCTCCGGAGGCTGTTTCTTCCTTTCAGGAGCTGAAGCGAAGATTCACCTCCGCCCCGGTTTTGCGGCAACCTGATGTCTCACTTCCATTCCAGGTAGAGGTGGATGCTTCTGAGATTGGTGCAGGAGCTGTTTTGTCCCAAAAGGATCCTGTAACATCTAAAATGAATTCCTGTGCTTTCTTTTCCCGAAAGTTCTCTCCATCTGAACGTAACTATGATGTGGGGAATAGGGAACTGTTGGCCATGAAATGGGCATTTGAGGAGTGGAGACATTGGTTGGAGGGAGCTAAGCATCAAGTCGTGGTCCTCACTGACCACAAGAATTTGATTTACCTAGAGTCGGCTAAGGGTTTGAACCCTAGACAGGCTAGGTGGGCCTTGTTTTTTACACGTTTTGATTTTGTGGTTTCTTTTCTTCCTGGAACGAAAAATGTCAAGGCAGACGCCCTCTCTAGGAGCTTCTTTGCTGATTCTCCTGTGGTGACCAAGCCTGCTACCATCTTAGGCGAAGGGGTAGTTCTTTCTGCCATCTCGCCTGATTTGAGACGTGCTCTGGAAGAGTTCCAGGAGGACAAACATGAGCGTTGTCCCAGTGGAAAGTTGTATGTTCCTGACTAGAGTTGAGCGACTTTTGGTTTTTTAGGGTCGCGTTTCGTTTCGTGAAACCCGACTTTTCCAAAAGTCGGGTCGAGCAAGATCGTCCGATTATAGGGAAAAGTCGGGGTCGTCCCGAAACACGAAACCCAATGTAAGTCAATGGGGAATAAAAGTCGGCAGTGAGAGGAGGACAGGAAACACACCTACAGTGCCCATTTGAATGCCAAAAGCATCAATTCTTCTTACTTAAGCTTGTCAACCTTAATTAACTTCATAATACAAGTTACGCACTGAAAAATGGGGGTTATTTGGCTAAAGTTGTGGGGGGGGGAGGGCTGGCTGCAGGTTTTCATGTGCCCTGGGCGAAAGAGCGCCCCTTTAACACATACCACAACTCATCATGCTCCGATACGGCAGAGAAATAGCGGTATAGTACAATGAAAAATACCTCACTTTTTACATCTCATGACGAGGCCCATCTATTTCTCCATACAGAATCATTGGTCCTATATAATGTTTGAAACAGTATATGATGAGCTCCACATAATGCTACAGTATATGTTGGTCCCCATGGATGAAGCTCCACTGTCTTATGGGCCCAAATAATGCTCCAAACATAATGGGCCCCATTTCTAATGCTCTAGTGTATAATGGGCCCTGTAAATGCTGCTCCAGTGTCTGATGTCCACCTTTGGAATGTTCCAGTGTATGGTGGGCCCCATCTATCATTCTCCAGAGTATAGTGCTCCCCAAAAATTGCTGTCCCAACATTGAAAACAATCAAATAAGTCTCCTCGCTAGGGAATCCCTGTACTTGTCTGGACTCCTCGTCGTCCCCATCTTCCATCTCACTGCACAGTATTTCAACTTTGCAAGTGCTGTGATCCTGAGCAAGCAGGGGGGGCCCACTCGTTGGCGACAGCACTGGCACAGGGACCCTGATAGTACGGTGGTGTGTCTGATGGCGGGTGGGCCGAACCTGCACTTTCATCTGCAGCTTCCTCTTTGTCACCGTGTAAGATGGAACTGTATATGGGAAGGGTAACCTGAGTTTCATCAGGGTCAGATTCAGGTCGTGTAGCGTGCGAGGGGAATGTAGTGGTCTGGGTCAATGTACCAGCAGATTCATCGAGCAGTGGCTGGGCATCAGTGCACTTGTGTCGCCCCCAGGAGTACGGTCGCCACAGTGGCATTACCTTCTTCCTAGGGAGTGTGATGTCATGCTTGGGAGCAACGAACGATCTCTCTAGCAGGTTAACTGATTGGGCGGCGTTATTCCCACGAGTCATGACCCTCCAAACAGCGTTCATGAAGGCAAAGTGTTTGTTTTACGTGGGCAGTATGGTTGCAAAGCTGAACCTTAAAGGAATGTCCAGAAGGGCACCACCAGGAGTGGAGCCTACGGTTAAATTCGACTCCACCTGGGAAACCTCAACCATGCCAGCTACAGAACAGATGCACACATTGCAAGCTTAATTCCGTTAACGAACGAGACTCCGTCATGCCCCGCGGTCCGAGTCCGGCTTACTAGAGGGACACGTGAGGCTCTGGCACATGAGATTGGCCAATAACTGGTGTGTCATGCCCTTACATGTCCGTGGCTGCATGTGCGCTACACTGAAAAGGCCAGCGTTTGTCGCTTACAGGTGCAGATAACCCGCTGAACAACGTTAGTGATGGGGATCGCTGATTACAATTATTACCCGCGAACAATGATTTCCCAGTAAGTGCAGGTCAACCGCAGTTCCGGAATTAGGCCTAACCGTCATTCCTGAAAAAATGAAAAACTTACGTGTGCAAACCACAGGTGCTGTAGCTTGCTTAACAGCTCACCAGCCGTTCTCACGCCCAGTATGGATTACACGTGATTGCACAAAGGTGAGAAAGGGTACCGTATCCCCAAATAACATGTATGGATAGCGTACACATTCAAAATATATGTCTATACATCAGGAGGCAGGCTCAGACGGTGTTAGGCCCAGTATGGATTGCACGTGATTGCACAAAGGTTAGAAAGGGTACCGTATCCCCAGATAACATGTATGGATAGCGTACACATTCAAAATATATGTCTATACATCAGGAGGCAGGCTCAGACTGTGTTAGGCCCAGTATGGATTGCACGTGATTGCACAAAGGTTAGAAAGGGTACCGTTTCCCCGGATAACATGTATGGATAGCGTACACATTCAAAATATATGTCTATACATCAGGAGGCAGGCTCAGACGGTGTTAGGCCCAGTATGGATTGCACGTGATTGCACAAAGGTTAGAAAGGGTACCGTTTCCCCGGATAACATGTATGGATAGCGTACACATTCAAAATATATGTCTATACATCAGGAGGCAGGCTCAGACGGTGTTAGGCCCAGTATGGATTGCACGTGATAGCACAAAGGTTAGAAAGGGTACCGTATCCCCAGATAACATGTATGGATAGCGTACACATTCAAAATATATGTCTATACATCAGGAGGCAGGCTCAGACGGTGTTAGGCCCAGTATGGATTGCACGTGATTGCACAAAGGTTAGAAAGGGTACCGTTTCCCCGGATAACATGTATTGATAGCGTACACATTCAAAATATATGTCTATACATCAGGAGGCAGGCTCAGACGGTGTTAGGCCCAGTATGGATTGCACGTGATTGCACAAAGGTTAGAAAGGGTACCGTTTCCCCGGATAACATGTATGGATAGCGTACACATTCAAAATATATGTCTATACATCAGGAGGCAGGCTCAGACGGTGTTAGGCCCAGTATGGATTGCACGTGATTGCACAAAGGTTACAAAGGGTATCGTATCCCCAGATAACATGTATGGATAGCGTACACATTCAAAATATATGTCTATACATCAGGAGGCAGGCTCAGACGGTGTTAGGCCCAGTATGGATTGCACGTGATTGCACAAAGGTTAGAAAGGGTACCGTTTCCCCGGATAACATGTATGGATAGCGTACACATTCAAAATATATGTCTATACATCAGGAGGCAGGCTCAGACGGTGTTAGGCCCAGTATGGATTGCACGTGATTGCACAAAGGTTAGAAAGGGTACCGTATCCCCAGATAACATGTATGGATAGCGTACACATTCAAAATATATGTCTATACATCAGGAGGCAGGCTCAGACGGTGTTAGGCCCAGTATGGATTGCACGTGATTGCACAAAGGTTAGAAAGGGTACCGTTTCCCCGGATAACATGTATGGATAGCGTACACATTCAAAATATATGTCTATACATCAGGAGGCAGGCTCAGACGGTGTTAGGCCCAGTATGGATTGACCGTGATTGCACAAAGGTTAGAAAGGGTACCGTATCCCCAGATAACATGTATGGATAGCGTACACATTCAAAATATATGTCTATACATCAGGAGGCAGGCTCAGACGGTGTTAGGCCCAGTATGGATTGCACGTGATTGCACAAAGGTTAGAAAGGGTACCGTTTCCCCGGATAACATGTATGGATAGCGTACACATTCAAAATATATGTCTATACATCAGGAGGCAGGCTCAGACGGTGTCAGGCACAGTATGGATTTGACGGCCCAGACTACACAGCGGAGGAGCAGGGAGAGGTAAAGATTGCAAATGCTGGGGCCCTTCCCAAGCAAGGGGGGCCCACTCGTGGGCGTCGGTACTGGCACTGGGCCCCTCATAGTACGGCGGTGTGTCTGACGGCGGGTGTGCACCACCACCGTCAGAGACACTTGATTGCACTATGAAGGACCCTGTGCCAGTGCCCGCGCCCAAGAGTCGGCCTACCCACCTGTCCAGGGCAACAGCACTCGCACGGTGTCGTGCGCTAGGTGGTGACCCCGGCCATGGGGGGGGGAGGCAGCACAGTTAGGGAGTTTTAGAAAGTGGCATATGTTGATGTTGGACATTCAGCTGATGCAAAAGGTGAAATAGGTCAAGTCCCAGGAAGAGGTGGACCAAAGCAAGCCATTTTTCTGTCACCCTATGTGTCATCAGGGGAAGGTGGGACAAAATCCTTGGAAACCCATGCGTGGTTCATTTTAATGAAGGTTAGATCATCCACATTTTGGGTTGACAGACGGGTCCTTTTTTCTGTCAGGATTGATCCAGCTGCACTGAAGACTCTTTCCGATAGCACACTTGCAGCTGGGCAAGCGAGCTCCTGTAAGGCATATTGTGCCAATTCAGGCCAGGTGTCCAGTTTAGCGGCCCAATAGTCAAAGGGGAATGACCTGTGTGGGAGAACATCGATATGGGAGGAAAAGTAGTTTGTAACCATAGTTGACAGCTGCTGTCTCCTGTCACTTTCCATCGATGCAGTATTACCAGTTGTGTGAGCGGTACTTGAAAAATCAGTCCACAACATTGTCATGAAACCCCTGTCTCCAACGCCACTTCTGCTGTGTGCACCACGAACACCTCTGCCAAGCTGCCCCCGGCCCGTACGGCTCGTGTGAGAACCATCACCGCTGCTGTGTGCTGGGAATGCCTCAAGCAACCGATTTACCAGAGTTGCTTGTTTATTAGCCAATATTAGGTCAAGGTTCTCCTGTGGCATGATGTTTTGTAATTTGCCTTTATAGCGTGGATCCAGGATGCTGGCCAACCAGTAGTCGTCATCGTTCATCATTTTGGCAATGCGTGGGTCCCTTTTTAGGATCTGCGAGGCATAATCTGACATGTGGGCCAATGTTCCCGGTGTCAATGATGCACTGCGAGTGCTGGTTGGAGGAGCACTTTCTGGCAAATCCACATCCCTCCAGTCACGCACAAACCCTGTACCAGACTTTGCCACGCCAACATTTTCACTTGCCCCACGAGATGCATCCTCCTCCCCTAAGTAATCATCCCCATCATACTCCTCTTCTTCCTCCACCTCGTCCAGGAGAGGTCCCTGAGCAGACAATGGCTGAATGTCATCAAGGATTCCCTCCTCCTCTTCCTCCTCATCAACATTGGCTGCAGAAGCCTGCTCCTTAAGGTGCGTCAAAGTTTGCATGAGCAGACGCATAAGTGGGATGCTCATGCTTAGGATGGCGTCGTCTGCGCTTACCAGCCGTGTGCATTCCTCAAAACACTGAAGGACTTTACAGAGGTCTTTCAGCTTCGACCACTGCACACCTGTCAACTCCATGTCTGCTCTCAAAGTGCCTGGCCGTGTATCCTCCCACAAATGCATTATGGCCTGCCTCTGCTCGCACAGCCGCTCCACCATGTGCAGGGTGGAGTTCCACCTTGTTGCAATGTCGATAATGAGGCGGTGGTTGGGAAGGTGGAGCAATCGCTGCAGCTTCTGCATACGAACGGAGTGTACAGGCGACCGGCGGATGTGCGCGCACAGTCTTCGCACCTTCTGGAGCAGGGCTGTGAACTCCGGATAATTTTTGAGGAAGCACTGCACCACCAGGTTCAAGGTGTGAGCCAAGCAAGGTATATGGCTGAGTTTTGAAAGTACTATGGCTGCCACAAAATTACGGCCGTTATCACTAACTACTTTGCCTGCCTCAAGATGTACACTGCCCAGCCATGACTCAGTTTGTCGCTTCAAGTACTCGGCCAGCACCTCGGCGGTGTGTCTGTTGCCCAAACACATCATCTGCAACACAGCCTGCTGACGCTTTCCACTAGCTGCTCGATAGGGGGACACATCGTGTGCAACAGTGGCAGCTGCAGATCAAGTGATCGTACAACTGCGTTCTGTGGACGAGCTTTCGCTTCTGGAGGAGGAGGAGGGTCGAACGCCTACAGCCAACTGTTTCCTATACCGTGGGATAGGCAGCACTGTCCCACCACCGCTGTCCCCTGTGGACCCTGCATCCACCACATTAACCTAGTGCGCAGTGATGGACACGTAACGGCCCTGGCCATGCCGACTGGACCATGCATCAGTTGTGAGGTGCACCTTTCCGCTCACTGACTGCTTGAGTGCATGGACAATGCGGTCTTTCACATGATGGTGGAGGGCTGGGATGGCTTTGCGAGAGAAGAAGTGGCAACTGGGTAGGTCATAGCGTGGTACTGCATAGTCCATGAGTTCGCGGAAAGCTGTGCTTTCCACCAACCGAAAGGGCATCATCTCAAACGAGATTAGTTTGGCAATGTGGGCGTTCAAACCCAGTGTACGCGGATGAGAGACAGAGTACTTTCTTGACCTACTCATAGTGTCTGGGAGGGTGAGCTGGACTTGAGAGCTGCATATGGTGGAAGTAGCGGTGCACAGGGCGGACTGAGAGAGGGTTGATGATGGTGATGGAGTTGGTGTTCTTTCTGATGGCCTAGAATCAGTCTTTCGTTGATATAACAGTGGGATTCCCTGACTGCTGTGGCTTTGCAACGACACCTCAACATTTGCTGCTGTGCTAACCGGTGGGCTTACAGTGGGGGAAACAATGTAGCGTTGCTGACTACCTTCGTTGTGATCAGTTGCACATGTGGCACTTGAGGTTTGGTGTTGTGTCCACGCTTGCAAGTGCATGCTGGTTAAATGTCTAAGCATGCAACTGGTATTCAAATTTTTCAGATTTTTCCCTCGGCTAAAGGTCTTTGCGCACTTCTTACAGATAACCTTGGCCTGATCATGAGGATTTTGTTCAAAAAAGTGCCACACTGCACTCTTCCTACTTTGGCAGACATTTTGCGGCCTAGCACGCTGTGATCTTTTGACCCTCTGGACAAGCTGTCCAGCAACTCTTTTGATGTTTGGAACCTGTCTTTGGAGTGCTCCGGGCCTGCCAGATAACAGCTGTTGCGATGTCGATGTCTGCTGTGGATGCTCCTCATCTGAGCTATTGGAAGCAGCACCCTCTTCCCCCAATGGATGCCAATCTGGGTCAACAACTGGGTCATCCATCACCTCCTCTTCTATGTCATGTGCACCTTCCTCTGTGTCACCGTGTATGGTGGTATAGTGTGCGGGTAGGGGCACCTGAGTCTCATCAGGGTCAGAATCTGGCTCTGTACACTGCGAGGACAATGTAGTGCTCTGAGTGAATGTACCAGCAGAATCATCCATCAGCAGCGGTGCATCAGTGCACTCCATGTCAGATTCATCTTGGCCTGGGTAATTCACCATTTGACTTGATAATCCAGGCATGGTATGTGAAAACAGCTCCATGGAGTAATCAGTAGTATGGCCTGCGTCATCCTTCAATCTTGGTTGGGGTGAAGGACACAAGGAAAGGTGTGGTTCATGAACATGAGCCTCCAATGACGACTCAGTGCTTTTACTTTTTACAACTGAAGAAGAGGAGGCGATAGAGCTGGAGGCTGAGTCAGCAATGTAAGACAAAACTTTTTCCTGATGCTCTGGCTTTAAAAGCGGTTTGCCAACTCCTAGAAAACTAAGCGTTCGAGGCCTTATGTAGCCAGACGATGACGCAGGCTCAACACCTCCTGCATTCGGTCCTATTTTGCTCTTGCCACTACCATCAGATCCACCACCAACACCATCATTACCAGCTGCCAACCCCCGCCCAATTCCACGGCCTCTTCCACCAGCCTTCCTCATTTTTGGTAGAAATGTAAACAAAATCCAACAAACTATATAGTAATGTAAAACAAGGTACAAGGTGTCTATAGGACAGGGGAGATTTTGAATTTCTGCAGACACTTGTGGACACTGGACACTTTTGGATTGTGTGAGGCCCACTGATATCTGAGCGCTATGTCACAGGCTCGATGGCACAGCTGTGACAAAAGTGACGAGAGGATAAGGGAGATTTTGAATTTCTGCACACACTTGTGGACACTGGACACTTTTGGATTGTGTGAGGGCCACTGATATCTGAGCGCTATGTCACAGGCTCGATGGCACAGCTGTGACAAAAGTGACGAGAGGATAAGGGAGATTTTGAATTTCTGCACACACTTGTGGACACTGGACACTTTTGGATTGTGTGAGACCCAATGAATATCTGAGCGCTATGTGACAGGCTCGATGGCACAGCTGTGACCAAAGTGACTAGAGGATAAGGGAGATTTTGAATTTCTGCACACACTTGTGGACACTGGACACTTTTGGATTGTGTGAGGCCCAATGAATATCTGAGTGCTATGTGACAGGCTCAATGGCACAGCTGTGACCAAAGTGACTAGAGGATAAGGGAGATTTTGAATTTCTGCACACACTTGTGGACACTGGACACTTTTGGATTGTGTGAGGCCCAATGAATATCTGAGCGCTATGTGACAGGCTCGATGGCACAGCTGTGACAAAAGTGACTAGAGGATAAGGGAGATTTTGAATTTCTGCACACACTTGTGGACACTGGACACTTTTGGATTGTGTGAGGCCCAATGAATATCTGAGCGCTATGTGACAGGCTCGATGGCACAGCTGTGACCAAAGTGACTAGAGGATAAGGGAGATTTTGAATTTCTGCACACACTTGTGGACACTGGACACTTTTGGATTGTGTGAGGCCCAATGAATATCTGAGCGCTATGTGACAGGCTTGATGGCACAGCTGTGACCAAAGTGACTAGAGGATAAGGGAGATTTTGAATTTCTGCAGACACTTGTGGACACTGGACACTTTTGGATTGTGTGAGGCCCACTGATATCTGAGCGCTATGTCACAGGCTCGATGGCACAGCTGTGACAAAAGTGACGAGCGGATAAGGGAGATTTTGAATTTCTGCACACACTTGTGGACACTGGACACTTTTGGATTGTGTGAGACCCAATGAATATCTGAGCGCTATGTGACAGGCTCGATGGCACAGCTGTGACCAAAGTGACTAGAGGATAAGGGAGATTTTGAATTTCTGCAGACACTTGTGGACACTGGACACTTTTGGATTGTGTGAGGCCCAATGAATGTCTGAGCGCTATGTGACAGGCTCGATGGCACAGCTGTGACCAAAGTGACTAGAGGATAAGGGAGATTTTGAATTTCTGCACACACTTGTGGACACTGGACACTTTTGGATTGTGTGAGGCCCAATGAATATCTGAGCGCTATGTGACAGGCTCGATGGCACAGCTGTGACCAAAGTGACTAGAGGATAAGGGAGATTTTGAATTTCTGCACACACTTGTGGACACTGGACACTTTTGGATTGTGTGAGGCCCAATGAATATCTGAGCGCTATGTGACAGGCTCGATGGCACAGCTGTGACCAAAGTGACTAGAGGATAAGGGAGATTTTGAATTTCTGCACACACTTGTGGACACTGGACACTTTTGGATTATGTGAGGCCCAATGAATATCTGAGTGCTATGTGACAGGCTCGATGGCACAGCTGTGACCAAAGTGACTAGAGGATAAGGGAGATTTTGAATTTCTGCACACACTTGTGGACACTGGACACTTTTGGATTGTGTGAGGCCCAATGAATATCTGAGCGCTATGTGACAGGCTCGATGGCACAGCTGTGACCAAAGTGACTAGAGGATAAGGGAGATTTTGAATTTCTGCACACACTTGTGGACACTGGACACTTTTGGATTGTGTGAGGCCCAATGAATATCTGAGCGCTATGTGACAGGCTCGATGGCACAGCTGTGACCGAAGTGACTAGAGGATAAGGGAGATTTTGAATTTCTGCACACACTTGTGGACACTGGACACTTTTGGATTGTGTGAGGCCCAATGAATATCTGAGCGCTATGTGACAGGCTCGATGGCACAGCTGTGACCAAAGTGACTAGAGGATAAGGGAGATTTTGAATTTCTGCACACACTTGTGGACACTGGACACTTTTGGATTGTGTGAGGCCCAATGAATATCTGAGCGCTATGTGACAGGCTCGATGGCACAGCTGTGACCAAAGTGACTAGAGGATAAGGGAGATTTTGAATTTCTGCACACACTTGTGGACACTGGACACTTTTGGATTGTGTGAGGCCCACTGATATCTGAGCACTATGTCACAGGCTCGATGGCACAGCTGTTACAAAAGTGACGAGAGGATAAGGGAGATTTTGAATTTCTGCACACACTTGTGGACACTGGACACTTTTGGATTGTGTGAGACCCAATGAATATCTGAGCGCTATGTGACAGGCTCGATGGCACAGCTGTGACCAAAGTGACTAGAGGATAAGGGAGATTTTGAATTTCTGCACACACTTGTGGACACTGGACACTTTTGGATTGTGTGAGGCCCAATGAATATCTGAGCACTATGTGACAGGCTCGATGGCACAGCTGTAACCAAAGTGACTAGAGGATAAGGGAGATTTTGAATTTCTGCACACACTTGTGGACACTGGACACTTTTGGATTGTGTGAGGCCCAATGAATATCTGAGCGCTATGTGACAGGCTCGATGGCACAGCTGTGACCAAAGTGACTAGAGGATAAGGGAGATTTTGAATTTCTGCAGACACTTGTGGACACTGGACACTTTTGGATTGTGTGAGGGCCACTGATATCTGAGCGCTATGTCACAGGCTCGATGGCACAGCTGTGACAAAAGTGACGAGAGGATAAGGGAGATTTTGAATTTCTGCAGACACTTGTGGACACTTTTGGATTGTGTGAGGCCCACTGATATCTGAGCGCTATGTCACAGGCTCGATGGCACAGCTGTGACAAAAGTGACTAGAGGATAAGGGAGATTGGATTGCTTTTAAAAAAGCAGTTTGCAGAGCAGTGGGTAAACAGCAATGCCAGCCTGTCAGGAAGCCTTAAAAGGCAGCCCAACTACCAACACCACTGATACACCACAATATAGCCTCCCCTTGCACTGCACACACAGTGACTGGTGTGTTGTGCAGGCCAAATCGCTAGCAGCAGAAGCAGTTTTTTTTTCTTCTCAGCAGGACAAAAAAAAAAAATTGGGATTGCTTTTAAAAAAGCAGTTTGCGGAGCAGTGGGTAAACAGCAATGCAGGAATGTCAGGAAGCCTTAGAAGGCAGCCCAACAACCAACACCACTGATACACCACTATATAGCCTCCCCTTGCACTGCACACACAGTGACTGGTGTGTTGTGCAGGCCAAATCGCTAGCAGCAGAAGCAGTTTTTTTGTCTTCTTCCCTGCCTAACGCTCTCCCTACAGAATCAGCAGCAACCTCTCCCTATACTGAGATCGACAGAAGTAAGATGGCGGTCGGCGTGCATGCCCTTTTATACCCCCTGTGACGCCCACCAAAGCAAGCCAATCACTTGCATGCCCTTCTGAAAGATGGTGGTGACCCCTGCTTATGTCATCACGTTGCCCACAGTGTCCGTGGATCCTGATTGGCTGAAAAAGAGCGCAAAACAAACTTTTGAAACGCGACTTTGGCGCGTAAGTCGCCGACCTCGTGGCCGACCTCATCCTAGGGTCGGGTTTCGTTTCATGAAACCCAACTTTGCCAAAAGTCGGCGACTTTTGACATTTTTCGACCCGTTTCGCTCAACTCTATTCCTGACCAGTGGAAGAAGAGAGTGATGTCTGAAGTTCATTGCTCTGCTTTGGCTGGTCATCCAGGTATTTATGGTACTAGAGATCTTGTGAGTCGGTTTTTTTGGTGGCCCTCCTTGTCTCGTGATGTCAGAAATTTTGTGCAGTCCTGTGGGACGTGCTCCCGGTCTAAATCGTGTTCTCGCTCTAGTGGGTTGTTGATGCCTTTGCCTGTCCCTAAGAGGCCATGGACCCATATTTCAATGGATTTCATCTCTGATATGCCTGTCTCTCAAAGGATGACTGTTATTTGGGTGATTTGTAATAGGTTCTCTAAGATGGTTCATCTTGTACCACTCCCTAAGTTGCCGTCTTCCTCTGAGTTGGTGCCCCTGTTTTTACAACAGGTGGTTCGTTTGCACGGGATTCCTGAGAACATTGTATCTGACAGAGGAGTCCAGTTTGTGTCTAGATTTTGGAGAACTTTCTGTTCCAGGCTGGGACTTCAGTTGTCCTTCTCCTCTGCTTTTCACCCTCAGACCAATGGGCAGACAGAGAGAACAAACCAGACCTTGGAGTCATATTTGAGATGTTTTATTTCTGCTGATCAGGATGATTGGGTTTCATTTTTGCCCTTGGCCGAATTTGCTTTAAATAATAGAGCTAGTTCTGCCACTTTGATGTCACCTTTTTTTTGTAACTTTGGGTTTCATCCTCGATTTTCTTCAGGGCAGGTGGAGCCCTCTGCCTGCCCAGGTGTTGACACTGTGGTGGAGAGAATACACCAGATCTGGGACCAAGTGGTAGATAAGTTATCTCTCTCCCAGGAAAAGGCCCAGCGGTTTTCCAACCGACATAGGACCATTGGTCCCCAGTTTAAGGTTGGTGATATGGTGTGGTTATCATCAAAAAATATTGCTATGAAGGTGGCTTCTCCTAAGTTTAAGCCTAGATTTATTGGACCTTACAAGATTGTGGAGATTATTAATCCGGTCTCTTTTTGTTTGGTTCTTCCTGTCACATTTAAAATCCATAATGTGTTCCATAAATCTTTGTTGAAGAGGTTTGTTGAACCTGTTGTTCTGGGGGTGGCACCTCCAGACCCTGTATTGGTTGAAGGTAACATGGAATATGAGGTAGAGAAAGTACTGGATTCCCGTCTGGCTAGACGGAGACTCCAGTATTTGGTTAAGTGGAAGGGTTATGGTCAGGAGGATAATTCCTGGGTCTCTGCCTCTGATATTCATGCCAAAAGATTGGTGCGTGCCTTTCATCGGGCTCACCCTGATCGCCCTGGTGGTGTGGTTGAGGGTTCTGTGACCCCTCCTCAAGGGGGAGGTACTGTTGTGAGTTCATTTTCCCCTTCATTACTGAGGCCAGAGGAACTCCCTCTTCTGGTAAAGAAAGGTAGTGAGCCTGATTATCAAACACCTGAGGCTGATGATGATGACTGGCTGAGTGGAGTTACTGACTGGATATAAGGCTGCCGACGCCCTTCTGCCCTGCGGGTGATTTCTCTGTGGGATCCTTGGAGACCAGTCTGAATTCCTGCTCCTCTAAAGCTAAGTTTGCTGCTCGGCCTTTTGCATTTGTGCTTTGACTTTGTTTTGCTTTGTTTTTCTGGATTTCTGCCATTCCCTGCTGGGGTGTGCTGAATTCCTTTAGCTCTGTCTTCTGAAAATACCTGAGTGCTGATTTAGTTTTTGAAGCCTAGCTGCTTCAGGGCCTTTTTCATATCAGCTTGTTGGCTTATGTCTTTCATAGGGTTTTGGCAGATTGCAGACAGCAGCCTTCCTGTCCTTTCCTATCTAGGTAGTTTTGGGCCCCGTCTTTGCTCAGTCTATCTTTCTGTCTGTGTTAGTGTTTTCATCTTGCTTCACCGTCATTATATGTTGGGGGCTGCCTATTGCTTTGGGGTCTGCTCTGGGGCAGTTTAGATTTCCCCTTTCTTTCTTTAGGCCTATTTATTTCTCCGGCTGTGATCGAGGGGTCTAGGGCATCGTAGGACCCCCCCCACGGCTACTGCTAGTTGTGTTGATAGGTTCAGGGGTCTGCAATCTGATAGTTGCCAACTTCTCTGGTTTTCTGGACTTAGCTTGTATTTCTGCTTTTGCCTCCTACAGTGACTCATTCATAACACTAGCTCCTATGTTAGTGGGGTTCAGTAATGCCAGCTGTTCCCCTGCTGTGTAGACGGCAAAGTCTCCTGCTGCCTCCACATGCCAACACCATCAGGCCTCAGCCTGCTCCATGCCTCCTCCTGGGCTCCAACAACGCCAGTTGGTGTTCAGAAGTGCCGTCTTCACAGAGAAAAACACACTAGCTCCTGTGTTAGTGGAGTTCAGTAACGTCAGCTGTTCCCCTGCTGTGTAGACGGCAAAGTCTCCTGCTGCCTCCACATGCCAAAAAACAGCAGGCCTCGGCCTGCTCCATGTCTCATCCTGGGCTCCAACATCGCCAGTTGGTGTTCAGAAGTGCTGTCTCCACAGAGAAAAACACTGTAGCTCCTGTGTCAGTGGGGTTCAGTAATGCCTGCTGTTCCCCAGCTGTGTAGATGGCAATGTCTCCTGCTCCATACACATGCCAACACCATCAGGCCTCAGCCTGCTCCATGCCTCATCCTGGGCTCCCACAACGCCAGTTGGTGTTCAGAAGTGCCGTCTCCGCAGAGAAAAACACTCTAGCTCCTGTGTTAGTGGGGTTCAGTAACATCAGCTGTTCCTCTGCTGTGTGGACGGCAAAGTCTCCTGCTGCCTCCACATGCAAACTACTACAGATTTGTAACTTTGGTCAACTTAGGCCTCTGGCTCCACTGTCTCTTGTATTTCCCCTGGCCAACAACCACGCCAGTTACAGCTGTGAAGTGGCGTCTGCACAATCCACACTTGTTCCTGAGTTACTGTGGCTCAGTCCCGTCAGTTGATCCCCTGATGTGTGTCCGGCAAGGTCTCTTGCTCTGTCCACATTCACATTACTAGTAGTGTGAATGAGGACTGAGCAGGAGAGCTTGCCAGACCCACATCAGGGGATCAACAGACGGGACTGAGCCACAGTTACACAGGAACAAGTGTGGATTGTGCAGATGCCACATCACAGCTGTAACTGGCGGAGTTGTTGGCCTGGGGAAATACTAGAGACAGTGGAGCCGGAGGCCATAGTGGATCACGGCGACAATCAGTAGTAGTCTACAACCTCTATAAAACAAGCTGCAAGTTGTCCTCCGCCTGCTGCATGCTTCATCCTGGGCTACAACACAGCCAGTTGTAGCCTGGAAGTGCCGTCCGCACAGATAGAAACACTCGCTCCTGTGTCTGTGCGGTTCAGTAACGCCAGCTGTTCCCCTGCTGTGCGGATGGCAAAGTCTCCTGCTGCCTCCAACATCACACTACATGTTATTTTCCACTTGCTCCAAGTAGGCCTCAGCCTGCTCGGAGCATTGATCCTGGGCTTCAACACAGCCAGTTGTAGCCTGGAAGTGCCGTCCGCACAGATAGAAACACTCGCTCCTGTGTTAGTGGGGTTCAGTAATGCCAGCTGCTCCCCCGCTGTGCGGATGGCAAAGTCTCCTGCTGCCTCCAACATCACACTACATGTTATTTTCCACTTGCTCCAAGTAGGCCTCAGCCTGCTCGGAGCATTGATCCTGGGCTTCAACACAGCCAGTTGTAGCCTGGAAGTGCCGTCCGCACAGATAGAAACACTCGTTCCTGTCTTAGTGGGGTTCAGTAATGCCAGCTGCTCCCCTGCTGTGTGGACGGCAAAGTCTCCTGCTCCATCCACATTCAAACTACTACTGATTTTTAACCATGCTCCATTTAGGCCTCTGGCTCCACTGTCTCTAGTATTTCCCCTGGCCTCCAACCCCGCGAGTGACAGCTGTTAAGTGGCGTCAGCACAATCCACACTTGTTTCTGTGTTACTTGGCCTCAGTCACGTCAGTTGATCCCCTGATGTGTGTCCGTAAAGGTCTCCTGCTCTGTCCACATTCCCATTACTAGTAGTGTGAATGAGGACAGAGCAGGAGACCTTGCCGGACACACATCGGGGGATCAACTGACGGGACTGAGGCCAAGTAACACAGGAACAAGTGTGGATTGTGCTGACGCCACTTCAGAGCTGTCACTCGCGGGGTTGGAGGCCAGGGGAAATACTAGAGACAGTGGAGCCAGAGGCCTAAGTGGAGCACGGTTACAATCAGTAGTAGTCTACAACCTCTATAAAACGTGCTGGAAGTTGGCCTCAGCCAACTCCATGCCTCATCCTGGGCTCCAACAATGCCAGTTGGTGTTCAGAAGTGCCGTCTTAACAGAGAAACACACACTCGCTCCTGTGTCTTTGGGGTTCAGTAACGCCAGCTGTTCCCCTGCTGTGCGGATGGCAAAGTCTCCTGCTGCCTCCAACATCACACTACATGTTATTTTCCACTTGCTCCAAGTAGGCCTCAGCCTGCTCGGAGCATTGATCCTGGGCTTCAACACAGCCAGTTGTAGCTTGGAAGTGCCGTCCGCACAGATAGAAGCACTCGCTCCTGTGTCTGTGGGGTTCAGTAACGCCAGCTGTTCCCCTGCTGTGCGGATGGCAAAGTCTCCTGCTGCCTCCAACATCACACTACTACTGACTTTTAACCGTGGTCCACTTAGGCCTCTGGCTGTACTGTCTCTAGTATTTCCCCTGGCCTCCAACCCCGCCAGTCGCTGCTCTGATGTGCCGTCTGCTCAATCCACACTTGTTCCTGTGTTACTGGGGTTCAGTCACGTCAGTTGATCCCCTGATGTGTGTCCGGCAATGTCTCCTGCTCTGTCCCCATTCCCATTAATAGTTGTGGGAATGTGGACAGAGCAGGAGTCCTTGCCGGACACACATCAGGGGATCAACTGACGTGACTGAGCCACAGTAACTCAGGAACAAGTATGGATTGTGCAGACAACTCTGCAGAGCAGCAACTGCCGTGGTTGGAGGCCAGGGGAAATACTAGAGACAGTAGAGCCAGAGGCCAAAGTGGATCATGGTTACAATCAGTAGTTGTGTACAACCAATATAAAACTCGCTCCAAGTTGGCCTCAGCCTGCTGCATGATTGACCCCTGGCCTTCAACATCGCATGTTGCTGCTCAGAAGTGTGTTTGCCACGGGTACTACCTCCTGCCCAGCCGGGTTCCAGCATTGTCAGCTGTTTCTCGGCAGAGCCTTTGGCCTAGGTGCCTCCTTCTTGGTATCCGAGTTCCAGCAATGTCTGCTGGTCCTTGGTAGTGCTTTTTAGCACAGGTACCTCCTGCTTAGAAACCGTGTTCCAGCACCATCAGCTGGTCCACAGTTATGCCATTGGCTCTTGTTCCTTTTGCTGCCTCTCCGGGTTCCCTCACCGTCAGCTGGTTCTCAGCAGTGTCTTTGGCATGGGTACTCCCTCCTGCCCAGCCTGGTTACAGCACGCCTGCTGTTTCTGGGTAGTGTCAACGTCACTTTGCCACTGATACGTTGTCCTGTCGTGTTGCGGTTGGGTTAGCCAAGTCTATGGTGCCTGCTGTTTCGGTGCTTCCTATGTGGGCTGCGGGTTCTGGTAATAAAGGCTGGTTCCGTAGTGCCAATAGGACAAGCACACCCTGTAGGACTGTGGGTTTCGGTAACTGCGGCCGGCTCACAGTCTTGCAACTTTGTTTTTTTCCTGGGTACCTTCTGCTACCCATCCGGGTTCCAGCACCGTCAGCTGGTTCTCAGCAGAGCCTTTGGCCTAGGTGCCTCCTTCATGGTATCCGAGTTCCAGCAACGTCTGCTGCTCCTTGGTAGTGCTTTTTAGCACAGGTACCTCCTGCTTAGAAACCGTGTTCTAGCACTGTCAGCTGGTCCACAGTTGTCCCATTGGCTCTTGTTCCTTCTGCTGCCCCTTCGGGTTCCAGCACCATCAGCTGGTCCTCGCTAGTGTCAATTGCTCTTTCAGCTTCTGCTACCCATCCGTGTTCCAGCACCGTCAGCTGGCTCTCAGCAGAGCCTTTGGCCTAGGTGCCTCCTTCTCGGTATCCGAGTTCCAGCAATGTCTGCTGGTCCTTGCTAGTGCTTTGGAGCACAGGTACCTCCTGCTTAGTAACTGTGTTCCAGCACTGTCAGCTGGTCCACAGTTGTGCCATTGGCTATTGTTCCTTCTGCTGCCCCTCCGGCTTCCAGCACCGTCAGCTGGTTCTCGGTAGTTCCATTGACTCTTGTAGCTAATGCTACCCATCCGGGTTCCAGCACCGTCAGCTGGTTCTCGGAAGTGTCTTTGGCACGGGCACTCCCTCCTGCCCAGCCTGGTTCCAGCACGCCTGCTGTTTCCGGGTAGTGTCAACGTCACTTTGCCACCCATACGTTGTCCTGTCGTGTTGCGGTCGGGTTAGCCGAGTCTATGGTGCCTGCAGTTTTGGTGCTTCCTATGTGGGCTGCGGGTTCTGGTAATAAAGGCTGGTTCTGTAGTGCGAATAGGACAAGCACCCCCTGTTGGACTGTGGGGTTCGGTAACTGCGGCCGGCTCACGGCCTTGCAACTTTGCTTTTTCCTGGGTACCTTCTGCTACCCACCCGGGTTCCAGCACCGTCACCTGGTTCTCGGCAGTGCCTTTTGCCTAGGTGCCTCCTTCTTGGTATCCGAGTTCCAGCAACGTCTGCTGGTCCTTGGTAGTGCTTTTTAGCACAGGTACCTCCTGCTTAGTAACCGTGTTCCAGCACCGTCAGCTGGTCCACGGTTGTGCCATTGGCTGTTGTTCCTTCTGCTGCCACTCTGGGTTCCAGCACTGTCAGCTGGTTCTCAGTAGTTCCATTGACTCTTGTAGCTAATGCTACTCCTCTGGGTTCCAGCACCGTCAGCTGGTTCTCGGAAGTGTCTTTGGCACGGGCACTCCCTCCTGCCCAGCCTGGTGCAGCACGCCTGCTGTTTCCGGGTAGTGTCAACGTCACTTTGCCACCCATATGTTGTCCTGTCGTGTTGCGGTTGGGTTAGCCGAGTCTATGGTGCCTGCAGTTTCAGTGCTTCCTATGTGGACTGCGGGTTCTGGTAACAAAGGCTGGTTCCGTAGTGCCAATAGGAAAAGCACCCCCTGTAGGTCTGTGGGTTTCGGTAACTGCGGCCTGCTCGCGGACGCAACACTTTGTTAATCATGGGTACCTTCTGCTACCCATCTGGGTTCCAGCAACGTCAGCTGGTTCCCGGCAGAGCCTTTGGCCTAGGTGCCTCCTTGTCGGTATCCGAGTTCCAGCAACGTCTGCTGGTCCTTGGTAGTGCTTTGGAGCACAGGTACCTCCTGCTTAGTAACCGTGTTCCAACACCGTCAGCTGTTCCATGGTTGGCCCATTGGCTCTTGTTCCTTCTGCTGCCCCTCCGGGTTCCAGCACCGTCAGCTGGTCCTCGCTAGTTTCATTTGCTCTTGCAGCTTCTGCTGCCCATCCGGGTTCCTGCACCGTCAGCTGGTTCTCGGCAGTGCCTTTGGCCTAGGTGCCTCCTTGTCGGTATCCGAGTTCCACCAACGTCTACTGGTCCTTGCTAGTGCTTTGGAGCACAGGTACCTCCTGCTTAGAAACCGTGTTCCAGCACCGTCAGCTGGTCCACGGTTGTGCCATTGGCTCTTGTTACTTTTGCTGCCCCTCCGGGTTCCCTCACCGTCAGCTGGTTCTCAGCAGTGTCTTTGGCACGGGTACTCCCTCCTGCCCAGCTTGGTTACAGCACGCCTGCTGTTTCTGGGTAATGTCAACATCACTTTGCCACCCATACGTTGTCCTGTCGTGTTGCGGTTGGATTAGCCGAGTCTATGGTGCCTGCTGTTTCGGTGCTTCCTATGTGGGCTGCGGGTTCTGGTAATAAAGGCTGGCTCCGTAGTGCCAATAGGACAAGCACACCCTGTAGGACTGTGGGTTTCGGTAACTGCGGCCGGCTCACAGTCTTGCAACTTTGTTTTTTTCCTGGGTACCTTCTGCTACCCATCTGGGTTCCAGCACCGTCAGCTGGTTCTCAGCAGAGCCTTTGGCCTAGGTGCCTCCTTCATGGTATCCGAGTTCCAGCAACGTCTGCTGCTCCTTGGTAGTGCTTTTTAGCACAGGTACCTCCTGCTTAGAAACCGTGTTCTAGCACCGTCAGCTGGTCCACGGTTGTCCCATTGGCTCTTGTTCCTTCTGCTGCCCCTCCGGCTTCCAGCACCGTCAGCTGGTCCTCGCTAGTGTCATTTGCTCTTGCAGCTTCTGCTACCCATCCGTGTTCCAGCACCGTCAGCTGGCTCTCAGCAGAGCCTTTGGCCTAGGTGCCTCCTTCTCGGTATCCGAGTTCCAGCAATGTCTGCTGGTCCTTGCTAGTGCTTTGGAGCACAGGTACCTCCTGCTTAGTAACTGTGTTCCAGCACCGTCAGCTGGTCCACGGTTGTGCCATTGGCTCTTGTTCATTCTGCTGCCACTCCGGGTTCCAGTACCATCAGCTGGTTCTCGCCAGTTCCTCAGCCTTCTTGTAACTTCTGCTACTTTTCAAAGTTCAAGCTTGTGGAAATGGTTTTTGATTCTCACTCTGGATCTCCCTGACAATGACCCTGAAGACGACGACCCTGAAGACCACACAGAAGAATACCTAAAAGATGACCCTGAAGAAGATGACCAAGAGGACAAAGAACAGGAAGACAACCACCAAGATGCAGAACAACAAGAGACAGAAGACCAAGAAGCATAAAAAACAAAAGCAGAAGAACATTAAGCATAAGACTAAAAATCTGAGCAAATGAGATTATCAAATTTATAAGCAGAAGAAGACTAAGCATTGTATGGGGGTGAGTCTGTTCCTCCTCGTGGTACCCCTGGAAAAGGCCTGCTGCTGCAGGCCAAACTGAACGCGGACTAATCCTGTTGTAAATCTTTTGTGACAGGCTGAACGGAAGGTGTAATCTTCAAACTTTTAGAGATAACAACTACAGGAATGCCTGACACAAATAAGAATATGATGAAGAAGAATAGGAAGAAGAAGAAGAAGAATAGGAAGAATAATAGGAAGAAGTAGAAGAATAGGAAGAAGTAGAAGAATAGGAAGAAGAAGAAGAATAGGAAGAAGAAGAAGAAGAAGAAGAAGAATAGGAATAAGAAAAAGAAGAGGAAGAAGAAGAAGATACTGCTGCTGCTGAAGATGATGAAGGAGAAAGTGTGGGAGAAGTACAAAAGAAGGTGAAGAGCATGGAAGTAGTGAAACATACATATCTGACAAAAAATTAAAGACTTTAACATAGTCAATATCTTTGTAACTACGAACGTCTTTAAAAAAAACAAAAAAATTCCTGCTATTCCATTTGATTGGGCTAAACCTCTATGGCTTTAATGTCTCCTACACCTCCAACAATACATTCTACATTATTAGTAGTTGTTTTTCTCCATGTAGAATTAACCAACAGGGAAAGAAAGGGTTTTTTTTAATTCCGATATTTCTGTTCCATTGACTTGAATGGGACTTCCGGGATCGGAATCGGCGATACCCGATACTTTTTTTAGATCGGCCGATCCATTCCGATACAATATTTTTCAGTATCGGGTGGTATCGCTCAACACTAGTAATGACAGGTGTTAGTGAATTGACAGGAAAACACTGCGCGCATTGGCTAGTACTAAATACTTTTATTTATGTTTATTGAAGAGGACCTGTCGGTAGGTCAAAAGAGTCCTTTTTTTTATCTTTTTTTCCAAGTGCGAGTGGCTCACATGGTAATTATACAGAGCAGTATAAGACACACACCCCAGAGAGTCTGGAGAGCATCAACCCTCTTCTAAATAACATAACAACTAGCAGTGAACCATATAAGCGATCGAAATAAACCAAAAATACATTCAGGGGAGCAGCAGAGATAAAATAAGAGCAAAAACTGCTCACTTTCTAATGAGATGCAAGTAAACTGATGGCACACAGTGAAGTGTTTAATTTCAGCATCTGTATTTCACCAGTTGTGACAATTTCATGAACAAAAAATTGCAATAAATATTTATGTTTAATGAGAAATTAGAGATCTTTACATTTTTCACAAGCAAAGGTTTTATTAAATCAACCCCAAATAGTATAATAGGGTAAGCGTAGGACCAGATTTTGCCAATGCTGTAGAAAAAGACATGGACGGCACGTTCCCCAAAAATTACTTTGATCTAATGCCATTAGGCAAAAAGTACAAAATTGAACATGAGGGTCTTAGTTTAGCATTCTAATCCGACTGTATGAATCCCACTGCCATGTCTCAGTGAACCTTTCAGTGAGTCTCTAACTTTGGTCTATCCCTTCCTTTTTTTTAGTTGGCACAGCACTCCTGCCATTAGACCCAGGCATTTTAAAATAGCAAGAGACTGCAAGCGCGGTTAATGCAAGTGAATTGGGTATTTTTTTCACTATGCAATCTACCACTGGACCTACCATAGCATCTTATTGCAAACATGACACAGCAGTTAAGATGTAATAATGTTACATTCATTTACAGGAAGGGGTTAAGAGAATACTAAAATGCTTAATAAAAAATGCTTGCACATACTCTTTAAAAGTCTATCTATCATTTTACAATATTTTTTTCTATATGTGTTAACGCCTTCAAAGTGCTGTACAGCACATCGATTGGAGGTCCGAGTTAAGACTCCCTCCCCATACTACACACCATTTTTTGCTCTGTTTTGGACTTGTTTTTAACAATAAATTGGACTGGAATTTGCAAAGCTGGACCTTTTTTCTTTTTCCTTGGTTACTGTGTGAAGACTGCACGTGGTCCGGGCTATCCACTACACATGCCTTCAGGTGAGCTGGCCTTTTTTTTTTTTTTCTCTTTTTAATTGTTCAACAGACTGTTCAGGAGACTGCGGCTCAGCGGGAAGAGATGCTGATGTTCTGCATGAATGCGTGCACCGAGAGATGTATGGTTCCACTTTTTTAGTAGCATGCAGACTTAAAAAAGTAGGGACAGTATTATACTTATTTACTTTTACTATTTATTTCTAGGTTTAAAGTTCATTTGACTGCTTCAGGTCGCCCATGGACCTCAATCATCCAAGCGGTCCGCATAATACTCTCCAATGATGTTTTATAATATCATTGCATAGCAATAGCCTTTTTTTTCCATCTACAAGTATGTCTTCCTGAGCACTGAATACACCACTGAATGAGTGCTGTCTATGCAGTATAGGAAGCGCTGAGCCCGCTTCCCTCGCCTATCCAAACAATCATATGATCACAGGGTGCCAGGAGATAGCAGGAACTGATGAGTCATAACAGACCATCTCAGCTCTCCCATGCATCCAGAAGGCTACATTTTCTCTGTAACTGAGGAAAATATGCCAACCCCAGTTACATAGGAAATGTGATGTAAAAATATTTAAATGTTGTAATGTCCCCAAATAACTTTTATGTCTTTATACAGTAGAAGGCACAATATCTAAAATAAATTTTAAAAAAAGCTGGGAAAAAACAATAAAAAAATGAATGGCTCGGCCTTTAACTGGTTAAATATATTTTATAGATCAGATAGAAAAGAAAAGTTGTTCAAACTACCAGGAATGGACCCCTCCATCTATTAGGCTAAGTGCACACGTGCTGAATTTCCGCGGAAATTTCTGCGGCAATTCCTCAACTCCCTGCTGCGGGAAATTTGCGGGCAATACACATGTGGAATTCCCGTGAAAAACTAGCGTTTTGCAAGCGTAATTAGCTTACAGAATGCTAGCGTTTTCCAAGCGATCTATAGCATCGCCTGGAAAACTGATTGAAAGGTTGGTCACACTCGTCAAACATAGTGTTTGACAAGTGTGACCAACTTTTTACTATTGAGGCTGCCTATGCAGCATCGGTAGTAAAAGATATATAATGTTAAAAATAATTAAAAAATAAAAATTTGTGATATTCTCACCTTCCAGCGGCCCCTGCAGCCTTCCCGATCCTCGCGATGCTCCCAGCAAGTCCCGTTCCCAGAAATGCCTTACAACAATGACTCCAGATGGCGTAGCATCATGAGAGACCGCTACATCAGAGGTCATTGTCGCAAGTCATCACTGGGAACGGGAGTTGCCGGAAGCATCGCTGAGGCCAGGGATATGGTACCCAGGGCCTGGAGGAGAGTCTCCTCTCCTCCAGACCCTGGGTACCATCTGCACATGATCCACTTACTTTGCGCATGGTGGGCACAGCCACATGCGGAAAGTAAGCAGATCAATGCATTCCTATGTGTGTGGAATCACGGGGATAAATGAGCATGCTGCTTATTTTTTCGCAATGCGATTCTGCAGTGGAAAAATACGCAGCATTAGCACAGCATGTGCGGAATGCCATTGTACTCAATGGGTTGCATTTTGTATGCATTTTCGTGGCGAAAAAACGCAGCAAAAACGCATAAAATCCACAACGTGTGCACATAGCCTTAAACTTTTTTAAGCAGCCTGTTCCACTCAAAGATCACACTCACTGTCAAAGTCTTTTTTCTAATATCTAATCCAGGGGTCTCAAACACGCGGCCTGGGGGCTGCTTCATGTGGCCTGCAGGCACAGTAGACAATCGCGGCCCAGTCTTTATACGTACAGTGGGGCAAAAAAGTATTTAGTCAGTCAGCAATAGTGCAAGTTCCACCACTTAAAAAGATGAGAGGCGTCTGTAATTTACATCATAGGTAGACCTCAACTATGGGAGACAAACTGAGAAAAAAAAATCCAGAAAATCACATTGTCTGTTTTTTTTTCATTTTATTTGCATATTATGGTGGAAAATAAGTATTTGGTCAGAAACAAGCAATCAAGATTTCTGGCTCTCACAGACCTGTAACTTCTTCTTTAAGAGTCTCCTCTTTCCTCAACTCATTACCTGTAGTAATGGCACCTGTTTAAACTTGTTATCAGTATAAAAAGACACCTGTGCACACCCTCAAACAGTCTGACTCCAAACTCCACTATGGTGAAGACCAAAGAGCTGTCAAAGGACACCAGAAACAAAATTGTAGCCCTGCACCAGGCTGGGAAGAATGAATCTGCAATAGCCAACCAGCTTGGAGTGAAGAAATCAACTGTGGGAGCAATAATTAGAAAATGGAAGACATACAAGACCACTGATAATCTCCCTCGATCTGGTGCTCCACGCAAAATCCCACCCCGTGGGGTCAGAATGATCACAAGAACGGTGAGCAAAAATCCCAGAACCACGCGGGGGGACCTAGTGAATGAACTGCAGAGAGCTGGGACCAATGTAACAAGGCCTACCATAAGTAACACACTACGCCACCATGGACTCAGATCCTGCAGTGCCAGACGTGTCCCACTGCTTAAGCCTGTACATGTCCGGGCCCGTCTGAAGTTTGCTAGAGAGCATTTGGATGATCCAGAGGAGTTTTGGGAGAATGTCCTATGGTCTGATGAAACCAAACTGGAACTGTTTGGTAGAAACACAACTTGTCGTGTTTGGAGGAAAAAGAATACTGAGTTGCATCCATCAAACACCATACCTACTGTAAAGCATGGTGGTGGAAACATCATGCTTTGGGGCTGTTTCTCTGCAAAGGGGCTAGGACGACTGATCCGGGTACATGAAAGAATGAATGGGGCCATGTATCGTGAGATTTTGAGTGCAAACCTCCTTCCATCAGCAAGGGCATTGAAGATGAAACGTGGCTGGGTCTTTCAACATGACAATGATCCAAAGCACACCGCCAGGGCAACGAAGGAGTGGCTTCGTAAGAAGCATTTCAAGGTCCTGGAGTGGCCTAGCCAGTCTCCAGATCTCAACCCTATAGAAAACCATTGGAGGGAGTTGAAAGTCCGTGTTGCCAAGCGAAAAGCCAAAAACATCACTGCTCTAGAGGAAATCTGCATGGAGGAATGGGCCAACATACCAACAACAGTGTGTGGCAACCTTGTGAAGACTTACAGAAAACGTTTGACCTCTGTCATTGCCAACAAAGGATATATCACAAAGTATTGAGATGAAATTTTGTTTCTGACCAAATACTTATTTTCCACCATAATATGCAAATAAAATGAAAAAAAAACAGACAATGTGATTTTCTGGATTTTTTTTTCTCAGTTTGTCTCCCATAGTTGAGGTCTACCTATGATGTAAATTACAGACGCCTCTCATCTTTTTAAGTGGTGGAACTTGCACTATTGCTGATTGACTAAATACTTTTTTGCCCCACTGTACATTCAGTTGAAATGTATTGCCGCAGAGAGACACGCTCTATTTACAGCAATACCAATGCCAGCCACCGGCCAATCAGAGGCCAGAAGCTGATATTGATTTGCCAGTGTGGCGGCTTTTGACATCAGTGCCATCCACCAGCACGCTAATGTCAGCTGATGGCCTCTGATTGGCCGACGGGTGGCATTATTATTGCTGTAAAGAGAGCTTGTTTATGTGCAGCAATACATTTCAACTCAATATGCGTGCAAGGACCGGGCCGCAATGTGCCTCCAAGGACACACATTCAACTGAAATAAAGCGCTGACGTCGACAGTGCCTGCGGGCCGCATTTGCAGAAAGGACGCAGAGGGAACAGAGGACAGGTGAGGTGAAGAACGGCACAATAGGGGACATAACTACTAAAATTGGGATCTGGATGGGGACTTTACTACAAGATGAAGAGAGGAAGGGCACACTATTGCAAGAAGGGAACCAGGTTGGAGACATTACTACAAGAGGTCCAGGATGGGAACCTTACTACAATATGGGGACCTGGATGAGGAACACTACTACAATATTGGGACTTGGATGGGGGATATTGCTGCAAGAAGTATCCAGGATGGGGACCTTACTACAATTTAGGGACCTGGATGGGACATTGCTACAAAAAGGAAGACCAGGATGAGAACCTTATTATAAGATGGGGACCTGGGCATTATACAAGTTGGGAACCAGGATGGGGGACATTACTAAAAGATGGAGACCAAGATGGGGACATTACTACAAGGTGGAGACCAGGATGGATGACACTATTACAAGATTGGGACCAGTATGTGGCATATTACGACAAGATGTTTGCCACAATAACTATATGGTGCTAATTGTAAGACAATATTACTGTGGCCAATTGGGGGAAACAAAATTGTAAAAATGTACTTGATGAGGGGGCATCCTGGAGTTAAATACTTCTTGTTCATTAAGAGGCTCACTCCTTTTCATGAATCTGGACCATCTGATTAGTGGTGTGCACTTCCATGTGCCACGCCAGAAATTTCATTCCAGTTATGTACTGGAGTGAGGTTTCTGGCAAAGAGAATGCCACAGCTTGTCATAAAATAGACGAGTTGTAGCTGTGCCGCTGTCCCACCCTAGATCCATCCATTTTGGCAGAGCTTGGAGAAACTGGCATGAATACGTCAAAAGTCTAAAAAATGTGAGTTTTTTCAATGCTTTTATGCCAGAATTCTGGCGTGAAAGCTTTGATGAATCGAGCTAATTGTGTTTGGTCAAACCTCAGTGATGTAATAAATGACCAAACTCCGTTTTGGTTCTTTCTTTTCTAGAATAAAAAAATACACCTTCGGAACAATTTTTTTAAGATTTTATGGCCCCAGATTTATCACTGAAAAGAAGAAGCATAATTTCTATATTATCGCGCAAGATCCTGCTTGCACGTATGACACATAACTAGCAACATAGTAGTTCAGGTCAATCACCATGAGGTCAGGAGTGTAAGAAACAGCAATGAGACCCTATTGCAAAAAACTGAAGTGCAGCCCTACGCCACTTCCACCCTATTAGCAATAGATATAGTGCATGAAAACCTCATGATTACCTTTATTAGATTACTTTTTCCACTTCTCTTTTTCATTGTCTTTCAGTGATCTGAACTCAGTAAAGCTTATGGAACAGTTTTGGTACATAGAGAGAAAATATATGAAAAACATTACAATGCTATAGTCATTTTCTTTCCTGTAGAAGGATTGACACTGTGGTGAATGCAATGCAAAAATATATAAAATATTCTCTGGCTTTAAAGGAAACTGTAGCCTGTAGCATTTATAATCTATATATTAATTATTAATCACCTAGGTGGGTGATTAGTGTTAAATTATAGAGGGTCTTACCACATCCACCTCTATTGGTCACTAAAATGGGAAGCTTTGGTCGAGCTTCATATAAATGTGAATTATCTTGGGGACCTCAGTCTGACCCCTGGAGCCTCAGTTGACCTTGAGAATGAAAGGGGAAAAAGGCCTTCACCTAAGCAGTATGTGAAATTAGTAATAGGTGTTACATGATCATGAATGAAGTACTTCTTTGCAAGTTCCACTTCTGCTCCAATTACTGATAAGTTCAAAATATTTTTTTTTTGTGCTTAATTTGTTAGAAATTCTAGGAACTCCTACTGTGTAGCAACATGGAAAAGAAATTTACCCACAAATTGCTTTTACAACACAGTCTCAAACTGAATGACCTCGTAGTCGCAAAGGACGAGGAAACTGACACCAAACATTCATAAATCCTGTATACTCAAGTGCAAATAAAAGTGATGACAGCGGGTGAGACACAGGGTGTAAGAAAAAGTCAGCGTCCTCTGTATAGCAATACCATGCATACTCAGCCTCGGTCTAGCTTACATGGCCTGATAGTTCACTAGTTGTCTTCTTATCAGTTAATTTTTTTACTGTTTGCAGTATATTTATTTTGGGGAAATCATAACACAAATTCATTGCCAAGTATTAGATGGAATCATGTAAATCATGCCATTAGGCCGGGGTCACACTTACGAGTGCAATGTGAGAAACTCGCTCAAGTCTCTCGACTCTCGCCACTCGGAGTGCTGGCGGCAGCAGTGCCGGGTATTGAGGAGAGAAACACGTGCGGGTTTCTCGTGTTACACTCGCAAGTGTGACCCCGGCCTTAATGGAATTTACTGAAGTCACACACATCTTGTAGGATGAAATGACTGAGAGCTTTGCCGATGCTAAAGTGCAGCTAGCTTTCTCCATAAAATAAATAAAACAGTCTTTTTATTGCCATTTGTTTTTGACATCTACCCTGTAACTTAATGTCAGAATGACTGTTCAAGCAAAGTACAAGTGTTCAGTGCTTCATGGCAGTCAGTCGTTTACCATATATACACCTTGCCAACCACTTGTTTTCCATCAATCTCCACCCTCCTTTTCTTTAATTGACACCATCAAAAGGGTGCATGCGCCATCAAAATCATACCAGCGCACGGCCTGCGTACCCAATGCTAATGATAGGGTACGCAGGTCGCATGCAGCGTCATGCGCCCATAGGAGGAGCTGACTGGAGGGGACGCGGCAGGGGGCGGAGCTGCACGGTGGCCGTGCGCTGTGCCTCCTAACGCTACTGTGAAACTAGACTTACGCAAGTTCAGTTTGATCTATTTCACTGACCCATACATATGCAATGCCTATTTTCATCCGACACTCCCCAATTGGACATGTCTTCAATATTTTCTGCGGACCACTCGATCACAGGAAAAAAATCGACATGTGCACAGCCACATAAAATATCATAGATATGAGTGTTATCCATGAAAACCACAGATAATACTCGTACGAGAGAATAGGTTGTGTGCACGAGCCCCTATTTACAGTAACATTTGCTTGTTGAATTCATTTGGTCTGCATTTGGCTTTATTAGCCCAATACAAGTGAATGGGGTCACATTACGACCCTGAGGGTACAGGGACCATGCTAATTAAGTGGCAAAACATCCAACCGGGTCCAAATTTTTGCGACTTGCTTGTTGCGGTACCCTCAGGGTTGCAATGCTATGGCATTTACTTGTATTGTACATTAATGTAGCAGCGACACCTAGCAATCTCCAGCCCTGCGACTTGTGTCGCTGCCAGTGTTGCTGTGTAGACCCAGCCGTATTCAAGGGGGTTCCCTCAGATACCACAAATTAATATGATGAACTTACTTCATAACACTAGATAAAATTATGTTTTCATTTCAATACATGTTTACAAGCATAGGACTATAAGAGGGTCCATATAGCAATGGTGAAATAAAAAAATGCAATCTTCTCAAATACATTATCGTACCAGATCTAACCACATGCTTCTAAAATGCAATTCTTCTCATGCTACTAGTTGTATTTTTTGCAGATATTCTATGCCAATTATATTGGTCCATTTGTAAATTGTTTCTTGTTTACCAACAACATAGCCATCATAGTGAAACTATGCAATTAAATATATCCTTGGAATTATTTTTAGCATGCCATTAACCTTTTTCGATCAGAGAATCTCCAGCTGTAAATGTGCCAGAGCAAGCAGAACGGCACAAGCTCGGCTGCTCATCATTCCAAAGGCATGTTACTTAGTACATGCAGAACCCTGAGCAAGCTAGTAAAATGTCCGTGTGCGTGACTCTATTAAAGGGGTTACATTATTCCAGGAAATAAAAGTTATTTGGTGGGTAATAAAATGTTACAGAATTTTACTTTTTGTATACCTATAGGCAGATGTGGAAAAAAAGCTGCACAGTAAGAAAGTATTCAAAGTTTATTTTTATCATTTCATAAAATGCAAAGTGAATGAGCAAAAGAGAAATTTCAGTGCGTGTGCACACATCTTTTAGGTTATGCTCACATCACATTTGCCTCTGCACACCGTGGCTCCTTTGGTCTTATGTTCAAACCCCCAGATAAAGGGATTTGGGTATATGCACTGATGGGGCCATTGACTATAATGTAAATTATATTTGACTGTATACACCTAATTGAGGCAGCCAGTAATACATAGTCCACTACGTCTTGCTGCCCACCTCGTCTAGGTATGTACAGCCGAAAATTACGTACAACAGAGCACACTGCGACTCCATCTGCATCATTATAGTCAATGGCCCTGTGCGTGCATGCGCCCTAATCCCGTTTTGAAGATGTGCAGACGTGTGCTCTGGACCTCAGACTTGGCCGAAGGTTCACCTTACAACAACACAATGACCCGAAGCACACAGCTAAAATAACAAGGGAGTGGCTTCAGAACAACTCTGTGACCATTCTTGGCTGGCCCAGTCAGAGCCCTGACCTAAACCCAATTGAGCATCTCTGGAGAGACCTGAAAATAGCTGTCCACCAACGTTCACCATCCAACTTGACGGAACTGGAGAGGATCTGCAAGGAAGAATGGCAGAGGATCCCCAAATCCAGGTGTGAAAAACTTGTGGCATCATTCCCAAGAAGACTCATGACTGCACTAGCTCAAAAGTCTGCTTCTACTCAATACTGAGCAAAGGGTCTGAATACTTATGACCATGTGATATTTCTGTTTTTCTTTTTTAATAAATTTGCAAAAATTTCTACATTTCTTTTTTTTTTCAGTCAAGATGGGGTGCAGAGTGTACATTAATGAGAAAAAAAAAACTTTTTTGAATTTACCAAATGGCTGCAATGAAACAGAGTGACCATTTCTCGTCGTCAGCTTCCTGCTGGGCTTCCTGTGGCGCTGACGAGCGACGTGTGGACGCAGGCGGGAGGATGTCAGGTCGCCGCCTCTGACAGGTAACTAGCGACTCCCGACCCCTGCTATCTCGCTGGTGAGATCTGCCTGTGTGGCAGCTCACTACCAACCACTTAGCGATGCACCAGCGATCCATTTTGTTGTCGGGATCGCTGGTGCATCGCTAAGTGTAACGGTACCCTTAAGGCTAGGCGCAGACGAGCATGTATTCTGTCATCCGAGAGTATCAGGTGGATTATGTAAATCACACTCTGATCAAACAGATCAGAGTAGTGTGAGCATTATGTGATCTGATTCTCTCGGGAAAAACTGTCTCCATCTTCTCCATTCTGTCCGTGCGTGGAAATCAGATATTATCTGAGTGCACATGTTTTCCATGCACTCATTGACTTGCATGGCCGAGTGCAAGCTGAATATCGGATCAAACTTAGACATGGAGCGATTTTTGCTTTCTTCAGAGCGCATCTATCTCAGGAAAAAATAAAAGAACGTGCACGGCCCATTAGAATAACATGGTTATGAGCACTAGCCGTCAAAATTATGGATAGCATTCGTCCAACTATTACAGTCATATGCGCAAGCTTTAAAACCGTTTCGCCCACTGTTTTTCATCGCCTAGGGCCTCAAAGGAAAAGACAGAAGTATTTTATGACTGCCTCTGTCTTCTGGTTTTCAATGAAGATACCTCTGGTGATCAAATGATTATTTGGGGGTCGATTCATTATTGCATTGCGTCTGCTTTTTATCAAGTTTTTGGAATTTTGTGCCATTTTTGTTTGCATTAAATTAATCTTTCTATTTGAGCCTTTACAGAAGCCTATTTTATAATGTGTGTGTCTGGTTTTTTATTTTATGTTCATCATAGTGAACAGGGTTTAGGGTTTCCAGATGTTCTTGTCTGATTCAACATTTACTACTTTTCACAAGACGGAAAATTTGACACAAACATATTCTAGTATCCCCCTGTAGTGATTGTATTTATGCCTGAAATTTTTTAGCAATTTTTTGCAACTTTTTACTTTAAAGAGGTTAAAGACAGAAAAAAAGACTATTTTAATTTTTCATAAATTTAATGAATTGCGTGCAACATTTTGATGAATTTGGCCCAATAAATGTCAGCGAATAACAAAACATGGCAGAGCTGCTGAGCCTATGGTTACATTCACACGTTTAGATTTTGACGTTGAGGAGTTTTGCTGAGTAAGAAAATAGAGCATCTTACAGTCTTATGTCATTCACTTCCAGCAAAATAGATGGGATTTATAAAAATCTCATGCCCACTGTGCTTTTTTTTATTCTGCATAAACTGACCTGTGGTGCGTGTTTGAAATCCACAGCTTGTCAATTTCTTCTTCAGGTATGCTAAGTTGTCACGGTTCCACCCCTCAGTGTGCCTGGGATGCAGTTATTGACAGCTTGGCCATCCAATCTGGTATAGGGTATTGGCTCGACTATCCAATCTGAGACTTTGAGGTGTCAGCTGTCTCCAAGTGTTCATTACCTCAGGTGATTGCCATGATACTTAACTGAGCTGTTTCTCCCAAACCTCTGCCAGATGTACATTTAGCTAAATGTGTAAGTGTGGTTTGTTTCCTCTGTGCGTTGAGTTCTGTATGTTGATCTTTTGTGGCCTGACCTTGGACCTCGTACTCACCAACCGTCCATCTGCTTAATCCCTTCTGCTCTGATCCGTTATCCTTCTGGTATTTTGACCTCAGAACGTTACCTGACTACGCTTTTGTCTCTTCCTTCTGTTTATGATGTACCCGCCTAGTTTCTGACCTTGGACACCTTGACTCACGACTCACGACTTGGCCGTGAGAAGTGACTAGCTTCACATGAGTTTTCTGTGTAGATTTTCCACATTGAATTGCATTAGATGCGGAAAATCACTACATAAATATGCATTTTTAGTGAGCTTCGAATGTGGCAACACTGAAAACACATTTAATCCGCACATGATTGTATCAATAAAATTTTGTCAAAGCCATATACCAGGACCACTTCAGGATATGTTACTTTTTTGTGAAGTTTATGTTCGGGTGTCTTGCAGGATTTTGGAAAAGTTTTTTTGCTTGAATTAATTTTACAGAATTTTGATTTGATTTTTCATTTTCTTATTTGTTTTTTTCTGTTGCAAGTAGTTTCAAAGAAGTCACACGCACTTTGTTTTTTCTCACAAATACTGTATATCTGTGTACCTTGTTAGCCAGTTGATAGAAAAATATTAAAATTTTATAGTCTCAGTGGTTGATACCTTTTTTACGGCTAACAGAAATATAGTAATAAGTAGTAAGGTTTCGAGACTACTCAGGTCTCTTCATCATACATAGTATAGCAGAAAATCTGAAGAGTCACATATTTCTATGCAACAGGACATAGAATAGTGACGTAAATAAGACAAGTGACGTGAAGCAGAACTATCAATGTGGGAAGGGGAGAAACAGTTGTGTCTGTAAATATTGGAGCTGTTCATTGATAAGGAGTGTGATAGTGATAGTTTGATTGTCCATAGATTGACGTCTGGTCCAGGGTTGTGATGCCTACAGTAATACACTGTTCAAAAAAATAAAGGGAACACTCAAATAATACATCCTAGATCTGAATGAATGAAATATTCTCATTGAATACTTTGTTCTGTACAAAGTGGAATGTGCTGACAACAAAATCACACAAAAATCATCAATGGAAATCAAATTTATTAAACCATGGAGGCCTGGACTTGGAGTCACACACACAATTAAAGTGGAATGTAATGTCCTTAAAACAAGTCAAAATAAGGCTCAGTATTGTGTGTGGCCTCCACGTGCCTGTATGACCTCCCTACTGTACAACGCCTGGGCATGCCCCTGATGAGGCGGCTGATGGTCTCCTGAGGGATCTCCTCCCAGACCTGGACTAAAGCATCCGCCAACTCCTGGACAGTCTGTGGCACAGCGTGACGTTGGTAGATGGAGCGAGACATGATGTCCCAGATGTGCTCAATCGGATTCAGCTTCAATGTCTTAATCTAGTCGGAAATGCTGACACACTCCAGCCACATGAGGTCTGGCGTTGTCCTGCATTAGGAGGAACCCAGGGCCAACCGCACCAGCATATGGTCTCACAAGGTGTCTGAGGATATCATCTCGGTACCTAATGGCAGTCAGGCTACCTTTGGCGAGCACATGGAGGGCTGTGTGGCCCTCCAAAGAAATGCCACCCCACACCATTACTGACCCATTGCCAAACCTGTCATGCTGAATGATGTTGCAGGCAGCAGATCGCTATCCACCGCGTCTCCAGACTCTGTCGTGTCTGTCACATGTGCTCAGTGTGAACCTGCTTTCATCTGTGAAGAGCAAAGGGCACCATTGGCGAATTTGCCAATTGTGGTGTTCTGTGGCAAATGCCAAGCGTCCTGCATGGTGTTGGGCTGTGACCACAACCACCTTCTGTGGACGTCGGGCACTCAGACCATCCTCATGGAGTCGGTTTCTAACCATTTGTGCAGACATATGCACATTTGTAGCCTGCTGGATGTCATTTTGCAGGGCTCTGGCAGTGCTCCTACTGTTCCCCCTTGCACAAAGGTGGAGGTAGCAGTCCTGCTGCTGGGTTTTTGCCCTCCTAAGGCCCCCTTCACATCTCCTGGTGTACAGGCCTGTCTCCTGGTAGCGCCTCCAGCCTCTGGACACTATGCTGACAGACACGGCAAACCTTCTTGCCACAGCTCGCATTGATGTGCCATCCTGGATGAGCTGCACTACCTGAGCCACTTTTGTGGGTTTTTGAGTCCGTCTCATGCTACCATGAGTGTGAAAGCACAACCAACATTCAAAAGTGACCAAAACATCAGCCAGAAAGCATTGGTACTGAGATGTGGTCTGTGGTCCCCACCTGCAGAACCACTCCTTTATTGAGGGTGTCTTGATAATTGCCAATAATTTCCATCTGTTGTCTATTCCATTTGCACAACAGCATGAGAAATTGATTGTCAATCAGTGTTGCTTCCTAAGTGGACAGTTTGATTTCACAGAAGTTTGATTTACTTGGAGTTATATTCTGTTGTTTAAGTGTTCCCTTTATTTTTTTGAGCAGTGTATTTTGCTAAAAGATTTATTGAACAGCAGAATTATTTTTTATCTTATTGGAAGGTAACAAGCAACCTTTGACATTGCTAAACTTTATTGTTGTTAAAAAATGAATAAAGACTGACATAATATAGTAAACAATGTATACTTATTTATTTATTTATATAACTCTGTTTTAAATTAATCTGTAAGTTGAATGCCAACTCTGGCTCTTTACAGCAATACTTTATATACTTGCATAATGAAGATCAATATTGATATATGCATAAACATTAAGAAAGATAAACATGTATATAATAGTATGTATATAACGTTTTCTAAAGTCAAATTGCTAATATTTCTTTCTCGCTTCCGGACACCCTGCGGTCTCAGAGTGACTATTTATCTATGTATGAAACATGTGCTGCTTGCAGGATTTATGGTGTGGAGTAGGAATGGAGAACCTTTTTTCTGCCAAGGGCCATGTGGATATATATCATCATACGGCCATACAAAATTATCAACTTCAAAATTATACTGCTATATTTGATCAAACAATAATTCCCCTTAATGTGATGGCTGGAGCTGCTTCTCTTTGGTGAGATGTGTGATGTTAGTTTGCATAGATGATATTGCTACTCACAACTGCTTCTCCAGGTTTGCATCTCTCTAGCGTGCAGTTAACTCTTTGTGATGATATATCACATAGGAGATTCTGTGGCTGGAGCATATACATCACATAGGAGACACTGGGGCTGGAGCACACACATCACATAGGAGATCCTGGGGCTCGAGCATATACATCACATAGGAGACATAACTAATCATATGCTAAAAAGTCAAATTTATGATGAATGTCTATACAATGATTGTAGTGTCACATTCAAAGCAGTAGTGGGTGAAGATATATGGAGCCTGAAAGTCAAAAGGTCAAAGCATTGTTACCCTTTGGCTATGAAACAGCCTCATCTCATCAAGCTTCCTCCACCGAACTTCACAGTTCCTTTAATTTTTTGATCTGTTATCCACTTTTTCCCTTGTTTCCTCCACACCCACTTGCACCATTCGCAGTGACATTGTAAGGGGGTAAGATATAATGTCTTTCATGTTTCCCTTTCCTCTGATTGTCTTCCGGTTCTTGATGTTTACAGATGTGTTTTATGATAATTGCCTGCGGTACTGCTACATGTATAACTATGTGTTACAGCTCATTGCTTATGGTATTGCCACTTGAATGTGTTACCATTATATAGAAGACTGTTATATATTGCTTTGTATTCCTGTATTATAGTATTGCATATATGTTATGTGTCTTTTGTACATGTACAGTTATGGAAACTTAGTGTATCCTTCTTGGGACAGTAGAGGAGGGCATTCTTATTACATATTTTCCCCATAGAGCAGGTAGGTGTAATTATGTTAAGGGCCACTAGATGGGGGCATACTAGTGGGGCCTTATAAGATGTTCATAGGGGGTTAACTGTACGAGGGGCTGCTGAGCGAGGGGTTAGTGATGAAGAGTGGTTTAGTCAGACGGGGCCAGGGCGCCCAAGTGTCGACATGGGCTATAGGCCCGGACAGTTCGGCAGCCATGTAACGTTAAGTTATTATAGCCCACGTTACCCATTGCCACTGCATGTCTTAGCAGTGGGTCAGAACAGGAAAGGAAGATGTGGCATCTTACCGCCTGGGCCAATGCTTTTAGGGCAGATGTTGGCAGGACTAAGGAAATAAAAGGAGTTGGAGCTTCAACGAGATCGGTACAGAAAGGCCGGATGCTTCACCAGAGGCCACCAAACGTAGTGATTGATGAATTCATGTCTGGGGCGAAACAGGTTGCAGGAAATGTCATTATAGTGAGGTCAGCCAGGAAGAAACTGGAAAGCAGTCTAGTACGATCCGTTTCGGGCGTGTACTGCACAGAAGTGACAACAAGCAAGGGAAAGATGAGGAAGCAAGCAAATGTTATAATGTATCAACTGTGGATGTAACGTGCAAAATCCTAAGTAAAGAAAGTGTTAAAGTTGTCTCGGACTGTGTCTCCATTGAAGGGGGTCACCTAGAAGAGGGACCATTGTGGCCTGGGAAGTGCCCAGGTGAAGCTGAATCTGGAGAAGCAGGTATGCCGAGAAGAGTATTGTTTCATGTAGGGGAAGGACTGGACGCAACTGCCACCAGAATACAGGTCACAACTACAGTCCTGTCCCTCTCTTGCAACATGGCAAGAATTTGCATAATTAATCATATTCTAAATATTTGAAAGTCAAATTTATGTATGAGATAGCTGAGATGATTGTCTATGAAGTGATGGCAGTATCATGTTAGTAGTAGTGGATGGTGAGATATGGAGCCTGAAAGTCAAAAGCTCAAAACATTGTTACCCTTTTGCTCATCAATGTACACCACATTGGAGACATTAGGGCAGGAGCATATACAACACATAGGAGACGCTGGGGCTGAAGTATATGAATCACAGGTGACATTGGGGATTGAGCATGTACATCACAGGAGACACTGGGGCTGGTGGATGTACGTTACATGATACACGGGGGGCTGCTGTTGCTCTCTTCAACAGTGTGACGTGAGCGCATCAGGTGCTGCTTACACCCACAAAGTACTCCCAGACACTGGAAAAAGCACTGCGCGCTGTGAGGATTCACAGATCTGCAGTCACATAGAGTGACTCAAGACTTGTACCCCTCAGATGGACCAACACTTTAATGGTGTCTTCAATGATGAGAAATAGAGAGAGATATTTATCCATCATGCAATACCATCACGGAGGCATCTGCTTGGCTCCAAATTTATTCTGCAGGAGAACAACAACCACAAGCATTCAGCCAATGTCATAAAAAACTATCTTCAGCATAAGAAGGAACAAGGAGTCCTGGAAGTGATTATCTGGCCCCCGCAGAGCCCTCGTCTCAACATCATCACATCTGTCTGAGATCACATGGAGACATTTCGGTAATTGTTAAAAATAAACAATTAACTTTTCTATGTATAAAAGAATTCTTACTTTGCAGCATTTTTTTTACACCTGCTTAAAAGTTTTGCACAGTAATGCATATAAACTAATTCTGGCACATTTCATTGTTAAATGACCATGGCTTTGACTCATCATGATTGATTGTTATCTATTATCCACATCACTCACTATCATATTTTCTAGTTAATAATTATACAGATATTTATTCATGATCTTTATGGCTGGTTGAGCCAATTGTGTAGAGTCTATTCTAATGATGGTCCATTTGTTTATTGCCATCTTCTTTACTCTGGCACTTTTGCACATTGTGTCTACAAGTTTGGCTGGGTCATGCTTTACTACTTTTGCACAAGCAAATCACTTTTTTAACAATTTTTTTTGCCTTTTTTTATGCATCATCATGATCTGAGAGCCACAATTTATTTTTACAAAGCTACATGAGAGCGTGTTTCTTGCATAACAAGCTGTAGTGCTGTAGTATTTGTTGTATTTATTTATACCATTTTTATGAATATATGTATAACTTTGTCTTCAATTTGATCAACAAATATGGCAATTCTAGTGTTGTTTAAACACTGTATAATATTTTTTTTGCGGCATTTACCATTCATTATAAATAATAACATAGTACTATAGTATATGTCAGTATGGATGCAGTGATGCCAAATAAGTGACGTTTTTAAATTACATTTTTATTTTTCCAGATTAAATCAATTTTTATTGGAAAAACTGAGATTTTGGGGAGAGTGCTTTCCTTTTTTTTAAACATTAAAATACATTTTTTACAATATTTATTAGTTCCCCAAGTGGATGCAATTCTATGATGATATTATACTCTGCACCACTTTAGCTTTGTATTACACCATCCTATCAGGCCATCCTCCAGTGGGATCTGATTGACTAAAATGTATAGCAGACCTGCAGGCATTTATTAGGCCTCCGGTTGCTATAGTTACCCATCAGCACCTGAGACTGCGTTGCAGGGGTGTCAACGGGCTGACAGAGGGAGCAGTTTACCTCTGCCAAATTGGTCATGTGCCAATAACACATTGACAGCAACATATGAGCAGTTAAACTTAGATCAGAGAAAACATTAATCCGAGCAGTAATAGCAGGAGCCCAGCTGTGTGCATCAGTTGGGCTCCTGTAGTGAGTATATTCGTCATGGAGAACTAAGTGACTTGTGCTTATGATGGTTATGTAAATCATACAGTGTTAAATGATCCTTTTTTGTTATTTTGATTTCTTAATATATCTTTATAGTGGTCAGGGATTTTTTTTTTGAGGAATTAGTTATGTGGTACTTGTGGATAGCACATCACAATTATAGGGTGAACTCCATAGACCCGTGTCTTCTTTCAACCAGAAAATTTTGAAACTATAAAACAGACGTCCACTAGAGTGAGTACAGAAGCTCACGGGATCCTATAAATACACTTTATTCTATAATTCATAGACACCAAAGTGCAAAAGCTCTGGAGGAGAAGATAGAAAATAGATAAAATACCATGGCGTATTTCGAGGCTTGGGGTCCCCACTGGAAAATCTCCAAAAAGGCACCCACCTATTGATCATTCATATGCACTCCAGAACCTCTTGTGCATAAATATGTGCTTCTTCAGATTTTGTGTTATTCTGTGCCTGCTGAAGAGACCTGATTTGTTACCATGTTTTCAGTTAGCCATTAAAAGATATCGACCTCCGAGTGTGGCGCCCCTGAGGCTCAGTCGCCACAGAGGTACTGCACCTCTTCTTGAGGTGTGGTGCCCCACCATCCAGGTAAGGTGGGAACTCCTGACCACGCTCCAACACTCACACCCCACACAACAGGGTAGTTCAGCAAAGCCACATTGCGGCTCTTTGCTTAGAGTGTAGCAGAGCACCTTTGGTGGCTCCCTACTTGGAACACGAAACGTGCTGGGAGGTGGGTGGAGTTGAGAATACATAAGAGCGGGAAGATTTAGGATTTGAGGTCAGTCAGTCGGTCAGTCAGTCGGAAAGCCACTTGGAGAGGAGTGGGGATCCCTGAGAGAGGGATGGAGGAAGGAGTGCTGCAGCAGACCTGAGTGACCCGGGTCTGCTGGCACGGGAAAGGAAAGAAGGAGAAAGACATTGAACTGAAGCCTGAGCTTCCATAGGAAAGAAAGACAAGTATGGAATGTAGGAGAAAAAGGGAACACAGAGGACGTGGGTTAGAGGAAGAACCCTGCCTAGAAGTTATAAGCGCAAGGCCGGGGCCCGGTCCCCGAGGTTGTATCGACACTAATGGTTCTGCAGCAGACACCGGTGGAGTAGTGAGCTGTAAATGCACTACTCCCATCTAAGACTTGGGGGCACAACAGCAACACGGATAGAGAGCCGGGACTCAGGAGAGGAGTCCCCGAAGCAGGTTACAGCTGTCTGCCGTACAAGTAGAGTTCTTGGGAACATCTGTTAGGAGGAACTCCAGTGTAACTCAGTACTAGGAGATCTTCACACTAAAAGGCGCTATAAGAGGAGACGTTCAGAAAGGCACATGTTGGCGGAGTGTTGGAAGGGAGCGTTCCATCTTGCCTGGAGGTTGACTGAGTTCCTGACCCGGAGGACACAGCACGGAGGCGGACACCTGTGTGTACTACAGACTGTGAGTAAATCTTTGGAACCACAAGCCCTGGTGTCCTCCATTGATTCCGTCGCCAACACACCCAGCACCACTACATCTGGGTACCAGCTTCCACACCACCTGCACCTCTCCTCTTCCCCTACATCCACACTGCCCTGGGGCTACAGCTCCACCTGTGGGGAGCTTCACCACCTTCGCTGCAACACACCACCAGCCCCAGAGGATTTGCAAGCAGCGTCGACCTAACATCTCACTTGCCGAACACCACAGGTGGCGTCACGAACTATTCATCTAATTACATTCCACCATTCACATATTCCCCCATTAACTGGGCGCCTAGGGCCAAGGACTGGGTCACTGCTGCTGTGACACATCCTGCTGATGCCGGCCTGGTACCGAGTACCCCACAGCCCTGGGTGGGCGACCCACGAGGACCCTCAAATCTTAATATTTTAAAGATATGAGCATCACTGCTGCAGGGGCAGAGGAGCACTAATCAGCACCCCATCTTAACATACAGTGGCGTGATGAGGGGCAGGGTTTCCTGCAGGGAGCACATTGTGGAGAAGTTATTCATTCAAGGGCACGGCATGTGCAGCTATTTTTATTCAGGGTTATTAAAATGACTTTACTATTTTTAAAGGCACTGTGTCGGGATGTGCTACAGAAGACCATAGAAGATGAAAGTCTGCAGAGACAGGCTGTGGATGTGAAGAGTCATCATGGCATCGGTACCAGATGTAGAAAAAAGGGATGAGAATGACTCCAATCAGAGAAGATACCACTTGTAAAGTACCTGGATGTGACTATTTGTAATACTGCCAATGTCTCAACAGTACTGTCGTTCCTGTATGATCTACAATGACTGGTAATAAAAACCAGAATCTCCTTCCATTCTTAAGAACATACTGAGAGTAATGAGTTCATACAATACAAGTATACAGTTGTGCTGAAAAGATTACATACCCTGGCAGAATTTTTGCTTTCTTGGCCTTTTTTCAGGGAATATGAATGATAACGCCAAAACTTTTTCTCCACTCATGGTTAGTGGTTGGGTGAAGCCATTTATTGTCAAACTACTATGTTTTCTCTTTTTAAATTATAATGACAACCCAAAACATCCAAATGACCCTGATCAAAAGTTCACATACCCCATTTCTTAATATCGTGTTTTGCCCCTTCTAACATCAATGACAGCTTGAAGTCTTTTGTGGTAGTTGTGGATGAGGTTCTTTATTTTCTCAGAAGCTGCCCACTCTTGTTTGCAAAAAACCTCCAGTTCCTGTAAATTCCTGGGCTGTCTAGCTTGAACTGCACGCTAGAGATCTCCCCAGAGTGGCTCAATGATATTGTGGTCAGGAGACTGAGATGGCCACTCCAGAACCTTCACTTTGTTCTGCTGTAGCCAATTACGGGTCGACTTGGCCTTGTGTTTTGGATCGTTGTCATGTTGAAACATCCAAGTACGTGCCATGCGCAGCTTCTGGGTTGAAGATTGCAAATTTGATTCCAGTATTGCTGATAATGTGCTGCATTCATCTTTCCTTCAACTTTCACCAAGTTTCCTGTGCCTTTGTAGCTCACACGTCCCCAAAACATCCACAAACCACCTCCATGCTTTACAGTAGGAATGGTGTTCCTTTCATCATAGGCCTTGCTGACCTCTCTCCAAATATAACGTTTATGGTTGTGGCCAAAAAGTTCAATTTTGGTCTCATCACTCCAAATTACCTTGTTCCAGAAGTTTTGAGGTTTGTCTCTGTTCTCTTTTGCATATTGTAGGTGAGATACTTTGTGGCATTTGTGCAGTAATGGCTTTCTTCTAACGACTCGACCATGCAGCCCATTTTTCTTCAAGTGCCTCTTTATTGTGCATCTTGAAACAGCCACACCACTAGTTTTCAGAGAGTCCAGTACTTCAGCTGATGTTTTTTGTGGGTTTTTCTTTGCATCCCAAACAATTTTCCTGACAGTTGTGGACTAAATTTTTGCTGGTCTACCTGACCGTGGTTTTGTTTTTACAGAGCTCCTGATTTTCCATTTGTTAATCACAGTTTGAACACTGCTGACTGGCATTAGCAATTCCTTGGATATCTTTTTGTATCCCTTTCCTGTTTTATACAGTTCAATTACCTTTTCCTGTAGATCCGTTGACAATTCTTTTGCTTTCCCAATGAATCACAATCCAGAAACGTCAGTGGCTGAATGAAAGATGCAAGAGTCTGTCTTGATCCCAGAAACTCACTCAGCTTTTATGCACACACTGATTGCAAGCAAACAAGTCACAGGTGAGGATGTTACCTTTAGTAGCCATTCAAACCCATTTATGTCAACTTCTGTGCATGTTATCAGGCCTAAATCACCAGGGTATGTGAACTTTTGATCAGAGTCATTTGGATGTTTTGGGTTGTCATTATGATTTAAAAAGAGAAAACACAGTAGTTTAACAATAAATGCTTCACCCAACCACTAACCATGAGTGGAGAAAAAGTTTTGGTGTTATCATATTCTCTGAAAAAAAGGCCAAGAAAGCAAAAATTCTACCAGATTATGTAAACTTTTTAGCACAACTGTATATGATCGGAGCTGACCTGTCATTGCAATTGATCGCTGTACTAAGCGTGGTCATACATACATGTATTGATGGTGGTTCTGGTGTTGCATTCATGTACTGATTATGATGCTGTATTCATGTACTGATAATAGTTCTGGTGCTCTAATCATGTATTGACTGTGGTTCTATATTCATGTAATATTATTGGTTCTGATCATGCACACATGTAGAAATCCACAGTTTGTCAGATATCATGATACATTGCTATGTTAATAAAGAATTGTGCTGATTGACAAGTTAAGGGTTACTACATCTGTACTTTTGTTAGGAGCATTAACTATTTGTATTTGAAGTCCACCATCGCTGCCCTTTCCTGTGCCACAGGCTAGACTCTATAGGAGACCATGATTTGCTTGATATACTGCACTACTAAAGTACTGCAGTATATAGTATAAGTGATTGGACAATCGTAGGTTCAAATCCCTGAGGGACTAAAAAATATTAAGTAAATAAGTTTTAAAAATATAAAAAATATATAAATCACCCGCTTCTCCCTTAAAAATAAAAATAATAAATATTTGGTATCACTGTATCCGTAGAGGTTTTTTCTATAAAAATGATCAAGATATAACATTAATTAACCTATACAGTAAAAGGAAGAAAATTAAACCGCCAGTATTGTATTTTCTTGTCATCTCACCCCCCCTAAATAATGCAATGAAAACCAATTAAAAAGTCGTACTCCAAATTAGTATCAGTAACAATGTCAACACAAAGAAACAATCCCTAATGCAGCAACATGGACGGAAAGATAAAAATATTACAAGTATCAAAAAATGGTATCACATCCCCAATTTACAAAAAAATATGAAAACTTGGTAACACCATAATCACACTGATTCGGAGAAACATGTCTACAGGTCGTTTCCAGCAAATAATGAATATCGTAAAATTAAAACCCAAAAAACATTAAATGAATTGGTGTTATTCACTGCGTATTTATACTGTACTGCAGAAAAGGGCACAGGAAAGAGAGAATCGGCTCTGCACGCAAAGAAGCAGCCACATGGAGGTAATTATGCTGAGCGATGTAGCTATGAATCCCAGCAATGGGTAAGCTAGGTACAAACTGCACAGGTTATCACTCTCACTCTGCTCCTCTCTCTTCTTCCTCATCACCTCTCCATAGACTTTAATATGCTTGTCTTGAGTAAGACAGATTTGAGTTATTTTACAGAGTGAATGATGAGATCAAGAGGCAGGGGAGGAGAAGACGAGGCTCATAAGTGGAGAAAAAAAATTTCTCTGATAAGAAATATTGCAAAGTTTCTTGTCTTAACTTGTAGTATTGATTTTTGCAAAGTTTGACTAGGTTCACACATATGCAATGCTCTACGATGAGCACCATGTTGGGGTTTCCATTGATATCCCTGAAAAACCACAGAACGAGTCTGAAGGAGTCACTTTGGACTTCGTCATGCCTTCGCCCCAACAGTGTTTGCCTTTTTAAGAATTACACAAAAGAGTAATCTTCCTCGCTTTTATGCCTGTCTGAAAGAGACAATGTGTGGGCGCAGTTCAGATGGTGTCTGAAGTGACTCGGATGGCCTCACATAAGTGAAAGGCTCCATCAGGGCTTTGTTGGGATATTTGAATACTGTTTTTCGGAGATTCTGATGGAAACTCTGACACAGTGCTCAGAGTAGAGCACTACATATACAGCCTTTATATGGTCCTGGCCCTGGGTTCAAATCCCACCAAGAACAACAACAGCAAGGAGTTTGTATGTTCTCCCCGTGCTTGTGTGGGTTTCCTCTGGGTTCTCCGGTTTCCTCCCACATTCCAAAGACATACTGATAGGAAATGTAGATTGTGAGCCCCATCGGGGACAGTGATGAAATCTGTAAAGTGCTGTAGAATTAATGACGCTATATATCTGAGAAAACTAACTAAATAAATAAAAATAAATATCCAAAGTGCAGTAGTACAACCGAAAAAAGAAGATAGCTTCTCCATTGTACTGATTAGTGGAGTACCAGAGATTAGAACCTCACCATCATCCTTCCTAAATACAGTATATGTCATCAATGTTACATCCTAAACAACACCGTTAGCTTCCCGTATAGGTTCAGTAGTTAGAACACAGCTATGTTTCCTCCATAAACATGAATACTCATCTGAAGCAGCCAGTAGGGAGAAGAGACTGGAAGACATTTCTGTAGTCTATCTCTCTGATTAGCAAAGAATCGGACAGGTTGGACAGTCAAAATGACAGCATCTATTAAGTTGTCCAGACGACCTATACCAGGTCAGGCACATTAAAAGGATTATATAATCTGATGCTTTAAGTGCAAAATTTACATTTGGCCATGTAAAGTCTTTCAACAAAATTACCGTGGCCATTCTTTGTTTGGTTGTTTTTGAGGCCCCGTATTCTCTCAATATTTGGGGGCTAAAGATGTGCGACCCTGATCCACCAGGCTTTTATGGCATATACTGTGCATTGCAATCCTCTATGATAGAAAGATTGGCTCTACTACAAAATAGTGTGGAAAAAACTGTTGCATTGAGAAGTAAAAGCAAATATCGCCCTCTAGTGGATATGTAAAGCTTACTTTTTTTAAGTGCTACTAAAAGATCTTAAAAGGAAACTGTTATGTCCAAAAAAAGTTGCTTGCAGCAGTAGCGTAGCTACCAGGGGGCAGAGGGAGCACAGCACGCCGATACAGTTATACTCTGCGGTTGAGCAGGGAGAGACGATCTCCCATGCACTACCACTCAGCCTCAACAATCTGTATACCGCAGGTCGATTTAAGCCGGTGGTCTACAGAAAAGCAGGGAGAAGGTGGGGGATGGGGTAGCATGATGATGTCATCGTGCCAGGACTCTGAGTACCCTGGCGCAATGACATCACCTCATTTCCATGCATTAGGGTGGGGGTTTACTTGAATACTGAGGGCCCTGTATACTGTGTGGGGGGCTACTGGAGGCCATGTATACAGTGTGGGGAACAACTAAGGCCATCTGTTAGGCGTCGGGTTCCTGTCGCTGCACAGCAGGAATCCCGAGCCTTGCATTCAGCAGTCTCCCATTCCTCTCCGGCCGCAGAGGAGGCTGCTCAGCAGACTCGTTGATCCTGGCGCTCTGTTCAGACCAGCTCTGTGGGTCCGGCTATAGCAACGCATGCTGGTCAGCAGCGAGCTACTCCAGAGACTAAGTCCTCCTTTCGGTCCACTGAGCATGCTCGTGGAATGATCTTTCATTGGAGATGAGGTCACATGCTCAGGTCCTTCTCCAGCTCGGATTGGACAATCAGAAAGGTAAGGAAGGTCCCGGAAGGACGCTGCTATAAAAGGTTCGCATGACCGCTCGACCATGCGCTAGTATAGACTGCATTACCAGGCTATGATGAGTGAGTGTTGTATGAATGTCTCTGGTGAATGACTCATTAAGAAACCCCTACCCTTGGTACGCATGTGTTGTGCAGCCTAGCCTGTTAAGTGCCCAGGCTTAGGTGTAGGTAGAGGCAGTGTCTGAGACTGGCATCAGTGTCCACCAGTGGCTCTGCACGCCATGGTGCACGTGCTCAACACTCCACCATAGTCAGCGTCTATACATTAGTGGCGTCCGCAGGTGCGACGCCGCGTGCTCAGAAGGTTTAGAGGGACTCTGACGACGTGTCCTTGAGGCAGAGTTCTGTGACTGCATTCTGTGCGCTCCCTTGCCGAGCTCTGTGTCCAACACCCTGCTCAATTCAGGATTCACTAAACCATCTCAGACAGATTTGTGTCCAGCCTCTGTGTGAACAATTCCATTGAAGGAGAACTCACCACCTCTCGTTGCAGCCTGTTCCACTCATTTCTCACCCTCACTGTCAAAAACTGTTTTCTAATATCTAATGTGTATCTTCTCCCTTTTATTTTCATCCCATTGCTTCTTGTGTAAATGTATTCCCAACTTGCACAAACTCCTTATCCTGCTGATAACCCAATACTTAGCCATTGCTGCCATATGTGTCCCTATTACTGCACCTACTGTGTGGTACAGAAACAGAGCTCCTCTTAGTGCCCCACATAGTAATGCCACCACTGTGCCCCTTACATTGTAATAATGCCTCCTTTGTGCTCTCTAGATGGTAAATTTGCCCCCTAGAAAATATTAATTTCCTGTGCCTGTGCCCTCCAAATTTTGTCCCTAGAAAGTAATAATACTCCATGTGCAACTTTGATGGTCACAATACTGAGAGCACCTATAACAATAATGTTTAAGTGCCCACTTAACATTAAATAATGTCCTCTGAATTCCCCATGTATAACTCCTCTATATACAGTATGCTGTGCCCACAGCTCCCCTATACACAGTATGATGATCCCACAGCTCCCCTATACACAGTATGATGATCCCACAGCTCCCCTATACACTGTAAGATGATCCCACAGCTCTCCTATACACAGTATGCTGATCCCACAGCTCCCCTATACACAGAATGATGGGCCCACAGCTCCCGTACATACAGTATGGTAGGCCCCAGCTCCCGTACATACAGTATGATGTCCCCCAGAGTTCCCCTATACATATAATGATGTCCTCACTGCTCCTCCAATACACAGTATAATAGTTCATAGCTGTGAATGTAGTATATATGTAGTATGTATGTTATATGAATGTAGTATATATGAAGTATGTATGTAGTATGTATGTATGTTGTATGAATGTTGTATATATGTAGTATGTATGTAGTATGTATGTAGTATGCATGTTTCAACACATTAGCCGGATGATGGGACTACTACTGCTAATGTGTCAATCACTGTCATTGTAGTCCCATCGGACAATGCCTGCACACACACACAACCCCCGGCAGACACGCACAGACCCCTGGCAGGCACGCACAGACCCCCGGCAGGCACGCACAGACCCCCGGCAGTTCGCACAGACCCCCGGCAGCCGGCACAGACCCCCGACAGACCCATACAGACCCCCGGCAGTCCGCACAGACCCCCGGCAGCCGGCACAGACCCCCGGCAGGCCCGTACAGACCCCCGGCAGGCCCGCACAGACCCCCAGCAGGCCCGCACAGACCCCACCCGCACACACAGCACAGTGTCCGCCCACGCACCGCCCACACTCTTCCCCCTCCCAAACAGGATGTGCAAGTAAAGAAAGGGGTTTTTTTAATTCCGATATTTCTGTCCCTTTGACTTGAATTGGGCTTCCGGTATCGGAATCAGCGATACCCGATACTTTTTGGGTATCGGTCCGATCCAATCCGATCCGATATTTCTGAATATCGGAAAGTATCGCTCAACACTAGTGTTGACTCTTTCGGCTTCTCCCAATTATCTTCTATTAAGTGAAGTCAAACTAATCTAGTTGCAGCATGCAAACACCAAAAGTGGTCGCACGACCGCGTGATCTCACCAGTGGTCTTGGGGTCTTATGACAGCAGGCGCACCCCATCATGATTTGGCCGTCTGTAGTCTCAGAGTGATTGCAGACAATTATCCCGAGCCTTTAATAACTTTATAATAATAAATTGCTTATTAAATAGATGCAGCCCGTGGTTACTATATGGTTATACTTGTTAGGGGGCAGACAGACAGATTTTTTTTGTGCAAGGATCACATCGCAATCCTCGAACTGACCGTCAGTTCTCCACGCCTGAGTGTGACAGCTGCATATTAATTCATGATGCTCATGTCAGGAGTGGTATCAGCCATTCCGAAGATTGCGGTGCAAAACGCATACAAATCCGCATGAAAAAACTGCATCAAAAATGCATAAAAAATGCACCTGCATTTTCTGCCAAGAGATGCGGATTCTGTGCGGAAAAATCTGCACTGGAATCCACAAAGTGTGCACACACTTTTATAGCTTTCAGCACTATAAAGGTATGTATATGGGTTCATATTCATTATTTTTTTAAAAAGAGTGTCTGTGTTTGTGCATGCTAGTGCGTGTGTGCTCATGATGCTTGCAATGTGTTTTAGGGTATGTGCACACGTTGCGGATTCGTGTGCGGATTTTTCCTCGCGGATTTTGCTAAATCCGCAGGTATAATGACCTGCGTTTTACCTGCGGATTCACTGCGGATTTCCTGCAGATTTTGTGCTGATTTCACCTGTGGAATCCGCACAAAGAATTGACATGCTGCAGAAATGAACCCACAGCGTTTTTTGTTTTACATTGAAATTATAGTACTGTACAACGCAGGAGAATCTGCTGCGGATCCGCAGGGCCAAATCCGGGCAGAATCCACAACGTGTGCACATACCCTTACAATAAGACGCTTCAGATTGAAGATAGAGGAGGGAGGGGTTTGGGTGTGATTTGGAGTGGGTGTGCTTGTTGCTGGCTTACAGGCCAGTGCAATGCATCATGGAACTTGTAGTATTAGAGCACAATAAGTTAGGAGAAAGGAAGTTGTCCATTAACCCCATGAAAGCTGGAGTCAGTACTGAAAATGTGCTGCGAGAGGATGATAAAAGGTAATATTGCTAAAATAAACATAGTGGATGTTTTTAGTGGCATATAATAGCAAGATTTATGGAGAAAAAAAAGTTATAGTAGTGGACAACTTCTTTAACTTTTCCATTTGCAGCACATGTTTGTTTAGAGCATCTCCTGGCAGCCAAAAAAAAGTCAGTACCCATACTTCTTTGTGTTACCCCATGGAACATTTGCATTCTATCTGCCATTTACTCCTCCGCATTTTTACAATCTATCGCATTGAAGTCTAGAGCGCACCATAATGAGCATACACTCCTTTCCTCTTTTTATTAAAGTGGTCATACACAGTGTAAAAGTCAAGCCTCGCTCTGATGACATGTCCATCTAGCGCTCTGAGGGTGGTTGAAGATTAGTCCGCTCCAAGCAGCAAAGTGCAGAAACCCGCACACACGATGATTAACCTATTTCTATGTAATTATAGAAAAGTCATAGATAATGTAATATTTTTGGATTGTTCTTTTATTAATTCATCAAAAAGTAAAACAATGAAATGGAAGGTGCCCATATATTTCTTTTAATCGTGCTGAAACGTGAAAACATTCCTATATATCTCATGGTTAAGATGCTACTCCAGTTACTCTTTATATTCAAGAAGATGTCGCTGATAGATTTCCCTTCATTAATAAAAAGCTGTAAGACAATAACATTTTTAAGCACTTCACAATGATACAGAATAAATTTAAATGAAATCAAACAGTATATATACTTGATGTACGGCAAGATATTTTTCTTTGGTTGATGGTGGTACAGATTTCTTGATCTTTTTAGCTCAATAGCGTACTATGAGTTCAACATAAAGTGCGTGATCAGTGTGGAAGCAATTATATCAATACATTGGGTATAGTATTAGGCTTTATTAGTCTGCTTCTGTTGATCTCTTCTATCTTGGTTTTCTTCCATCGTTATTAATAACTTTGCGCAGTCTGGCCCAGAATAGCTGCTGCCCATCTTCATCTTCTGGCCATTCCAGGTAGGTCTTCTTCTCTAAAATTGTAGTAATTCTGTGGTAATACTGAAGCTCTTCTCTAGGGATGTCATCCAGGAACACCAGGATGAGGGAATCCTTACTCTCTGCTACTAGCCTGTATATTGCCATTCTTATCTCCAGGGAGCACCAGTTACTCTGAAGGTAACTACGTGTGATGACACAGATTGTCCACCTGCTGTTATAGATACTGTCCACAATGTTCTCCACAATGTCTCTACCAATCTCAAAGTCTCGGTTATGGATACACACTTTAAAGAATGGAGGACCGTTTTGCTCCAAGTTGTGGAGAAGCTGCTCTGTTACCCACTGTTCTTCATGGCCATTATATGACACAAATACGTCATATTCATAGTGGTCCCTTTTTCTGTGCCTACTACTGAGCCAACATTTGATTGTATAAAACATGTACAGTGTATACCACCAGATACTTTCATAGAAAAGGGAGATAGACATAAATAGCAAAGTAAGGACAAATGTCAATATAAACATTATAAAATTTAGATCGCTCTGACAATTATTTAATAAGAATGACACTAAATTTATGTTGGTTTTATATACGTAACATTCTTGATTATGAAAATTAATGATAGACACAGAAGTTCCAGCTTCAAGCCATGTGAATAGCTCACTAAATTTACATTGGCAGGGAAATCTGGTTTGCAAAAAGAGCATGTATTTCAGGTTAGGCATTACGGCAAACACGTTTCCCTTCATCTCTTGAATGATTTGGTTTTCAATGACTAGAAATTCCAATTGCTTTAAATCACTGAAAATATCTTCTGAATCGAACTGATCAATTCCCGAATTTTCTAAATACAAGACTCTGAGATTAAATAACCCATGAAATAGCTGGTGAAAATTTATCTTACCGGATTTAACCAACTTGTCTGTGTCCTTCAGATGAAGAAAGTTCAACATTGGTAAATGTTTCATGCTGTTATTAAGGGTGACATCAGTGAGATAATTAGAACTTGAAGAGTAGTAAAGTTTTTCCAAATTTGTAAATTTGGAGAATGGGTTACTTTCCATCTCAAAACACTGAAAAACTATTATATTTTTTAAGTACAGCTCCTTAATTTTGCTGAACACACAATTATCGCAATTTATAAATATGTCTTGGGAATCTAATTCCAAATATTCCATCATTGGAAAAGAATCTAAATATTCATTTACTAATTGCAAATTTTGTTCTGTTTTTGCGACCAAATACTGAAGCCAATGTCCTACAGAGTGCCACCAATATATATCAAGCATGTCGGCAAAAGTCACTCTAAAGTCTTGAAGATTTATCATGGATCTAAAAGCGTTTCCATTGATTTTATATAATATGTTCTCATACAAATTTAAATGTGTTATTGAAAACAGGTTCTGAAATGTCGACTCACCAATAAGAAATATGCTGTTAAACTGTAAATTTAAAACCTGCAGGTGGCTTAGACCATCGAAAGCAGAATCTTCAATGTAGTTAATGCGATTATTATCTAATGCCAAGATGCGAAGATTTTTGAGGCAGGCAAATTGCAGTTTTTGAACCCTCGTTAAATAATTAATTGATAAGTTAAGGTAAACCAGTTCCATTTCCGTAGAGGAGTCGTTTCCACAAATCTTCATGTAAGTTATTTCATTATTGCATAGATTTAGTTCTAATAAACTGTTGAGCCTTTTTATTTGATTCAAGTGAATTGCCTGTAAGTAATTATAGGACAAATCTAACTTCTGTAACCTCTTGCATGAGCCGGGAGATGTACTAAAACGATTTATGGCATTGTTTATTAATAATAGTTCCTTGACTTTAAAGAAAGAGGCAAACTTGCAAATTTCAGGTAGATAAAAAGCATTTCCGACTGAGATGAAAGTCTTGATTGTTTTAATACCAGATGATAGGATGTCTTCAATATCAAATCCAGTCATTTTGAGACTAAACAGTTCCAAATGAGGGAAATTGCGCAGAAAATGTCTTTCAGTTATCCATAATTGACTTTGACTGAGATGAAGGTAACTGATGTTGAATTCCATAAAGTGACTGTTGCTTGAAGGATATTCTGAAGCTAAAGAGTCAGACTCCCTCAATTCTTGAACATTATTGCTAATAAGTGAGAGTTTTTGCAAATTTTTTAATTCATTCAAGATTTCGATCACTGTACCTATACAAGTGATGTTATTATATTCCAGAATTAGATTTGTTAAGAGAGGCAGATGGTTAAATATGGAAGAATTAAAATGTGATAAACTTAGACCAGATAATTTAAGTTCTTGCAGAGCATTCAATCCATAAAATGTTTCTTTATGTAGATTCATGTTACCATCCATAGCTCTTGACTCGATCCATAGGATGGAGAGCTGAGAGAGACCTTTGAAAGCTTGAGCTTGAGTAATAAAATTTCCATGTATGTAAAGAGCTTTTAAGCTGGTAAACTGGTGGAAGGACTTTGTGTCTATTGTGACTCCCAGGTAATTTGTAAGACAAAGCCAGTCAGAGTCCAAAGGGACCTCCTTCAGTGACATTCTGAGATCTTCCACCATGTCACAATTCACAGCAATTGTAAAGTCCAGCTCCTCAAATTCAGAACACAAGCCAAACTTCAGATCCACATACAGTGAATAATACTTCTTTTCCAGCACCTGACATTTCTGTCTCAGAATGCACTGACAAAGAGAAAATGCTGAAATTAAGTAAATAATCCACATCAAAAATGATCTGCAGATATTCATGATGGATTGTTTCTGTGTATATGGGAACGCAACCATGCATAGAATGTTAGTTTGGAAATTAAGGAACTGTTTTTACTTTTTTAGCACATTTATCACTTCCCTTATGAAAAGAGGAAAGGTGACACAATGAATAGGGAAGTACACACAACTGTTATGTAAGGCTTAAAAAAAGATTTTCCACCACTTTTTTTGAAAACTGACCAGAAGTAAGGAATCTTTATAAAATTAAGAAATAAGTGTTACTTACCCTTTCGAACATACGTGCAACACTAATTATATACAGCAAAAAATAGTATGTACATGTAAATAATGCAGAAAGGAAAAGAGGTTATGTAGAAAGAAGATTTAAAAAATGTTTTGGAGCAAATGGAGAAGACAATGCAGGGAAAAATCTAGAAAAATATTTTTTTAGAAAGAGGTTACTATTGAAAAAGTTGTTGAGTGTCACACAAAGCTGACCGGCAGGTATACAAAACTAAAGGACAGAGATACAAAAATTGGAAGAGGGAAAGTTTAGGAGGGTGATTTTTTGTTTGTTGCTGGATATTGGTTTGAACAATGGGTTAAATGAAGAAGAAAGAAAATCCTCAGACCAAGGAAGCATAAATGAATTGCTGTGAAGAGGACTTGTGTTTCATGAACATCACTCTTATGTATTGTTTTTTCTTTTACAGCGACGTAATGAGTAAGACTCCGGATGGGTCAAACCGTCTGAAATGTAATATAGTCGCTATGTATTACATTTTTTCCCCCTTGCTACTCCCTTTTTTCCACAGACTTAAATGGAATAAAATATTTTTTGCATCACCTGAACTAAAGTGTGTGCGGTGAAACTTGACTACTTTGATCAGAGGTCACTTCTATAGTCTTCTATATACAGCATGAGCCCCATCTAGTCTCCCATATACATCATGAGCCCCACATAGCCTCCCATATACAACTTGAGCCCCCCCATAGCCTCCATATATACAGTATGAGGCCCCACATATCCCACTATATACAGTATGAGACCCCTCATAGCCTTCCTATATACAGCATGAGCCCCACATAGCCTCCCCATATACATCATGCACCCCACATAGCCCCTTATATACAGTACAGCATGAACCCCACATAACCCCTTATTTATGCATGAGCCCTACATAGAACCTTATATACAGCATGAACCTCACATAGCCTCCCAATTTTCAGCGTGAGTCTTACATAGCCTCAACATATACAGTGTGAGCCCCACCTAGCCTCATATATACACTGTGAGACCCACATAGTTTCCTATATACAGCATTAGCCCCACATAGCTTCCTATATACACTGTGAGCCCCACATAGCCTCCTATGTACATACAAACATCCCATACACATGAAACAGAAACAAAATTTACCTTGCTCTCATTCCCCTGGCGCTCTGCCTCTGCTCTTGTCTCCGCTGCACTGACACTTCGCAGTGCACAGCTGTTGTGAGGAAATGACATCAGCTGTCTCACATGCTGATTGGTGGAAGAAGGGGCCGGCAGCCCCTCTTTCACCAATGTATTAACCGCTGTCTGAATCCTAAGGATGCAGATAGTGGTGATGGCAATGGCGGCTGTTACAACACCCGGCGATACTCACCTTACTTCCCGTGTCCCTCGCTGCATCTCGCCTGCTATTCTGTGTCCTCAGCCACGCTGGGGATCCCGTTCCTCATGCATGCGCGCTAAGGTGCACTCTCGGCTTCTTTAGGATGCCTGGTCGTACTGACCTGGAAGCACTGCCCTGCCTGGGCAGCGGTCTCTGGGTATATCAGGCCACTTCCTTCTAGAGGAGACCCCTGATTATTGTGCCTTACTTCAGTGCCCTCTCTAGGTCCCATTAAGTACTTGCACGTCAGGTCCTCGTACCCCTCGGAGTGCTGTCCCTTCTGGCACCCTCACCGTTTCTCTGTCCTTGTTCTTGTGTGTCCCTCTGTGTGTACTCTGCTCTGTACCTGTTATTGTGTGTCTCCCTGTGCTTACTCTGTTCTGTTCCTGTCCCTGTACGTTGTCCCGTGTGCGCTCTGCCTTGCCCAGGATCTTGGGCCTCTCTGTGAGGATCCAACCTTGTCCAGGATCCCGTACCCGCTGTGATAACGCTGCCTTGTCCTGGATCCCATGCCTCTCAGTAGATGCTCAGCTCCGTCCAGTTCTTGGTGAGCTCCCTGGTTCTTTCTGTTTCCTTCAAGCCATCCCTCTGGCACTAGCTATCGCGGCATACCTTCCCCCCAGGTCTGTCCCTAATGGTCCCTGCATAGGGGTCAGTTCCACCTGGTCGGTCAGCACTGCGATGCAGTGGGTCCACTCCAGGATTCGTAACAGCGGCAGTGGTGGCAGATGGACAACAGGTGGTAGAGGGCACTCTGCGGTCTATGGGCCACTGTTTCAGCTCTTCCAGTCCGGCCGTGGACAGAGATAACGGAACGGCCAGGGGGCTGGATGTGACCTGCAGGCCACAATTTACCCATATCTACCCTATAGTATCCCATAGAATCAGATATATGGAGTCAAAACAAAGCCATGTGCATAAGGCCTTATAGTTATGGTCAGCATGGTAGCTCAGTGGTTAGCACTGTTGCTTTGCAGGTCTGGGGTTCTGCGTTCAAATCCCACCAAGGACAGCATCTGCAAGGAGTCTTTATGTACTCCCTGTATTTGCGTGGGTTTTCTCCAGTTTCCTCCTACACCCCAAGACATACTGATAGGAATCTACAGTAGATTGTGAGCCCCGTTGGGGACAGCAATAATAATTTATGTAAAGCGCTACTGAATATGAGCGCTATATAAGTAATGCATAATAATAATAATTGTAATGTATTATTGACAGGCAGGCAGCCCATAGTTTCATAAGTATTATCAACATAAATACTACAGTTGTATATTTTGCTCGTGCATAAATCAGAAGGTTTCTATATGTATGTATTGCTTTAATTGAATCAATTACACAGGTCTGCAAAATATAAACGTGCAGGTGCCAAGGGTTTTTTAATCGATTTAGGGTATTTTGAGGGTGGTGAATTCTAAAATCCCATTACCTTTGCTGAATTGGTTCTAGTTTTTGAGATACGAGATCATAATTCATCCATGAAAATAATGCATTCCCCACTTAAAAAGCCAACCCTCAACCCAACCGCAATGTCCAGCTATTGCTCAATATCGCTGCTCCCATTAGCTTCCAAACTCCTAGAACTGCACGTCCACGCTAAACTTTCCTCTCACGTCTCATCTAACTTGCACTTTGACAGTCTACAATCTGGTTTCCGCCCCATCACTCCACTGAGACAGCCCTGACCAAAATTACTAACATTACTAACGACCTACTTACAGCCAAAGCTAACGCACAATACTCTATACTCCACAAATATGTTGTAATCATAAATAATAGGCACCTTATTACATACATTGAACAAGCAGAGTTTAAGGTGCCACATATGATTGTGGACATTCGAATCGGTTTCGTACATTACAATATAATCCGAGAAAAAAATTGTACTCAGAAACCAAATTTACAAATGAAGACATACATACTTTATTTAGACATATACATATGCGTGAAAAAGGCTAAAAAGGACAAGGTCTTAACCGCTTCCTGACCGCCCACAGTAGATAAACGTTGGCGCTTGCTTGGCTTTGTGCAGCGCCGACGTTTATCTACTGTCGGCGGTTTTGTGCCCCCCCGGGACCCCCACATACCTTATAACGCGGGGATCCCGGTGCACAATGCATGCTGGGACCCCTGACGCAATCGAGACCTGATTGGTTCAGGTCCTGATGACGTCAGCGTCACAGCAGCCAATGAGAGCGCTTGCTGGGATAGCTGCTTGTCTCCCGGCGATCTCACTCATTGTAATGCAACTTCTCCTCTGATCTCACACTGACAGATGATCAGAGGAGAAGCAGCGTTACTGTGTGACTAGATCGCTGCCTGGCACAGCTGATCGCTGCCTGGCACAGCTGTGCCAGGCAGCGATCTTGTCACACAGTAACGTTGCTTCTCCTCTGATCATCTGTCAGTGTGAGATCAGAGGAGAAGTCACGTTACTATGAGTCAGATCGCAGGGCAGCGATCTTGTCACAAGAAGAAAAAAAAAGTAAAGAAAAAAAAAGCAGGCACGCAGGTTAGGGCTAGGGCTAGGGTTAGGGCTAGGGTTAGGGCTCGGGCTAGGGTTAGGGCTAGGCTTAGAGCTAGGGCTAGGGCTGGGATTAGGGTTATGGGTGTGTTGGTGTTAGGTTTGTGGTTAGGGTTATGGTTAGGGTTGGGATTAGGGTTAGGGGTGTGTTGGGGTTAGGGTTGGAATTAGAATTGGGGGTTTCCACTGTTCAGGTACATCAGGGGCTCTGTAAACGCAACATGACGCCCGCAGACCATTCCATCAAAGTCTGCATTTCAGAACGTCACTTGTTGTGAGTTCATTCTCCCCTCCGTCACTGAGGCCTGGTGAACTCCCTATTCTAGTGAAGGAAGGTAGTGAGCCTGATTATCAGGCACCTGGGACTAATGAAGACGATTGGCTGAGTGGAGTCACTGACTGGATTTAAGGCAGCCTACGCCCTTTCTGCCCTGCGGGTGATTTCTCTGTGGACTCTTGGACACCAGTCTGATTCCTGCTCTCCTAAAGCTAAGTTTTCTGTTTTGCCTTTTTGCATTTAAGATTTGTTTTTGTTTTTCTTGCTTTTTGGATTCTGCCACTCCCTGCTGGAGTGTGCAGTGTTCCGTTAGCTCTGTCTTCTGAAAGTACCTGAGTGCTGATTTAGTTTTTGAAGCTTAGTTGCTTCAGGGCCATTTTTATATCAGCTTGTTGGCTTTTGTCTCTGATAGGGTTTTGGCAGATTGCAGACAGCAGCCTTCCTATCCGTTCCTATCTAGGTAGTTTTTGGGCCCCGTCTTTGCTCAGCCTGTCTTTCTGTCTGTGTAAGTGTTTTCATCTTGCTTCACCGTCATTATATGTGGGGGGCTGCCTTTTGCTTTGGGGTCTGCTCTGGGGCAGTTAGATTTCCCCTTTCCTTCTTTAGGCCTATGTATCTCTCTGGCTGTGATCGAGGGGTCTAGGTCATCGTAGGAACCCCCCACGGCTACTGCTAGTTGTGTTGATAGGTTCAGGGGTCTGCAATCTGATAGTTGCCAACTTCTCTGGTTTTCTGGACTTAGCTAGCATTTCTGTTTTTGCCTCCTACAGTGACTCAATCATAACAGTCACTACTTCCCTTCCAAGCCCCGACGTGTGCCCTAACAGTAGTTTTCTCCCACATATGGGGTACCAGCGTACTCAGGACAAATTGGACAACTCTTAGGGTCCAATTTCTCCTGTTACCCTTGTGAAAATAAAAATTGGGGGCTAAAAGATCATTTTTGTGGAAAAAAATGATTTTTTTCTATTTTCACGGCTCTACATTATAAACTTTAGTGAAACACTTGGGGTTCAAAGTGCTCACCACACATCTAGATAACTTCCTTGGGGGGTCTAGTTTCCAAAATGGGGTCACTTGTGGGGGGTTTCCACAGTTTAGGTACATCAGGGGCTCTGCAAACGCGACATGACACCCGCAGACCACTCCATCAAAGTCTGCATTCCAGAATGTCACTACTTCCCTTCCAAGCCCCACCGTGTGCCCAAACAGTAGTTTTCTCCCACATATGGGGTATCAGCGTACTCAGGACAAATTGGACAACAACTTTTGGGGTCCAATTTTTCCTGTTACACTTGTGAAAATAAAAACTGGGGGCTAAAAGATCATTTTGTGGAAAAAAAAATGATTTTTTATTTTCATGGCTCTACGTTACAAACTTCTGTGAAGCACTTGGGGGTTAAAAGTGTTCACAACACATCTAGATAAGTTCTTTAAGGGGTCTAGTTTCCAAAATGGGGTCACTTGTGGGGGGTTTCCACTGTTTAGGTACATCAGGGGCTCTCCAAATGCGACATGGCATCCGATCTCAATTCCTGCCAATTCTGCATTGAAAAAGTCAAACGGCACTCCTTCCATTCTGAGCTCTGCCGTGTGCTCAAACAGTGGTTTAGCCCCACATACAGGATATCGGCGTATTTGGGAGAAATTGCAAAAAAAATTTTGTGGTTCATTTTCTCTTTTTACAGTTGTGAAAATAAAAAAAAATGGTTCTGAAGTAAAATGTTTGTGAAAAAAAGTTAAATGTTTATTTTTTCCTTCCACATTCCATTCATTCATGTGAAGCACCTGAAGGGTTAATAAACTTCTTGAATGTGGTTTTGAGTACATTGAGAGGTGAAGTTTTTAGAATGGTGTCACTTTTGGGTATTTTCTGTCATATTGACCCCCCAAACTCACTTCAAATGTGAGGTGGTCCCCAAAAAAATGGTGTTGTAAATTTTGTTGTAAAAATGAGAAATCCGCTGGTCAACTTTTAACCCTTATAACTTCCTAAAAAAAAAAATTATGCTTCCAAAATTGTGCAGATGTAAACTAGACATGTGGGAAATGTTATTTATTAACTATTTTGTGCGACATCACTCTCTGATTTAAGGGCATAAAAATTAAAAGTTTGAAAATTGCAAAATTTTCTAAATTTTCGCCAAATTTCAATTTTTTTAACAAATAAGCGCAGTTCATATCTAAGAAATTTTACCACCATCATGAAGTACAATATGGCATGAGAAAACATTGTCAAAATTAGCAGGATCCGTTGAAGCGTTCTAGAGTTATGACCTCATAAAGTGACACTGGTCAGAATTGAAAAAATTGGCCCGGTCACGAAGGCAAAAACAGGCTCGGGTGCGAAGGGGTTAAAAAGTGGGAAACCAAAAAATTGGCACTATTATCCACAAAAAAGTAATAAGGAGGCTGCACATACTATAAGAATCCAGCAAATATTCTCAATGAGCTACTTTCCAAAACCTCATGATATTATCACCCACAGGAGGTAGTATCTATTTGCACTTTGTCCTCTTTTATCTAAGCACTAGCGCTATGCTGTTAAATACATGGGTGTGATGTTATCATGAGGTTTTGGAAAGTAGCTCATTGAGAATATTTGCTGGATTCTTATAGTATGTGCAGCCTCCTTATGACTTTTTTTGTGGGTAATGGTGCCAATTTTTTGGTTTCCCACTTTTTAAGACCTTGTCCTTTTTAACCTTTTTCATGCATATGTCTATGCATATGTCTAAATAAAGTTTGTATGTCTTCATTTGTAAATTTGGTTTCTGAGTACAATTTTTTTCTCGGATAATACTCTTTACTCCTAGACCTGTCCTCTGCCTTCGACACAGTTGACCACTGCCTCCTACTACAGATCCTCTCCTCATTTGGCATCAAAGACCTCGCCCTATCCTGGATCTCATCATACCTTTCCAACCACACATTCAGCGTCTCCCACTCCTACACCACCTCCTCATCCCACCCTCTCTCCCTCAAGGCTCTGTTCTAGGACCCCTACTCTTCTCAATCTATACACTTGGTCTGGGGCAACTCATAAAGTCCCATGGATTCCAGTACCACCTTTATGCCGATGATACTCAGTTCTACCTCTCTGGTCCAGACGTCACCTCTCTGCTGTCCAGAATCCTGGAGTGTCTATCAGCCATATCCTCCTTCTTCTCCTCTCGCTTCCTCAAACTCAATGTGGACAAATCTAAACTCATCATCTTTACCCTATCTCACAGATCTTTCTTACCTGACCTATCTATCACAATTAACGACATCATGCTTTCTCCCGTACCAGAATTTTAGCTGCCTCGGAGTAACCCTTGACTCTGCCCTGTCCTTCAAACCGCACATCCAAGCGCTCTCCACCTCCTGTCGCCTCCAGCTCAGAAATATTTCCAGAAACTGTCCTTTCCTCAACCATCAATCTACTAAAATGCTTGTGCATGCCCTCATCATCTCCCACCTCGACTATTGCAACATCCTTTTCTGTGGCCTCCCTGCTAACACCCTCGCACCTCTCCAATCCATCCTTAACTCTGTCGCCCGACTAATTCATCTCTCTCCTCGCTACTCCTCTGCTTCTCTCTGCAAATCTCTTCACTGGCTCCCATTCCCTCAGCGTATCCAATTCAAATTACTAATACTGACCTACAAGGCCATCTATAACCTGTCTCCTCCATATATCTCCCGATATCTTCCCTCACGTAATCTGCTGTCCTCACAAGACCTCCTTCTCTGCTCCACACTTATTCGCTGCTCACCCAACCACCTCCAAGACTTCTCCCGAATATCCCCCATCCCCTGGAATTCTTTGCCCCAACATGTCCGACTATATTGAAGGGAAAGGTTTTGAGGGCACTCCAGAATAAGAAAGGGGATCTATGACAACACACAATGTAAAATGTCAATATGAGAGAAAAGCAGTGTGTATCGAAGTCATGATCACCCAAAATAAATTCCTTGCACAATCAAAGCAATCAGTGTAGAGAATTATACATTTTTATTGTATCAAAGTACACAAATCTGAACACACAAAGTTAAAACCAATTAAAAAAGCCTAAAAGAGGCCAAAATAGAACCACCTAGAGTCCACGTAAAGACCCTTATGAACACATACACACCAAGCCGGCAGTCATTAGGAATAAGATAATAGTCACATGAATATAAGCAGGTAAAAAACCCAGTTGTGAAAATAATGTCATAATACATGTACAGCCGTCATTCATTTGGCAAACAGTATATACATGGATATGCAAAAACAACAAGAACCCAGTAGATAAGGTGATAAATAGTCTGTTGTTTCCCAATCAATAAGCCAAAAAACACATGAAAGGTATATAACCAAAACCAATTTGGTAACCTAAGAACTAGCTGTGACCTATGTTTGGTCTAATGAGGCTATACCAAAAAAGAACTGTATGGAATCAAGAAATGACCTGGAGGAGAAAAAATCCTGTTTAGCACAAAGAATGAAAAAATAAGCTGAATCAATCAAAGACATAATAATACTACCTCATAATAAAGGTAGACAATGGGTTAAACCTGCAGCCAGCATAAAGGTGTGATGTGGGGACAACCCCACGCGTATCGCCACTAGAAAGCGTGGCTTCCTCAGGGGAAAGTAGACTAGCATCCAGAAAACGTGCTTATAAATATAGAAATAATTAAAGCATGATTGCTTACATCTGTTAGCCAAGCGTCCGGGAAGACGGCGTCCGGAAGTTGCAGCCGCGCATGCGCGGCTACATAACAACAAGACGCCGCTACGGACGCCTCCATGGAGACGGCAAAAGGCAGGTGAATAACCGCGCCTGCGCAGTAGTGATCATAAGCAGACAAATGGATCCATCGTGGAATAAAAGAGAGATGGTACATGCGCAGTAAATAGAAGATGAGGAGCGTAAACCTTACAAAAAATTAACATGATAAATACAGACAAATGATTCTTATATGTGTTCTATGACGAAAACAATAATCAATAAACAAAAATAAAAATAAAAAGCGCGACTGCATAAAGGAAAAAGGGACAAATGACCGCGCATACACAATAGATATGAAGGGCATAAAGTTGTTGTGTTTATTGTATATTACGCATGCGCAGTGAAAAACCTGAAAAAGCAATAAAATCATCATGGATTTAGAAAAAAATGCATGAAAAAATGAAGACGTATCAATGTTGCATGCGTCCCATGATGGACACAATGAACAAAACTAAGGAACATAATATTAATGAAAATATGAGACTAGATGGAAGCCACAAAAAATTGAAAAACAATAAATGTGACAAAAAAAAAATAAAAAATTAGCTAATCTTTGTTTCTTTATTTCTTATAGAAACCGGTGAATAACAGCTCCTCATTAAGCCCCTTAGGGGCTAGGCTGTCAAGTTTAAAAATCCACCTCGATTCCCTCCTTAGTAACTCATCAGTACACATGCCACGTCTAATTGTACTGTCAACCTTCTCAACAGCGATAACCCGTAGGCTCCTATGTCAGGGATTCATCTTATTTGGTTAACCAATTGGATGGCTTCACAATCCAGGAAGACACTCTAATGGTAACCATGGACGTAGAATCTCTCTACACCAGTATTGAGCACTCATTGGGCCTACAGGCTGTATCGTTCTTTTTGGATTCAAAGACCACAGGTGATCGTCAGCATGATTCTTTTGTTCTTGATCTATTGAAATTTGTGTTGGAGAATCATTATTTTGTTTTTGACCGCACCTTTTATAAACAAATCTCTGGCACTGCCATGGGTGCCAGGTGTGCGCCATCTTACGCCAACCTTTTTTTGGGTTGGTGGGAGGAGATGTATGTACGTTCTTTGACTTTATTTCAAACACATGTGGTGCGATGGTATCGTTATATCGATGATGTGCTCTTTTTTTGGTCGGGATCACGTGGAGATTGTGAGACATTCATTGAAAATTTAAATTGTAATACATGGAATATTTCTCTCACTTCTAGTATCTCGATGGTAGTCACATGAGTATAAGCAGGTAAAAAACCCAGTTGTGAAAATAATGTCATAATACATGTACAGCCGTCATTCATTTGGCAAACAGTATATACATGGATATGCAAAAACAACAAGAACCCAGTAGATAAGGTGATAAATAGTCTGTTGTTTCCCAATCAATAAGCCAAAAAACACATGAAAGGTATATAACCAAAACCAATTTGGTAACCTAAGAACTAGCTGTGACCTATGTTTGGTCTAATGAGGCTATACCAAAAAAGAAATGTATGGAATCAAGAAATGACCTGGAGGAGAAAAAATCCTGTTTAGCACAAAGAATGAAAAAATAAGCTGAATCAATCAAAGACATAATAATACTACCTCATAATAAAGGTAGACAATGGGTTAAACCTGCAGCCAGCATAAAGGTGTGATGTGGGGACAACCCCACGCGTATCGCCACTAGAAAGCGTGGCTGCCTCAGGGGAAAGTAGACTAGCATCCAGAAAACGTGCTTATAAATATAGAAATAATTAAAGCATGATTGCTTACATCTGTTAGCCAAGCGTCCGGGAAGACGGCGTCCGGAAGTTGCAGCCGCGCATGCGCGGCTACATAACAACAAGACGCCGCTACGGACGCCTCCATGGAGACGGCAAAAGGCAGGTGAATAACCGCGCCTGCACAGTAGTGATCATAAGCAGACAAATGGATCCATCGTGGAATAAAAGAGAGATGGTACATGCGCAGTAAATAGAAGATGAGGAGCGTAAACCTTACAAAAAATTAACATGATAAATACAGACAAATGATTCTTATATGTGTTCTATGACGAAAACAATAATCAATAAACAAAAATAAAAATAAAAAGCGCGACTGCATAAAGGAAAAAGGGACAAATGACCGCGCATACACAATAGATATGAAGGGCATAAAGTTGTTGTGTTTATTGTATATTACGCATGCGCAGTGAAAAACCTGAAAAAGCAATAAAATCATCATGGATTTAGAAAAAAATGCATGAAAAAATGAAGACGTATCAATGTTGCATGCGTCCCATGATGGACACAATGAACAAAACTAAGGAACATAATATTAATGAAAATATGAGACTAGATGGAAGCCACAAAAAATTGAAAAACAATAAATGTGACAAAAAAAAAAAAAAAAATTAGCTAATCTTTGTTTCTTTATTTCTTATAGAAACCGGTGAATAACAGCTCCTCATTAAGCCCCTTAGGGGCTAGGCTGTCAAGTTTAAAAATCCACCTCGATTCCCTCCTTAGTAACTCATCAGTACACATGCCACGTCTAATTGTACTGTCAACCTTCTCAACAGCGATAACCCGTAGGCTCCTATGTCAGGGATTCATCTCATTTGGTTAACCAATTGGATGGCTTCACAATCCAGGAAGACACTCTAATGGTAACCATGGACGTAGAATCTCTCTACACCAGTATTGAGCACTCATTGGGCCTACAGGCTGTATCGTTCTTTTTGGATTCAAAGACCACAGGTGATCGTCAGCATGATTCTTTTGTTCTTGATCTATTGAAATTTGTGTTGGAGAATCATTATTTTGTTTTTGACCGCACCTTTTATAAACAAATCTCTGGCACTGCCATGGGTGCCAGGTGTGCGCCATCTTACGCCAACCTTTTTTTGGGTTGGTGGGAGATGTATGTACGTTCTTTGACTTTATTTCAAACACATGTGGTGCGATGGTATCGTTATATCGATGATGTGCTCTTTTTTTGGTCGGGATCACGTGGAGATTGTGAGACATTCATTGAAAATTTAAATTGTAATACATGGAATATTTCTCTCACTTCTAGTATCTCGATGGTAGTCACATGAATATAAGCAGGTAAAAAACCCAGTTGTGAAAATAATGTCATAATACATGTACAGCCGTCATTCATTTGGCAAACAGTATATACATGGATATGCAAAAACAACAAGAACCCAGTAAATAAGGTGATAAATAGTCTGTTGTTTCCCAATCAATAAGCCAAAAAACACATGAAAGGTATATAACCAAAACCAATTTGGTAACCTAAGAACTAGCTGTGACCTATGTTTGGTCTAATGAGGCTATACCAAAAAAGAACTGTATGGAATCAAGAAATGACCTGGAGGAGAAAAAATCCTGTTTAGCACAAAGAATGAAAAAATAAGCTGAATCAATCAAAGACATAATAATACTACCTCATAATAAAGGTAGACAATGGGTTAAACCTGCAGCCAGCATAAAGGTGTGATGTGGGGACAACCCCACGCGTATCGCCACTAGAAAGCGTGGCTTCCTCAGGGGAAAGTAGACTAGCATCCAGAAAACGTGCTTATAAATATAGAAATAATTAAAGCATGATTGCTTACATCTGTTAGCCAAGCGTCCGGGAAGACGGCGTCCGGAAGTTGCAGATATGAAGGGCATAAAGTTGTTGTTTTTATTGTATATTACGCATGCGCAGTGAAAAACCTGAAAAAGCAATAAAATCATCATGGATTTAGAAAAAATGCATGAAAAAATGAAGATGTATCAATGTTGCATGCGTCCCATGATGGACACAATGAACAAAACTAAGGAACATAATATTAATGAAAATATGAGACTAGATGGAAGCCACAAAAAATTGAAAAACAATAAATGTGACAAAAAAAAGAAAAAAAAAATTAGCTAATCTTTGTTTCTTTATTTCTTATAGAAACCGGTGAATAACAGCTCCTCATTAAGCCCCTTAGGGGCTAGGCTGTCAAGTTTAAAAATCTACCTCGATTCCCTCCTTAGTAACTCATCATTACACATGCCACCTCTAATTGTACTGTCAACCTTCTCAACAGCGATAACCCGTAAGTATCCAGGAATGCTGTTGTGCACTGTGAGGAAGTGATTGGCCACAGACGTAATGGGTTTACCCGAGGCTTTATCTTTTTTCGCACATGTAATACTAGAGACATGATGCTGTATACGTCGGCGCAGTTCCTGGCCCGTTTGCCCTAAGTAAACCTTTGGACAGCTACAAACAAGAATATAGACAACATTTTTTGTACGGCAGTTAGCATAACAGTGTGTTTTAATGAGGTTGGCCAAAGCTGGAAAAGCAATATTATCGCTGGCCACCATATAAGGACACGCAGTACACCCTCCGCAAGGATAAGTACCAATCGGGAGCCCCTTCCCAAAGACTGGGTTGGGCGCCTGAAATGGCTTGAACAAAGAATATCCTTAAAATTCCTTGCACGTTTGGCAATGAGTCTAGGTCGTTCGCCTACAAAGGGTAATACCCTGGGCTCACTCAACAGGATATTCCAATTCCTGGACAAAATATCATACACTGCTGTCCAATGGTTATTATACGGTGTGATAATGTTCGTAGTGGAAAATTCCTTCTTAGGTCTTGACCGTAACAATTCACTGCGCTCCTTCTTCTCTATAGCCTGGAATGCCTGTGAAATAACACGCTTGGGGTAACCCCTCTTCTTAAAGCGTGATGTCAAAGATCTCGCCTCCATGCGAAAAGTCTCGATTTCGCTGCAATTCCATTTGATGCGATGAAATTGTCCTCGTGGTATCCCATTACGGACATGAGGTGGATGAAAACTTCCATAATGAAGTAAACTGTTAGAGGCAGTTGTTTTACGAAAGAGCGATGTACAAATGTTACCCTCCTTCTTAGCAATCCGTAGGTCCAAGAAATCAACAGTCTCCTGCTTCGGGGACTCCTTGCTATTTAGTCCCGGCTCACTCTCGTTGCTGTTGTGCCCCCAAGTCTGGTGTGGGAATAAAGTGGTTACAACTTCTATTCCTCCGATGTCTGCTGCAGGACCATTAGTATCCATACAACCTTGGGGACTGGACCCCGGCCTTGCGCTGTGAACTTGGGAAGGGTTCTGCTCTAACCCTAATCCTTAGACCTCCTCTCCTAAAGTTCCATACTAATCCTTCCTTCTTATGGAGAGAGTCAGGCTTTCCATCAATGTTCCTCTCCTGTGCCAGGTCACTGAGGTCGGCTGCAGCACTTCCTTCATCCATCCCACTCAGGGGATCTTCACTCTTCCACTGACTCTGTCAGACTGACTAAATCCTAATCTCTTCCCGCTCTTTTGGTGCCAACTAAACTCCACCCGCCTCCCAGCACGCTTCGTGTTCCAAGCAGGGAGCCACCAAAGGGTGCTTTGCTACACTACTGTGTTGTGTGGGATGCAGGTGTTGGAGCGTGGTCAGGTGTCTCCACCTTACCTGAATGGTGGGGTACCACACCTCAGGAGGAGGTGCAGTACCTCTGTGGCGACTGAACCCCCTGGGGCGCCACATCAGCGTCCTCAAATCTCTAGTGAGATTCAAATTCTCACCAATACTACATACACCCTCCACCTTGTCATACACCATCCAATTTCAGCCTGTTACATTGAGGTGTAATCTCTGCTGGGCCTGAGACAATAGTTCAGCGTCCTCAAATCTATAGTGAGATTCATAGTAGATACACCTTCTACCTTGTTTTACAGTACCATATAGCTGGTGGTATTTTGGTGTACATTTTCACAAAAATGAGCAAGTATGGTGGAAGATGCCATGGAAGTGGCGGGGGTTGCCAGCTGGTCCCGATGGTGGTGGTAGTGCATCTGTTGGCAGTAGCAAAAGCACAATAGCACCTTAGGCAGAAGGTGTTGAGCCTGCATCATCGTCTGGCTCCACAAAGCCTCGAAGGCTCCCTTTTCTGGGAGTAGGTAAACCACTTTTAAAGCCGGAGCTTCAGGAACAAGTTTTGGCTTACATTGCTGACACAGCCTCCAGCTCTCTTGCCTCCTCTTCTGAAGTTCCAAAAAATAAAAGCACTGAGTCATCATTGGAGGCTCATGGTCAGGAACCACACCTTTCCTTGTGTCCTTCACCCCTACCAAAAGTGAAGGATGTGGCAGGCCACACTACAGATTACTCCATGGAGCTCTTTTCACATATCATACCTGGGTTAGCAAGTCAAATCGTGAATTCCCCAGTCCAAGATGAATCTGACATGGAGTGCACTGATGCACAGCCACTGCTAGATTTTTCTGCTGGTACATTCACTCAGAGCACTACATTGTCCTCGCAGTGTACTGAGGCAGAATCAGACCCCTGATGAAACTCAGGTTCCCCTTCCCGCATACTATACCACCTTACACGGTGACAAAGAGGAAGGTGCAGATGAAAGTGTAGGTTCCTTAAGCAGGAGGGGGGGCATACTCATGGGCGACGCACTGGCACAGGGCCCCTCATAGTACGCAAAAGTGTCTCTGCCGGTGGGAGGGCCCACCCGCCGTTAGACACACCGCCGTACTATGAGGGGCCCTGTGCCAGTGCTGTCGCCAACAAGTAGGCCCCCCTACTTGCTCAGGATCACAGCACTTGCAAAGTTGAAATACTTACCTTTCCCTGCTCCACCGCCATGACGTCTTCCGCGTTTCCTGACAGTGACATTCTGGTCAAAGAGCGTGATGACATCACGTCTGCACGCCCTCTGCCTAAACAGTCCAAGAGCAGTGAGATGGAAGATGGGGACCACGAGGAGTCCAGACTAGTACAGGGATTCCCTAGCGAGGAGACTTATTTAATTGTTTTCAATGTTGGGACAGCTATTTTTGGGGAGTACTATACTCTGGAGAATGATATATGAGGCCCACCATACACTGGAGCATTCCAAAGGTGGACATCAGACACTGGAGCAGCATTTACAGGGCCCATTATGCACTGGAGCATTAGAAATGGGGCCCATTATATATGGAGCATTATTTGGGCCCAAAATACAGTGGAGCTTCATCCATGGGGACCAACATATACTGTAGCATTATGTGGAGCTCATCATATACTGTTTCAAACATTATATGGGACCCATGATTCTGTATGGAGAAATATATGGGCCTCATTACTCTGTATGGCGCACTATGCAGTGGCCATAATACTGTATGGAGAAATATACTGTCCGTTTTTGGAGCTATTGGAGAATTTAAGATGGATATCAGTCATGAGATGTAAGAAGTGAAGTATTTTTCATTGTACTATACCGCTATTTCTCTGCCGTATCAGAGGATCATGAATTGTGGCATGTGTTAAAGGAGCCCAGTGACACTCTTTGGCCCAGGGCCCATGCAAATCTGGAGCCAGCCCTGCCCCCCCACAACTTTAGCTAAATAACCCCCAGTTTTCAATGCCTAACTATTATTATAAAGTAAATTAAGGTTGACAAGCTTAAGTAATAAGAATTAATGCTTTTGGCATTAAAATGTAGGTATGTTTCCTGTCCTCCACTCCCTGCCGACCTTGGTTCCCCATTGACTTGCATTGGGTTTCGTGTTTCAGTCGGCCTTCGACTTTTCACAAAAATCGGCCGATTTCGTTCGACTCGACTTTTGCGAAAGTCGGGTTTCATGAAACCAGACTCGACCCAAAAAGAGGCAAAGTCGCTCATCTCTACTGGACAGATATCTGTCTGAGTTTGTTTAGTGAATCTTACATTGAGCAGGTAGTTGGACCAGATGGCCCAGGAGGTCCATTCCAATGCTAACATTCTATGATTCTAAGTCACCTTTAGATGGTCTAAGAACTTGTGAGGTATATCGGTTTACATGGGAGTAAATATTCCAATTCTATTAATAACCAGCAATAATAACATTAATATACAAATTATTACACTGACACCAATTGTGATTGATTATGGCCGCAGTCAGGGCTGCCACTAGGAATTTCAGGTCCCCATACTTGTAAAATTTTCAGGGCCCCCGTGAGACTCCGCCAAGGCTCCATCCCAGCTCCGCCTCCACCCCTCGAACTGTCCACAGTCCCACCGCTCTCTTTTGGAAAAACTCCACTTTTCACCAATCACACATTAACAGTTCCCTTCACCAGATCACATACATAGCCAGCAGCTTTTGTTTTGGCCAAAAGATTTTTTACGCTGCCACCACGACAAGGTAGACTCTTTTGGCCGAGCTCTACTCTATCGTATTAATCATTTGTTAAAATATCCAATACAATTTAGGTATATTTTTATTTGTTTTTCAATTTTTTAAATTACCAATAATATCATATACAAGGAACAAATACCACCGCACAATGACCAGACACCATATTACCACCAGATAGTGACCTATAATACCACATAAAAGGAACAAATACCACCACATCATGTCCAGACCACATATTACCATCACATTGACCGAATAATATCACATACAAGGGTAAAATACCACCACACCATGTACAGACCACATATTACCACCACAGTGACCGAATAATATCACATACAAGGGACAAATACCACCGCACCATGACCAGACCACATATTACCACCACACAGTGACCGAATAATGGCACATACAAGGAACAAATACTGCCAAACCTTTGCCGGACAACACATTACCACCACATAGAGACTGAATACTACAATACTGATCATTAATAAAAAAAACACAATACTAATATCACCATAACTGCCATAACTGGAGATCTGTACTTAGTATGTAGTGTCTGTGTACACGTAATAGAGTGAACACTGGTGACATTATTGTTATGATTGGGTCACCGAGGAGAAAAGCAAGACCAAGCTAAGCCGCAGAAAACCAAAGAGGTTGGTAACTAAGCGGATTGCAGACCCCTGATCCTATCCACACAACTAGCAGTAGCCGTGGAGCATACCTACGATGATCCTAGATGCCTCGACACAGCCGGAGAACTAAATAAGCCTAAAGCAAGAAAAGGGAAATCTAAACTGCCCCAGAGCAGAGCAGAATAGATAGCCCTCAAACATATATTGTCGGTGAGACAAGATGAAAACACAAACACAGGTAGGAAAATAGACTGAGCAAATGATGGGGCCCACACTAACTAGACAGGATAGGAAAGGAAAGACTCTGTCTGCAATCACGCAAAAAACCCTGCAAAAAATGCCCAACACGTCTGATAGAAAAATACTGAAGTCACTAGACTTCGCCCACTATATCAGCACTCTGGTATATTCTGAAAGCAGAGCAAAAAGAGGCCAATCTAATAAGAGACAAAAACAAACTGGCACAAGCAGTAACATAAGGATGGAAATTCAGCACAGCCCCAGCCGGAGCTGGCTGACCACACAAAACTGAAATAGACAAAACCAGATCAAATGTGAACAATAGCAAAAGAACACTTAGCTGAGCATGCAGGGACTGATCTGGAAACTAAGACCTCAGGAGGCAGGAAAAAATCACCAGCAGGGATAGAGGGAGTCGGCTGTCTTAAATCCAGTCAGAAACTCCAGATCTCCAGTCATCCTACTCATTATCAAGTGGCAGGCCTCTGTTAATAAGATCAGCTCCATTACCTCCAGTAACCACGAGAGCGAGCCCGGAAAGAGAACTCGCGACCCCTCTGTCAATATAACCAGCTCCACTACCTTCACTAGTAACCAGAGGTAGGCCAGAAAGTGAATTCACAACAATATATACAGGAGCTCTGTATATAGTGTCAGTATACATTTTAATACAGTGATCACTGGTGACATTGTATACAGGACCGCTGTATATAGTATATAGTGTATAGTGTCAGTGTACAGGTAATGCACTGAATTACCAGTGACATCTCTAGGTGAAGTCCTTCATCTTCGCTTTTCATCTTTAATCCAGCACAGACTGCCATCACTTCTTCCAGCCAGGGCTAATCTCAGCAGGAAATAACACAGTTATCTAGAACACAGCTTGCAGAACACATTACATTACAAAAGGGGAAGAAGGTGGACCCAGGCAACTATAGGCCGGTGAGTCTGACTTCTATACCAGGAAAGATCTTTGAACAAATTATTAAACAACATGTATGTCAATACCTGGATAAGAATGAAGTGATTAAACAGAGTCAGCATGGGTTTGTAACTAATAAGTCATGTCAGACTAACTTAATTTCCTTCTATGATGGTATCACTGATTGGGTGGATCAAGGAAATGCTGTAGATATAGTATATCTTGACTTCAGCAAAGCATTTGACAAAGTCTCTCATACAATCCTTATTGAAAAAATGACTAAGTATGGAATGGACAAGGCAACTGTTAGGTGGATTCATAACTGGCTTAGTGATCGGACCCAAAGAGTGGTCGTAAATGGCTGCACATCCAGTTGGAAGAATGTCTCAAGTGGGGTACCACAGGGCTCTGTCCTGGGCCCTGTATTGTTCAACATCTTTATCAACGATTTAGATGAAGGAATTGAGGGTAAACTGATTAAATTTGCTGATGACACAAAGCTAGGAGGGATAGCTAATACTAGAGAAGAGAGAGAGAGGATTCAAAAAGATTTAAATAAACTGGAGAAGTGGGCAGCAACTAACAGAATGGTTTTTAACAGGGAGCAATGCAAAGTACTACATCTGGGCAATAAAAATGAAAAAAGCATATATAGAGTGGGAGGAATAGGGCTAAGTGACAGCACATGTGAAAAAGACTTGGGTATACTAATAGATCACAGACTGAATATGAGTCAACAGTGTGATGCAGCAGCAAAAAAGGCAAATGCAATTCTAGGATGTATTAACAGAAGCATACAGTCTAGATCACGTGAAGTCATTATTTCCCTCTACTCCTCTTTGGTCAGACCTCATCTGGAATATTGTGTCCAGTTTTGGGCACCACATTTTAAAAAAGACATCAACAAACTGGAGCAAGTTCAGAAAAGAGCGACCAGAATGGTGACCGGTCTGCAAACCCTGTCTTATGAGGAAAGGTTGCAGGATTTGGGAATGTTTAGTTTGCAAAAGAGAAGACTGAGAGGAGACTTAATAGCTGTCTACAAATATCTAAAGGGCTGTCACATTGTAGAAGGATCAACTTTATTCTCATTTGCACAAGGAAAGACTAGAAGCAATGGGATGAAACTGAATGGGAGGAGACACAGATTAGATATTAGAAAAAACTTTTTGACAGTTAGAGTGATCAATGAGTGGAACAGGCTGCCACGAGAAGTGGTGAGTTCTCCTTCAATGGAAGTCTTCAAACAGAGGCTGGACAGACATCTGACTGGGATGATTTAGCGAATCCTGCTTTGAGCAGGGGGTTGGACCAGATGGCCCAGGAGGTCCCTTCCAACTCTACGTTTCTATGATTCTATGATTCTATGACTTAATTTTTTCCCTAATTCTAAACTACACCAGATGAAGAAAAAAATGCGACATAGTGTCACTCTGCACAGTAACAGGACTGCTTTCCCTATTTAAAACAGTATCATCAAAAAACAAAATAAATACATCACTGCAGTAATAATATCCCTTAATTAGCCCCTATGGTAATAATATCCCCCATCCTGGCCCCCGTGTGTCTCATTCCTAACTCAAGCCATATGTTCTCCCATCCTGCCTTCAGGATTATCCATTCTGCCCCCATGTGATGTCCCATCCTGCCCCATATCATCTCCCCATCCTGTCCCATCTGTCCCATGATTCTGCCCCATCTGTCTCCATTGTATCCATCCTGCCCCATGATCCTGCACCATGTGTCTCCATCTTGCCCCATGATCCTGCACCACGTGTCTCCCATCCTGCCCCTTGTCTCCCATTCTGCCCCTTGTCTCCCATTCTGCCCCTTGACTCCCATTCTGCTCCTTGTCTCCAATCCTGTCCCTGTGTCTCCATTCTGCCCATGTCTCCATTCTGCCCCCGTGTCTCCATTCTGCCCCTCTGTGACTCCAGTCCTGCCCTGTGTCTCCAATTCTGCACTTGTCTCCATTCTGCCCTTGTGTCTCCATTCTGCCCTCGTGTCTCCATTCTGCCTTCGTTTCTCCAATCTGCTGCTTGTCTCTATTCTGCCCCAGTGTCTCCATTCTGCCCTCATGTCTCCATTCTGCCCCCGTATCTCCATTCTGCCCCTGTGTGTCTACATTCTGCCCTGGCAGGATGGAGACACATGATCCATGTGTCTCTATCCTGTTGGGGAAAGATATTGTCGCTTTCAATAATAAAATACAATAAAAAAAACTTACTGTACCTGGCTGTGCTCCTGCGGTGAAGATGCAGCTGCTGCTGTGTGAGCTGAAGGACCTGTGGTGATGTCATGTGATCAGGGGGCGGAGCTGATAAATGGTGAAGGCCTGTGATAATGATGACATCACCACAGGTCATTTAGCTCTTCCACTTCTGTAGCTCTCTGATGTCGGCCGCTGTGGCGGCTCTGCTGATGTATGCTCCGCAGCGCACAGTACTTGGGGCCTGATGACGCACAGCACTTGGGGCCTGATGACTAGAAGCACAGGAGCGAGGCCCCCTTCTGTACTGCTGTTCACCAGGCCCCATACAGCAGTAAGGGCAGTATTGTCCCGATGGCGGCCCTGGCCGCAGTGCTTTATTACAGTTTACACCAAAATAAATTAATATCACCAACAACTCAGCAAATTGGCTCAAGTTTAATAACCAAAGAAAAATGTAAACATATCCACCTAGAATTAATGCGGGTAACTAAGCTCACTAATAAAGCAAGTAACAAAGCTATCTGTGAGGGAAGGAAGAATGGATGTTCTTCAAGGTGTGGTCTTCTGAGGTAACTGGTCAGCTCCTGACAGGAATGAAGGCTATAAGTAGATTTCAGTTTCCAGCCGCTGGACTCAGGAGCCAATCAGGATCCAGGAAATCCCTGACTGGAATCTTCTGTAACTGCTCAGGCCATACAGGCTCAGTTAACCAGTTAAAAGACTCAAACAAGTATAATATATTAATAAACAATATAAATATATTCTTATACCCATTTGTCACAATCATCCCATGTGTCCACAAGGTTTACGCCATGTAGTCTCATGTAATCAGCTTAAAGGTGACAACTGTGACTAAATTTTTGGATTCAAGGGACCAAAGTGGTGCTGCACCCCAATTAGAAAAGGTTTATACAGCATGTTATAAGAGTCAAACATTTTACAGATTCTGGAAGGTCTGAGACATATTTAATCACCATCATATTGATTGTAACACCAGGAGGTGATTACTATGTCACATGTCTTGTGGCTAGATTTCTGGAAGCATGGCGTTGAGAGAATTCATTGACAATTGTGTGTGTGTGTATATATATATATACATATATATGTATATATATATATATATATATACAGTGCCTTGCGAAAGTATTCGGCTCCCTGGAACTTTTCAACCTTTTCCCACATATCACGCTTCAAACATAAAGATACCAAATGTAAATTTTTGGTGAAGAATCAACAAGTGGGACACAATTGTGAAGTTGAACGAAATTTATTGGCTATTTTAAATTTTTGTGGAAATTCAAAAACTGAAAAGTGGGGCGTGCAATATTATTTGGCCCCTTAACTTAATACTTTGTTGCGCCACCTTTTGCTGCGATTACAGCAGCAAGTCACTTGGGGTATGTCTCGATCAGTTTTGTACATCGAGAGACTGAATTTCTTGCCCATTCTTCCTTGGCAAACAGCTCGAGCTCAGTGAGGTTTGATGGAGATCGTTTGTGAACAGCAGTTTTCAGCTCTTTCCACAGATTTTTTTCTTTGTATTTTTTCTTTGTATTTTTGTGTTCCGATGTACACAAAGGAAATAAACATTTGTATATCAAAACACGTGAAATTGCAATCATTGTCCCGGAAAAATACTTCATTTTCTGGAATAATTTCAAGGGAGCTAACGCTTTCGGCCATGACTGTGTACACACATATATATATATATATATATATATATATATATATATATATATATATATAGCAAAAGTAAGGTTGCACAAGCTCCAGTAGTAGTCAGATTATAGGTGCCAGGTCGCTGGTTACGATAGCACGATAGCACAACTTTTGTCACGGGACAGGTCGCGCATGTCGGACACTTTCGCAGTAATTACATTTGGATGAAGAAATTACATTTCATATTCAGATTTCAGGGAAGCTATATCCAACTGTACAGCATGATGAGCGGCAATTAAAATTCAGTGAGGATTAAACGAGGGGATGCTGAGGCACTGTGAAGGATAGTGGAGACACAGCCGGCGATTATAAATACCTTTATTTGGAGTTTTCAGGATCACAAACCAGTTTTTGGCTTCAGACAGGAGTCCTCGTCAGGTGATATACAATGAGTGCGCTGAGAACTCTTTAAAAACACATAAAAATTATATAAATGAATTTCTTTCCTTACATTATATAAGAAAAGCATTGAAGATGCTGTTTAAATAAAGTAACATCTTAAAAATGATGACATTATAAAATAATTTCTCATAATTAGACAGAGTAAAAAATTATCAATTTTAAGCTAAATAGCTGGGTTCAAGCTGATAAAATAACAAGTGAGAATTCCATTGACGTCAGTTTCAGCAATTGTCCGTGAGATATTAATGTATTAAACTTGCAAGTAGAAAGTTTATTGTAATTCTATCTCTGGCCAGTAGGTGTCATGACTGTCCCATTGATACTATCCCCGAGGAAAGGTTTGTAGTGGTAACAATAGTAACTAACCATACAAACATAGTTTGGCGTTTATACATGCAAAAGTTCTCTATTCTTTCAAGTAAGTTGAATCTATTTTTTGCATGTTCCGGCATATGATCTATAGGTGTTATAGATATTGAATTATCTTGGTTGGGGTGGAGGAGTGTACAATATCTAGATAAGCTGAGTTCGGTAATGTATTTTTTATATTTGATTTATGTTTAGTTAGCCTATTGCGTATAGTTTGAGTTGTTCTACCTATATATTATTTATGGCAGCAACATGTTATTAGATATACAGTTGTGCTCAAAAGTTTACATATCCCGGCAGAATTTTTTCTTTCTTGGTCTTTTTTCCGAGAATATGAATGATAACTTCAAAACTTTTTCTCCACTCATGGTTAGCGGATGGGTGAAGCCGTTTATTGTCAAACTACTGTGTTTTATCTTTTTAACTCATAATGACAACCCAAAACATCCAAATGACCCTGATCAAAAGTTCACATACCTCATTTCTTAATACCATGTATTGCCCCCTCTAACATCAATGACAGCTTGAAGTCTTTTGTGGTAGTAGTGGATGAGGTTCTTTATTTTCCCAGATGGTAAAGCTGCCCACTCTTCTTGGCAAAAAGCCTCCAATTCCTGTAAATTCCTGGGCTGTCTAACATGAACTGTAGGCTTGAGATCTCCCCAGAGTGGCTCGATGATATTGAGGTCAGGAGACTGAGATTGCCACTCCAAAACCTTCAGTTTGTTCTGCTATAGCAAATAACACTTGGCCTTGTGTTTTGGATCATTGTCATGTTGGAACGTCCAAGTACGACCCATGTGCAGCTTCCTGGCTGCTGATTTCAAATTTGCCTCCAGAAGTTGCAGATAACATGCTACATTCATCTTTCCTTCAACTTTGACCAAGTTACCTGTGCCTTTGTAACTCATAGAATCATAGAATAGTAGAGTTGGAAGGGACCTTCTGGGCCATCTGGTCCAACCCCCTGCTCAAAGCAGGATTCGCTAAATCATCCCAGTCAGATGTCTGTCCAGCCTCTGTTTGAAGACTTCCATTGAAGGAGAACTCACCACTTCTCATGGCAGCTTGTTCCACTCATTGATCACTCCAACTGTTAAAAAGGTTTTTCTAATATCTCCTTTTGCCTGTTGCTCTGTCTTCAGAATATTCCTGAGTTCTGACATAGCCTTTTTTGAAGCCTAGCGTCTTCAGGGCCTTTTTTTACTGTCAGTTTGTTGGCTTATTTTCATAGGGTTTTTCACGGATTGCAGACAGCAGCCTTCCTGTCCTTTCCTATCTAAGCTAGCTTGGGCCCCATCTTTGCTCAGTCTATCTTTCTGTCTGTGTTTTGTTCTTTCTTCTTGCTTCACCGTCATTGTATGTGGGGGGCTGCCTTTTGCTTTGGGGTCTGCTCTGGGGCAGTTTAGATTTCCCTTTCTGTCTTTAGGCTATGTAGTCCTCCGGCTGTGATCGAGGGGCCTAGGGCATCGTAGGAGCCCCCCACGGCTACTGCTAGTTGTGTTGATAGGTTCAGGGGTCTGCAATCCAATAGCTGCCAACTTCTCTGGTTTTCTGGACTTAGCTAGCATTTTTATTTTTGCTTCCTACGGTGACTCAATCATAACAGAATCACCCGCCATACCGCAGATCCTAGGGTACTCAATTGCAGGAAAGAATTGTATAAAAAAAAAAAAAAAAAGGTGTGTATATTTTTTCCTCTAATTTTTTTTTCTCTCAATGGAGATAAAGCAATTGTCTGATCGTGTGGAGCAGCTCGCTGCGGAAGTGCGGGGAATTTCCGCCTACCTTGCTCATTCACATGCTGCTGAACCAAAGATTCCTACACCTGATGTATTTTTTGGGGATCGGTCTAAATTTTTGAATTTCAAAAATAATTGTAAATTATTTTTTGCCTTGAAGCCTAACTCGTCAGGGAGCTCCGCGCAGCAGGTTAAAATTGTCATCTCTTTGCTGCGTGGTGATCCCCAGGATTGGGCGCTTTCTTTGAAACCAGATGATCCTATTCTGACTAATGTGAACGCATTTTTTCAGGCCTTGGGGTTGTTGTATGACGAACCTAATGCGATTGATCAGGCTGAAAAGACCCTGCTGGCATTGAACCGGGGTCGTGATTCTGCAGAATTGTACTGTCAAAAATTCCGAAAGTGGGCAGTACTTACTACCTGGAATGATAATGCCTTGGCTGCTCTCTTTCGGAAGGGGTTGTCAGAAGCCGTAAAAGATACTATGGTGGGATTTCCTGTTCCCTCTGGTCTTGACAATTCTATGTCTTTAGCCATTCAGGTTGATCGGCGTTTGCGCGAACGCAGAGCTGCACGAGAGGTGTTGCCACCTGTTGAATAGATGTCTGAACCTATGCAATGTGATAGAGTTTTTTCCAGAGAGCAGCGTCAGGAGTTCAGAAGGCGTAATAAGTTGTGTTTTTTCTGTGGAGATGCCTCGCATATTATTTCTGTCTGTCCTAAACGCGAGAAATGCTTTGCACACACGTTTTCTGTTGGTGGTGTTCAACCTAAGTTTCTTCTGGCTATTACTCTGATCTGCTCCCTGTCCACATTTTCCGCCAAGGCTTTTGTGGATTCGGGAGCAGCTCTAAACCTAATGGACTTGGATTTTGCTAAACGTTGTGGATTTCCGATGACACCTCTGCAGACGCCTATCCCTTTGAGGGGGATTGATGCTACTCCTTTGGCTAAAAATAAACCTCAGTTTTGGACCCAGGTGGTAATGCGGGTCGCCCCAGACCATCAAGAAAATTGCAGGTTTTTGGTGTTACATAATCTGCATGATACTATTGTTCTGGGGTTTCCCTGGTTACAAATTCATAATCCAGTTTTGGATTGGAAATCTGTGTCTGTGGTGAGTTGGGGTTGTCGGTGTGCCTTTAGTGAGGCTCCGGTGTTTTCCACCTCTCCTCAGTCGCATGATGTTCCTGATTATTTGGCGGACTTTTATGATGTATTTAGTGAGAATGAGTCTGCGTGTCTGCCTCCTCATAGATTTCCCTTTCTGTCTTTAGGCTATGTAGTCCTCCGGCTGTGATCGAGGGGCCTAGGGCATCGTAGGAGCCCCCCACGGCTACTGCTAGTTGTGTTGATAGGTTCAGGGGTCTGCAATCCGATAGCTGCCAACTTCTCTGGTTTTCTGGACTTAGCTAGCATTTCTATTTTTGCCTCCTACGGTGACTCAATCATAACACTTGTCCATTCCATACTTAGTCATTTTTTCAATAAGGATTGTATGAGATACTTTTTTAAATGCTTTGCTGAAGTCAAGATATACTATATCTACAGAATTTCCTTGATCCACCCAATCAGTGATTCCTTCATACAAACCCAAAGCATCAGTAATTCACCTTACAGTAGGAATGGTGTTCCTTTCATCATAGGCCTTGTTGACCTCTCTCCAAATGTAACGTTTATGGTTGTGGCCAAAGAGTCCAATTTTGGTCTCATCGTTACAAATTACCTTGTTTCAGAATTTTTGAGGCTTGTCTCTGTGCTGTTTTGCGTATTGTAGGCGAGATACTTTGTGGCATTTGTGCAGTAATGGCTTTCTTCTGGCGAGTCGACCATATTTTTCCCCAACCTTATTGTGCATCTTGAAACAGCCCCACTGCTAGTTTTCAGAGAGTCCAGTATTTCAGCTGATGTTATTTCTGGGTTTTTCTTTGCATCCCTAACAATTTTCCTTGCAGCTGTTAACGAAAGTTTTGTTAGTCTACCTGACCATGATTTTGTTTTTACAGAGCCCCATTTTTACGAATCGCATAAAAAAATCAATTTCTAAATTACTGGGTTTTGTTCATTCTGCCATCCAAAAATTGGAATAGAAAGCAATCAAAATATGTCATGTGCTCGAAAATTGTACCAATAAAAATGTCAATTTGTGTCGCAAAAAAAGAAGCCCTCACATGACTGTCGGCAGAAATATGAAAAAAATATAGCTCTCAAAATACCGTATTTTAGTGTGCGACAGCAGCCAAACATAAATACCCAATATAAATCTGGTATCGCTGTAATCTCACTGATCTGAAGAATATAGACGCCTAATTACTTGTACCACATGAGGAGTAGAATAAAAAATAAATAAAATCAATTCTTTGCCTGCTGTTGATTTTTATATTCTGCCTCCTAAAGAACGCAGCAAGGCTCGGCTCGCAATACTCTACGCTGAACTATTACACTGGGGTTTCCACGTAATTATCAGAAATACGTGATTCAGAAGGTAACCCTAATGGAAGATTCCCTATAATGAGGCAGATAGAGGCACTGTGTGGACACTGTCTGATCGCCTGTGATCCAACGGTGTCAGTCATTTTAGGCGTGCATAAAAGCGCAGTCTTCTACAGTTTTGTGCACTTCTCAATAGAAGGGTTGCGCAGATCAGAGACTAGACAGAGTCCAGAGTAACTCTGCTGCCTCATTATAGTACATGGATCCCTCAGGGGGTTTCATCTGAATCACGTCACTCAGAGATTTAGATGGAAACCCCAAAGTAAGTGCTCAACATAGAGTGAAGGTAAATGTGATCCCAAATGTTATCTAAAATGTTCCCCAAAAAAGCTTCAAATCAATCCACAAAAAAGCAAATCCCCACTCATTTCTGTCATCAGTTATCGTAAATATAGGGGGCTTCCACATTACTGATAGTACCAAGGCTCTGGAAAAGTGAAATGGCTCCTCACCCCACCAAAAAAATTCAGCAAATTCTGTGCTCCCAAATCCAAATCCCCCCCCCCCCTTCTGGGCCCCCAGAGTGCTTAAACCACATTTAGCATCCACATGTTTGGCATTTCTGTTGCGATGAGAGCCCGCCTAATTTATGGATGCGTGTCTCCAAAAGCATGAGATGGCCCCTGCAACATACTGGTCACTACAACATACTGGTCACTACAATGTACTGGTCACTACAGTGGCAGATTGCAATTTTCACTCAGCAACATCCACTGCTTGTTTCTGAAAACACCCATAGAGTTAAAATCGTTGCTACACATGTAGATAAATTTCCAAAGGGGTATCATTTCCAAAATGAGGTCACTTGAGGGGGTTTCTGCTCTTCTAGCACTTAAGGGCTCTGTATATGGAGTTAGCAAACTATTCTGCACTCCAGGAGCGCTCCATCCCTCCCGAGTCTCGCCATGTGGCTAAACAGTACTGTACAGCCATATAAAGAGTTTTTCTACATACAGCAGGAATTGTGTGACAAATTTTGGTGCCATTTATGGCCATTTCCCCTTGTGAAAATGTAACATCTGGGGATAAAACTACATTTTGGTGGTAAAAATGTAATTATTTTTTCTTCACTGACCAATGGTATAAAATTCTGTGACACACTCGTGTTGTTAATATGATCACTCCATTCCTAGATGAATTAATTGAGGAATGTAGTTTGTAAAATGAGGTGACTTATGGGTAGTTCTGTTATTCTGGCACCTCCAGGACTCTGCCAATGTGACATGGTAACCTCAAACCAGTCCAGCAAAATCTGAACTCCAATATGGCGCTTCTTCCCTTCTGACTTTTGCACTGAACCTCAAAAGTAGTTTTCGATCACATATGGGTATCGGTGTACTCAGGATAATTTTCACAACAATTTTTGGCGTCCATTTTGTCCAGTTACTCTCGAGAAAATAAAAAAATTGGGCTAAAATAAGTGTGTCCCAGAAGTGTGTCCTGCATGTGAAGACTTCCAGGGCATAGACTGCGCTGAAAAATACTGGCGCATGCGCAGTACCGATTATATGCTTTGCCCACAGTTGGGCAAAGCATACTGCCCAAGCGCCGGAGGCCTTTTCAATGAGCAAGCGCGGAAAACTACGGCGTCTGTGATATTCACTGATGAAGATTACGTTCAGCAAACAGAGGAGCGGGGGAGAAGGCGAATAAGCCCCGCCCATCGGACCGGACGGCAGCGATTTCAAGCTACCGTAATTAACACTGCTATTGACCCTGAGGGAAGTATATAATTCTCACTTGCAACCTTAATGGGGTGATCTTCACTATTGGCTCGCTCTATGCTCTAAACTCTGCTCACATTACATTTGCTAGGAAGATTTTTCAGAAAGTAACGGCTGTCTCTCAAGGCTTCCAAGTTCTATGTGGAGACTTTAATGCTCCCTGCTCCAGACTTATTGACTGCTCCTCTCGCAATGCAGTTAGGAAGGGGCTGGGCCCTCTGGCTGACATATTCCATCTTTATGATATATGGTGTTATTTACAAGTGGGTGAATGGGACTACACCTTCTTCTCTAATGGACATTGCACCTATAGCAGAATCGACTATTTCTTAGTAGATAGTAAGGTTTTATCCAATTGCATAGATGCCTGTATAGGGCTGATCTCGTGGTCTGACCATGCCCCTGTCTATTGGAGTGTGAAGTCCTCGTCTTTCATTAGTAATCCCCCCAGCTGGCGTTTAAACACTCATCTACTTGCTAAGGAAAGTGATACTAATTCTCTCTCTGAGGAGTTGGTAAACTATTTTGAATTTAATCACAATGGTGAAATTTCTGATGAAACTTTATGGTTGGCTCATAAAGCATTTATAAGGGGAAGTAACGATCACTCCCTGACTGGTAGGCGCGAGCGTTGGGATGTGGCCCTCCTGTGTCTCAAACTAAACTACCCTGGAAGGGGCGTGACTAAGCAGCTACCTTGGTGTTCACTGGAGCCTCTGATAGTGAGGTCAGGCTTGTGCGGCAGGTAGCTGCCAGGTACCACTCCAGGGCGGTGTCTGGCTATGGCACCTGATCCCACTGGGGAACAGAGCACTATGACGGATGCGGGCAAGTGTCAGCAGACATGGCTGGCACTCTGGCAGGACAGGCGGGCACGGCTGATGCTCTGGCAGGACAGGCAGGCACGGCTGGCGCTCTGGCAGGACAGGCAGGCAAGAATGGCGCTCTGGCAGGACAGGCAGGCACGGCTGGCACTCTGCTAATTCAGGTGGGCACAGCTGGAATGGCTGGCACTTTGGCAGGACAGAAGGGACAGGAACTGACTCAGAGGGGAAAGCAACACGGGCAGGGATGAACGGTATATGGAACATGTAGGGACCTGTTCAAACTGGAGGAGCTGGACCAGATTTGGGAAGGACAGAAACACAGACAGGTGTGAGTGGTATATGGGAACAGGTAGAAATAAGTTCAGAAAGGAGGGACAGGAACCGGTAGGAACCAGTTCAGACAGGAGGGACAGGAACCGGTAGGAACCAGTTCAGACTAGAGGGTAGAACCGCAGGGTTTGGTGCAGGGCAGAAATGCGGGATGCGGAGCAGAGCAGAACCGCAATGTGCGGAGCAAAGAGCTGAGCAGCAGGTTGCGGAGCAAAATGCAGAGCAGAGCCGCAGGGTGCGGAGCAGCGCCACAAGGTGCAGAGCAAAGTGCGAAGCAGAGCCTCAGGGTGCGGAGCAGAGCCGCAGGGTGCGGTGCAAAGAGCGGAGCAGAGTTTCAGGGTGTGGAGCAAAGAGTGGAGCAGAGCTGCAGGGTGCGGAGCAAGTGCAGGGCAGACGGAATAAACACAATGATACACACAGCAGGGAAGGGACGGTACAGACAAGGATACAAGCAGGTACTAGTATAGGACTGAGTACAGACAAGGTCAGGTACAGGTACAGGATCAAGGATTCAGACCAGGGTATGAAGCACCCTGGGAGGCAGAAACAAGAGACACAGACTATAGGCACAGGCCAGAGTATAAAGTCCCAAGGGCGGCAGAGGCAAGAGAAATAGCAAGACAGGACCTGGCACCTCAGCAGCTCAGGCATCCTACAATGTGCGAGGATGCCTTAAGTACCAGAGGCTGTTGTGAATTCTCTCTCTGGCTTCCCTCTGGTGATTACTGAAGATAGTGGAGCTGGTCGGATTGAGAGTTCTCTTTCTGGGCTCCCTCTGGTGGTTACTGGAGGTAGTGGAGCTCATCTGATTGACAGAGGCTTGCCACCTGATAATGATGAAAACGATTGGCGATCTGGGGTTTCTGATTAGGATTTAAGACAGCTGACTCCCTCTATCCCCGCTGGTGATTTTTTTCCTGTGCCTCCTGAGGTCTGATGTTTCCTGCTCTTTCCCTGCATGTTCAGCTAAGTGGTTCATTTGCTATTCTGTTTGCATTTTATCTGGTTTTGTTTATCTCTGCTTTGTGTGGGTCAGCTAGCTCGGGCTGGGGCTGTGCTGAATCACCGCCCATATGTTACTGCAAGTGCCAGTTTGTTTTGTCCCCTTTTATATTGGTCTCTTTTTGCTTTGCTTTCAGAATATACCAGAGTGCTGATTTAGTGGGGGGCGAAGTCGTGCGACTTCAGTGTTTTTGTGCATCAGACGTGTTGGATTTTTTGCAGGGTTTTCTGCGTGATTGCAGACAGCGTCTTTCCTTTCCTGTCCTGTCTAGTCAGTGTGGCCCCATCGTTTGCTCAGTCTATTTTTCTGCCTGCATTTGTGTTTTCATCTTGTCTCACCGACAATATATGTTTGGGGGCTATCTATTCCTTTGGGGTCTTCTCTGGGGCAGTTTAGATTTCCCTTTTTTTGCTTTAGGCCTAGTTAGCTCTCCGGCTGTGCTGAGGCATCTAGGATTATCGTAGGTACGCTCCACGACTACTGCTAGTTGTGTGGACAGGATCAGGGGTCTGCATCTGCTTAGTTACCAACCTCTCTGGCTTTCTGTGGCTTAGCCTGGCCTGCTATCCTCCTCGGTGACCCATTCATAACAGAATCACCAGCCTAACTGTAGACTCTAGGGTACTCCAAAGAAGGAAAGAATTTAAAAAAAAAAAGTGTCAAAAAATTTTTTTCATATATTTGATCCTCTTTTTTTTTCTGGGGCTGTAGGAGGATATTTTTTGTCTAAATGGAGACTAAGCTATTGTCTGATCATGTTGAGCAGTTCGCTGCTGAAGTGCGGGGAATTTCTGCCTATCTCGCTTAATCATCTGCTGTTTGACCAAACAGCACCCCTGAAGTGTTTTCTGGGGATCGGTCTAGATTTTTGAATTTTAAGAATAATTGTAAACTATTTTTTGATTTGAAACCTAACTCATCGGGGAGCTGTCTGCAGCATGTTAAAATTGTCATCTCCCTGCTACGCGGCAATCCCCAGGATTGGGCCTTTTCTTTGACACCCGGAGATCCTACTCTGGCTAATGTGGATGCGTTTTTTCAAGCCTTGAGGTTGTTGTATGATGAACCTAATGCTATTGATCAAGAAGATAAAATATTATTGGCATTGAACCAGGGTCAGGATTATGCAGAGTTATATTGTCAAAAGTTCCGAAAGTAGGCGGTCCTTACTAAATGGAATGACGATGTTCTAGCAGTTCTCTTTCGGAAGGGTTTGGCAGAAACCGTAAAAGATGTTATGGTGGGATTTCTCTATGTCATTGGCCATTCAAATTGATCAGCGTTTATGTGAATGTAAAACTACATGAGAGGCGTTGCCGCCTTTTGAACGAACTTCTGAACCCATGCAATGTGATTGGGTCTTGTCTAGGGCGCAACGTCAAGAGTTTAGAAGGCGTAATAAGTTGTGTTTTTTCTGCGGGGATGCCTCTCATACTATTGCTGTCTGCCCTAAATGAGAAAAGCGTTTTGCTCACACATTTGCGGTGGGCAGTGTACAGCCTAAGTTCCTTTTGGCGATTACCCTGATCTGCTCCTTGTCTACATTTTCCGCTAAGGCTTTTGTTGATTCAGGAGCAGTTTTGAATCTGATGGATTTAGACTTTGATAAACGTTGTGGTTTTCCCATGATACCCCTGCGGACTCCTATCCCTTTGAGGGGTATTGATGCTACTCCCTTGGCGGAGCATAAACCCCAGTTTTGGACCCAGGTGATAATGCAGGTCGCCCAGGACCACCAAGAAAATTGTAAATTTTTGGTGTTGCACAATTTGCATGATACTATTGTTCTGGGTTTCCCTTGGTTGCAAACTCATAATCCTGTTTTAGATTGGAAATCTGTGTCTGTGGTGAGTTGGGGTTGTCAATGTGTTCTTAGTGACACTCCTGTTTTCTCCACCTCTCCCCAGTCTCATGATATTCCTGACTATTTGGCTGATTTTTCTGATGTATTCAGTGAGAGTAAGTCTGCGTCTTTGCCTCCTCATAGGAGTTATGACTGTGCAATTGAGTTAATGCCTGGGTGTAAATTTCCCAAGGGTCGGCTTTTCAACTTATCGGTACCCGAACATGATGCTATGCGATCTTATATCAAGGAGTTGTTGGAGAAGGGTCATATTATTATTATTTATTTATATAGCACCATTGATTCCATGGTGCTGTACATGAGAAGGTGTTACATACAAATTACAGATATCACAGTAAACAAACTAACAATGACAGACTGATACAGAGTGGAGAGAGGACCCTGCCCTTTCGGGCTTACATGCTACAGGATGGTGGAGAAGGAGACAGTAGGTTGGTGGGTTGCAGCAGTTCCGGTGTTGGTTGAGGTGATATCACCGGTAGTGGTGAGAGAGAAGGAGGTAGCGGGGTCATTGCAGGCTGTTGGCTTTCTTGAAGAGGTGGGTTTTCAGGTTCCGTCTGAAGGATCCAAATGTGGTTGATAGTCGGACTTGTTGGGGCAAAGAATTTCAGAGAATAGGGGCTATTCGGGAGAAGTCTTGGAGGCGGTTGGGTGAGGAGCGAATAAGTGTGGAGGAGAGAAGGAGGTCTTGGGAGGACCGGAGATTACGTGAGGGAAGGTATCGGGAGATTAGTTCAGAGACATATGGGGAAGACAGGTTATAGATGGCCTTGTAGGTCAGTATTAGTAATTTGAACTGGATACACTGAGGGAATGGGAGCCAATGAAGAGATTTGCAGAGGGGAGAAGCGGAGGAGTAGCGAGGAGAGATATGAATTAGTCGGGCGGCAGAGATAAGGATGGACTGGAGAGGTGCGAGGGTGTTAGCAGGGAAACCATAGGATGTTGCAGTAGTCAAGGCGGGAGATGATGAGGGCATGCACAAGCATTTTAGTAGATTGAGGGTTGCGGAAAGGACGGATTCTGGAAATATTTTTGAGCTGGAGGCGACAGGAGGTAGAAAGAGCTTGGATGTGCGATTTGAAGGACAGGGCAGAGTCAAAGGTTACTCCAAGGCAGCGGACTTCTGGTACTGGGGAAAGTGTGATGTCATTAATTGTTATAGCTAGGTCGGGTAAAGAAGATCTGTGAGATGGAGGAAAGATGATGAGTTCAAATTTGTCTACATATTTGTGAGTTTGAGGAAGCGAGAGGAGAAGAAGAAGGATATGGCTGATAGACACTCTGGGATTCTGGACAGCAGAGAGGTGACATTTGGGCCAGAGAGGTAGATCTGAGTGTCACCAGCATAAAGGTGGTAGTGGAATCCGAAGGATTCTATGAGTTGCCCCAGACCAAGTGTATAGATTGAGAAGAGTAGGGGTCCTAAATCAGAGCCTTGGGGGACTCCAACAGAGAGAGGGTGGGATGAGGAGGTGGTGTGGGAGTGGGAGACGCTGAATGTGCGGTTGGAAAAGTATGAGGAGATCCAGGATAGGGCAAGGCCTTTGATGCCGAAGGAGGAGAGGATCTGTAGTAGGAGGCAGTGGTCAACTGTGTCAAATGCAGAGGACAGGTCTAGAAGCATGATCATAGAGTATTGTCCATTTGATTTGTCTGTAAGTAGGTCGTTAGTAATTTTGGTCAGGGCTGTCTCAGTGGAGTGATGGGGGCGCAAACCAGATTGTAGATTGTCAAAGAGCAAGTTAGATGATAGGTAGGAGGAAAGTTCAGCATGGACATGCTGTTCCAGGAGTTTGGAAACGAATGGAAGCAATGATATTGGGCGATAGCTGGACATAGCGGTTTGGTCGAGGGTTGGCTTTTTAAGGATAAGCGTGATTGTGGCATGCTTGAAACCAGAAGGGAAGGTACTGGACATTAGTGATAGGTTGAAGAGGTGGGTTAGGGATGGGATAAGTGTGGTGGTGAGGTTGCGGAGGACGTGGGATGGGATGGGGTCAAGTTCACAGGTTGTGAGGTGCGATTTGGAGAAGAGGCGATTAAGCTCCCCTTCAGTGATGTTGGAGAGTGAGGTTATGGGGTTTGGGCATTGGTCTGGTATACAAAGGGGTTGAGGTGGTTGAGTGATGAAGACTTGCCTTGTTTGGTCAATCTGGTTTTTGAAGTGTGTGGCAAAGTCCTCGGCAGAGATGAGGGAGGTTGGAGGAGGCAGTGGTGAGCGGAGGAGGGAGTTAAAAGTTTTGAGTAACTGTTTATTGGTTGTAAGATAGGGAAGATACGAGGGTTGTGAAGTAGGCCTGTTTAGCAGAGGTGAGGGCAGATTTGAAATCGAGTGTTGCATGTTTGAATGTGGTGAAGTCATCTTGCAAATTTGTTTTCTTCCAGCGCCGCTCTGCAATCCTGGACACTTGCCGGAGCTTTTTAGTGGTGTTATTGTGCCAGGGTTGTCTGTTGATACATCGCATTCTGCCATGAATGAGAGGGGCAACCGTGTCAATAGCTGATGCGAGAGTGGCATTGTAGAAAGCAGTGGCACTGTCTGTGTCATGGAGTGAGGATATGGATGCCAGTGGTAGAATAGAGTCAGAGAGCGTGTGGGTGTCAAGGTGTGCAAGGTTTCTGCGGGGTGTGCGTGTTGCTGGACATGGGTGCCAGGTGAGGAGGACAGGGATGAGAAAGTGAGTAGATGATGGTCAGATAGAGGGAGAGGGGAGTTGGTGAAGTTAGAAAGAGAGCAGAGACGGGTGAGGACCAGGTCTAATGTGTGTCCATCTGTGTGGGTGGCTGAGGAGGACCACTGAGTAAGTCCAAAGGATGAAGTAAGGGACAGGAGTTTGGAGGCTGCTGACTGAAGGGTATCAGTGGGGATGTTAAAGTCACCCATGATGATAGTGGGGGTGTCAGTTGAAAGAAAATGAAGAAGCCAGGTAGAGAATTGGTCAATGAAGGCAGTGGTCGGGCCTGGAGGTCGGTATATGATGACCACTTGGAGATTGGAGAGTAGATGCGGACAGAGTGGACTTCAAAAGAGGGGAGGATTAGGGAGGGAAGAGTTGGGATTGGGTTTAAGGTGCAGTTGGAAGAAAGGAGAAGACCCACTCCTCCACTGTGTCTGTTGCCAGGGCGAGGAGTGTGGGTAAAGTGGAGGCCACCGTAACACAGTGCAGCAGGGGAGGCGGTGTCAGAGGGTGTCAGCCATGTTTCTGTGAGGACGAGGAAGGCAAGATTGTGAGAGAGAAAGAGGTCATGAATCACATGGAGCTTATTGCATATGGAGCGGGCATTCCAAAGTACACCCCAGAGAGGGAGCAGGGGGTTGGGTGTCAATGGCACAGGTTTTAAGTTGGAAAGATTGTGGTAGTTCTTATTAGATAGGGAGCGGTAGGAAGGGGAAGTAGTGGGGGGTAAGAGCTGTGGGGGTCCAGGATTGGGAGATATGTCACCAGCAGTGAGAAGAAGCAGAGAAAGGGAGAGCAGATGGTAGAATGAGAGTGGGCAGCTTGTTTTATGTTTTATGCTTCATTCGGACCATCCTCTTTACCTTTAGGTGCTGGGGTTTTTTTTCGTGGCCAAGAAAGATGGTTCATTAAGGCCATGTATTGACTATCATTCCCTTAACAAAATCACTGTTAAATATCAATACCCGTTACCCCTGATTTCTGATTTATTTTCCAGAGTTAAAAGTGCCTGTTGGTTTACCAAGCTTGACCTCAGGGGGGCGTATAATCTTATTCGCATCAAGCATGGGGATGAATGGAAGACGGCATTTAATACTCCGGAAGGACATTTTGAGTACCTCGTGATGCCTTTTGGGCTCAGTAATGCCCCTTCTGTCCTCCAGTCTTTTATGAACGATATTTTCCGGAACTTTGTGGATAAGTTTTTGATCATTTATCTGGATGATATTTTGATCTTTTCCAGTGATTGGGATTCTCATGTGGAACATGTCCAGACTGTGTTCCGGATTTTGAGGGAAAATTCTCTGTATGTTAAGGGATCAAAGTGCCTCTTTGGTGTACAGAGGATTTCATTTTTGGGATTCATTTTGTCCCCATCGGCTATTGAAATGGACCCGCCCAAGATACAGGCCATTTATGATTGGGTTCAGCCCACTTCTTTGAAGGCTCTCCAGAAGTTTTTGGGTTTTGCTAATTTCTACCGTAAATTTATAAGTAATTTTTCAGGTACTGTTAAACCACTGACTGATTTGACCAAAAAAGATGCTGATGTGGTGAATTGGTCTCCAGAGGCTGTTTCGGCATTTCAGGAGCTTAAGCGGAGATTCGATTCTGCTCCAGTTCTACGGCAACCTGATGCCTCACTCCCTTTTCAGGTGGAGGTAGATGCTTCTGAGATTGGTGCAGGAGCCGTATTGTACCAAAGAGATCCGGTGACTTCTAAGATGAATCCCTGTGCCTCCTTTTCTCGAAAATTCTCCCCATCTGAACGTAACTATGACGTGGGGAATCGGGAATTGTTGGCCATGAAATGGGCATTTGAAGAGTGGAGACATTGGTTGGAGGGAGCTAAACATCAAGTTGTGGTCCTCACCGACCACAAGAATTTGATTTATCTTGAATCAGCCAAACGCTTGAATCCTAGACAGACTAGGTGGGCCTTGTTTTTCACGCGTTTTAATTTTGTGGTCCCTTTTCTTCCTGGCACTAAGAATGTTAAGGCGGATGCCCTTTCTAGGAGATTCTTTGCGGATTCTCTTGATGTGACAGAGCCTACTACTATTCTAAATGAGGGTGTAGTTCTTTCCGCCATTTCACCCGATTTGAGATGAGCCCTGGAGGAATTTCAGGAGGACAAACCTGAACGTTGCCCTATGGGAAAATTGTATGTCCCTGACCAGTGGAGGAAAAGAGTAATGTCTGAAATTCATTGCTTCGCGTTGGCTCGTCATCCAGGTGTTTTTGGTACCAGAGGTTTGGTGAGTCGGTCTTTTTGGTGGCCTGCCTTATCTCGTGATGTCAGGAATTTTGTGCAGTCCTGTGGGACTTGTTCTCGGTCCAAGCCCTGTTTTCGTTCTAATGGGTTGTTGATGCCCCTGCCAGTACCCAGGAGGCCATGGACTCATATCTCAATGGATTTTATTTCTGATCTTCCTGTCTCTCAGAGAATGACTGTTATCTGGGTGATCTGTGATAGATTTTCTAAGATGGTCCATCTTGTACCACTCCCAAAGTTGCCATCTTCTTCAGAGTTGGTGCCCTTGTTTTTACAACAGGTGGTTCGGTTGCACGGGATTCCTGAGAACGTTGTGTCGGACAGAGGAGTCCAGTTTGCTTCCAGATTTTGGAGAGCTTTTTGTTCCAAACTGGGAATTCAGTTATCTTTCTCCTCTGCATTTCATCCTCAGACGAATGGGCAGACTGAGAGAAAACCAGACTTTGGAATCCTATTTGAGATGTTTCATATCTGCTGATCAGAATGACTGGGTCTCATTTTTGCCCTTGGCTGAATTTGCGCTAAACAATAGGGCTAGTTCTGCCACTTTGATGTCGCCCTTTTTCTGTAACTTTGGGTTTCATCCTCGATTTTTTTCAGGGCAGGTGGAATCTTGACCTGCCCAAGTGTAGATTCTGTGGTAGAGAGAATGCAGTTGATTTGGGACCAAGTGGTGGATAAGTTGTCCCACTCTCAGGAAAAAGCCCAACGGCTTTCCAACCGGCATAGGACCATTGGTCCCTGGTTTAAAGTGGGTGATATGGTTTGGTTGTCTTCAAAGAATATTCCTATGAAGGTTGAGTCTCCAAAATTCAAGCCAAGATTCATTGGACCTTATAAGATTTTGGAAATCCTTCATCCCGTTTCTTTCCATGTGGCTCTTCCAGTTACGTTTAAGATTCATAACTAGAGTTGAGCGATACCGTCCGATACTTCAAAGTATCGTATCGGATGGTATCGGCCGATCTTTAAAAAAAGTATCGGTATCGCCGATTCCGATACCGGAAGTCCCATTCAAGTCTATGGGACTTCCGGTATCGGAATAAGAAAAACCCTTTCCTGCCCTTGTACAGCCTCTCTGGGGTCTGTACGGGCCTTTCGGGGGGCTGTGCCGGCCTGCCAGGGGGTCTGTGCAGGCTCCGGTGGTCTGTGCCGGCCTGCCGGTGGTCTGTGCAGGCTCCGGGGGGCTGTGCCGGCCTGCCGGGGGGCTGTGCCGGCCTGCCGGGGGGCTGTGCAGGCTCCGGGGGGCTGTGCCGGCCTGCCGGGGGGCTGTGCCGGCCTGCCGGTGGTCTGTGCAGGCTCCGGGGGTCTGTGCAGGCATCGTCCGATGGGACTACAAGTCCCATCGGGCGATGCCTGCTACCATGACAGTGATTGACACATTAGCCAATGATGGGACAGTAGTAGTCCCATCATCCGGCTAATGTGTTAAATGTAAAAAAAAAAAAAAAAAAAAAAAATTACATGCTACATACATACAACATGCATACTACATACATGCTACATTCATACTACATACTACATACATGCTACATTCATACTACATAAATACTACATGCAACATACATACTACATATATACTACATGCATGCTACATACATACTGCATGCTACATACATACCACATATATACTACATACATACTACATGCATGCTACATGCATGCTACATGCTACATACATAACACATATATACTACATGCATGCTACATACATACTACATGCTACATACTACATATATACTACATGCATGCTACATACTACATGCTACATACATACTACATATATACTACATGCATGCTACATACATACTGCATGCTACATGCATGCTACATACATACTACATACATGCTACATACATACTACATATATACTACATACATACTACATACATACTACATGCATGCTACATGCATGCTACATACATACCACATATATACTACATGCATGCTACATACATACTACATGCTACATACATACTACATGCTACATACATACTACATATATACTACATGCATGCTACATACATACTACATGCTACATACATACTACATATATACTACATGCATGCTACATACATACTACATGCTACATACATACTACATATATACTACATGCATGCTACATACTACATGCTACATACATACTACATATATACTACATGCATGCTACATACATACTACATGCATGCTACATACATACTACATGCTACATACATACCACATATATACTACATACATACAATACATTCATACAATACATACATAGACATACAGTACATATAACATAGAGTAACATACTTACCAATACTTGTCACATTGTTCCCCGAAGCCATTGTCTTTTCCGGGATAAATATTAACATAACAAACCACAAAAATACTCACCCACGATCCGAAGCAGTCCACGAGTGTGTCCCACGACGATCTTGGGTAGAGAACTGCAGCATCAGATGATGCTGCCGTTCTCTACGGGCTGCAGGAATCCAATGACGGAAGGTAGGTATCCTTCCGCACTGTATTCCTCCGCCACTTAAAAAAAAAAAAGTCCCTAGTCTCACTTTATGCCATTGCTGTGTGGGAAATTCCCACACAGCAATGGCATAAAGTGAGACTAGGGACTTTTTTTTTTTAAGTGGCGGAGGAATACAGTGCGGAAGGATGCCTACCTTCCGTCATTGGATTCCTGCAGCCCGTAGAGAACGGCAGCATCATCTGATGCTGCAGTTCTCTACCCAAGATCGTCGTGGGACACACTCGTGGACTGCTTCGGATCGTGGGTGAGTATTTTTGTGGTTTGTTATGTTAATATTTATCCCGGAAAAGACAATGGCTTCGGGGAACAATGTGACAAGTATTGGTAAGTATGTTACTCTATGTTATATGTACTGTATGTCTATGTATGTATTGTATGAATGTATTGTATGTATGTAGTATATATGTGGTATGTATGTAGCATGTAGTATGTATGTAGCATGCATGTAGCATGCATGTAGTATGTATGTAGCATGCATGTAGTATGTATGTAGCATGCATGTAGTATGTATGTAGTATGTATGTAGTATGTATGTAGCATGCAGTATGTATGTAGCATGTATGTAGTATGTATGTAGTATATATGTAGTATGTATGTAGCATGTAGTATGTATGTAGCATGCATGTAGTATATATGTAGTATGTATGTAGCATGCATGTAGTATGTATGTAGCATGCATGTAGTATGTATGTAGTATGTATGTAGTATGTATGTAGCATGCAGTATGTATGTAGCATGTATGTAGTATGTATGTAGTATATATGTAGTATGTATGTAGCATGTAGTATGTATGTAGCATGCATGTAGTATATATGTAGTATGTATGTAGCATGCATGTAGTATGTATGTAGTATGTATGTAGTATGTATGTAGCATGCAGTATGTATGTAGCATGTATGTAGTATGTATGTAGTATATATGTAGTATGTATGTAGCATGTAGCATGCATGTAGTATATATGTAGTATGTATGTAGTATATATGTAGTATGTATGTAGTATGTATGTAGTATGTATGTAGCATGCAGTATGTATGTAGCATGTATGTAGTATGTATGTAGTATATATGTAGTATGTATGTAGCATGCATGTAGTATGTATGTAGTATGTATGTAGCATGCAGTATGTATGTAGCATGTATGTAGTATGTATGTAGTATATATGTAGTATGTATGTAGCATGCATGTAGTATGTATGTAGTATGTATGTAGCATGCAGTATGTATGTAGCATGTATGTAGTATGTATGTAGTATATATGTAGTATGTATGTAGCATGCATGTAGTATGTATGTAGCATGCATGTAGTATGTATGTAGTATTTTTTTTTTTTTTTTTTTAACATTTAACACATTAGCCGGATGATGGGACTACTACTGTCCCATCATTGGCTAATGTGTCAATCACTGTCATGGTAGCAGGCATCGCCCGATGGGACTTGTAGTCCCATCGGACGATGCTTGCACAGACCCCCGGACATCAGCACAGCCCCCCGGCAGGCCGGCACAGCCCCCCGGCAGGCCGGTACAGACCCCCACAGGGTGCACAGACCACCGGCAGGCCGGCACAGCCCCCCGGCAGGCCGGTACAGACCCCGGGCAGTCCACACAGCCCCCCGGCAGGCCGGCACAGCCCCCCGGCAGGCCGGCAGAGACCCCCGGAAGGCCCGAAATGACGGCGCATCATGATGCGCACACACCGCGCATCATGATGACGTCAGGCCGTCAATCAACCGAACTTCCGATTCCGATGCCGAATTCCGATATTGAAAAAATATCGGAAGTCGGTATCGGAATTCCGATACAGCAAGTATCGGCCGATACCCGATACTTGCGGTATCGGAATGCTCAACACTATTCATAACGTGTTCCATAAATCCTTGTTGAAGAGGTTTTTAGAGCCAGTAGTTCCCATGGCGGCACCTCCTGACCCTGTATTGGTTAAAGGTAATTTGGAGTATGAGGTAGAGAAAATATTGGATTCTCGTTTGGCTAGACGGAGACTCCAGTACCTGGTCAAATGGAAGGGTTATGGCCAGGAGGATAATTGCTTCTGACATTCATGCCAAAAGATTGGTTTGTGCTTTTCACCGGTCCCATCCTGACTGGCCTGGTGGTGTGGATTAGGGTTCGGTGACCCCTCCTCAAGGGGGGGCTACAGTTGTGAATTCTCTCCCTGGCTTCCCTCTGGTGATTACTGAAGATAGTGGAGCTGGTCAGATTGAGAGTTCTCTTTCTAAGCTCCCTCTGGTGGTTACTGGAGGTAGTGGAGCTGATCTGATTGACAGAGGCTTGCCACCTGATCATGAGAAAAGCGATTGGAGATCTGGGGTTTCTGATTGGGATTTAAGACAGCTGACTCCCTCTATCCCCGCTGGTGATTTTTTTCCTGTGCCTCCTGAGGTCTGATGTCTCCTGCTCTTTCCCTGCATGTTCAGCTAAGTGGTTCATTTGCTATTCTGTTTGCATTTTCTGTTTGCATTTGATCTGGTTTTGTTTATCTCTGCTTTGTGTGGGTCAGCTAGCTCCGGCTGGGGCTGTGCTGAATCACCGCCCATATGTTACTGCATGTGCCAGTTTGTTTTGTCCCCTTTTATATTTATCTCTTTTTGCTTTGCTTTCAGAATATACCAGAGTGCTGATAAAGTGGGGGGCGAAGTCGTGTGACTTCAGTGTTTTTGTGCATCAGACATGTTGGACTTTTTGCAGGGTTTTTTGCGTGATTGCAGACAGTGTCTTTCCTTTCCTGTCCTGTCTAGTCAGTGTGGGCCCCATCGTTTGCTCAGTCTATTTTTCTGCCTGCGTTTGTGTTTTCATCTTGTCTCACCGACAATATATGCTTGGGGCTATCTATTCCTTTGGGGTCTGCTCTGGGGCAGTTTAGATTTCCCTTTTCTTGCTTTAGGCTTAGTTAGCTCTCTGGCTTTGCCAAGGCGTCTAGGATCATCGTAGGTTCGCTACTGCTAGTTGTGTGGACAGGATCAGGGGTCTGTGTTATGATTGAGTCACCGTAGGAGGCAAAAACAGAAATGCTAGCTAAGTCCAGAAAACCAGAGAAGTTGGCAGCTATCGGATTGCAGACCCCTGAACCTATCAACACAACTAGCAGTAGCCGTGGGGGGTTCCTACGATGCCCTAGACCCCTCGATCACAGCCGGAGAATTAAATAGGCCTAAAGAAAGAAAGGGGAAATCTAAGCTGCCCCAGAGCAGACCCCAAAGCAATAGGCAGCCCCCAACATATAATGACGGTGAAGCAAGATGAAAATACTAACACAGACAGAAAGATAGACTGAGCAAAGAGGGGCCCAAGCTAACTAAATAGAAAAGGACAGGAAGGCTGCTGTCTGCAATCCGTGAAAAACCCTATGAAAATAAGAGCCAACAGACTGACAGTGAAAAAGGCCCTGAAGACGCTAGGCTTCAAAAAAGCTATGTCAGTACTCAGGAATATACTGAAGACAGAGCTACAGGCAAAAGGAGATTCAGCTCACCCCAGCAGGGAATGGCAGAATACTGAAAAGCAAGGAAAACAAAAAACAAAACAAAAAGCTAACAGGCAAAACAGAAACTTAGCTTTAGAGGAGCAGGAATCAGACTGGTGTCCTAGAAGTCCACAGAGAAATCACCCGCAGGGCAGAAGGGCGTCGGCAGCCTTATATCCAGTCCGTGACTCCACTCAGCCAGTCATCCTCATTAGACTCAGGTGCCTGATAATCAGGCTCATTACCTTCCTTTACCAGAATAGGGAGTTCACCAGACCCCAGTGACGAAGGGGAAAATGAACTCACAACAGGTCTGCATCCGCTTAGTTACCAACCTCTCTGGTTTTCTGTGGCTTAGCCTGGCCTGCTATCCTCCTTGGTGACCCATTCATAACATTAGGCCTCTTGGCAATTGGCTGGGGACACCTTAGGAGAGTGCACACTGACCCTATAAGAAACAGGAAGTGCTGGGGCTGCTGCCCTAAGTACACAGCCAGCATGAAGCCAGCAAGCAGGAGACATGCAGTAATGCCGACAGGGTTGTTACAGGGATATTTTTATTAAAATTGCTTCCTTTGTAAAAAAAAACAAAACAAAAAAGTCCTAGCCGATCTACTGGGGAGAATCAGGGCTTTGGAGGAATTGAATAAGGCTTCCCCTACAACCGCCATGTATCAGGAGATTTTGAATTGCAGACTGCAGCTCCACTCCTTCCTCTTATCTACTTATGAGAATAATCTCCAGAAGACTAGATCCCAATTTTATGCTATGGGTAATAGAGCAGGGAGAATCCTAGCAAGGAGAGTTAAAAAACAAGAATTAAAAGACAAAATTGAATACCTTGATGGCCCTCCCGATACCAAAATTTGTAAACCGATAGATATTGCTGAAGAATTTTCTAAATACTACTCAAAAGTATATAATTTGAAAGATGATCCCTATGTTACTCAACCAATATCTTCTTTATTTCAGAATTACCTGGATAAATTAAAGCCTACCAAAATTTCTTAAGAACAACTCAACTCTCTCAATTGCCCCTTCAGCTTACAGGAAATTCAAAATATCATTAAGACCTATAAATCTAACTAGGCCCCATGCACTGATGGCCTTCCCAATGAGTATTATAGGTTCTTCAATGATAACCTAGCCCCATATTTACATAGAACCTTTAATTTTTGGCAGAGTTCTGAATCCATAGCCCCCTGTCCCCCTGTCCGGAGCTAATGTCCGCAGCCTGATGTCCGGAGCCTGTCGATCGTGGTCAGATGTCCGGAGTCCGATGCCAGTGTGCTGATGCTCTATCTGAGATCTGAGACCTGATGTCCTGCCTGAGACCTGATGTCCTGCCTGAGACCCGATATCCTGGTGTCCTTCCTGGTGTCCTGATGTCCTGCCTGAGACCTGATGTCCTGCCTGAGACCTGATGTCCTGGTGTCCTTCCTGGTGTCCTGATGTCCTGCCTGAGACCTGATGTCCAGTCCATATTCCTGATGTCCAGTCCGTGTTCCTGATGTCCAGCCTGTGTCCCGATGTTCCGCCAGTTCCCTGAGGTCCACCCGGTGATGACGTCCTTCTGGGATCGGTGTCTGATGTTCTCCTGCTGAGCCTGTGCTACGCCTGAGGCCTGAGAGAGAGGCCATCCTAGTATGCCCGTGCCAGATGACCCTGGACTGCATCAACCCGTGATGACTCTTGCCATCATCTGACGTCTGTCCTGGGTGTGTGTCTGATGTTCTCCTGCTGAGCCAGTGCTATGCCTGAGGCCTGAGAGAGAGGCCGTCCTGATATGCCCATGCCACATGACCCTGGACTGCATCAACCCGTGATGACTCCTGCCATCGTCTGAAGTCTGTCTGAGGTCGGTGTCTGATGTTCTCCTGCTGAACCTGTGCTACGCCTGAGGCGTGAGAGAGAGGCCGCCCTAGTATGCCCGTGCCAGACAATCCTGGATTGCACCAACCCGTGATGTCCTCCTGCCTTCGTCTGTTACCCTGAGATGTGTACCCTTCCCTGATGTGCAGAATCAGAAGCCTGGCATTATGTTCTGTTTATGTACTTTGTTTTGTCTTCAAGTAAACTTTATGTCTACACCTGAAGTTGTGCGGTGTCATGTCGTTCTGCCACCTCGTCCACATGCTCAGCTGCCACAGACCCCGGTCGCTACCCTTCCCTAGTCTGGGTAGGCCAGGGTTTCCCCTGTGGTCCAGTGGGTCCACATTCCGTCCCCACCTGGGACGCTCGCCCTACGTCAGCGTGGTCGGCCGACGTGGAGGCGCCGGCTCGGCTGCGTCCCCGGTCTCAGTCATGACAGTACTTGACAACTGACAGATTGGCACATGGGGTTCAAAATATATCTCCCTTATGCTCGAAGAGCTGTGGCTCTCTAGGATCAATGGCACATAACTGGTGGTTTTGCCCTATTATTCTGGCCTTCTGGGGTCATGTATTTGATCTGATATCTGAAGTCATTAATGTTAAAATACTTCCTGTCCGTGCTTTAGCAGTCCTTAATATTGGTATTGAGAACATCCCCTTGAATTTGAGATGGGTAGTGTTTCACATACTCAATGCTGCCAGGCAATGTATTGCAGCTTTGTGGAAGTAATCCACCTCTATTTTTAAATTTATTATGCAATAAAATATATATAACCATTTTCACCATGAATACTGTATTATCTAGCCTTGAACTTTTCCTCCCAATCAAGAGTCTGTAAGTCATGGGAGGTGTGGGCCTCCTCTAAAATTGCCATCCTATTCCAGTTAGTTAATAGGCTTCCATCCTTACTTGAGTAGTATTACAGTCCTTTTGGAGGAGTGGTCATTACCAGGATTCTTTTTAATTGTATTTATTGTTACAAGGTCTACCTTTCTGATACCTGCCAGAAGCCCTTCCCTGTCTCCCCCCCCCCCTTTTTCCCCTTCCCTTTCCTGCTATATAATCATTTTTTGTGGTATGGTCTACTCTGCTGTCTAAGTTAAATCTAAGCTTACCGAGGGTGCTGGCTGTGGTGAAGCGGGGTCCCAGGGTCGCTGCTGGAGGAGGCAGGAGTGGCGCGTTGCTGCAGGCCGCAGGCTGGGATAAGGGGGTGTTCTAATATGTGCAGCTGTGGTTGAAAATGGCTGTGGTGCTCTGTGGTGCGGGGAGTCTCTGCTGGCATTTTGTGAAAGGCCAGAGCCCCCGCCGCACATCCATTACTGCGATGCGGTGGCCTCTGGGAAAATGGCCGCTGGGGCAGCGCATGCTCACATTGAGATCTCGGCAAACCAAACTTTCTCTAAAGGGAATGAAGGTACTCATGGTCCCCTCATCCCCATTCTGGTATGCATGGCCTCCTCATCCTCATCCTGGTATGCATGGTCCACCTTATCCCTATCCTGGTATGCATGGTCCCCTCATCCCCTTCCTGGTATGCATGACCCCCTCATCCCTACCCTGGTATGCATGGCCTCCTCATCCCTATCCTGGTATGCATGGCCCCCTCATCCCTACCCTGGTGTGCATGGCCCCCTCATCCCTATCCTGGTATGCATGGCCCCCTCATCCCCTTCCTGGTATGCATGACCCCCTCATCCCTACCCTGGTATGCATGGCCTCCTCATCCCTATCCTGGTATGCATGGCCCCCTCATCCCTACCCTGGTGTGCATTGCCCCCTCATCCCTATCCTGGTATGCTTGGCCCCCTAATCCACCTGTTCTGATGCCGTCAGCTGATTTATGCTTGTAAGCAGCGCATAGCAATGACATCATGCACTGCTTACAAGCATAGGACAGCTGGCGGAATACTCACTGCTCCCCATGCCGGGACTATGGGTGTGGAGAGCTGTGAATATTCATTGATCTTAAACAGCTTTATAGAAGCTGTCAAACTGTGCATTTTGTGTGCGTTTTCGCTCTATGCTTCTCTATGGGGCGTCAGATAAAAATGTATGTTGCATCTTTAAGTACAAAATCAAAGATTTCTGTGCTATAAAAACGTATTAAACCCGTTGCTTCAGAATTGCACTTCATCAAAATAGGGAAAAAAAAACATAAAAATGCAGCAAAAACACAATAATCAAAGAAGACTTATTGAGTAATTTGGTATGAACACCTTGCAGCTAAAAAACATCAGAAAAAATGCAGCATTTACACTACAGCTGGACACAGCCTCAGCATTTCCTTTTTATTTCTTATATGGGTTTAATAAAGAAAAAAAAATCAATCATGCCATTTTTTTATGCCATTTACCAATCACTGTAAATAGTCCATTCACTGAATTTTATGAATTGTTATACACGCAATGAGCTTTCCCAACAGGGAGACATTGCAATCACAGAATGAAAGTCAAGACATTTTCTTGACCTTGCAGGATGTTTCTCCCCAAATAGGTACTGCCCTACTGGATCTAGATGTTAGGAGCTATGACTAACGGGGTGGTTCAAAAGTAAAACATATTTTAATCCTAAATGCATAAATGCCTATCTTTTTAATGTAATAAAAATTTCCTATCATTTCCTCAATACACTATCTACCTGATTTATTCTTTTTGTACTATTTCTTCTTTGTGGACACTTCATTTGAGATTAACCAGTGGATGCCATGATAGTCAAACCAGTTGTGATCAGGGAGAAGAGGCTACGGTCACTGCCGCAACATCTGTGCCTTCCCTGAAGCGAAGCTTAATCAGTGACATCGATTTCAAGGGCTGGGCTAGTCCCTGCTCTACTGAGAATGCATCGGTTGTAAATTCCTACGTGTGCTCAGTAGATTCATGTCATTGTGCACTATACACAGTGACAGTGCGCTCCCTCTCCAGATCTGATCAGAAGTAACGAGAGCACACTGTCAATGCACGATGTAAGAAGAATACCCGGCATTCAGAGATCAGCGCTGCCCCCACAAGTAACGTCACTTACGAGGGTAGGGGTAGTCTCTGCATTTTCTGCACACTGGATATTTTTCTTGAAATGCGCAATGACAAAGCCGGTGAGGGTCATAAAAGAGGAAGTAGTAACCAAAAATAATAAAGCAGTTAGATAGTTTAGTGACGAAACGGTAGGGAATATTTAATTAAAGGGTATTTAGAAAAGTAATAAGATTATTACATTAAATAGAAAAATTAAGCAAAGGCTTATTTCTGCACACCTTGTCTACTTGCATGACATTCAATACTGCATAAATTGATAATTGTTTTGAAAATTTGTTTTCCATTTTTTCATCATTCGCATATCATTACCATATTTATCGATCCTGTGATTACTATAATTCAACGACTTTTCCTTCTTTGTATTGTTCAGGGGTGTATTTGTTTGTAAGCTTAAAAAAAATAAGAGAGTCAATCCCCAAAGTGATGCTCCTGCAGTGAAAAATTGCATTTTAAAGTTGTGTATGAAAACACATTGCTTCGTGAAGATGCACTTCTTGTGTCTCAGCCTCAATCTATATATTTATAATGGGTGGACAAAGTAAAACAAAAACAGCACAATAGACATTACAGGAGACACAAGTTTGGTTTTCTATTTGAAACCTTGTACTTAATTGTATAGTTAGGGAATCTGTCAGTAGGATCAACCCTCCTAAGCTATGTACTGTATATGATCATGCAGGTCATAGGAATCTGAATACTACAATACCTTGATATCTGTGATCTGATGTCCTATTGCAGAAAAATCCACGTTTTTCTTATATGTAAATAAGCTGTTTAAGACCATGGGCCGGACACTGATTAAGCTCTGGCAGCAGATTCTCATGCAAATCAAACGGGCGTTACTAGTGTGAGACATGCAACTCACACAGCACAGTAGAGCTGAATTTTGTCTCCTTACAAACACATTTGCTGCAGCTCTCACAGCTCTGCTGTATTGCAATTCTATTGTTCTGACTACCTGGGAGATGGAAGCTGAGAGGAGCCTGTAGATATGTTAGGTATAATCACACACAGCTGTGCAGTGAGATCAGTAGAGCAGAGTGTGGCCATCACACATCACACTGGAAATGCCCCTTTTTATTTAAAATAACCTCTGTAGGCAGATTCTCCTGCAGATAAGTGTCCGGCCAATAGTCCTGAGCAGCATCTAAATGGAATTTGTCTTTGAGCTAGCTTTGAGCTCACGGCTCCAGACATACAAAATATGTTGTCAAAGGCCTTTTTTTCACTTATTATCTCTATCTTTTCCCTATATCCACTATTTTTTCTGGATGTGTTTGAATACTTTTGTGCAATCCTGTCCTGAGGCACAAATATTTTTTATCTCAAGAGCCATATATCAGATTGAACTAATGTTGATATGCCACAATTTTGTATTAGGTCAGATGTCATTCACAGAAAAAAGCCTAAATCAAATAAGTTTTGCAGTTAGTTTTATTTGCTACTAATGCTAAAATAATAATCCATAAAAAGAACTTAGAAATATATTTAAAAAAGTAATTGTATTTTATTTCTAAGATTTTGTCAGTACATAAACCTTAAAATAAATATAATCAGGTTAACTTATTCTTTTCTACAAACATACAGGACAATCGCTAAAACTAACTTTTAAACAGTGCTAGCTTAGACAGTCATAAGGGCAATTTGTCATTAGCTTAATGCTGCCCGAACTATGGCCTGCAGGAATCAGACTGGTTGTGTGACATTTGAAATATGTTTTGCAAAATACTTTGAAAAGCCAGCCGAAGACTATGGGGCTAATAAATCAAAGTGTTTATGACAGAAAACAGATGTAAAACGTTTTGAATAGAAGCAAATGTTTTAAGCAATGCAGAGTTGCGCAAAAATGTGCAACTTTTGAGGTTTTAATGCTAGTTTCAAGCAGCTCCACCAAAATGGGTGGAAATGGGAATGGAGCCGGTGCAGAATGGTGTGTGCTATGCCTGCCTGTCGATTGCATAGGCAGTGGTGGCCTTTCTTACACTAGAAATGGCAGAGGTGCATGCCATTAATAAGATGTGCCAGATTCATTAAGTGGGATGCACCTTTTAATGAATTTGGAACATCTTATTCCTGTATGCCGTCACCAAGACTAGAGTAAGAAATTATCGTGACCTATGGGTTTCAGTTGACTAGTCCAAAGCAGTTCCCGGCCATCTTTTCACTTCCAACTGACTGACAGGTCTATCACATCACACTCCTGATGTACGAAAGGACAAATCAGTCAAAGAGATTGGAGTAAGGAGAAGCCAAGCGGCATTGAACTAATCAACTTAGACACATAGATTCCGACAAGCTTTTCAAGCTATGTTTTCTGTGATTGTGAAATGCTGTAGCACTTCAGAGTAAAACATATTCAGCTGCAGATAGTGTCCGATTCATGCTAGCTGTGGCCCAATCAGCATGAATCTGATGATATGTTACCTTTAAAATTCTCCAAATCTATAAAAGTGTCTCACGCTGTTGATAGATTTGGTGCATTTTTAAACTGTCAAATGAAGCCGATTTTTTGAGACAAATTCTAATTTCTGCTTGATAAATGCATCTCAGATTTTGACATAGGTTAGTTGAGACTACTTTACAGCAGAATAAAACTAAATTATTACCCTTGTTGAATTTTTGGACCACATTTTTAAATAGAAAGAGGCGCAAATATCATGCACCAAAATTCTGGTGCAATTTACAATTAAAATCTGGCATAAATACAATAGTAAATTTCCATCATTCAGTAAACTATTGTAGTTTACAGAATTAGTTATGATATAGTCATTTGCATTACTCATAGTTTGGCAGACACAGATTGGTAAAACTGATGAACAGCAGAGTTCAGATTTCAGTACCTGCTTCAGTGAGCTGTTTCTAAAATTAAGAATAAAGGAAGTGAATTAAAGACAGAATGACACATTTATAGACTGCTGTTAAGACAGGCTTTTAACCCCTTAAGCCCCAAGGGTGGTTTGCACGTTCATGACCCGGCCAATTTTTACAATTCTGACCACTGTCCCTTTATGAGGTAATTACTCTGAAACGCTTCCATTGATCCTGGTGATTCTGACACTGTTTTGTCGTAACATATTGTACTTCATGTTAGTGGTAAAATTTCATTCAAATAACTTTAAAATTATTAAATTTGGCAAAGATTTTGAAAATTTTGCAATTTTCCAACTTTGAATTTTTATGCCCTTAAATCACAGAGATACGGCACACAAAAAACTTGATAAGTAACATTTCCCACATGTTTACTTTACATCAGCACAATTTTGGAACCAAAATTTTTTTTTGTTAGGAAGTTATAAGGGTTAAAAATTGACCAGCGATTTCTCATTTTTGCAACGCCATTTTATTTTCACAGACCACATCACATTTCATAAGTTAAAAAAAAAAGTTGAAGTCAGCTTACCCGTCTGCAAAGCAATCCCCAAGCCTGCCAACGCCCAGTGAGCATCCACATGAATTAGGAGCAAGAGGAAGATAACAAAGTGATCCAGCTGGAGAGGGAGGAGGCTGCAATTTACAAAGCTTTATTGGACAACTTAAAAATATGTTGGTTCTTTAAAAAATATCAGATCATGACTAAGACTATTTTTTAGTTGAAACGCGTTGTTCCTCCTCACTGGTGTGCTTGGTGTTTGCTATAAGAAATTTTTAAAGAACCAACATATTTTTAAGTTGTCCAATAAAGCTTTGTAAATTGCAGCCGCCTCCGTCTCCAGCTGGATCACTTTTTTTTCTTCACATCACATTTCAGGCCACTTTGTGGGGTGTATATGATAGAAAATACCCAAAAGTGACACCATTCTAAAAACTGCACCCCTTAAGGTGCTCAAAACCACATTCAAGAAGTTTATTAACCCTTTAGGTGCGTCACAGGAATTTTTTGAATATTTAAAAAAAAATGAACATTTAACTTTTTTTCACACAAAAAATACTTCAGGTTCAATTTTTTTTATTTTACCAAGGGTAACAGGAGAAATTCAACTGCAAAATTTATTGTCCAATTTGTCCTGAGTACGCTGATACCTGATATGTGGGGGGGAACCACTGTTTCGGCGCATGGCTGAGCTCAGAAGGGAAGGCGCGCCGTTTGACTTTTTCAGTGCAAAATTGTCTGTAATTCAGATTGGACGCCATGTCACGTTTGGAGAGCCCCTGATGTACCTAAACAGTGGAAACCCCCCACAAGTGACCCCATTTTGGAAACTAGACCCCCCAAGGAACTTATCTAGATATATGGTGAGAGTTTTGAACCCACAAGGACTTCACAGAAGTTTATAACGTACAGCGGTACAATTAAAAAATCATATTTTTTCCACAAAAATGATCTTTTCACCCCCAATTTTTATCTTCCCAAGGGTAACAGGACCATAAAAGTTATTGTGAAATTTGTCCTGAGTACGCTGATACCCCACATGTGGGGGTAAACCACTATTTGGGCGCATGGCAGAGCTCGGAAGGGAAGCAGAGCCATTTGACGTTTTTGGCTGGAATTGAGATCGGACACCATGTCGCGATTGGAAGACCCCTGATGTCCCAAAACAGAGGAAACGCCCCACAAATGACACCATTTTGGAAACTAGACCCCCCAAGGAACTTATCTAGATGTGTGGTGAGAATTTTGAACCCCCAAGGGCTTCACAGAAGTTTATAATGCCCGGGCATGAAAATAAAAAAATCATATTTTTTCCACAAACATGATCTTTTAGTCCCCATTTTTTCTTATTTTCCCAAGGGTAACAGGAGAAATTGGACCCCAAAAGTTGTTGACCAATTTGTCCTGAGTACGCTGACACCCCATATGTGGGAGAAAACTACTGTATGGGCACACATCGGGGCTTGGAAGGGAAGTAGTGACGTTTTGGAATGCAGACTTTGATGGAATGGTCTGCGGGTGTCATGTTGCCTTTGGAGAGCTCCTAATGTACCTAAACAGTGGAAACCCCCCACAAATGACACCATTTTGGAAACTAGACCCCCTAAGGAACTTATTTAGATGTGTGGTGAGCACTTTGAACCCCCAAGGGCTTCACAGAAGTTTATAATGCCCGGGCATGAAAATAAAAAAATCGTATTTTTTCTACAAACATGATCTTTTAGTCCCCATTTTCTTTTATTTTCCCAAGGGTAACAGGAGAAATTGGACCCCAAAAGTTGTTGTCCAATTTGTCCTGAGTACGCTGACACCCCATATGTGGGAGAATACTGCTGTATGGGCACACGTCGGGTCTCGGAAGGGAAGTAGTGACGTTTTGGAATGCAGACTTTGATGGAATGGTCTGGGGGTGTCATGTGCGTTTGGAGAGCCCCTGATGTACCTAAACTATTGAAACTCCCCACAAGTGACCCCATTTTGGAAACTAGACCCCCCACGGAACTTATCTAGATGTGTGGTGAGCACTTTGAACCCCCAAGTGCTTCACAGAAGTTTATAACGCCCGGGCGTGAAAATAAAAAAATCATTTTTTTCCACAAAAATAATATTTTTGCCCCCAATTTTTTATTTTCCTAAGGGTAACAGGAGAAATTGGACCCCAAAAGTTGTTTTGCAATTTGTCCTGAGTAGGCTGATACCCCATATGTGGGGGTAAAACACTTTGGGCGCATGGCAGAGCTTGGAAGGGAAGGATAACCATTTGACTTTTTCAACTCAGAATTGGCTGGAATTGAGATCAGACACCATGTTGCACTTGGAGAGCACCTGATGTGCCCAAACAGTGGAAACCCCCAATTCTAACTCCAACCCTAACCCCAACACACCCCTAGCCCTAACCCTAGCCCTAACTCTAGCCCTAGCCCTAACCCTAGCCCTAGCCCTGGCCATAACCCTAGCCCTAGCCCTAACCCTAATGGGAAAATGGAAATAAATACATTTTCTTTTAATTTTATTATTTTTCCCTAACTAAGGGGGTTTTTATGTTTGGCAGCTGTCACATGCTAAAAGACGCTTTTTATTGTAAAAATAGTTTTTGCATCACCACATATTGAGAGCTATAATTTTTCCGTATTTTGACCCACCGAGTCATTTGAGGTCTTATTTTTTGCAGGACGAGTTGACGTTTTTATTGGTACCATTTTCGGGCTCGTGACATTTTTTGATCGCTTTTTATTCCAATTTTTGGGACGCAGAATGAACAAAAATCAGCGTTTCATGAATTTCTTTTGGGGGGTGCGTTTACACCGTTCCGCGTGCGGTGAAATTGATAAGACAGTTTTATTCTTTGGGTCAGTACGATTACAGCGATACCTCAATTAGGTCTTTTTTTATGTTTTGTCGGTTTTATGCAATGAAAACTATTTTATATAAAAAATAATTATTTTTGCATCGCTTTATTCTGCGAGCTATAACTTTTTTATTTTTTCGCTGATGATGCTGTATGGCAGCTAGTTTTTTGCGGAACAAGATGACGTTTTCAGTGGTACCATGGATATTTATAGGCGTCTGTTTGATCGCGCGTTATTGCACTTTTTGTTCGGCGGTATGATAATAAATCATTATTTTTTGCTTCGTTTTTTATTTTTATTTTTTAAGGGGTTCGCTAAAGAGGTTAACTAATGGGACAGTTTTATAGGGCAGGTCGTTACGGACGTGGCGATACCAAATATGTGTACTTTTATTGTTTTTTTTATTATTTCCAAAAAATTAATTTATTGGGGGAATATTTTTTTTTTCTAATTTATTTGGCGATTTTTTTTAAATTATTTTAACACTTTTTTTTTTAACTTTATTACATTGTCCCAGGTGGGACATAACTGTCCTGTGACAGATCGCTGATCTGTCACATCACAGATCACTGTGACAGATCAGCGATCTGTCACAGGCAGTGCAGCAGGCTTCCTCGTGCCTGCGCTTTGCAGGCACTGAGGAAGCCAGCTCCCTGCAGGCCCCCGAAGGTCCCCGTCGCCATCTTGGATTCGGGGGCCTGCAGGGAAGGAGCCCCTCGCAGCAGTGCTGCACATTGCGCTGCCGTGGGGGGCTCAGGGAAGCACGGAGGGAGCCCCCTCCCTGCCGGTGCTTCCCTTTAACCCCCGGTACACCGCGATCGTGTTTGATCGCGGTGCGCAAGGGGTTAACGTGTTGGGGGAGGTCCGTGACTGCCCCTGACACATTGTGCCAGGTGTCAGCTGTGATAATCAGCTGACACCCGGCCGCGATCAGCGGCGCTCACCACGTGGGCGCCGCTGATCGCTATGACATACTATCCCATCCCTGAGAATTAAGTCCCAGGGCACATGGACGGGATAGTACGTCATATGGGATTAAGGGGTTAAAGTAAAATCCAGGAAAACATATAAAAAGCCTAAAAACACCAAAAAGCTACAAGTTTTTAAATTTTATATTGACTTTAAAGGGATTGTTCTTGTTTAGCACTGCAGACTTGTGAATCCTCACAGTGCTCATAGTGAACTATCAGGATTCTCCAGTGTCAGAAACGGGCAGTGATGGAACCATAAGTATGCTACATATATACTCCTGATGACATTCCGACTAGATGTGCACGGACTCGCTGCGGCTCCAGGGAATCCAGACAGTGTGCGGGATGTGAGGATTGAAAGGTCTGCAGTCACATAGAGTGATTCCAGACTTTTGTGCCAAACCTGGACAATCCATTGTAATATTACAGATTTCAAAATAGTAGATGTATATCATAAATGTACATATTGTTTATTATAATATTAATCTAATATTTAGATTTTAAAAAAATGTGTTAGGAAAATTGCATGAAATAATAAAAAGGACAATAGTTACTGCTCAAACTGCCGTTGTTTCAAGGCCAACAATTTTGTGGGTAAACAGGAATGGCATTTTATACCGTTGCATTCATTGTTAATTTTGCTGCAATGATGATGTTCTTGACTGCCCTTGTGATCATTGCATCCATCCAGTCACTGAACTCCTATGTTATACCATCAAGACCAAATACAGGATGCTTTGGTCATAGCAGTTATTACAGTGGCATTAGAATGGCAGATCTATTAGATAAGTAAAGCGCTTTACAATAATTTATGCAGTTCCAAATTTGGACCAAATTTCAAACAAGTATTTAGAAGACTATTAAACCAATTCATTAAAATAATATTTTAGCACAATACAAATCATTTCAAGCATGTAAAAATCAATTTTAATGTATTAATACATTTATGGCTGGCAATCCTTGATATGACCTGCGATAACTTTTCGCAGTCTGACCCAGAATAGCTGCTGTCCATCTGCATCTTCTGGCCACTTTAGGTAGGTTTTCTTGTCTAGAATCTTAGTGAGCTTTTGGTAATACTGAAGCTCTTCTCTAGGGATGTCATCTAGGAACACCAGGATGAGGGAATCCTTACTCTCTGCTACCAGCCTGTATGTTGCCATTCTTATCTCCAGGGAGCACCAGTTACTCTGAAGGTAACTACGTGTGATGACACAGATTGTCCACCTGCTGTTATAGATACTGTCCACAATGTTCTCTACAATGTCTCTGCCAATCTCAAAGTCTCGGTTATGGATACACACTTTAAAGAACGGAGGACCGTTTTGCTCCAAGTTGTGGAGAAGCTGCTCTGTTACCCACTGTTCTTCGTGGCCATTATATGATACAAATACGTCATATTCATAGTGGTCTCTTTTCCGGTGCCTATTATTCAGCCAACATTTGATTGTGTAAAACATGTACATTGTATACCACCAGATACTATCATAGAAGACAGAAATACACATAAATATCAAAGTACTGACTAGTGTAACTAAGAATGCGATGAAACCTAGCTCAGTATTGCACTTCTGTTCTAAGAAGGAGATTAAGTACGGGTACTGTATTTGAGTATTAACAAAACAATGTTGATCATAAAAGTCAAGGAACAAAACTTGTTTTTCAGATTTCACCCACTGACCCAGCCATGCAAACTCACATTTACAAAAAAAACTTGTGTCTGGAAGAAAAACATATTTTAGACCCATCATATCAGCCAACACATTGTCTGGAAATCCATAAATTCTTTCATTTTGCATCATCAAAAATTGGACTGATTTTAAATCTCGGAACAACACATTTGATCCATAGTCCTCGATTCCCGAATTTACTAAATGCAAAATTTGTAGGTTTTTCAACCCCAGAAATAGTTTCTGCACATTTAATGCTGGGAAATCATACAGTTCATTTGTATTTTCAAAGTGAAAAAAAGAAAGTTTTGTTAAGTTTTGTAAATTAGAGTTAAAGATGTCTGTGTTGGATTTCTTACGTACGTTTGCTATCAAATATATCTTGTTCAAATTTGTAAATTTTCCCAGTGCGATCTCAAATGTTTTATCATAGCAGAGAAGAGCGTAGATATTTGTTAAGTACAGTTCTTTTACTTTGTGAAATGGAAACTCATCACATTTATCAATGAACACATGATGCGATTCAATGCTCAAACTTTCAAAGTCTTTAAAAATGTTGAAATATTCAGATTCAATTGTCAGAGTCGTGTCAAGTGTTTTCAGGGACATCTTTTTCAGTGTCACCATATTCTGTGACCATGACATTCTTACCATGTCTTTAAATGCAATGGCAATCTCTTCAAGCTTTCTTAGATCCTTAAATGCCGAGTCACTAATGGTTTCTACAAAATTTTCATTCAAGGTCAGTTGCTTTAATGAAAAAAGACCTGCAAATGTAAATTCAGTCAAACTATAGAAATAATTACTCTTTAGATGCAGAACTTCCAGAATCTTCAAACCACGAAACGAATATTTACTGATTGTCTGAATCTTATTGTCACTCAGTGAAAGTGATTTCAGTTTTTTTAGGCATTTAAATTCATCTTTCGTCAATGAAGCTAAATAGTTAAATGACAAGTTAAGGTGAACAAGCTCCATGGAAATATTCTCACAGCATATTGTAATTGCGGTAATTATATTGTTTGACAAGTTGAGCTCTTTCAGATTTTTTAAGTTCTCCATTTGAGATGCAGTCACCTTTTTGACAGAGTTGTATGATAAATCTAGAATGCGCAGAATGTTGCAGGACCCTTTGGATGTATGGATAAACTTAATGTTGTTATGCGCCAGCTGAAGTTCTTGGATCTTAAAAAGTGATGCATACATACAGATGTTAAAATCTGGAAATTTAGAATGGGAAAATGAAAATGAGTCAACTACTTGGATCCCAGAATTGTTCAAAGCTTTTACAACTGAATAAGATATAGCAGGTTTAAAAAAGGATAGCTTTGGAAAGTTACATAGTGAGTTGTTTTCCAGTGTGAAAATTTGCTTTCCATCTATGTTCAAATAGGAAATATTAAAGTGCATGAAACTGACATTACCTGTGCGATTTTCGTTCACAAGACAGTCTGTTTCTCGGAGTGCAATCAGACTCTGACAAATTAGAGATAATCCTTGCAGATTTTCTAGTTTAGGAAGATACTGAGTTACTGATGATAAAGTTTCAATGTTGTTGTTATCCAGAATAAGATGTTTCAGTTGATATAGGTCGGCAAATATGCTTTTGTTCAGAGATGAAAAGGGGATTCCTCTTAATTTAAGCTCTTGTAGCATATAAAGTCCTCGTAAATCCAGTTCATCAATAAACGGCTGCTGTGTCTGTTGTATCCACAAAACAGAGAGTTTCTCAAGTCCCAAAAAGACCGCAGGTGACATCACAAAATCACCAAATATATACATATAAATTAGGTTTGTAAGATTGGAAAAAACTTGTGACTTAATGCTGCCATTAAATATCTCTAGATAAAGCCAGTCTGAAGTCACAGGAACTTCTTGTAAGTCTTCTATGGAAGTGTTATGGAACTTACAGACTGCTGCAAGGCTGAAGTTTAGTTGGTCAAATTTGTCAAAATGAAAAGACGTTCTTGTACTAAAAGTATCAAAATATTCATGCTCTATAGTGTCACAGTGCTTCCTAAGCATACCAAGGCATGAAGAATAGGTAGACACGAAGAAGGCTAAGCACATCAGACGAAGAATAGCATCCATGTCATCAGATCTCTTCATCAAGTAATATCAAATGAATATATACTAGTCATCATTTCATAACTACATTTTTCCATGGAAATAATTTTCTTTTTCAGTTCCTTTTACTAACGAAAAACACAGCAGAGTAAAAGAGAAACGAAAATGTAAATTTAGCATTGAGCAACTTTTACATGTTTCTGTAGATAAGATTTCTTTGTTTGTCATTGTGCTTTAGATGTTACTTTCAATACCTTAGACATTGTACATAAATGTGTCTATTGGTTTAGAGAATGTAAATCCACATCCTACTACCAGGATAGGCTACTTTTTAAAATACTTCTTTTTTAATAAATTTCCTGTTTTCCTATGTTATTGGTAGAGATAAGAGAAGAACATCATGTCATCATTGAGGGAGCATGCTGCCACTCAAGACAGCATATGACCAGCGTCAGACTGGAGCACCTTGGGCCCACCAGAGAAAATCATTCTTGGGGCACTCAAAACCAACAGCTAAAAAAATCTAGAGTGTAGTATAACATAACATCCTGCATGCATGTTCAACGATTCTCATGAAGTTAGCCATTACTTGTCCATTATTATAACAATAGTATCATAGCTGATAAGTCATTTTTATAGCAATACGTTTGGCAGTATAAAGTCTTAGGAGAATACAGAATTATCATCCTGTGATCACAGAATACATCTCATACTGATGAAGTGATCTCATTCCTTAAATACCCATATAAAAACATAATTGGGTGGCACAGATCACCTATAGCAGGGGTCCCCAACCACCGGTCCGCGGCGCAGGACCGGGCCGTTGGGGTTCTTTTGCCGGTCCGCGGAGCTGCTGCAGACCAGCAGTAAACACTGACAGTATGCTCTGCGGCGGCTCAGAGCACACTGCAGATGCCTGCCCTGGCTGTTCATTATGACCGGGTGAGTCCCGCATAGAGGCACGCAGCGCTCATCACATGTGAACACTGCAACGCATGTGTGGCTGCAGGCGGGAACACGCTGACATTGTTATGTGTTAGCGCTGTCTGTGGGCAGGGAGCAAGCCCTCTGCTTTCCCGCCCGTGGCCATAGTAACACTCACTGCAGCCATGGCCCAACTGAAGCAGCAGGGAATGAAGAGCGGAAGAGAGGTATTTTTTTTTTGTATACATGTATATGTGTGTGTTTATGTATGTGTGTGTATCTATATGTGTGTATCTGTGTGTATGTTTGTATCTGTGTATGTGTGTGTGTATGTGTGTTTATCTGTGTGTGTGTATATCTGTGCATGTATGTGTATGTATGTATGTGTGTGTGTATGTATGTGTATTTATGTGTGTGTGTATGTATCTGTGCATGTGTGTGTATCTATGCATGTGTGTATATGTGTATGTGTGTGTATGTGTGTTTATCTGTGTGTATATCTGTGCATGTATGTGTATGTATCTGTGCATATGTGTGTGCGTATGTGTGTATTTATGTGTATGTGTGTATGTATGTGTGTGTATGTGTGTATCTGTGTGTGTGTATACTGTATGTGTGTATCTGTGTATGTGTGTGTATGTGTGTTTATCTGTGTGTATCTGTGCATGTATGTGTGTATCTATGTAGGTGTGTGCATCTATGCATGTGTGTGTATATGTGCATGTGTGTGTATCTGTGTATGTATGTGTATGTATCTGTGCATGTATGTGTGTGTATCTGTGCATGTATGTGTGTGTGTATCTATGTGTGTTTATCTGTGTATCTGTGTGTGTGTATGTTTGTATGTGTGTGTCTTTGTATGTATGTATATGTGTGTATGTGTATATATACTGTGTATATATATATATATATATATATATATATGCCCCCCGTCCCACCTCCACCCCGCTGGGCCATGGAAGAATGGTCTTGCTGGAAGCCGGTCCCTGGTGCAAAAAAGGTTGGGGACCACTGACCTATATTATCCCCCTCACAACTTTAGGTTTGTTCAAGGTACTTAGCAGCCTTAGGTACCTTTTATTAGTCCAGTATTGGTTGCATTGGATAAGGTACAGCAGCACTGGGTCCAGACTAATCATGAAAGGTTTGGAAGTTTGGTTATCTGCAAAAACAGCAAAAGATTCAATATCGAATTGTACTAGACAGGGTAGAACAAGGAGTTGGGGATTTGGTAGCATAGTCATTCAGGCCACAAGTTGGTAAGAAAGGTCAAACAGGATCAAGATGCAGTATGGTGGAAAGAACAAGGCAGAATGAGGACAGTTGAGTTATATAAAGTCAAGTTCAAGTTCAGGAAATTCAGAGGAACAACACAAATGCGCGGAACAGAGACCAGATTGTGGATAATTTTAATAACTTACTTTGATTTTAGATAGCCAGAGCCTTGTGCACGTTATACAGACATTATTCTGTGTGCATTGGCTCACCGTGGTGGTGACTAGGAATGAAAAAAATGTAGCACTTTAGCCAAGCATAGTAAGTTTCTGGCAGGTTGCCTTGAGAAGTGACAGACTATTCACTTCCCTATTTGAAGCCAAATACATTCCCTCATTAACTTCTTATAGCAAAAGTTCAAAAGGGAATTTATTCCAGTTGATGATGCTAATACTGTTAACATTTAGCATTACACTGCTAACTTTCAGCAGTAGAAAGGATTTGAGAAAGCCTACATCCAATTATCTATGGTTCTCCAAATGTTTGAAGCAACCTTCCAGCAAAGATCCTCCAAAAAGTGTACATACTGGTACCTAAAAGAATGCATGCCGTTTGAAAGGCAAATTATGATCATACCAAATACTGATTTGATTTACATTTCTCTTTTGTCCATCCCCTTTGCAAACATTTTGTTAATTGATAAGAATACATTTTTAAATATACTATTTTCAAAAGCATTCTCACTTTGCAGTATTTTTTTCTCACATTTCCTAAAACTTTTGCACAGCACTGTATCCTCTGAAATTGCAACACCGAGAAGGAATAGTCATGTAACTATGAAAATTACAGGATCAATAAACATGTTAACAATATGCAAATGATAAGAAATTAAAACAAATTTTTGTAAACATTTAGATTAATTCATTAAGAATGAGCATCACATGCAGAAATACCATACTCACACGCCTAGACTATTGTCCATCAGGTTATCACTGGTTGAAGAATGGTCTACCATGTCAAATGCAAATGAAAAGAAAATTTTCAAGATCTCCCGCAGGCAGCTCCTTTTTGCAATTGCCAGCTAATGACTTCCCAAACAATTTGCTGCCTGAGGTGAGATGTTCAGATGCAGCCATGCATCAAAGGGTGCTATTCATTTACTACCAAGTGATTGCAAATAAATGTCAAAAATAGTTTCTATAAAGTAAATCTGCATCATGTGAGTTTTGTGGTGCATTGTTCAGTATCTGAAGTGCGTATTATCATATTTTGCAAAGCTGTGGCCAGAGGCAGACACTGAAAGCTGGGGCACCTGTGTCTGGATCCGTCTCCTTTAATGACGATAAAGCTACTGATTATATATGCCGTGTGTGTATATATACAGTGAGGAAAAAAATTATTTAGTCATCCACCGATTGTGCAAGTTCTCCCACTTAAAAAAATGAGAGAGGCTTGTAATTGACATTATAGGTAGACCACAACTATGAGAGTCACAAGGAGAAAACAAATCCAGAAAATCACCTTGTCTGATTTGGCAAGATTTATTTTTCAAATTATGGTGGAAAATAAGTATTTGGTCACCTAAAAACATGCAAGATGTCTGGCTCTCACAGACCTGTAACTTCTTCTTTAAGAGGCTCCTCTGTCCTCCACTCAATACCTGTAGTAATGGCACCTGTTTGAACATGTTATCAGTATAAAAGACACCTGTCCACAACCTCAAAATAGTCACACTCCAAACTCCACTATGGTGAAGACCAAAGAGCTGTCGAAGCACACCAGAAACAAAATTGTAGCCCTGCACAGGCTGCATATAGTCGCATAATGGGTCTGAGGATCTCATTCCAGTACCTAATGGAAGTCAGGGTATATCTGGCTAGCACTTGGAAGGCTTTGCGGCCCTCCAAAGAAATGCCTCCCCACACCTTTACTGACCCACTACCAAACTGATCGTGCTGGCAGGCAGAAGAACTTTCTCTATGGTGTCTCCAGTCTCTGTCATGTCTATCACGTGCTCAATGTGAACCTGCTCTAATTCGTGAAGAGCACAGGGTGCCAATGTTGAATCTGCCAATCTTGGTGTTCTCTGGCAAATGCCAATTGTCCTGCACTGTGTTGGACTTTAAGCTCAACACCCACTTGTGGACGTAGGGCCCTGATACCACCCTCATGGAGTCTGTTTCTAAGAGTTTGCGCAGACACATTGATGTTAGTGGCCTGTTATATTGTCCACAATCCCCACTCCACAAACTTGCACACCCTCGCAGAAATCTTAAACACCTCGAACAAAAAGGGCACTGAACATGGTAATGCCGATGGGTTGTCCCGCCGGGGCGAACCTGCTGAGGTGCGCATGGCCGATTACCGAGAGGTAATGTCTCCATAGTGCCCTCTAAAGGGGGGAGGTGTAATGTAAAATGTCTGTAAGATCTGTATGCTAAAATATGATGTTTCTAGAACTTTCTAGAATCTCCCATTGCTACACATCAAGGAGACGAGCCTGTCATGTAGCTGCAAACCCCCCTCCCTTATAGCCCCCTCCTTTTGCCCTTTATCAGCTCTGCGCTTGCTGGTAACCTGAAACCGTCCATTTCCTCTCGAAGAACAGCTAGGGGGAAAAAATCTCTTTGTTCTGAAAACACAGGCTGTATGCCAGTATATGGGAAGTATTAAAACAAGTCATATTGAAAAAACCATACACCCCAGAGATATAAAACTCACATTTCTGCAAAGGGCACGAGGCCAGCTTTCTAAGTCCTAATTTTCACGGTTATAACCTCATCAGAACCTGAGATATGCATTGCTCCCAAATGAAGCGTCCTAGCTAGTGCATTCTTGATCTTGATGTCTTCTTGTTGGATTCGTTAAATCACAAACAATGATGCCCTATGTGTGGTGGTACGGGCTTTTCTCGTTTAGATATAGTTATTCTAAGTTTTGTAGCCAAATCATAACTTGGAGAGAGGGAGGTGGGACCTACCCAGACCGCCCATTTCGTGAGGTCACAGACCCAAAAGGATAAGGGATTCCCTCCCCAAACTCAGGCAGTTCAGCTGAGGTCCTCATGCCAGAGAGACGTGCCGATGAGTGGGGACGTTTGGTTAAGCGCCCCTCCCCCCCTCAGCCGCATGGGTTGCCTAACACCAACTGACCACATGTAAGTGTACTTTCTTCTTTCATCCACTTTGTTTAATATTTGTATTTGTACATATGTAATGTCTCAACTTTATAGCAACTTTTATCTGCATAATCACTGCCCTTTTGGGAATAAATCTTAAAATTATCAGTTTGTCTCCATGCTCTAAGAAACAAACTATGCGCCTCTTTTAGATAATCGCTACTGATTTCAGGGGTTTGCCACGGACCCTCTTAATTTAACTCTGTGAATTAAGAAAAGCGTGGATGGCGGCAGCGTGGTGTTTGCGATTGATTAGGCAAGTTGGCAGGACAGAAGGGTCTTATATTGCTAAAGGGGGGCTGCGGCCACAGCATTGATAATTCCCTTACTGCGGTAGCCTAATTGTCCGTGCACAACAAGCAGTCCGTCCGGCGACTAATTATCCTAGGTGCAGTTCCCTGACTGACCTGAGGGTAAGGGGGGTGCCGGAGAGCTGCAAGTTCCAAAGTGGAACTGAGAAAGTGGGATATACATAAATCCTCGCAGTTCTTAGAAGGTTGTTAGCAGTGGTGGGGCATCCAAAATAACCCCCCTGCGGTAAATTGTTACAGCAAGGCTAGCTTGCTGCATTTTTGTCACATGATGCCAGTGGTGGGATAACTAAGATAAGCCCCCACTGTGCCTGTGACAGTTGTGTGTTGGTAGTGTGTCGCGTCCCTCCGTCCGCTGATACACCCGTGTCAGTGGTGGGATTGTGACATATTGGTGACACAGGGTCCGCTGTCCATCGCATTTTGGTGGCAGCGGGACCTGTTATGAGCTCATTTTCTCCTTCACCTTTGATGTCCGATGAACTCCCTCTGCTGGTGAACGGAGGTAGTGAAATTGATTTGGATGGGAAAAACCTGTCATCTGAATAGGTGGAGTGTGATTGGACATCCGGAATCTCTGAGTGGATATAAGGCCGCCGACGCCCTGCTGGGTTGCTGGTGATCCTCTCTGCTCTGAGCTCTGGCCTCCAGTTTAGTCCTGTCTACTAAAGCTAAGTTTTTGCTCTGCTATTGTTCCATGAGATTTTGTCTGGTTTACTTAGTGTTTGTGTTCAGCCAGCCCTGGTTGGGACTGGCTGAACTCCATTTTTGTCTCTGATCAGTTGATCTCTTTGCTCTGTTTTCAGAATATACCTGAGTGCTGATATAGTGATTTTGAAGTCTAGTAACTTCAGGGCCTTTTCTATCAGATGTGTTGGACATTATTTTTGGCAGGGTTTTTGCATGATTGCAGACAGTTGTTTTTCTTTCCTGTCCTATCTAGTTAGTGAGGGACACATCGTTTGCTCAGCCTGTCTTTCTGTCTGTGTTTGTGTTTTCATCTGTTTCACCGTCAATACATGTTGGGGGCTGTCTATTGCTTTGGGGTCTGCTCTGGGGCAGTTTAGATTTCCCCTTTCTTTCTGTAGATTTATTTAGTTCTCCGGCTGTGAACGAGGTGTCTAGGACCACCGTAGGAACACCCCACGGGTACTGTTAGTTATTTTGAATAGGATCAGGGGTCTGCAATCCGCTAGCTACCAACCTCTCCGGTTTTCTGGACTTAGCTTGTATTTTTGTTTTTTCCTCCTCCGGTGACTCATTCATAACAGAATCACCAGCCATACCACAGATTCTAGGGTACTCAATAGCAGGAAAGAATTGTAAAAAAAAAAAAAGTGTCAGAATTTTTTTTTTTTGCATATTTTTTCTTCTTTTTCTCTGGGGCCGTAGGAGGAATTTTCTTAAAGGAGATTAAGCAATTGTCTGATCGTGTGGAGCAGCTGGCTGCTGAAGTGTGGGGAACTTCCGCCTATCTTGCTCATTCACATGCTGCTGAACCAAAGATTCCTACTCCTGATGTGTTTTTTGGGGATTGGTCTAAACTTTTGAATTTTAAGAATAATTGTAAATTATTTATTGCCTTGAAGCCTAACTCATCGGGGAGCTCTGCGCAGCAGGTTAAAATTGTTATCTCTTTTTAGCACGGCGATCCCCAGGATTGGGCGTTTTCTTTGACACCTGATGATCCTATTCTAACTAATGTGGACGCATTTTTTCAAGCCTTGGGGTTGTTGTATGATGAACCTAATGCTATTGATCAAGCTGAGAAAGCCCTGTTGGCATTGAGCCAGGGTCAGGATTCTGCAGAGTTATACTGTCAAAAATTCCGAAAGTGGGCGGTCCTTACTACCTGGAATGATGGTGCCTTGGCAGCTCTCTTTCGGAAGGGTTTGTCAGAAACCATAAAAGATACTATGGTGGGATTTCCTGTTCCCTCTGGTCTTGACGATTCTATGTCATTAGCCATTCAGGTTGATCGGCATTTACGTGAACGTAAAAGTACACGAGAAATGTTGCCACCTGTTGAACAAATGTCTGAACCTATGCAATGTGATAGAGTTTTGTCTAGGTCGCAATGTCAGGAGTTCAGAAGGCGTAATAAGCTGTGTTTTTTCTGTGGAGATGCCTCTCATATGATTTCTGTCTGCCCTAAACAAGAGAAACGTTTGGCACACACATTTGCTGTGGGTGGTGTTCAACCTAAGTTTCTTCTGGCAATTACTCTGATCTGCTCCCTGTCCACATTTTCCGCTAAGGCTTTTGTGGATTCGGGAGCGGCTCTGAACCTGATGGACTTGGATTTTGCTAAACGTTGTGGGTTTCCTATGACACCTCTGCGGACGCCTATCTGTTGTGAGTTCATTTTTCCCTTCACCATTGAGGTCTGATGAACTCCCTCCTCTAGTGAAGGAAGGTAGTGAGACTGATTACCAAACACCTGGGCAGCTAGATGATGACTGGGTGGCTGGAATTGAGGACTGGATATAAGGCTGCCGACGCCCTTCTTCCTGGCTGGTGATTTTCCTGCTGGATTCTTGGAGACCAGTCTGATTCCTGCATCTCAAAGCTAAGTTTTTCTGCTCTGCTTTGTACTTTTCAGTTTTGTTTTTGTTTTGCCTTGTTTTTTGGGAGTTCTGCCATCCCTGGCCGGGGGTGAGCTGAATTCCATTTTTGTCTCTGATCTGTTGATATTTTGCTCTGTCTTCAGAATATACCTGAGTGCTGATATAGTCTTTTGAAGCCTAGCGACTTCAGGGCCTGTTTTTCCTATCAGTCGGTTGGCTCATTTTGATAGGGTTTTTGCGGATGGCAGACAGCAGCTTTCCTATCCTGTCCTATGTAGTTAGCTTGGGCCCCATCATTTGCTCAACCTATCTTTCTATCTGTGTTAGTGTTTTCATCTTGCTTCACCGTCATTATATGTTGGGGGCTGCCTATTGCTTTGGGGTCTGCAGTTTAGTTTTTCCCCTTTCTGTCTTTAGGCTATATAGTTCTCCGGCTGTGATCGAGGGGTCTAGGGCACCGTAGGAACCCCCCACGGCTACTGCTAGTTGTTGTGGATAGGTTCAGGGGTCTGCAATCCGATAGCTGCCAACCTCTCTGGTTTTTCTGGACTTAGCTGGTATTTTGTTTTTTCCTCCTTCGGTGACTCATCATGACACCTATCCCTTTGAGGGGTATTGATGCTACTCCTTTGGCAAGATTAAACCTCAGTTTTGGACCCAGGTGGTAATGTGGGTCGCCCCAGACCATCAAGAAAATTGCAGATTTTTGGTGTTGCATAATTTGCATGATACCATTGTTCTGGGATTTCCCTGGTTGCAAATCCATAATCCAGTTTTGGATTGGAAATCTGTGTCTGTGGTGAGTTGGGGTTGTCGGTGTGCTCTTGGTGACGCTCCTGTTTTCTCCACCTCTCCCCAGTCGCATGAGGTTCCTGACTATTTGGCTGATTTTTATGATGTATTTAGTGAGAATAAGTCTGCGTCTTTGCCTCCTCATAGGAGTTATGACTGTGCAATTGAGTTGAGCCCTGGGTGTAAATTTCCCAAGGGTCGACTTTTCAATTTATCTGTACCCGAGCACGAGGCTATGCGATCTTATATTAAGGAGTCGTTGGAGAAGGGTCATATTAGACCATCCTCTTCACCCTTGGGTGCTGGGTTTTTTTTCGTGGCCAAGAAAGATGGTTCATTAAGGCCTTGTATTGACTATCGTTCCCTCAACAAAATTACTGTTAAATATCAGTATCCGGTACCATTGATTTCTGATCTATTCTCCAGAGTTAAAGGTGCTTGCTGGTTTACCAAGCTTGACCTCAGGGGGGCGTATAATCTTATTCGGATTAAGCATGGGGATGAATGGAAGATGGCGTTTAATACTCCGGAGGGACATTTTGAGTACCTGGTAATGCCTTTTGGGTTCACTAATGCCCCTTCTGTCTTCCAGTGCTTCATGAATGATATTTTCCGGGACTTTGTGGATAAATTTTTGATCATCTATCTGGATGATATTTTGATCTTTTCCAGGGATTGGGACTCTCATGTGGAACATGTTCGGACTGTGTTCCGGATTTTGAGGGAGAATTCCCTGTATGTTAAGGGATCGAAATGCCTTTTTGGTGTACAGAGGATTTCATTTTTGGGATTTATTTTGTCTCCGTCAACTATTGAAATGGACCCGGCCAAGGTACAGGCCATTTATGATTGGGTTCAGCCCACTTCTTTGAAGGCCCTCCAGAAGTTTTTGGGTTTTGCTAATTTTTATCATAAATTTATAGCTAATTTTTCCGGTATTGCCAAACCATTGACTGATTTGACTAAGAAGGGTGCTGATGTGCTGAATTGGTCTCCAGAGGCTGTTTCTTCCTTTCAGGAGCTGAAGCGGAGGTTCACTTCTGCTCCGGTTTTGCGGCAACCTGATGTCTCACTCCCGTTTCAGGTAGAGGTGGATGCTTCTGAGATTGGTGCAGGAGCTGTTTTGTCCCCAAAAGATCCGGTAACATCTAAAATGAATCCCTGTGCTTTCTTTTCACGAAAGTTCTCCCCATCCGAACGCAACTATGATGTGGGGAATCTGGAACTGTTAGCCATGAAATGGGCATTTGAGGAGTGGATACATTGGTTGGAGGGAGCTAAACATCAAGTCGTGGTCCTTACTGACCACAAGAATTTGATTTACCTTGAGTCGGCCAAATGCTTGAATCCTAGACAGGCTAGGTGGGCCTTGTTTTTCACACATTTTGATTTTGTGGTCTCTTTTCTTCCGGGCACTAAGTATGTCAAGGCAGACGCCCTCTCTAGGAGCTTCTTTGCTGATTCTCCTATTGTGACTGCTACCATCTTAGGTGAGGAGGTAGTTCTTTCTGCCATCTCGCCCGATTTGAGATGTGCTCTGGAAGAGTTTCAGGAGGACAAACCTGAGCGTTGTCCCATTGGAAAATTGTTTGTTCCTGACCAGTGGAGGAAGAGAGTAATGTCTGAAGTTCATTGCTCCGCATTGGCTGGTCATCCAGGTATTTTTGGTACTAGAGATTTGGTGAGTCAGTCCTTTTGGTGGCCCGCCTTGTCTCGTGATATCAGGAATTTTGTGCAGTCCTGTGGGACTTGCTCCCGGTCTAAACCTTGTTCTTGCTCTAGTGGGTTGTTGATGCCTTTGCCGGTGCCCAGAAGGCCATAGACCCATATTTCAATGGATTTTAATTCTGATATGCCTGTCTCTCAGAGAATGACTGTTATTTGGGTGATTTGTGATAGATTCTCTAAGATGGTCCATCTTGTACCACTCCCTAAGTTGCCATCTTCCTCAGAGTTGGTGCCCTTGTTTTTGCAACAGGTGGTTCGCTTGCATGGGATTCCTGAGAACATTGTGTCTGACACAGAAGTTAATTTTGTTTCTAGATTTTGGAGGACTTTTTGTTCCAAGCTGGGAATTCAGTTGTCTACATTTCACCCTCAGACCAATGGGCAGACGGAGAGAACAAACCAGACTTTGGAGTCTTATTTGAGATGTTTTATTTTTGCTGATCAAGATGATTGGGTTTCATTTTTGCCCTTGGCCGAATTTGCTTTAAATAATAGAGCTAGTTCTGCCACTTTGATGTCACCTTTTTTTTGTAACTTTGGGTTTCATCCTCGATTCTTTTCAGAGCAGGTGGAGTCTTCTGCCTGCCCAGGTGTTGACACTGTGGTGGAGAGAGTGGACCAGATCTGGGACCAAGTGGTGGATATGTTGTCTCTCTCCTAGGAAAAGGCCCAGCGGTTTTCCAACCGGCATAGGAACATTGGTCCCCGGTTTAAGGTGGGTGATATGGTTTGGTTGTCATCAAAGAATATCTCTATGAAGGTGGCTTCTCCAAAGTTTAAACCTAGATTTATTGGACCTTACAAGATTTTGGAGATTCTTAATCCGGTCTCTTTTCGATTGGCTCTTCCTGTTACATTCATGATCCATAATGTGTTTCATAAGTCTCTGTTAAAGAGGTTTGTTGAGCCAGTAGTTTCTGTGGTGGCACCTCCTGACCCTGTATTGGTTGAAGGTAATGTGGAATATGAGGTTGAGAAGATACTGGATTCTCGTCTGGCTAGACGGAGACTCCAGTATTCGGTTAAGTTGAAGGGTTATGGCCAGGAGGATAATTCTTGGGTCTCTGCATCCGATATTCATGCCGAAACATTGGTTCGTACTTTTCATCGGGCCCATCCTGATTGCCCTGGTGGCGTGGATGAGGGTTCGGTGACCCCTCCTCAAGGGGGAGGTACTGTTATGAGCTCATTTTCTCCTTCACCTTTGATGTCCGATGAACTCCCTCTGCTGGTGAAAGGAGGTAGTGAAATTGATTTGGATGGGAAAAACCTGTCATCTGAACAGGTGGAGTGTGATTGGACATCCGGAATCTCTGAGTGGATATAAGGCCACCGACGCCCTGCTGGGTTGCTGGTGATCCTCTCTGCTCTGAGCTCTGGCCTCCAGTTTAGTCCTGTCTACTAAAGCTAAGTTTTTGCTCTGCTATTGTTCCATGAGATTTTGTCTGGTTTACTTAGTGTTTGTGTTCAGCCAGCCCTGGTTGGGACTGGCTGAACTCCATTTTTGTCTCTGATCAGTTGATCTCTTTGCTCTGTTTTCAGAATAAACCTGAGTGCTGATATAGTGATTTTGAAGTCTAGTGACTTCAGGGCCTTTTCTATCAGATGTGTTGGACATTATTTTTGGCAGGGGGTTTTTGCGTGATTGCAGACAGTTGCTTTTCTTTCCTGTCCTATCTAGTTAGTGAGGGCCCCATCGTTTGCTCAGCCTGTCTTTCTGTCTGTTTGTGTTTTCATCTGTTTTCACCGTCAATACATGTTGGGGGCTGTCTATTGCTTTGGGGTCTGCTCTGGGGCAGTTTAGATTTCCCCTTTCTTTATTTAGTTCTCCGGCTGTGAACGAGGTGTGTAGGACCACCGTAAGAGCATCCCACGGCTACTGTTAGTTGTTGTGAATAGGATCGGGGTCTGCAATCCGCTAGCTACCAACCTCTCCGGTTTTCTGGACTTAGCTTGTATTTTTGTTTTTTCCTCCTCCGGTGACTCATTCATAACAGGGACCCCCGTTCGTCACACTTGCGATCCCGTTTCTACTAGGCATCGCATGGCACGGCCTTCGATCTCTGCCCATACCACTGGGGACCGAGCGACCAGGTCTTCGTGACTTCCTCCACCCCGGGTGATGGGCTCCAGCTCCGGGCGGCGTCTCCACGGCTCAGGGTCCTCTGCTCTTCTTGGCCAGCGGGGAGGGTTTCCCCTGGAACGTGGGCACTCTCGAGCGGAGTGTCCCAATTCTCCACAATCGTAGCAGGCGAATGGTCGCGGGGACCAACTTGGGTGAGGGCTACGATGGTTCATGCCTCCTTTACCCGGCCCCGGCCGACACCTTGTGGCCGCTTTCTTGGCTTCGGCCAGTTCACCTTTAATACTCTGTATCTCTTGCTTCACCTCTTGTACCCAGTGGGGTTCGCTCAGGGCGCTTACAGATGCTGCGATACTCTGAGCCATCCCCACGGGGACCGTCACCTCTTGCTCCTATTCCCGAACCTGTGCCTCCTTCCCTATTTCTGAAAAGGTCAGATGTGGGTTCACTCGCACCCACTCCCGCAAAGCCTGTCTTGTCAAGGAGTCTCGTAACCCGGTCACTAACAGGTCACGTAATGTTACGTCCTCGGTCCCCACGCCGACTCCATCCTTCCTTTCAATAGCTAAAAACAGTTCCTGCAAAACGTTCATATACTGGGTCACTGTTTCCCCCTCTTTCTGCATGCGTCCAAACATCTGGCTTCTGAGTTCCCCCACATCGGTCGGGTCCCCATAGGTCTCTTCTAAGACCTGTAACACCCTGACAAAGCTGTTTCGCTGCCCCCAGGGCCTCAACATTACGGTATCCTGGGCTTCCCCGTCCAACGCCATCAGAGCCACTTCTGACTCTAGGTCAGGGGTAAGCGGATGCATCCTAAATAACCCACGCATTCGCTCCGTCCAGTTCCACAGCATAGTATTGCTGCCGGAGAACCTGGGTAAATTGCTTAGCATAGCCCCCAAAGAAATGCTGGGCATGGGGCCCTCGTTGTCTGCGCTCGGAGACTGCATCCTGCCGACTACGCCAAATGTGGTACTTGCAGGTACTCAGGATGGAGTGACGAGTCGCGAGAGGGTTTGGTGCTTTTTATAATAACGTTTATAGGCCTAGAGGTTAATATCCTCAGTCACAGCCTGACCAACAAAAAGGGGTAACAAGGGTTGCCCTCGCAGGGGCTCTATACAAGCAAACACAAACGGGGTAGAACACGACTACGTACGGCAATAGCCGGTCACTATAGGGCCGCGGTATGGCCAACTACGGGTCCTTAATTATATAGTCAACTTAGCGGTCCAGACGTCCCTCGCCGTTCGGGATGGTGGTCTTTCGGCGTTGCAGTCGCTGGGCCCAGTTGCTGAAGCATTGACAAAGTCTTCGAGCGCTCCGGCGCTCTGATGACACTGAAGCACCACAGGCCCCAGCGGAGTCCTTGGACGGATGGGCCGCAGCCCCCTGACTGGGGCAAGCGGCAGCGATGTGGGGTGGCGAGGGGCAGGCCACCTGTGCAGCTAACAGCTGCGACAGGGAATCCACGGCAAGCAGAGGCTTGGCCCCTGCCGTGGACCAGAGCGGGACAGTGGTGGCCGCCGACGGCAGTGGACTTGCCGCAACCACGGGTGAGGGCAGAGCGGCAGTGGGCGGCGGGAGACAGGCCGCAGCCACAGGCTGGGGTGAGGCGGCAGCGGCCGCTGGTGTCCACGGGCAGGCCGCAGCTGTGGGCAGGAGCGAGGCGGCAACGGCCGCGAATGACCGCAGGCAGGCCGCAACCACGGGCTGGAGGAAGGCGGCGGCCGCTGGTTGTCGCAGGGCAGTGGTTCTCGGACGGTCGTCTCGGCGCCGTCCCACTGATGTCCAGGGGAAGTATCTCTCCTGTCTCTGGCCTCCTTCCTGGTTCGGGTGAATCGCTCTGGCTCTGTCACCCCCACGATCTCCTGCTCCTTCTGTCTCATTCTGCTGACTCACTGTGACTCGCGTTCCCCGCCCCTTTTATATTGGCTCCTCCCCCAGTCCACCTGTCAGTCTCCACGGTCCGTCCCTGAACTCTGTCCCCCGGAAACAGTTTCCCCCAGAACCCATGTGACGGTCCCCTTGGTTCCGACCTGGACACTCAATGGGGACCCTCTCCCCCACACTGGCACAGTCGGAAATGCCACTTGTGGCGGTGGGTATAACCGAGTCTGCTGCCTAGCCTGAACGTAACCAGCATTGCAGGCCTGCATCACATTCAGCTGGAGTTCAGGCGTAAGGTTTTCCGACATGCCACGCTCTATCGCAGAAAAAAAATATGGTGTACTGGTCTCTGGAGGTCGGCTTCCAGACGGTCAAGGCGTTTCGTGGACAGACTGGAAAAGTGTGTCAATATGGTTCAAACCACTATCCAGTCTATCTCCCACCGCCTTCAGGCTATTCTGGAAGACCGAGCTCAAGTGAATAAACTCGGGCATGAGTGTCCTGTCCGAGGCCTCCTGTCGCTGTCGGGAAGACCCAACAAAAAAGAGGCTGTTCTCCAGCCTGTGATGCCGGCCCACTTGATGCATCGCTGGTGGATGGCTGGGACTGCTCTGAGACTGTTCGCTGAAGAACCACTCCAGAGGACGATCCAAGTTCGAGGGTGCTGGGAAACAAAAAACAGTGAAGAAAAAATATAAACAGTCAAGGAAAAAAAAAAAAACTTACACGCCGTCTTGCCACTGCAACTTGGGTCTCCGCCTGCTGCTCCTGCTCCTCTGCACTTGTTAAAGTGTTATGTAAAAGAAAATACTGTACATGATTTTGTCACATATGTACAGTGAATACTTACGAATCCATTGCAAAGGTACTCACTTCAGACTCCTTTCCGGTGTGCTCTGGGCTTGAGGCCATGGTGATATGGTGATGAATGCTGCAAGAAAGAGACAGAAATGATTACAGACTGCAGGGAGAAAAACAGACACACAGACATTAGCTTGTATACTCACATTTTTTTAAATTCAGTGTCTTCACAGATGTCTGGAGTAGAGTTGAGCGAAACGGGTCGGTCAAATTCAAAAGATGCAGACTTTCGCTAAAGTCGGGTTTCACCGAGCAAAGCCCGACCATAGCATGAGGTCGGCTATGCGGTCGCCGACCCGAGCGCCTAAAGTCGCGTTTCCCATAAAGCTAAAGTCAGATTTCCCAGAATGCTTGCACGTGACTTTTTTCAGCCACTGAGCAAGGAAGTACACTGTGGGCAATGAGATGACATGTGCAGCGTCTGGGGAGAGAGAGCGATTTTGCGCACTTTAAAAAAGCGGTCCGGCATGTAGGTGTGTTTACTGTCCTCCACTCCCTGCCGACTTTGCTTCCCCATTGACTTGCATTGGGTTTCGTGTTTCAGTCGAGCCTTCGATTTTTCCCAATAGTCGGCCGATTTCGTTCGACTCGACTCTTGAGAAAGTCGGGTTTCATGAAACCCGACTCGACCCTTAAAAAAGGCACAGTCGCTCATCTCTAGTCTGGAGTCTTGCAATCTCTTCCACAGTCTGGAGAGTACTGGACAATAAGTGCCCACACCCTCTTTTTATACATGTTTGTGTGGGGGTGGCTAAAACCAGTTCCTGGACATGTTTACTTAGACAAGTACATGCAAACGCAAGCGAACGCATGTGCTTGTGTACGCATGCATTCCCATAGACTTAATGCATTGTTTAGACGCATTCCTTCTGCAAGCGTCCGCATGCGTATGGTGGCGGTAATTTCACGCCTCCAAATTTGCAACATGTTGCGTTAGCCGCGCCCCGCAACCCGGAATGACGCATGCATAAGCAAACGCGGTCGAATGCATACAAACCCATGTACCTGCGTCCACACACAACATAAAAGATAGGAAAACACGATGCATGCAGATGTATGCGTCAGAAACGCTGCGGATACAACCACAAATGTGAAACCGGCCTTAGTGCTTATGTGCACTAAAGAAAAATTCTCCGGTTTACATCACAGGGAGCAGCCATCCCTGTGACACATACCTCCCATTGATTACGTGGCGATTAGACTCCTTACAACACCTATCCTCAAAAAGCCCTCTCTTGACCCATCCTCTGAATCTTGCTATCGCCCCATATCCTTTCTTCCCTATGCCTCAAAACTACTGGAACAACATGTCCATCTTGAAGTGTCCTCCCACCTCTCTTCCTGCTCCCTCTTTGACCGCTTACAATCTGGCTTCCGGCCGCATCACTCCATTGAAACTGCCCTAACTAAAGTCACCAATGACCTATTAACCACCAAAGCCAAACGACACTACTCTGTCCTCCTCCTCCTGGACCTGTCCTCTGCCTTTGACACATTGGATCATTTCCAATTACTACAGACCCTCTCACTCATCTCTTGGCATCACTGATTTGGCCCTATCGCGGATCTCATACCTAACAGACCGACCGGACATTCAGCGTCTCCCACTATCTCCCCACCTCGCCCCCTATCCATCGGATACCCGCAAGGTTCAGTCCTAAGGTTCCTGCTCTTCTCCATTTAGACCTTTGGCCTCGAACAGCTCATAGAATCTCACGGCTTTCAGTATCATCTCTATGCTGATGGCACACAGATCTACATCTCTGGACCAGATATCACCTCTCTACTAACCAGAATCCCACAACGTCTGTCTGCTATTCTATACTTCTTCGCCGCTAGATTTCTAAATCTTAATAAGGACTAATCAGAATTCATCATCTTTCACCCATCTCTCTCGACCCCCCCAATGGACCTATCCATTAAAGTAAATGGCTGCTCACTCTCCCCAGTCCTACAAGCTCGCTGCCTCGGGGTAATCCTTGACACTGATCTCTCCTACAAGCCACATATCCAAGCCCTTTCCACTTCCTGCCGACTTCAACTCAAAAATATTTGAGTTTGTATTATTATAAGGGGGTACGGGGGAATTATTATAAGGCAACACAAGTTGTGGTTGTGAGTCGCCCTCCCAGGGCTGTGGGGTACTCGGTACCGGGCCGGACTCTCAGAGGGGATGGTCACAGCAGCGGTGACCCGGTCCGTGGCCCTGGGCGCCTGTGTAAAAGGGATTTAAGTGATGGAGTAAAGTTTATGAGTGAATGTTTCGTGACGCCACCTGTGGTGTTCGGCAATGGAGATGTTAAGCCGACGCTGCATGCAGATCCTCTGGGACAGATGGTGTAGTGCAGCAATGATGGTGTGGCCCTCCACAGGTAGGACTGTAGTCCCAGGGCAGAGTAGATGAAGTGACGGCGAGGGGGGTGACGTGGATGGTGCAGTGTTAGGCACAAAGATGTAGCTGTGCTGAGTGGGTTGGCGCAGGAATAAGCGGAGGACACCAGGGCATGTAGTTCCAAAGCTTTACTCACAGTCTGTGGTGCATACAGGTGCCCACATCCGTGCTGTGTCCTCCCGGTCCGGGGCTCAGCCAACTTCCAAGCAAGATGAAGTGCTCCCTTCCAACACTCCGCCAACATATGTGTCTTTTCTGAACGTCTCCCTTTTGCGCCTATAGTGAAGTACTCTCAGTACTGAGTTACACTGGAGTTCCTCCTGTCAGATGTTCCTATGAACTCTACTTGTACGGCAGACAGCTGTAGCCTGCTTCGGGGACTCCTTGCTACTAAGTCCCAGCTCACACTCGTTGCTGTTGTGCCCCCAAGTCTGGTGTGGGAATAAAGTGGTGACAACTTCTATTCCTCCGGTGTCTGTCGCAGGACCATTAGTATCCATACAACCTCGGGGACCGGACCCCGGCCATGCGCTGTGAACTTGGGAAGGGTTCTGCTCTAACCCTAATCCTTAGTCCTCCTCTCCTTACGTTCCGTACTAATCTTTCCTTCTTATGGAGAAAGTCAGGCTTTCCATCAATGTTCCTCTCCTGTGCCAGCGGACCCAGGTCACTGAGGTCGGCTGCAGCACTTCCTTCATCCATCCCACTCAGGGGATCTTCACTCTTCCACTGACTTTGTCAGACTGACTAAACCCTAAACTCTTCCCGCTCTTTTGGTGCCAACTAACTCCACCCGCCTCCCAGCACGCTTCGTGTTCAGGTGTCTCCACCTTACCTGGATGGTGGGGCACCACACCTCAGGAGGAGGTGCAGTACCTCTGAACCCTCAGGGGCGCCACAGTTGTGTAGAGGTGGCAGAATATTTGGAGGGTTCTGGAAAAGCAGTAAAGATGTCTGTGTGTTACATTTTACAGAGATGAATTATGTATGAAAGAATAGACCATGGTGGTCTCGACCGAATGCAAAGGAAAAAAGAAAATGAATGATAACAATCAGCAAGAATATCCGTGGTGAGAACCTGCACAATATACACATACAGGGTCAGCAGAGCACTGATGTATAGCTGATATTACCATTATTTGGTCACTGTATGGTGGCAATATCAGTCCTAGTACAGAAGTTTTGGTTACTGATCAGTTTTGCAGTATTATTATTCATTCTTATATAGCGGCATTATTATAAATATTTGTCTTGTAGTAAATCTTGATTTCCTTCAGGCTGGGTAATGTTAATAATAGATATCCCCATCAGAGGCTTGGGGGCACGGACAGCATGAGACTGTGTGCTTTCAATGCCAGGGCTGAATTTTAGTTCCAGTCGGTCCCTAGAAATAATATAGAGGAGAAGCTCCTGCATCTGGAGCTTTTACTCTCTTGCAGCTCCTATGTCTTAATGTCATTTTCTATTATTTCTAAAATGCAGACACCTGTCATTGGCACTTTAATGTATTGCATAGGTTATTAGTTGGGGCTGAAATCCTCTTTTTTCACAGCCTTCTGATAACATCATCTGGTCATATTAAAATCACTGATTTTGAGCTTTCCAAACTCTGCCTCATGAGACCAACATCAAACATCTACAAGGCTCCAATTAAGGACATCACCGGCTAGTTCCATAATAATGAGGTTGGCAAGAACTTTATCAATTGCATTTATTTCTCCTCTTATATTTCCTCATCTAGAAAACATTTCCACTGATGTTGTCTGTCACAATTATTTTCTCTGATCATCATCTCATTCTTATGTTGGTTTCCAGATTGCAGGTTCCTCTAATTACACAGCCCCAGAAGTCATCTCATGTGATTGTTATTTGGTTTGATTGGTAAAACAAGACAATTAGTTTCCATCATTATTAGTAATAAAATGGCGACTGTCGGATTGTGAGTTTTATTAATAACCTTTGACAACACTTGTACTTTGTAGTTTGGTCTAGTAAACACAAACATATGAATTCAGATGAATGAGTCACAAGTGAGGACAATTTCTGGCCGGAAAGCGAAAACTTTATATCATCTTCTCAAAGGCTTTCTGAAGTAAGTGTATGACAGATAAAACCCATAAAACCTATAAAAAATATATAAATATAGATACAATAAATGTTTTTTCCTGTGTATTTTAGCACAATTTCATCAAACCCAAGTCACCTTCAGAATATTCCCCAGACAATTCAAAACACGCAGACATGTAAGTAGATTACACTAGAGAAATGGGTCACTAGATATCACAGCAAACCGGGACCCAGCTCCTTCATTAAGGAAAGAGGGAAACTGGAATGCCAAAAACCCTGCTAGAATAGATGAAATATATATATTGCAGGTAGCAGGTATAAAGCTAATTTCCATAACTTCTGCTTTACACAGAGGTACCCATTTTGCGGTTATGGGTGGCAGCACATGCCTTATGATAAAGTCTTGCAAGCTCAGTATCTTTTCACTAATACCCCTAGGTCTAACCTACACACATCTCACGGTCCTAACTAACCCATGGCTATACCTTGGAGCTTCCATACCCCAGAAGCTAAACTCTCCAGTCTGCTGCTTCCTTCTTCAATGCTCCATTTTCCTATGATTTCTAGTCAAAATGGATACAGATATGTGTGTATATTCTTATTACTTCCTCTTTCCCTCATATTGTAGGAATCCCCTTAATAAAAAGAATTTTGTGAAACTTTCAAGACACACAGACATGCCTATTGCTTTGACATCCAACTGCTACTTATTCATTCCTGCTGGTAGAATGCTACTTATTCATTCCTGCTGGTAGAAGAGGATCCTGAGCATGGTATCCCCTCCATGTTATTCAGATGTCCTAATGGGCCTTGCAGACAGGTGTTCTATCCTTATCTATTGTATTCGCTTGTAATTTATGGTTTTCTGCTACCAAACAGAAAGATTTTTAAATTTGATGGTGACAAGCAGTGTTACACTGCTGATGACAGCCAGTTATCCGCATTGTTAGATACGTACAGGTCTATAGAACATCCTATTGCAGCCTGTGATCAAAAAGTATAACGTGATCAAAAAGTATAATGTGAACATAAAGGCCCAGAAAATTACTACTTCTTTCTACCTATAAAATGATGATCAGTCTAACACTTCATTTTATAAAAATCCTCACTCTTTTATGTTATGTAATAAAAATTATAAGGAGACGATCAGTGTTCTGCCAAACCAAGCCTGAATACAGCACCATGGCTCCATATGGGTGTATACTGATCCTCCTTATGCCTGTAATGTTACACTGAGGTTTTATCTAACTGACTATAGGATAACACTGCGGCATCCTACAAGTAATATCATGTTAATAAGGGGACAAAGTTCCTTGGTGAGACGAGACACCACATAGCCAAAAACCAATAGGTTTCTTATTAATCTATTCACAAGGCAATCTAATTCTCAGACCATCAGACAAAGTAGAAGAGGCGAGACATAAAAGAGGTAAGTGCGACCATAAGCTTCAGCGATACTACAGTAGCATCCTCTAATATGAAGGACCATTACTTACATTAGTTATGTCTCCTCTCATAGGTTCCTTCTTCCACCGGCTGATATCTTCCTGCCGGCGAGGATTATCCCGGGCTGCTCACTCCATCAGAGAAAGCTGCATATTTGCAGCCTGCCACCAGAGCACCAAAAACATCTCAAGGTGAGAAAAACCTTCATGTCTAGCCCTGGAGAAAGTACAGCATGTCTTCCATCAAAGCTGCATCTTTATGGAAGGACTTGTACCATCTATCTGTGGCCTTCAGACCAGCAGAAGAAGAAGGCCCTCCAAGAACATCTCTTCATACTTCCATGAAATTCTTAATTTAAAAAAAAACTATAAAAATGTCAATGTCGGTCTTCGGTGAATGCAGAGCTTCCCATTACTGAGATAGATGACAATTGAGCCCAATAAAAGGAAAACTGGATGTTCCACACTATTGAGCAGGACACAGTTTTCAAGTAACATGGGAAAGAAAAAGGATCTCTCTGCTGCCGAAAAGCATCAAATAGTGCAATGCCTTGGTCAAGGGATGAAAACAGATATTTCCCGAAAACTTAAGCGTGATCATCGTACTGTTAAGAGATTTGTGGCTGATTCTGAGCACAGATGTGTTCATGCTGATAAAGGCAGAATGAGGAAGGTTTCTGCCAGGCAAGTTCATCGGACTAAGAGAGCAGCTTCTAAAAAGCCAAAAAGCCATTACAAACCAGCAAATATATATTTGAAGCTGCTGGTGCCTCTGGAGTCCCTCGAACCTCAAGGTGTAGGATCCTTCAAAGGCTTGCTGTGGTGCATAAACCTATTATTTGGCCACCCCTAAACAGTGCTCACAAGCAGAAACGGTTGCAGTGGGCCCAGACATACATGAAGACTAATTTTCAAACAGTCTTGTTTACTGATGAGTGTCGAGCAACCCTGGATAGTCCAGATGGATGGAGTAGTGGATGGTTGGTGGATGGTCACCATGTCCCAATAAGGCTGCGACGTCAGCAAGGAGGTGGAGTAGTCATGTTTTGGGCCGGAATCATGGGGAAACAGCTGGTAGTGCTCTTTAAGGTTCCTGAAGGTGTGAAAATGACCTCTGCAAAGTATATAGAGCTTCTAACTGACAACTTTCTTCCATGGTGTCATGCCCCCTGTCACGCTGCTCTCACCTGGGGGCGGGACTTCGGGTCCATCATCACCACTTCCGATGCCACAGCCGCTCTGGGGGTCCCGTCGTGTGCGCACGTGCACTTCTCGCTCCTAGTCCCGTAGTTGCGCTATGTCCCCTGTGCGCACACATGCTCTTCTCAGCTCCAGTCCTGGAGGACCTGATCCGGAAGTCCAAGTGCTCATGTGCTATATCAGGCTACCTCTTCCTATGGGAGGTGCCTGATTATTGTTGTGCATAGAATCATAGAATCATAGAATCATAGAATCGTAGAGTTGGAAGGGACCTCCTGGGCCATCTGGTCCAACCCCCTGCTCAAAGCAGGATTCACTAAATCATCCCAGTCAGATGTCTGTCCAGCCTCTGTTTGAAGACTTCAATTGGAGAACTCACCACTTCTCGTGGCAGCCTGTTCCACTCATTGATCACTCTAACTGTCAAAAAGTTTTTTCTAATATCTAATCTGTGTCTCCTCCCATTCAGTTTCATCCCATTGCTTCTAGTCTTTCCTTGTGCAAATGAGAATAAAGTTGATCCTTCTACAATGTGACAGCCCTTTAGATATTTGTAGACAGCTATTAAGTCTCCTCTCAGTCTTCTCTTTTGCAAACTAAACATTCCCAAATCCTGCAACCTTTCCTCATAAGACAGGGTTTGCAGACCGGTCACCATTCTGGTCGCTCTTTTCTGAACTTGCTCCAGTTTGTTGATGTCTTTTTTAAAATGTGGTGCCCAAAACTGGACACAATATTCCAGATGAGGTCTGACCAAAGAGGAGTAGAGGGAAATAATGACTTCACGTGATCTAGACTGTATGCTTCTGTTAATACATCCTAGAATTGCATTTGCCTTTTTTGCTGCTGCTTCACACTGTTGACTCATATTCAGTCTGTGATCTATTAGTATACCCAAGTCTTTTTCACATGTGCTGTCACTTAGCCCTATTCCTCCCATTCTATATATGCTTTTTTCATTTTTATTGCCCAGATGTAGTACTTTGCATTTCTCCCTGTTAAAAACCATTCTGTTAGTTGCTGCCCACTTCACTTCTCCAGTTTATTTAAATCTTTTTGAATCCTCTCTCTCTCTTCTCTAGTATTAGCTATCCCTCCTAGCTTTGTGTCATCAGCAAATTTAATCAGTTTACCCTCAATTCCTTCATCTAAATCGTTGATAAAGATGTTGAACAATACAGGGCCCAGGACAGAGCCCTGTGGTACCCCACTTGAGACATTCTTCCAACTGGATGTGCAGCCATTTACGACCACTCTTTGGGTCCGATCACTAAGCCAGTTATGAATCCACCTAACAGTTGCCTTGTCCATTCCATACTTAGTCATTTTTTCAATAAGGATTGTATGAGAGACTTTGTCAAATGCTTTGCTGAAGTCAAGATATACTATATCTACAGCATTTCCTTGATCCACCCAATCAGTAATACCGTCATAGAAGGAAATTAAATTAGTCTGACATGACTTATTAGTTACAAACCCATGCTGACTCTGCTTAATCACTTCATTCTTATCCAGGTATTGACATACATGTTGTTTAATAATTTGTTCAAAGATCTTTCCTGGTATAGAAGTCAGACTCACCGGCCTATAGTTGCCTGGGTCCACCTTCTTCCCCTTTTTGAAGATAGGAACAACATTTGCTCTTCTCCAGTCTTCTGGCACTTCTCCTGTTCTCCAAGAATTTTCAAAGATTATGGAGAGGGGTTCAAAAATTTCTTCTGCTATCTCCTTCAGTACTCTGGGGTGTAATTCATCTGGACCTGGAGACTTGAATTCATTTAGGTTAGCTAAGTGTTTCCTCACTATCTTTCTGTTTATAGATATCCTGGCTTCTTCTATTCCCTTAATAGGACAGTGAATAACAGTTGATGTTACATTTCCTTTCTGAGAGAAAACAGATGCAAAATAGGAATTTAAAAGTTCAGCCTTCTCAACATCCTGTCTTACCATTTCATCATTTTCATCCTGTAAAAATCCTATAGCATCTTTGACTTTTCTTTTACTTTTGACATATCCCCAAAATCCTTTATTATTGCTTTTGACATCTCTTGCAAGCCTCAATTCATTTTCAGCTTTAGCTAATCTGATTTGTGCCATGCAGGTTCTGCAGACAGCATTATATTCTTCTTTAGATATGCCTCCCTCTTTCCATTTTATAAACATTTTTTTCTTCCTTTTTAGCATGTGCTTAAGTTCTGTGTTCATCCATCCTGGTTTCCTTAAATGCTTCCTATTCTTCCCTCTTTTCGGAATTGTTAACAACTGTGCTTTGAGAATTTCATTTTTCAAGATTTCCCATCCTTCCTGGACATTTTTGTCTTTAAGGATATCCAGCCATTGGATCCCTCCAATTCTCTTTCTGAATCCCTTAAAATCTGCCTTTCTGAAATCTAACCTTGACGTCTGAGTCTTCACAGGTCTTCCTCCTCTAGTTATCCAAAATTCTAAAATAGCATGGTCGCTACCTCCTAGGGTCCCAGCCACTTTTACCTCCTCAACCATTTCCTCCCTGTTTATAAGAATTAGATCCAAGGTAGCAGTTCCCCTTGTTTTCTCCGTTACCTTTTGGAAGATAAAGTTGTCAGCAAGAGAGGATAAGAATTTCCTTGACCTGTTAGTTTTGCCTGAGAGCTTTCTGGCTTGGTCTGCTTGGCCCGTGCCTGGCTGTGCACTGTATTGGGGTCCTCTGCCTTGTGCTCTGTTCCTGTACTCTGTCTTGCCGTGCTTCCAGCATGTGTTCCGTACATACTCTATGTTCTGTGTTCTATCATGCTTCTATCGTGCTTCATTGCACACGCTCTGCCTCTAATCCGTGCTCTGTCATTCTCCTCTGCATACGCTTAGCTCCTGCCTTGTTCCTGTCGTGCTTCTCTGCATACCCTCTGTCTAATCTTGCACTCTGGCATGCTCCTTTGCACGCACCCTGCTTTGCTCGCACCCAGGCGTGCCTGTCAGTGCGCATCCTTGTGTACCTGCCTTGCACTATCCTGTGTCTAATGCACTCCTGTGTACACACCCTGTATTGTCCTATACACCTGTGTCCACGCTTTGCACACACTTGTGATCTGCACGTCTCCTGTTTCCTGCAGACACTCGTGTCTCCTGTGAGCCAACCACCTGGTGCCAGCAGTCATGGTACCTTACCCCCTTGGGCTTGCCCCTGACACTCCCTGTATAGGGGGTGGTCCTCATTAGGTCAGCTCGCCCTAGGTGGGAGGGTCCACTCATGGAGTCTTCACACATGGTATAAACAAGCAGAAACGTGCCTTCAGGAGCAAAATCATCTTCATGCACCATCTCATGCTGCAAAGAGTGCCTCTGAGTCATTGGCTGCTATGGGCATAAAAGGAGATAAATTCATGGTGTGGTCACCATCTTCCCCTGACCTCAACCCTATAGAGAACCTTTGGAGTATCATCAAGCAAAAGATCTATGAGGGTGGGAGGCAGTTCACATCAAAACAGCAGCTCTGGGAGGCTATTCTGACTTCATGCAAAGAAATACAAGCAGAAACTCTCCAAAAATTCACAAGTTCAATGGATGCAAGAATTGTGAAGGTGATATCAAAGAAGGGTTCCTATGTTAACATGTAACTTGGCCTGTTAGGATGTTTTGGAGTTAAATAGCTTTTTTGTTCAGTGAATGTGACCTCCTAATGCTGCAAATTCCACAAATGAGCATTTTCAGTTCTTTAAAACATTTCAAATGTTTAGACATTCTGCTGTGCCTAATAATTTGGAACAGTGCGTTTTAAGTTTTTATTCATTTTGGAGATTACACTGTTATCATTGGGAGGTTTCTTCAATAAAATTCGATGTATACGGTGATGACTTTTATTAGACTGACTGTTATTTGCACCGATCACTTAGGAAAATCAGAGAAAAATATAATTTGCATAATAATTTGGAGCATGGTGTATGACTGTGCTTTCCGGAGAACTTGCAGCAGAATGTCTGTGTCTGCCTCTTGCTTCTCTTTCCTCCCCTCTTCATAGAATTTTAAAAGCACCAATTGTAATCTGTCTCCATAATGTGAAACTCTGTCCTCACTGAATACAGATGTTACCCATGAATTAAGATTAAAAGATCATTCCAAGAGGAGAAAAATGCCGATATTTCTGAAAAAAAAAATATAACAAGTTGCTTATTTTTATGTGTACTATTGATTCATGAAATAAACAGTAACTGTTGCTTTAATTTTTAACAATGGAAGTCAGACTAGGGAGAAACCACTCAGACCATTGCAGTTTTTTCCACACAAACCATTTCAATTAAGTGGCTCCATATGGGCCACACCATGAGGGTCCTAGCGGTCACATCCCCATTGCTCACAAAATAAGGGTATGTTTCCATGTGGCGTATTGGCAGCGCTTTGGATGCATCGCCACTCAAAGTGCTGCCCCCTTTTGTACGCGCAGTGCTTCCACATGTGTTCAATGAACACATGCGGTATCACCGCATCCTATACATAGAACCATGCTGTTTTTCTAGTGGAGACTGAGATATATAGACATGCTGCGGTCTAGAAAGACGTGCCGGAGACGTCCCTGCATGCATAGTGGAGATGGGATTTCATAAAATACCCTCCACTATGCTGTAACATCTGGATGCTGCGGATTGGACGCTGCAGATGTACCCAGTGTCCAATCCGCAGAGTTTACTGATCGTGGAAACATACCATAAAGGTTTTTCTATCCAACATATTAATTAAAATATTTTTTTTTATTGTGACTCTATTAAAATAGTAGCATAGGCATAGAAAAGATATGTGCGATGAATTAAAAAACCTTTTTCATCACTTTGAGCAGAGCTGCTGGATACCTCATAAGCCTTATCCGTGCACAGTGGAGGGGATTGTCCAGGAACCAGATTGAAGAACACACACATATCAAATGGGGTGAGCTGGAGCTACAAATTTTCTTATAAAAAAGACCTTTTTATAAAGAACGTTTTTTTTTCAACTGTATTTTGTTTTGATTGGAGTGCTGCCTCTATGATCTATATGTACATATAGAGAGAGAGAGATAGACAGCACATATGGATGGGTTGGCCACTTTCGACTAAATTAATTGACAAGTTTTACTGGGATTCAGGAAGCCAACACAAGCAGGCCACTTTTGCACATGCAATAGGAATATGTGGGAGGCACTGTAGATATGGGGTCAATTAAAAGCTTATAAATTCTAGAAAACTGAGCCTACATTGTCATGAGAATAAGCGATTAAACGCTGCCCCAGTTCTGGTGACTCAATTCACGGCAGTAAATATATATACTACTTACTGTAAGTAAAGGGTGGTCAAACAATCCGAGGTCAGGTCCAGGAAATAGCGTAGTATGACAAAGGGAAGTCAGAGGCGAAGTCCAATATACGAGCCGAGGTCAGGAAAGCCAGAGAAACAAAACAGTTTACAGGGAGCGGGCAAAAGAGAAGTCAGGTCACAAGCAAAGGGTCAGAGTTCAGGAAGAGAATCAAGTCAAGCTGGGTCACGTAGAGGGATCAATGCTACACAGGCAACAGCAAATGTACAATTGACACTGGGGGGGAGGAACTAGCATGCTTAAGTAGAAGCCTGATTAAGGAAAATGAACACAGGTGAATGCAGCTCAGACCCAGCACAGACTGACAGCCCCAACACAAAGCAACAAAAAGACAGAAACAGAGTGGAAATCGTAACAGTTCTTCTCCATATTGTGATTGGTTAAGTAATCACTCATTTAGCCGCTGGTGACAAGAGAGTGTGTTGATATTAGAAGATTTCACGTATTACATGACAGGTACATGATGGCCCTAACAAGTAATGGGCCTAATGTTGCATCTTTCAACATTCTAAGAAATGGGAGGTTACCAACAAAAATATTCAATACGAGAGTGATAAAGTGTGAATGCTTTCAGGGCAAATGTTCTTATAAGTTCTCAAAACTGAGCTGATAGTCTAAAATGTGAGAGATTCTGAAGCTTATTATTCATTTCTATTCGGTCCAGCATATAAGGGTATGTTTCGACTGTCCGGATTACATCAGGATTTGCTACAGATTGGACGCTGCGTACAGCCGCAGTGTCCAATCCGCAGCGTCCAGATGTTACAGCATAGTGGAGGAGATTTTATGAAATCCCATCTCCACTATGCGTGCAGGGCCCTGCGTATCCAAACATGTGGCGCATCTTTCCAGACTGCAGCATGTCTATTTATCTTGAGGAGACGCTCCATCTCCGCAAGATAAATTACCCAGTCTATGGATACGATGCGGTGATTCCACATGTGTTCAATGAACACATCCGGAATCACCGCGTGTACAGCAGGGGGAGGCGCTTTGGGCAAAGTGGGGTTTCCGCTCTGTCCAAAGAGCTGCCAGTACGCAGTGTGGACACATACCCTTAGAGAAGACTAAATTATAATCTCCTCTTGACAGAGACAGCTGGGGGCAAATTAGACAGTTTCAATAAGATACGTGTTAGGAAAATTATTTGGGACGTTTTTGGTCTCATACATGGGGGGGTGCAGCCTACATGTGGGGTTACATATAGGGGGTGTAGACTTTATGTGTTTACATGTAGGGGGTGCAGGCTACATGATGGGGGTACATATATTGGGTTGCAGCTTACATGTGGGGTACATATTGGGGGTGCAGGCTACATGAGGGGGAACATATATGGGTGTACAGGCTATATGTGGGGGTACATTTATGGGGGTGCAGGCTACATGTGGAGGGTACATATAGGGGGTGCAGCCTATATGTGGGGGTATATATGTGGGGGTAACCACTGATCGACCAAACCGCTGCACGACCAGCTCTACCCTCGCCTACTGTATTATCACACATCCCTTGTAGATTGTGAGCCCTCGTGGGCAGGGTCCTCTCTCCTCCTGTACCAGTTATGATTTGTATTGTTTAAGATTATTGTACTTGTTTTTATGTATACCCCTCCTTACCTGTAAAACGCCATGGAATAAATGGCGCTATAACAATAAATAATAATAATAATAATATACTGCATGCGGGTGTAGGCTATATGTGAAGGTACATATAGGAGGTGCTGGAGATATGTGGTGGTGCATGTGGGGGTACACACTGTATGTTGGTGTAGGCTATATGTGAAGGTACATATGGGGTGCAAAATATGTGAGGGGGTACATATGGGGGTGCAGAATATATATGGAGGTGCATATGGATGTGCAGGATGTATATTGAGTGCAGGATATAAGTGGAGGTACATATGGGTGTGCAGGATGTATATGAAGGTACAGAATATATGTGGGGGTACATATAGGAGTACAGGATCCATATGGGGTGCAGAATATATGTGGGGTACATATGGGTATGTAGGATGTACATATGGTGCAGGCTATATCTGAGGGTACATCTGGGGATGCAGGCTATATGTGGGGGTACATATGGGGTGCAGGTTGTATATGGGAGTAGCACAAAATAATCCATGATGGCCTGTATGTGTGAAGATTAGAAGAGATTTATATGGGGATGCAGAATATAGATTTAGATGTATATGGGGGTGCAACCTATATGTGGGGATACATATGTGGGGTGCAGGATACATGTGGATGGTACATATAGGGGGTGCAGGCTATATTGGGGGTATATATGGGGGTGCAGGCTATATGTGAGGGTACAAATGCAGGTGCAGGCTATATGTGAGGGTACATATGGGGGGGCAAGCATTATGGGCAGCATGGTGGCTCAGTGGATAGTACTGGTGCTTTGCAGGGGACCTGAGTTCAAATCCCACCAAGGACAACATCTGCAAGGAGTTTGTTCTTCTATAAAGGTACCAGAAGAAAAGCAATAAAATGTTAGAGGCTTAAATACTTCAATATTTTTTATTTAGGTGAAAATTGCACAGATACGTAGAAATAGGATGGTAAAGATGTACCATTTGTTCTTACCAGTAATATAAAACATTGCATAACTTGTGAAATCACATTAAAAAATATAGGACAATAAGTAATTAGTAGAAATTTGATGAAAAATTAACAAGCAAACAAAAGATAAAAAAAGGATTGTATGATATCTAAGAACAAAAATCCAGCACCACGTTCCTTAAGATCTGGAGCTTTAGTATAAACACCCTCTGAAACAGTTTAAGTTGTTATTTGCCCTAAGTCATAGCTAGCGGCGAATCTGTCTCAGAAAAATATCACTACTGCACAAGAACTAAAATTGTGTTTATCACCATTAGGAATATGGATGTGACTGTGGAAACAATGGCGGAATGGCATTTTTCATGTATTAACCAATTTTACAAACTTCATCAGCTTAGTAAAATGACACTAAATCACCACAGTGTTGTTATGTATCTGGCTTGCAGTGGCCCTGACCTATTGCGCCTGGGGCTCCACCAGCAGAAGCAAGAGAGAAGGGCCCGGTCTGCCAGCCCCCCTTTTTGCTACTGCTGACGGGGCCCCATACCGTAGTAAGGGCAGTAATTCCCTGATGGCGGCCCTGGTTTAGGCACATCAGGGGCTCTCCAAATGCAACATGGTGTCCAATCTCAATTCCAGCCAATTTTGCGTTGAAAAAGTCCAACGACGCTCCTTCCCTTCCAAGCCCTGCCATGCGCCCAAATAGTGGTTTACCCCCACATATGGGGTATCAGTATACTCAGTAAAAATTGCACAACTTTTGGGGTTCAATTTCTCCTTTTACCTTTTGGAAAATACAAAATTGGGGGCAAAAAATCTTTTTTTGTGGAATAAAATATGATTTTTTTATTTTCACGGCTCTACGTTATTAACTTCTGTGAAGCACTTGGAGCTTCAAAGTGCTAACCACACATCTAAATAAGTTCCTTAGGGGGGTCTAGTTTCCAAAATGGGGTCACTTATGGGGGTTTCCACTGTGTAGGTACATCAGGGGCTCTCCAAACGCGACATGGCGTCCGCTCTCGATTCCAGACAATTTTATGTTCAAAACCCTCCACACATGGGGTCTTCCTCCATACATGGGGTATCGGTGTACTCAGGAGAAATTTCACAACAAATATTGTGGTTCGTTTTCTCCTGATACCCTTGACAAAATTAAAAAAAATTTTGTCCGAAGTAAAATTTTTGTGAAAAAAAGTTAAATGCTCATTTTTTTTCCTTCCACATTGCTTCAATACTTGTGAAGCACCTGAAGGGTTAATAAACTTTTTGAATGTGGTTTTGAGCACCTTGAGGGGTGCAGATTTTAGAATGGTGTCACTTTTGGGTATTTTCAGTCATATAGGCTCCCAAAATTACTTCAAATGTGAGGTGGTCCCTAAAAAAAATGGTTTTGTAAATTTTGTTGAAAAAATGAGAAATCGCTGGTCAAATTTTAAACCTTATAACTTCCTAACAAAAAAAAAATTATGTTTCAAAAATTGTGCTGATGTAAAGTAGACATGTGGGAAATGTTATTTATTAACTATTTTGCTCTGATTTAAGGGTATAAAATTTAAAAGTATGAAAATTGTGAAATTTTTAAAATTTTTGCGAAATGTACGTTTGTTCACAAATAAATACAAGAAATTTTGATGAAATTCTACCTCTAACATGAAGTACAATATGTCACGAAAAAACAATCTCAGAATCAGTGGGATAAGTTGAAGCATTCCAGAGTTACAACCACATAAGTGACAGTGGTCAGATTTCAAAATTAAGTCCTGGTCATTATCCTACAAAGTGACTTAGTCCTTAAGGGGTTAAGCAAGTTGAAGTGGAAACTCCTGAGACCTCTGCAGCCTGGATTGTGTTTGTGCTTGGCTTCTCAACAAGAAACTGACTCAGAGGGGAAAGTCCTTCTGCCTCTTTATTGTGGTCTTCCAATGTAAAAGCAGTTGTACTTTGAGTATTTTGTAACAGTATTAACTTTACATGAATAATATACAATTGCTGAACTCCTAGATTATAAGTCATGCCTGAGCTCGCTTCGCCATCCAGGTCACCCTGACACTTTTCTCCATACACTGGACTTCAATCACTCTGGCTGACAGTTCTACATTCCATCCCCTTTTCAGTATGGGACCCTACATCAGCTTTACACCGGTCGTAACTGTGGAACTTTGCACTACTCTGTACTCCATGTCCTTGTCGTCAGTGCCCACACCACCATCAGTGCCCATACCACCATCAGTTCCCATACCAACGTCAGTGCTCACACCATCAGTGCCCATACCAACGTCAGTGCTCACACCATCAGTGCCCATACCAACGTCAGTGCTCACACCACATTCAATGCCCATGCCACTGTCAGTTCCCACACCACCATCAGTGCCCATACCAACATCAGTGCTCACACCATCGTCAGTGCCCCCACCATCAATATCCCCACCACCATCAGTGCCCACACCACCATCAGTGCCCACACGACCATTAGTGTCTCCACCACCATCAGTGCCCACATCACTCTCAGTGCCCACACCACTACCAGTTCCCACACCACCGCCACTGCTCATACTACCATCAGTGCCCACACCATCGTCAGTGACCCACCACAATCAGTGCCCACACTACCATCAGTGCCCACACCATCGTCAGTGGTCCCAGCACCATCAGGGCACCATCAGTGTTCACACCATTCTGCAAAATGACTGATTTAGAGAGTTTGAGCTGAGGGTTAATCGCATATAGCATCTGATTCTCTCACATGACAGGATCATTGGATGCTACTCGCCCATGTGAGTGAGCCCTTACTGTTCTGATTACTGTCTCCATTATGCAGTAAATGTCATTTATTCATACAGGCTAATTATGGTGGCATGGCCAAGCAGTTCAGAGCACCGTCCCACCCACACATTTTGCATGTCTCCGCTTCCCTCACATGTGGTATACACCAAAAATGTAAGTAAATTATAGCGCAAGGCTAAGCCTGCTTATAGCATATGAAAATTAGAATGTCTGGTAGTGGAGGAAAAATATGTGCCACACATTATACTCAAGCACGTTATAAACCTGTAAAAAGGAAACACCAGGTGTATGAAAGGTCCCTTCAACGCTTAAAAACAAAAAGACAACACTTCAAACTATATGCATATGATACAGGTATAAAGGGACATCTATATATGTACACATATAATTTGCGTATACAAAAGAGCTCTAAGTGATAATCAGGTATGTGAATCTATTTTAGTACTACTATTTAGGGATGCACTAAGAGGTCCAGCAGCTGAGATGAAACGTCAGGGCTTTCTCCTATCCACACAAGTATCAGGCCAAGTGGGATTTATTTTTTTCATAATCAGCGTAGCATATTATTTTCTTGTCTGTTCAGCTCAATAATGGTGTGAGAGTCTAACATGGAATGAGGGCACTGTGGGGCCTCAACAACTCTATGTGCGGCACAGTATCGCAGGTTTGATTAGTATGTTACTATAACATTTTTCTATTTTATTCTTTTTCTAGTGTTAATAAATATTTTCGAAGTCTGGCCCAGAATAGCTGCTGTCCATCTGCATCTTCTGGCCACTTTAGGTAGGTTTTCTTGTCTAGAATCTTAGTGAGCTTTTGGTAATACTGAAGCTCTTCTCTAGGGATGTCATCTAGGAACACCAGGATGAGGGAATCCTTACTCTCTGCTACTAGCCTGTATATTGCCATTCTTATCTCCAGGGAGCACCAGTTACTCTGAAGGTAACTACGTGTGATGACACAGATTGTCCACCTGCTGTTATAGATACTGTCCACAATGTTCTCCACAATGTCTCTGCCAATCTCAAAGTCTCGGTTATGGATACACACTTTAAAGAATGGGGGACCGTTTTGCTCCAAGTTATGGAGAAGCTGCTCTGTTACCCACTGTTCTTCATTGCCATTATATGACACAAATACGTCATATTCATAGTGGTCTCTTTTCCGGTGCCTATTACTCAGCCAACATTTGATTGTATAAAACATATACAGTATATACCACCAGATACTTTCATAGAAGACAGAAATACACATAAATATCAAAGTACTGACTAGTGTAACTATGAATGCGATGAAACCTAGCTCAGTATTGCACTTCTGTTCTAAGAAGGAGATTAAGTACGGGTACTGTATTTGAGTATTAACAAAACAATGTTGATCATAAAAGTTAAGGAACAAAACTTGTTTTTCAGATTTCACCCCCTGACACAGCCATGCAAACTCACATTTACAAAAAAAACTTGTGTCTGGAAGAAAAACATATTTTAGACCCATCATATCAGCCAACACATTGTCTGGAAATCCATAAATTCTTTCATTTTCCATCATCAAAAATTGGACTGATTTTAAATCTCGGAACAACACATTTGATCCGTAGTCCTCGATTCCCGAATTTACTAAATGCAAAATTTGTAAGTTTTTCAACCCCAGAAATAGGTTCTGCACATTTAATGCTGAGCTGCCATCTAATTCATTAGCATTTTCAAAGTGAAAATAAGAAAGTTTTGTTAAGTTTTGTAAATTAGAGTTAAAGATGTTTCTGTTGGATTTCTTACGTACGTTCGCCATTAAATATATCTTTTCCAAACTTGTAAATTTTCCCAGTGCGATCTCAAATGTTTTATCATAGCAGAGAAGAGCGTAGATATTTGTTAAGTACAGTTCTTTTACTTTGTGAAATGGAAACTCATCACATTTATCAATGAACACATGATGCGATTCAATGCTCAAACTTTCAAAGTCATTATAAATGTTGAAATATTCAGATTCAATTGTCAGAGTCGTGTCAAGTGTTTTCAGGGACATCTTTTTCAGTGACACCATATTCTGTGACCATGACATTCTCACCATGTCTTTAAATGCAATGGTAATCTCTTCAAGCTTTCTTAGATCTTTAAAGGCCCAGTCATTAATTTCTTCTAAGAAATTTTCATGTAAGATCAATTGTTTTAATGAAAAAAGATCTGCAAATGCAAATTCAGCTAAACTGTAGAAATAATTACTCTTTAGATGCAGAACTTCCAGAGTCTTTAAACCACGAAACGAATATTTACTGATTGTCTGAATCTTATTGTCATTCAGTGAAAGCGATTTCAGTTTTTCAAGGCATTGAAATTGATCTTCTGTTAATGATGTTAAATAATTAAATGACAAGTTAAGGTGAACAAGCTCCATGGAAATATTCTCAGAACATATTTTAATTGCGGCAATTATATTGTTTGACAAGTTGAGCTCTTTCAGATTTTTTAAGCTCTCCATTTGAGATGCAGTAACATTATTTATAGAGTTGTATGATACATCTAGAATGCGCAGAATGTTGCAGGACCCTTTGGATGTATGGATAAACTTAATGCGGTTATGCGCCAGCTGAAGTTCTTGGATCTTAAAAAGTGATGCATACATACAGATGTTAAAATCTGGAAATTTAGAATTGGAAAATGAAAATGAGTCAACTACTTGGATTCCAGAGTTTTTCAAAGCTTTTACAACTGAATAAGATATAGCAGGTTTAAAAAAGGATAGCTTTGGAAAGTTACATAGTGAGTTGTTTTCCAGTGTGAAAATTTGCTTTCCATCTATCTTCAAATACGAAATATTAAAGTGCATGAAACTGACATTACCTGTGCGATTTTTGTTCACAAGACAGTCTGTTTCTCGGAGTGCAATCAGGCTGTAACTAATTAGAGATAATCCTTGCAGATTTTCTAGTTTAGGAAGATACTGAGTTACTGATGATAAAGTTTCAATGTTGTTGTTATCCAGTATAAGATGTTTCAGTTGATGAAGGTTGTCAAATATGGATTTGCTCAGAGATGAAAAGGGGATTCCTATTAATTTAAGCTCTTGTAGCATATAAAGTCCTCGTAAATCCAGTTCATCAATAAACGGCTGATGTGTCTGTTGTATCCACAAAACAGAGAGTTTCTCAAGTCCCAAAAAGACCTCAGGTGACATCACAAAATCACCAAATATATAGATATAAATTAGGTTTGTAAGATTGGAAAAAACTTGTGACTTAATGCTGCCATTAAATATCTCCAGATAAAGCCAGTCTGAAGTCACAGGAACTTCTTCTAAGTCTTCTATGGAAGTGTTATGGAACTTACAGACTGCTGCAAGGCTGAAGTTTAGTTGGTCAAATCTGTCAAAATCAAAAGACGCTCTTGTACTGAAAGTATCAAAATATTCATGCTCTATAGTGTCACAGTGCTTCCTAAGCATACCAAGGCATGAAGAATAGGTAGACATGAAGAAGGCTAAGCACATCAGACGAAGAATAGCATCCATGTCATCAGATCTCTTCATCAAGTAAATCAGATTGTACACTTAAGGTTTTTTATTTCTTTCAATGCCTTAGGCTTTGTGTCAAAGAAAGCTACTTGTCAAATTACATATTATTTAGAAATGGTTTTGTATTTATTGGTAGTAAGTGGACAAGTCCATCTAGGACGTTATGTTACCACTGAGGGTTCACTTTAGTCATGAACAGAATACGCAGGTGGCCTTGGAGCATTAAAAAAAAGATATGCAACAATCTTCTTTACAGTACAAGCAGTATCACGATGCAGAAAAGAGTAGTTTAAATGTTCATGTACATTAAGTGCAAAGGAATGTGCTCACTGCAACGATGAGGATTTCCAGTGTGTTCCTACTGCACACCAAACTCTGCCCCAGTAAGATTTTGGTGGCAGCCAGTTCTTTCATGTCGCACTGTCTGCAGCAGTGTTACTGTGCTCCTACTTCTTCCTCCTGAAGCAGTGCACCTCCATTCTCTCTCCACACAAGCTTCTATGGATCTCTTCTGTGTACAAAACTCCTTCAGTCTTTTTTCTTTGCACACCGCTAGTTGGCTCCAGACCTCCAGAAACCATTAGCTCTTTTCTTTAATCTTGTATGGGACAAAATTAAATTGCCTTCCTCTTCATCTACACTCCAAGAGATACTAGATTTCTTGACTTGTAGTGTATTCTTTGCTGGACTGCATATTATGTTTCTGAATCCGTGAAAAACTGAGCTATGCAGAGTCTTTAATGTTTTACAAGTTTTGCAGGTTTTACAAGGAAAAAATTTGTATGGAACATTTATGTTTTTCATAGATGCTATCTTACTCTGCAGTTACTGAACTTTGATCATACAGTTTACAAGTTCTGCCAATAACAATGATTTTCACTCATGCTTAAAAATCATTGCACCCAACAAACGAGCGATTTTGTTAGATTGTCAGGTGATTCCTGGCTTGTTTAGAAAGGTCAATTATCAGAAATGAGCGTTCCAATTACTGGCTCATATAAAGAGGCCTCACAGATTTTGTAACATTCCACAATTTACTTGCTCAACTTTTACCTTTAAAACTTTCACATTTCTCAGACTCTTTTTGCCCTGCACAGTTTTTATTATCATGGAAGAATTTGCCATTTGCTTTTTTCCTCCTTTGCATAAGATAAAACAATTATCTATGTAGATCCACCATTTTTTAATTGGTTAGCGTACACTTAAGTGTCTAGAAATAAAGACAACAGATAATAGGGCATGACCAATCAAAACCATCAGCTAGAAAACATGGGATAGGGTGTAACATCCTGAATCCATGTTCAGTGGTTTTACTGAGGTCAGACATCCGTTTGTCCATAATTATATCAATAGTACCATATTGGATACTGGTGGTGCTGTTACTGCTGCTACTAGTATTCATTACAGAAATTTCCAAGTCAGTAGTGTAAGGGATGTCTAAAGCCATGATATACGTGCCTTTAATCTATGTTATGTATATTTAATTTTTGATTGAGGTTTACTGTATGATTTTTCTACGTTTCTAAGTACTGTTTATAGTATTTATGTAGGGCAAGCGTAGTACCCTATTTGGCCCACTAGATGGGGATATAGTTATGCTCAGAGTCTAAATAGTTAATGTAGGATGGGCTTACTGTGGTTAAGCCGGGGAGCATCTGGCATTTTTGTCAGTTGGGCCAGGAGAACCCTGACAGGGCGGTTAGCCACGTAACGTTTGAAGACAGGAGCCCAGCCTTTCAAGGCCTAAGGGCCACAGATGGCAGCAGCGCAGATTACAGCAGCGCAGATTATAACAGCACAGATTGCAGCAGGACAGATTGTAGATCATGACTGCAGCAGCACAGGTCGCTCATCATGTGGCAGCTTACTACATGGGCAGATGCCTTTTTGTCTGGGGTGAAACAGACAGGGGAACTCCTGAAGATAGTGAAGCTGGACAGGGAAGATGCTATGATGCCGAACGGGACGGGATGACCCAGGTACATGCTGAAGGATGACATGGAAAGCACAGGGAAAGTGAATGAGACAAACTGTGTGGTACCCAATGTGCACGCTGTAATTGATTTGAATGGGCTGAGAATAGACAACAGTAAGGTTACTTGATTAAAGGTTTAAAGTTGGAATTAGACTATGTCTCTATTTGTGAACTAGTGTACAGAGGAAGCCCTGATGATTTGGTGCATGAAGCAACAGGTATGCTGACAGAGAGCTGTGAACTGTTTGTAATGGGAGACCAAACACAGCTGAGCCATTTACCTCAGCCAAGACTACGGCCCTCACCCACCCTCACAGTAGAGCAAGAATTAATTTAGGAGAGCAGAGGTAAATCAAAATGAATATGCCATGGAGATCTGGATTTGGAATGATACTCAAAATCAAAGTGGAAAATCCCTCAATGCCTCAAGAAAAAGAAATGAAGCAAAGTAGTGTGTGTGGCCGCCACAAGCCTGTGTGACCTTCCTACAATGCCTGGGAATGCTTCTGATGAGGCGGTGGATGTTCTCCTGAGGGATCTCCTTCCAGACCTGGATTAAAGCATCAATCAACTCCTGGACAGTCTATAGTGCAACGTGGCATTGGTGGATGCAACAAGACATGATGTCCCAGATGTGCTCGATTGGATTCAGGTCTGAGAAATGGCAGGCCAACCCTTGCATCAATGCCTTCATCATGCAGGAACTGTTGACGTACTTCAGCCACATGAGGCCTAGAGTTGTCATGCATCAGAAGGAACTCAGGGCCCAGTGCACCTGCATATGGTCTCACAATGGGTCTGAGGATCTCATCCATGTACTAACTGCCGAATTGGTCATGTTGGAGTATGTTGCAGGCAGCAGAGCGTTCTCCATGTCATCTCCAGACTCTGTCATGTATGTCACATGTGCTCACTGTGAACCTGCTTTCATCCGTGAAGAGCACATGGCACCAATGTCGAATCTGCCAATCTATGTGTTCTCTGGCAAATGCCAATCGCCCTGCACGGTGTTGAGCTGTAAGCGCAAAATCCACTTGCGGACATCGAGCCCTCAAACCACCCTCATGGAGTCTGTTTCTGAAAGTTTGAGCAGACACAAGGATATTAGTGCCCTGCTGGAGGTAATTTTGCTGGGTTCTGGGACTGCTCCTCTTTGCACAAAGGAGGAAGTAGCGGTCCTGCTGCTGGATTGTTGTCCTGCTATGGCTTCCTCCACTTCTCCAGGTGTACTGGCCTGTCTACTGGCATCTGCTCCATGCTCTGGACACTGTGCTGACATACACAGTTACCCTTCTTGTCACAGCTCACATTAATGTGTCATCCTGGATGAGCTGCACTACCTAAGCAACTTCTGTGGGTTCCTACTGTACCTCTAGGGGTGAGAGCAATGGCAAAATGCAAAAGTGACCAAAACAATAGCCAAAAATATGAGAGCACAGAAATGTTATTTACCGTATGTTTCCAACCATAAGACGCACTTTTTTCCCCAAAAACTTTGGGGAAAAGTGGGGGGTGCGTTTTATGGTCGCAATACACGGTACTAACCTTCTGGCTGGTGGCAGCGGGCTGTGCTCCGGTGCAGGGGCGACGGGTCCACCGGCATTTCTTCGCACCCCGGAGGCCCCCCGCACTTCCCTTGCTGGCCGCCGCCATGTTGCGGTGGCCTCCGGGAGCATGGACGCCGGGAAGATGGGCGCTGGTCCGGGGACAGCGCATGCGCGGGCTGCGAAGAAATGCCGGCGGACCCGCCGCCCCTGCACCGGAGCACAGCCCGCTGCCACCACCGCACTGTAGAGCGCCTCCCGCTTCCACTACCGCAGAGCCCACCTGCCCCAGCACAGCTGCCCCTGCCCCAGCACAGCTGCCCCAGCACAGCTGCCCCTGCCCCAGCACAGCTGCCCCTGCCTCAGCACAGCTATCCCAGCACTGCTGCCCCTGCCCCAGCACAGCTGCCCCTGCCCCAGCACAGCTGCCCCAGCACTGCTGCCCCTGCCCCAGCACAGCTGCCCCTGCCCCAGCACAGCTGCCCCAGCACTGCTGCCCCTGCCCCAGCACAGCTGCCCCTGCCCCAGCACAGCTGCCCCAGCCCCAGTACAGCTGCCCCTGCCCCAGCACAGCTGCCCCTGCACAAGCACAGCTGTCCCTGCCTCAGCACAGCTACCCCAGCACTGCTGCCCCTGCCCCAGCACAGCTGCCCCTGCCCCAGCACAGCTGCCCCAGCACTGCTGCCCCTGCCCCAGCACAGCTGCCCCAGCACAGCTGCCCCAGCCCCAGTACAGCTGCCCCTGCCCCAGCACAGCTGCCCCTGCCCCAGTACAGCTGCCCCTGCCCCAGCACAGCTGCCCCTGCCTCAGCACAGCTGCCCCAGCCCCAGCACTGCTGCCCCTGCCCCAGCACAGCTGCCCCTACCCCAGCGCAGCTGCTCCAGCACAGAGCCGCCACCGCACAAGCCTGGACCATTGAATGACCCCTGTGACTACTTCTCCACCTGTGCCGGATCCCTTCCCAGGTAAGCTGAATTCGGACTGTAAGACAGACCCCCATTTGAAACATTATTTTTTTTTCCCCTATTTTCCTACTGAAAATTGGGGTGCGTCTTATGGTCCGGTGCGTCTTATAGTCCAAAAAATACGGTATGCACATGTAATCGAAGTACATGTATCAAAGTACTACTGGCAGTTATAACATGGATGAATGTGACACGCATCTCTATTCTCTTCATACAGGTAACCAGCTTTTCCAATCTCTGCTCTGAATCCATTCCTGTGTCTCCATTCAATGTCAGCAAGCAGTTAATCCTGAATGCTATCTATGTGTTTTCAACTATGCAAGCTTATATCTGGTAACCAGCTTTTCCAATCTCTGCTCTGAATCCACTCCTGTGTCTCCATTCAATGTCAGCAAGCAGTTAATCCTGAATGCTATCTATGTGTTTTCAACTATTATATCTGGTATATATTTTTTTCAACTTACTCTGCTTGTCCCCTTATGTTGTGAGGTCAAGAAACTTTTCAAAGTGCTTTATGATCCATGTAGTGCTGGACATGTGTTTATTTGACCACAACATTTTATTGGGTCCTGGTGTCTCAATTTAGTGTGATTGATTAACGAGAAGAGAGAGAGCAAAAAAAAAAAAATCTTAGCCTTAACCTCCTATATATTCAGACATAGCTAGGGGGAGCATTTATGCAGGGGGCATTTATGCACATGTAATCGAAGTACATGTATCAAAGTACTACTGGCAGTTATAACATGGCAGTTAGACAGGGCAGGAGACAGGTAAGACATTTATATACATCTACTCCCTGTACATTTGGAGCACATCAAATATATACCATATGCATTTGTGTAATTTTTATCCTGGCCGCTGCATTCACACACATCCACCGCCCTGGCATTAACTCTCTACACTCCATCCATATCGGCCCCTCGCTCCTTTCCTCTCCTATGTATAACACTAACGCTCTTTTCACATTGTTAAATTGCACAGATCCAGTCAGTCCCACCATTCAACATAAGAGACGCTCTCACAAATCACTTAACCATCTGCTCACTCTTTCTATCCTCCTTCTCCTAGTCGCAGGAGACATTACTCCCAACCCTGGTCCCCCATGTTATAGAAAGTCAAACCCCCCGACTGCTACACTCAGAAACCCCTCTAATCTTATTAATATTCCCTGCATGCCATCTGTCTCTCTTAATTGTGCACTTTGGAATTCTCGCTCAGTGTGTAACAAACTCTCCTTCATCCATGACTTCTTCCTTTCTAATTCTCTTAACCTCCTGGCTCTTACTGAAACCTGGATCCAGCAGTCAGACACTACCGCTGCCGCTGCTCTTTCATACGGGGGGCTACACTTCTCTCATACCCCAAGATCAGACAATAGAGCAGGTGGAGGCGTTGGTCTGCTCCTATCACCAAAATGTACATTTCAGGTAATCCCTCAACTACCCTCACTAGTCTTCCCTTCTTTTGAGGTCCATGCCGTCAGACTCTACACCCCCTTCTCCATGCGAGTGGCGGTGGTATATCATCCTCCCGGCCCCTCCCATCAGTTCCTGGATCATTTTGCCACTTGGCTTCCACATTTTCTCTCCTGTGACATCCCTACCCTCATCATGGGAGATTTCAACATCCCCATTGCTCTTCCCCTCTCACCATCTGCTACTCACCTTTTATCTCTAACCTCATTTGGCCTTTCGCAGCTTACTAATTCTCCAACGCATGAAGACGGAAACTCCCTCGACTTGGTCTTCTCTCGGCTTTGTGCAGTGGATGATTTTGCAAACTCCCCTCTCCCGCTCTCTGACCACAATCTTCTTTCATTCTCTATCAAGAACTGCCAGGCTGCTCAGGTCACCCCCACTGTCCGGACTTATAGAAACATACAGGCCATTAACACCCAGAAACTTATGAAGAACTTGCAGTCTTCATTGGCCCCTATCTTCTACCTCTCATGTCCTAATTCTGCATTGAAGCATTACAATGAAACACTTCAAAGTGCCCTGGATGAATTTGCACCCCCTATAAATAAAACACCACAACGCAGACGGTGACAACCCTGGCACACGGTGCAAACACGTTTCCTGCAGCGGTGCTCCAGGTGCGCCGAACGTCTGTGGAGAAAATCCAATCTACACGAAGATTTCATCCATTTTAAGTTTATGCTCAGAACATACAGCACTGCCCTTCACCTCTCCAAACAAGCCTATTTCAACACCCTCATCACCTCACTGTCCAATAACCCGAAAAGTCTCTTTGACAGTTTTCATTCTCTACTCAATCCAAGAGTACAGGCCCCAACCACAGAGCTCCGAGCTGACGATCTGGCCAATAACTTCAAAGAAAAAATTGACCAGATTCAACAGGAAATTATCTCCCAATCACCTCATACCATGCACTGTCCTCCCTCCCCCACTGCATCTAGCTCACTCTCTGATTTTGAACCAGTCACAGAAGAAGAAGTAAGCAGGCTCCTTGCATCTTCTTGCCCAACCACTTGCACCAGTGACCCATTTCCGTCACATCTCCTCCAGTCCCTTTCCCCTGCTGTGACCCCTCACCTAACTAAAATATTTAACCTCTCTCTCTCTTCTGGTATTTTTCCCTCCTCATTTAAGCATGCCATCATACATCCACTACTTAAAAAACCATCCCTCGACCAAAACTGTGCCGCTAACTATAGACCTGTCTCTAATCTTCCCTTCATCTCTAAACTCCTGGAACGCCTGGTCCACTCCCGTCTTATCCGCTATCTCTCAGAAAACTCTGTTCTCGACCCTCTCCAATCCGGTTTCCGCTCTTTACACTCCACTGAAACTGCCCTCACTAAAGTCTCTAATGATCTGCTAACAGCTAAATCAAATGGTCATTACTCCATGCTAATTCTCTTGGATCTCTCTGCAGCATTCGACACTGTGGATCATCAGCTCCTCCTCACTATGCTCCATTCCATTGGCCTCAAGGACACCGTTCTCTCATGGTTCTCCTGCTATCTCTCCGACCGCTCCTTTACTGTATCTTTTGCCGGTTCCTCTTCCTCTCACCTTCCCCTTACTGTTGGGTCCCTCAAGGATCGGTTCTAGACCCCCTCCTCTTCTCCTTGTACACTGCCCCTATTGGTCAAACAATCAGTAGATTTGGTTTCCAGTACCATCTCTATGCTGATGACACCCAATTATATGCTTCTTCTCCTGACATCACGCCAGCCTTTCTAGAAAACACCGGCAATTGTCTAAACGCTGTGTCTAATATCATGTCCTCACTATATCTGAAACTGAACCTGTCAAAGACTGAACTCCTGGTGTTTCCGCCCTCTACTAATGTACCTATACCCGACATTGCCATTTCTGTGTGTGATTCCACTATTACTCCCCAGCAACAGGCCCGCTGTCTTGGGGTCATACTTGAGCTTTCCTTAGCCCCCCACATTCAATCACTGGCTCGCTCTTGTCATCTGCACCTCAAAAACATTTCTAGAATTCGACCTTTTCTTACTTTTGAGTCTGCAAAAACTCTTACTGTTTCTCTTATTCATTCTCGTCTCGACTATTATAACTCTCTTCTAATCGGTCTCCCTCTTACCAAACTCTCCCCTCTCCAATCTGTCTTGAATGCTGCAGTCAGGATCATATTCCTCACCAATCGTTACACCGATGCCTCTACCTTGTGCCAGTCATTACACTGGCTACCCATCCACTCCAGAATTCAGTTTAAACTTATTACCCTCACCCACAAAGCCCTCCATAGCTCAGCACCACCTTACATCTCCTCCCTTGTTTCAGTATACCACCCTACCCGCGCCCTCCGTTCTGCTGATGACCTGAGGTTAGCATCCTCAATAGTCAGAACCTCCCACTCCCGTCTCCAAGACTTTACACGTGCCGCGCCAATTCTTTGGAATGCACTTCCCAGGTCAATACGATTAGTCCCCAATCCCCACAATTTTAAGCATGCCCTGAAAACGCATTTATTCAGACTGGCCTATCGCCTCAACACATTAACCTAATCTATCCCTGTGTGGCACAGCCAAAAGTTTTACCATAACCAGATTTCCCGCATCATGGTCCCACATGCTTTATGCATCCATTAGCCCTCTGTGTTTATACTGTTACACACTTAACATTATGGCTGGTCCATACAATCAGGGCGACTGTTACCACCCACCTTTCGTGTCTACCTCTTTCCTCATAGACTGTAAGCTTGCGAGCAGGGCCCTCTTTCCTTTGGGTATTTGTTATAATCTACTGTATGTGATTATTGTTATGCTGTAATGTCTATTGTCTGTACAAATCCCCTCTGAAATGTAAAGTGCTGCGGAATATGTCGGCGCTATAAAAATAACATTTATTATTATATTAAAATTTATTAAATGTTCTGTAGTCTTCCCCTGCAGAGCCATAACTCTTTTATTTGGGTTGTCTGACTAATTGCCTGCCATTTCTAGAAACAGTATCAGTAGAACAGAATTCATAGTACAAAAAGTAATAAAGACCCTATACCATAAAGTTTACGAGCCTAAATTATTATGGATACTCCTCATATCAGACTCAAATACAATAAAAATGGAGTTGAAAAATCCACTAAAAATATAACAGTTTTATTAACGCTATCAAAGGCCAGGCATGCAAACAAGTATACATATAAATGGACAAGGTCCATAAAAAGACTAAAATGTTTAACCCCTTTCTGCCATGTGACATACTATCCCGTCCTGGTGCCATGGGACTTAATTCCCAGGGATGGGATAGTACATCACAGCGATCAGTAGCGCTCACTGAGAACAACAACTAGAACAACATGGGAAGGGAAGCAAAAGACCAGAAAAAGCCATACACCTGACAAATGCTATTGAGAACTCTGCTATTAGAAGTGGAAAGGAAGAACAAAGACGAAAGAATCTAATTAATAAAAATATTGGAGAAAGAGAAACCAATCACAAACTAAAATGTTTCTATACTAATGCACAAAGCATGGGCAACAAACAAGGAGAATTGGAACTACTAACACAGGAACAGAAATATGATGTAATTGGAATCACTGAAACTTGGTGGGACAATACACATGATTGGAATACAAGACTAGAAGGATACAACTTATTTGCAAGAAACAGACTTGATAAACGAGGAGGGGGTGTCGCATTGTATGTTCGAAACGCGTATATCTGCACAGAGATTGAAGCTTCAGAGACTGGGAGTTCTGTGGAAACTGTTTGGGTAAGAATACAAGGACAGAACAATGGAAAGGACACCATTGTAGGCATTTACTACAGGCCGCCTGTGCAAGCCGAAGATATAGATGAACTCTTTATGCATCAGATGGCCAAGTTCTCCAAAAAATATGACATAGTTGTCATGGGAGATTTCAACTATCCAGACATTTGTTGGGAATCTCTCTCAGGCAAAACTAACAGGTCAAGGAAATTCTTATCCTCTCTTGCTGACAACTTTATCTTCCAAAAGGTAAGGGAGAAAACAAGGGGAACTGCTACCTTGGATCTAATCCTTATAAACAGGGAGGAAATGGTTGAGGAGGTAAAAGTGGCTGGGACCCTAGGAGGTAGCGACCATGCTATTTTAGAATTTTGGATTACTAGAGGTGGAAGACCTGTGAAGACTCAGACGTCAAGGTTAGATTTCAGAAAGGCAGATTTTAAGGGATTCAGAAAGAGAATTGGAGGGATCCAATGGCTGGATATCCTTAAAGACAAAAATGTCCAGGAAGGATGGGAAATCTTGAAAAATGAAATTCTCAAAGCACAGTTGTTAACAATTCCGAAAAGAGGGAAGAATAGGAAGCATTTAAGGAAACCAGGATGGATGAACACAGAACTTAAGCACATGCTAAAAAGGAAGAAAAAAATGTTTATAAAATGGAAAGAGGGAGGCATATCTAAAGAAGAATATAATGCTGTCTGCAGAACCTGCAGGGCACAAATCAGATTAGCTAAAGCTGAAAATGAACTGAGGCTTGCAAGAGATGTCAAAAGCAATAATAAAGGATTTTGGGGATATGTCAAAAGTAAAAGAAAAGTCAAAGATGCTATAGGATTTTTACAGGATGAAAATGATGAAATGGTAAGACAGGATGTTGAGAAGGCTGAACTTTTAAATTCCTATTTTGCATCTGTTTTCTCTCAGAAAGGAAATGCAACATCAACTGTTATTCACTGTCCTATTAAGGGAATAGAAGAATCCAGGATATCTATAAACAGAAAGATAGTGAGGAAACACTTAGCTAACCTAAATGAATTCAAGTCTCCAGGTCCAGATGAATTACACCACAGAGTACTGAAGGAGATAGCAGAAGAAATTTTTGAACCCCTCTCCATAATCTTTGAAAATTCTTGGAGAACAGGAGAAGTGCCAGAAGACTGGAGAAGAGCAAATGTTGTTCCTATCTTCAAAAAGGGGAAGAAGGTGGACCCAGGCAACTATAGGCCGGTGAGTCTGACTTCTATACCAGGAAAGATCTTTGAACAAATTATTAAACAACATGTATGTCAATACCTGGATAAGAATGAAGTGATTAAACAGAGTCAGCATGGGTTTCTAACTAATAAGTCATGTCAGACTAACTTAATTTCCTTCTATGACGGTATCACTGATTGGGTGGATCAAGGAAATGCTGTAGATATAGTATATCTTGACTTCAGCAAAGCATTTGACAAAGTCTCTCATACAATCCTTATTGAAAAAATGACTAAGTATGGAATGGACAAGGCAACTGTTAGGTGGATTCATAACTGGCTTAGTGATCGGACCCAAAGAGTGGTCGTAAATGGCTGCACATCCAGTTGGAAGAATGTCTCAAGTGGGGTACCACAGGGCTCTGTCCTGGGCCCTGTATTGTTCAACATCTTTATCAACGATTTAGATGAAGGAATTGAGGGTAAACTGATTAAATTTGCTGATGACACAAAGCTAGGAGGGATAGCTAATACTAGAGAAGAGAGAGAGAGGATTCAAAAAGATTTAAATAAACTGGAGAAGTGGGCAGCAACTAACAGAATGGTTTTTAACAGGGAGAAATGCAAAGTACTACATCTGGGCAATAAAAATGAAAAAAGCATATATAGAATGGGAGGAATAGGGCTAAGTGACAGCACATGTGAAAAAGACTTGGGTATACTAATAGATCACAGACTGAATATGAGTCAACAGTGTGATGCAGCAGCAAAAAAGGCAAATGCAATTCTAGGATGTATTAACAGAAGCATACAGTCTAGATCACGTGAAGTCATTATTTCCCTCTACTCCTCTTTGGTCAGACCTCATCTGGAATATTGTGTCCAGTTTTGGGCACCACATTTTAAAAAAGACATCAACAAACTGGAGCAAGTTCAGAAAAGAGCGACCAGAATGGTGACCGGTCTGCAAACCCTGTCTTATGAGGAAAGGTTGCAGGATTTGGGAATGTTTAGTTTGCAAAAGAGAAGACTGAGAGGAGACTTAATAGCTGTCTACAAATATCTAAAGGGCTGTCACATTGTAGAAGGATCAACTTTATTCTCATTTGCACAAGGAAAGACTAGAAGCAATGGGATGAAACTGAATGGGAAGAGACACAGATTAGATATTAGAAAAAACTTTTTGACAGTTAGAGTGATCAATGAGTGGAACAGGCTGCCACGAGAAGTGGTGAGTTCTCCTTCAATGGAAGTCTTCAAACAGAGGCTGGACAGACATCTGACTGGGATGATTTAGCGAATCCTGCTTTGAGCAGGGGGTTGGACCAGATGGCCCAGGAGGTCCCTTCCAACTCTACGATTCTATGATTCTATGATTCTATGATTCTGAGTGAGCGCCACTGATCGCGGCCGGGTGTCAGCTGATTATCACAGCTGACACCCGGCACTATGTGTCAGGGGCGGTCACGGACCGCCCACGACATGTTAACCCCTTGCATACCGCGATCAAACACGATCGCAGAGTACCGGGGGTTAAAGGGAAGCATCGACAGGGAGGGGGCTCCCTCTGTGCTTCCCCAAGCCCCCCACAGCAGCGCAATGTGCAGTGCTGCTGCGGGGGGCTCCTTCTCTGCAGGTCCCCGGATCCAAGATGGCGACGGGGACCTTCGGGGGCCTGCAGGGAGCTGGCTTCCTCAGTGCCTGCAAAGCGCAGGCATGAGGAAGTCTGCTTCAATGCCTGTGACAGATTGCTGATCTGTCACAGCAATCTGTGATGTGACAGATCAGCGATCTGTCACAGGACAGTGATGTCCCTCCTGGGACAATGTAATAAAGTTAAAAAAAAAGTGTAAAAATAATTTTTTAAAAATCGCTAAATAAATAAAAAAAAAAATTCCCTAATAAATTCATTTCTTGGAAATAAAAAAAAACCAAAACAATAAAAGTACACATATTTGGTATCATCGCGTCCGTAACGACCCACCCTATAAAAATGTCTCACTAGTTAACCCCTTTATCGAACCCCTTAAAGAATAAAAATAAAAAACGAAGCAAAAAATAATGATTCATTATCATACCGCCGAACAAAAAGTCCAATAACGTGCGATCAAAAAGACGCATATAAATATCCATGGTACCGTTGAAAACGTCATCTTGTCCCGCAAAAACTGAGCTGCCATACAGCGTCATCAGCGAAAAAATAAAAAAGTTATAGCTCGCAGAATAAAGCGATGCAAAAATAATTATTTTTTTATATAAAATTGTTTTCATTGCATAAAAGCCCCAAAACATAAAAAAAGACATAAATGAGGTATCGCTGTAACCGTACTGACCCGAAGAATAAAACCGCCTTATCAATTTTACCGCACACAGAACAAATGCACCCCCCAAAAGAAATACATGAAACGCTGCTTTTTGTTCAATCTGCTTCCCAAAAATCGAAATAAAAAGTGATCAAAAGATGTCACGTGCCCGAAAATGATACCAATAAAAACGTCACCTCGTCCCTCAAAAAATAAGACCTCACATGTCTCGGTGGGTCAAAATATGGAAAAATTATAGCTCTCAATATGTGGTGATGCAAAAACTATTTTTACAATAAAAAGCGTCTTTTAGTGTGCAACAGCTGCCAAACATAAAAACCCGCTATAAATAGTAAATCAAACCCCCTGTTATCACTCCCTTAGTTAGGGAAAAATAATAAAATTTAAAAAATTTATTTATTTCCATTTTCCCATTAGGGTTAGGGTTAGGGCTAGGGTTAGGGCTAGGGTTAGGGCTAGAGTTAGGGCGGAGATTAGGGTTAGGAGTGTGTTGGGGTTAGGGTTGGAGTTAGAATTGGGGGGTTTCCACTGTTTGGGCACATCAGGTGCTCTCCAAATGCAACATGGAGTCTGATCTCAATTCCAGCCAATTCTGCGTTGAAAAAGTCAAATGGTGCTCCTTCCCTTTCAAGCTCTACCATGCACCCAAACAGTGTTTTACCCCCCACATATGGGGTATCAGCCTACTCAGGACAAATTGCAAAACAAATTTTGGGGTCCAATTTCTCCTGTTACCTTCAGGAAAATAAAAAATTGGAGGCAAAAATATCATTTTTGTGGAAAAAAATATGATTTTTTTATTTTCACGCCCGGGCGTTATAAACTTCTGTGAAGCACTTGGGGGTTCAAAGTGCTCACCACAGATCTAGATAAGTTCCATGGGGGGTCTAGTTTCCAAAATGGGGTCACTTGTGGGGAGTTTCAATAGTTTAGGCACATCAGAGGCTCTCCAAACGCACATGACACCCGCAGACCATTCCATCAAAGTCTGCATTCCAAAACGTCACTACTTCCCTTCTGAGCCCCGACAAGTGCCCATACAGTAGTTTCCTCCCACATATGAGGTATTAGCGTACTCAGGACAAATTGGACAACAACTTTTGGGGTCCAATTTCTCCTGGTACCCTTGGGAAAATAAAAAAAATTGGGGACTAAATGATCATGTTTGTGGAAAAAATACGATTTTTTTATTTTCACGCCCGGGCATTATAAACTTCTGTGAAGCCCTTGGGGGTTCAAAGTGTTCACCACACATCTAGATAAGTTCCTTTGGGAGTCTAGTTTCCAAAATGGTGTCATTTGTGGGGGGTTTCCACTGTTTAGGTACATCAGGGCTCTCAAAAGGCAACATGACAGCCGCAGACCATTCCATCTGCATTCCAAAACGTCACTACTTCCCTTCCGAGCCCCGACGTGTGCCCATACAGTAGTTTTCTCCCACATATGGGATATCAGCGTACTCAGGACAAATTGGACAACAACTTTTGTGGTCCAATTTCTCCTGGTACCCTTAGGAAAATAAAAAAATGGGGACTAAAAGATCATGTTTGTGGAAAAAATAAGATTTTTTTATTTTCACACCCGGGCGTTATAAACTTCTATGAAGCACTGGGGGGGTTCATTGTGCTCACCACCATCTAGATAAGTTCCTTAGGGGTTCTAGTTTCCAAAATGGGGTCACTTGTGGGGGTTTTCCACTGTTTAGATACATCAGGGGCTCTCCAAAAGCAACATGACACCCGCAGACCATTCCATCAAAGTCTGCATTCCAAAACGTCACTACTTCCCTTCTGAGCCCTGACGTGTGCCCATACAGTAGTTTTTGTCCACATATGGGGTATCAGCATACTCAGGACAAATTGGACAACAACTTATAGGGTCTACAACCAGGCCACGAGGCTGAGACAGTTTAGCTCTGGGGATCGGGTGCTCATGTTAATCCCCACAGTGGAGAAATTCCTGGCCAAGTGGCAAGGGCCATACAAAATGGTCGAGAAGTTGAGTGATGTCAACAATAAGGCCCACCAACCAAGGAGAAGGAAGCCTTGCCAAGTGTACCACCTTAACCTGCTAAAACCATGGCGAGATAGAGATCCGGTAGAAGCACCGTGCCTAGGGGCCCATCCTGAAGCCAAAGTCAAGGATGTCACAGTGGCAGAGACACTGTCGCCGGCCCAGAGACAACAGTTCCGTGAGCGGCTTCAGCAGAACCGAGGCCTGTTTTCAGAGTTACCTTACCAGGATGTATGCAAGTGGTGGAGCATGAGCTCCTGACTGAACCACATGTGAGGGTGAACCAAAGGCTGTATCAGATTCCTGAAGCTCGCTGTGAGGTGATCTCTCAAAAGGTGAAGAGAATGTTGAGCCTGTGTGTCATCGAGGAGTTAAAGAGCAGCTGGACCAGCCCTACTGTCCTGGTGCAGAAGCCAAGTGGAGTGTGGCACTTCTACAATGATTACAGGAAGCTTAATAAGGTGTCAAAGTTCGACGCCTATCCGATGCCCTGGGTCAATGAGCTTATTGAGAGGCTAGGGTCAGCGAGGTACATCACCACCCTGGACCTGACAAAGGGGTACTGGCAAATTCTCCTGTCTCCAGGTGCCAAGGAGAAGACGGCCTTCTCTACGCCTGATGGGTGCTTTCAATACACCAGGATGCCATTCAGACTACAAGGAGCCCCAGACACCTTCCAGAGGGCTATGGACAAGATTCTAGGCCCTCACAAGAAGTACGCCATCGCTTATTTGGACGACATTGTAATTTTCAGTCCGGATTAGGGAAGTCACCTGCCGAAGGTCCAGGTGGTACTCGATGCCCTAAGGAAAGTGGGGTTTACCATAAACCCAAAGAAGTGAAGAAGTGGGCCCTCGGGAAAGAGGAGGCAAAATACTTGGGCTATATCATTGGAAGAGGCTAGATAAAGCTGCAAGTAGACAAAGTGGAATCAATCCAGAAGTGGCCACAGCCGGTCTCCAAAGAGCAGATCAAGGCGTTCCTTAGAATCAAGGGATCTTATCGGCGATTTATCCCGTACTTCGTCATGACAGCTGTCCCCCTGACTGATCTTCTCAAGGGCACAATGTTGATGATGGTCAAATGGTTCTCAGAAGCGGAGATGGCATTCCAGGAGTTGAAGCTTGTCCTGTGTCAACAATTCAGTCACAAAGTGGCAGACAATGTTATATTACAGTGAGGAGTGCTGAGGCATGTAGAATATTAAAGTCACCAGTTTAATGCTGAGTCCATAACTGCAGAGTTCAAACCTCCTCTGGCAATTACATCAGTGCAAAAACTGTATGCAGGGCTCTTAACAGCATGGGTTTTCATGGCCCAGCAGGTGCATGCAAGACTTATATTGCTAAGCACAATGTCTGTCAGATGGAGTGATGTAAAGCCTGCCACCAGCGGGACTCTGGAGCAGTGCAAACATGTTCTGTGACATGACAAACCACTCTACCTGGAAGTCCAAAAGATGAGTATGAGTTTGGCAATGCCAGGAGAACATTTTCTGTCTGACCGAATAGTGCCATGTTATGAATAAGTCACCATAGGAGGCAAAAACAGAAATACTAGCTAAGTCCAGAAAACCAGAGAAGTTGGCAGCTATCGGATTGCAGACCCCTGAACCTAACAACAACAACTAGCAGTAGCCGTGGGGGGTTCCTACGGTGCCCTAGACCCCTCGATCACAGCCGGAGACCTACATAGCCTAAAGACAGAAAGGGAAATCTAAACTGCCCCAGAGCAGACCCCAAAGCAATAGGCAGCCCCCAACATATAATGACGGTGAAGCAAGATGAAAAAACACTCACACAGATAGAAAGATAGGCTGAGCAAATGATGGGGCCCAAGCTAACTAAATAGGACAGGATAGAAAAGCTGCTGTCTGCAATCCGCCAAAACCCTCTCAAAACAAGAGCCAACAGACTGATCGGAAAAAAGCCCTGAAGACGCTAGGCTTCAAAAAGACTAAATCAGTACTCAGGTATTTTCTGAAGACAGAGAAAAAAGGAATTCAGCTCACCCAGCAGGGAAAGGCAGAAATCCAGAAAAACAAGGAAAAACAAAACCAAAACACAAATGCAAAAAGCAGAGCAGAAAACTTAGCTTTTGAGGAGCAGGAATCAGACTGGTCTCCTAGAATCCCTCAGAGAAATCACCCGCAAGGCAGAAGGGCGTCGGCTGCCTTATATCCAGTCAGCAATTCCAGTCACCCAGTCATCATCATTTTGCTCAGGTGCTTTGTAATCAGCCTCACTACCTTCCTTCACCAGAAGAGGGAGTTCATGAGACCTCAATGGTGAAGGGGAAAATGAACTCACAACAGTGCCAACTGTAAAGTTTGGATTATGCTATTAAGTTATTTTACAAGGATTGGCATAAATCATTCATTTCCAGTGAAGGAAAATCCTAATGCTTCAGCATGCATTTCAATTTTGGACCAGTATATGTTTCCAACTTTGTGGGAATAGTATGGAGACAGTTTCATTACACAAAGCAAGATCTATAAAGCCATGGTTGGATGAAGTCGATGTAGAAGAACTTGACCGTCCACCAAAGCCGTGACCTCAATCCTTCCCAACACCCATAAGATTAGATAGATATGATTTTGTGATCCAGGCCCTCTCATCTGACACCAGTGTCTGACCTCCCAAATGTTCTTCTGGATGAATGAGCAAAAAATACCCTCAGACACACTCCAAAATCTTGTAGAAAGCTTTCCCAGAAGAATGGAAGCTATTTTAACTGCATAGAGGGAGCAACTAAGTAATAATTCCCACACATTTATAATGGGGATGTCATAAAAGCTCATGCAGGTGTAATATGTAGGTGTTACAACACTTTTGTCAATAAAGCGTATATTAAAGTAGTTATAATAAATATTTGGCATGAGATGAGCTAAGCCCCCAATTGTGTTTTCCTAAGCAGGATTGGGAGCATAGGTAGTAGCTTAGGGGCCATACTTAATAATAAGTTTCCAAGGACTTGAGACTAAGGAGTCATAAGAATGGGGGTTGACCTCAAGTCTAGTTCAAGGGTAATGATAATATTATATTAAGGGATTTGTTGTTTTAATGCTTAGCATAAGGATAGTATTATGTTCCGACTGTGACAATACACACACGGGTAACGTACAAACTAGGAGAGACGCAACATCTGCACTCAACATGTCCCTGTTCAGACTTCAAAAGTCCCTGATATATCCCTGAGTTATCCCTGCCTGACAGCAGTAGTTGGCACCATAAGATTACAAGATGGCGCCCCCACTCAACATCGACTGACCCCAAATGTCCTTAGCTGCACCCTCACTATAAACAATGTGTAACACCAAAGCAATAATAACTAGAAATACACATAAACTGAAGGATGAAGCACAGGCCTATGAACGTTTTCACACAGTCACACATGAATGGAAGCAGAACCAAAAACAAACGGAAGACAAGGAAACCTCCCAGACCTATAAAGAAGAAGAAAATGGTGCTAGTGAGGAAGACAATCAAACAGATCATAGGAAAGCAACTGAGATTACTAAGACAAAACAATCTCTAGCTAAGGAGCTGGAACTCCAAACACCATAAACCTTGAAGTATTGCCAGCAAAGAAGGCAGGTGCAAGGTGAGTATGAAAAGCCCATCCCAAGATGTGACAGGATAGAACAGAACCAAATAGGGAAGAGAGAGACACTTTAATAGAAGCAAACCAAAGAAAGGAAAGAGAAGACAAAAGAACCATCAGCAGTTTGATAGAGACCAAACAGGCTGTGGCTCAGCAGAAAGGGAAATCGACCACGAATTAAGAAATTACTGGATTGAGTCCTGAAACCGAGGCATGACACATTAAGTAAAGATGAGCTAACATGGGACTGAGGAGTGTAATTTGTTGCATAAATATAATACTCTTTTGCTGTCTGAACAAAAACATAATTAAATAGTGGGAAATTGGAACTTGTGGTAAGAGGAGTTAAAAGTCTGATTTATCAAAATGTTAAATTATTTATACATGTTAAATTCCAAACAGAAAAACAAAAAATAGAGATATCAATATTTCCATTTTTTTAGCTGTTGCACTTCCACCCTCCAATTTTTTTTAAATTTTTTTTTATTTCACTGCTAACAAATGGTGTGCCATAAAAACTACAACATGGCATGCAAAAAGCAAAAAAAGTTCTCACAGGTCCATTGAATAATAAAAAAGTTACAGGTCTCAGAAAGCAGCAACACAAACCAATATTTGTTAAACAAAAACCTAATGTTCACAATTTTTTAACCCCTAAAAAATAATCTTTTGATACTGCCATGATCATACTGCCAGATCAAATTTTATAGCACTAGAAGAACAAAACACAATACAATTTTTTTTTCCTGTTTTTGAGTACGTTATATAAGATAAAATGATTGGTGTCAACTGCAGATCAAGCCCTTTCAAGCCCTGTTTATGGAAAAATTAAAAAGCGTTATGGCTCTTCAAAGAAGGGGAGGAAAATAGTCTGGTAATCAAGGGGTTAAACAATGGGGATTTTTCAGATATTGTTTTTTTAAATGCATAGCTGACATAACTTTATGGTAAGCACTTGTCAGTCTAGTTTTTGTGTTTTGTAAGACGCTTCCTGATTTCTTGGAAGACTCACAAATAAAGAAGTACAATTCACACTGTCACAACAAGCTATGCTCAGGTTTCATGTCTTCTAAATGACTGCATCATCCATGGTGAAAATAATGAATTAGGGAACTGTGGAGAAAACAGGCAACTGAACACCTCCTGGAGCCGTTTCACAACCTTCTCCCTTATCTCATGCCCTTTTATGAAGCCACAGACCTTGCTGATTACTTCTGGTCTTGAGACCCCTGATGCAGGCTTAAAGAAAACCTACATGACCACCTGAAAGTTATATCCATGACCGAATCCAGGATTTGATGCGCTATGGACATTAACTTCCAGTGTGTTGTTGTCTAACTTCACCAACCAGCCTGTAATCAGCAATATCAAGTGCTTCCCTGTATATCCCCCAAAAACCTTTATAAATGCTCTATGTAAATTGTGTTGGCCCTGTCCAATAGGAGTCCTCCTCCCGGCTGCTGATCACTGTCCTACTCTGATTGACGTGGATGACGAACCCTGCGTCATCCAGATAGCCAGGCGAAATCTTGAGCCAGCGGCTCACGTCAATCAGAGCAAGAGATTGGTAAGTAAGATGAGAAAGCTTGGGCTAGGGGAAAATGTGTGTAGATGGGTAGTAGCTGGCTTAGTGATAGAAAACAAACAGTGGTTATTAATGGTGCATACTCAGATTGGGCCAGGGTTACTAGTGGGGTACCACAGGGTTCTGTATTGGGCCCCCTACTATTTAATATATTTATTAATGATCTAGTGGATGGCTTACACAGTAAAATATCAGCATTTGCAGATGATACAAAACTATGTAAGGTAGTTAACACAAAGGAGGACAGTTTGCAACTACAGACAGATTTGAGTAAATAGAATTGGGCTGAAAAATGGCGAAGGAGGTTTAACACTGATAAGTGTAAGGTTATGCACATGGGAAGGAGAAACAGATGCTACAATTACTTACTAAATTTGAAACTGCTGGGGAAATCAGACATGGAAAAAGGCTTAGGCATCTTAGTCAATAAGAAGCTAAATTGGAGTGCCCAGTGTCAGGCAGCTGCCACCAAAGCAAATAGGGTCATGGGATGCATTAGAAGAGGTCTGGGGACACGAGATGAAAACATAATTCTCCCTCTGTACAAATCACTCGTCAGACCACACTTGGAGTATTGTGTGCAATTTTGGACGCCGGTGCTCAAGAAAGACATTACTGAACTTGAAAGGGTTCAAAGGCGGGCTACTAAAATGATAAATGGAGTTGGTTCACTACAATACCCAGAAACGTTATCAAAATTAGGTCTATTTACTCTAGAAAATAGAAGATTTAGGGGAGACCTAATATATATGTACAAGTATATCAGAGGGCAATACAGAGATCTCTCCAATGAACTGTTTGTACCAAGGACTGTGACAAGAACAAGGGGGCATTCTCTTCGTTTGGAGGAAAGACAATTTCTGCACCAGCATAGAAGAGGTTTCTTCACGGTAAGAGCAGTGAGGCTCTGGAATTCTCTTCCTGAGGAAGTGGTGATGGCCAACTCACTGAATGAATTTAAGAAAGGAATGGATGCTTTTCTTGTGAGTAACAGTATAGAAGGTTACGAATAACATAATATTATAGGTAGATGGTTGACCCAGCTTAGGGGAAGGAATTTTTTTCCCTATGGAGAAAATTGGCTTCTACTCTGTGGGTTTTTGCTTTCCCCAGGATCAACAATGCAGAACAGCTGCACTAAAAATAGGCTGAACTAGATGGACATAAGGTCTTCCTTCAGCCTTCAAAACTAGGTATGTTACTATGTAAGAGGACGGCGATCAGAAGCCGGAAAGAGGTATAGACGCCTCAGCCAGGACGCCTATAGGACCAGACTGACACAATTTACATAGAGTGGTGGAGAATTTATGAAGGTTTAGTAGCACACATGTCAATAGAAAAAACGACCACAACACATGTTTAAGTAATCTTACCCATGGTTGCCGTATGTGCCGCACGTGTAGCCCCATTAACATTTTTCTATTGACATGTGTGCTACTAAGTTGGACTAGGAATTTTTCTGTATATGGCCACACAGTAGGTGTTTTACTTATTTTGATCTAAATTGAAGCACCGTCACTTTATTCCCTGGTTTTTACTGTGCTGCTGCATGTGTTTTTCTGCACCTGTATCCCTCCCTTGATGGAATTTTGAATCATTGTGACCTTGTTTTGCGTAATATGTATGGGTAACTTATATCTTGGAGATTAATAAAAGTATTCTATTTTTACTATTTCTTTTTTGAATCTTTTTTACTCTATTTTTTCTTTTGTATACATGTAAGTCTATAAGAGACTCGTTCTGTCTCACATAAACTTCTGGGTCGCCCAGCCAAGATGGGAGTGGTCAAGTTAGTCACAACCAGCAGAATAGCAGAAGACAACTGGGGCGGCACTGAGAACAGAAGATGGCGACTGGTAAGTATTTACCTATGGGCATGGAACATACATTAGTGACACCACTCCAGCAGTGAAATTAAAAAAAAACAAAAACTGTTGGAGTGGTGGTTTAAGAACTCACACTTACAGGTGCTTCTCTAAAAATTAGAATATCATCAAAAAGTTAATTTATTTCAGTTCTTCAATATAAAAAGTGAAACTCATATTATATAGAGTCATTACAATCAGAGTGATCTATTTCACGTTTATTTCAGTTAATGTTGATGATTGTGGCTTACAGCCAATGAAAACCCAAAAGTCATTAACACAGTAAATTATAATACTTTATAACACCAGCTTGAAAAATTATTTTAAAATCCAAAATGTTGGCCTACTGAAATGTATGTTCAGTAAATGCACTCAATACTTGGTCAGGGCTGCTTTTGCATCAATTATGCATCAATGTGGCATGGCATGGAGGCGATCAGCCTGTGACACCGCTGAGGTGTTATGGAAGCCCAGGTTGCTTTGAGAGCAGCCTTCAGCTCGTCTGCATTGTTGGGTCTGGTGTCTCTCATCTTCCTCCTGACAATACCCTATAGGGTCTCTCTGAGGTTAAGGTCAGACGAGTTTGCTAGCCAATCAAGCACAGTGATACTGTTGTTTTTAAACCAGGTATTGATACTTTTGGCAGTGTGGACAGGCGCCAAGTCCTGCTGGAGAATGACATTTCCATCTCCAAAATGCTTGTCAGCAGAGGGAAGCATGAAGTGCTCTAAAATTTCCTAGTAGATGGCTGAACTGACTTTGGTCTTGATAAAACACAGTGTACCTACACCAGCAGATGACATGGCTCCCCAAACCATCACTGATTCTGGAAACTTCACACTAGACCTCAAATAGCTTGGATTGTGCGCCTCTCCGCTCTTCCTCCAGACTCTGGGTCCTTGATTTCCAAATGAAATGCAAAATTTACTTCTGTGTGTGGTGTCTCTTGAAGCAATAACCCCAGCAGCAGTCCGCTCCTTGTGAATCTCCCCCAATGACCTTTTCTTAACAATCCTTTCAAGGCTGCAGTTATCCCGGTTGATTGTGCACCTTTTTCTACCACACTTTTTCCTTCCACTCAACTTTCCATTAATATGCTTTCATACAGCACTCTGTGAACAGCCAGCTTCTTTAGCAGTGACCTTTTGTGGCTTACCCTCCTTGTGGAGTGTGTCAGTGACTGCCTTCAGGACATGTAAAGTCAGGAGTCTTCCCGGTGATTGTGGAGCCTACTAAAACAGGCTAAAGGACCTTTTTAATTGCTTAGAAAGCCTTTGCAGGTGTTTTTTGTTAAGTATTCTAATGTACTGAGATAATGACCTTTAGGTTTTCATTGGCTGTAAGCCATAATCATCAACATTAACAGAAATAAACACTTGAAATAGATCACTCTGTTTGTAATGAATCTATATGAGTTTCACTTTTTGCATTGAAGAACTGAAATAAATGAACTTTTTATGATATTTATTTTGTGAGAAGCACATGTGTATCCTACATAATCCTGCACTGTCAAATACCCCCCCTGAAAAATGAAAAAGGACCTGTCCTCTCTGCTGAGTTGTCTGTTTTAGTAAATTCTAATATTCTTCATGAAATAACTATTCTGGAGCAAAAAATTTTTCCTAGAAATCTGCACTGTGCTTTTCCACTGTTATTCCTCTAGGAAATGTATGTATAAATCTACAACTGCATGATACCAGTTGTGGCTGTGTTAAAATGCTGCAGTCACGCTGAGGTTTATTTTTTTCTTCCGCTAAAAAAAACACATGGTGGCTGGAAGATGTTCATGTAGTTTTACACTTTTTAATAAAGATTTATGAATCTACCGAAATTCAAGTTCCATGTTAATCAAATGTGTTTTATTATACTCTGAGGCGTAATAAAAAGACTAGATTTTAAGCCGCTAGTCCCCAAAAAATCCAGGCAAGGAGCCGGGGAAGTAAAACATTTTTTTAACGTTTTCCCAGCTTTAAATTGAACCAAGCAAACTGGCAAATGTCTGGCCACAGTTTTACTAGATTTTTATTGTTTTGTGAAATTTGAAGTGAAAATGATTTGCTTTAATTGCTGATGCTATCAGACTATGCAGAGACACTCCCTTTTGACTAAGGGGAATGTTGACACCCAGTTGTCACTTTATTCCTAGAGTTCCTAGAGGAAAGGCACCACACAGATTTGATAAGAGATGAGCCAAAATTGTTATTTCATTTGGAATAACATAGTAAAAACAGACATGTCATGACTCAGTGCAGCTGTACGTCCTGGCTCCTCTTAGATACCCGCAGGATAGGTGTGAAATGTATATATATATATATATATATATATATATATATATATATACATATACATGTCAGGCTGAGCATGCACAAGTCCACTGACACTTCTAACGAATAAGTCCTATTGGATGTCACCATCTAAGGACAGATTACGCCCCATTTTCTGAAATGTGTTCTGCGTTGATCATGGATGGAACACGTACTCATTAAAGTCTATGGGGATGTTCAGATCTCTTTTAGTGTTTTTTGCAGGCCTAGTGTTCAAATAAAAAAACAAACAAACAAGAACAACTACCCAGAGATGTCAGATTTTAATCATAGTCAAGGATCAAGATAACCAATTCAAGTCTAAGGGTCAGTGAAAAACTCAGACAGCACATGGATTCCATCCTATTGACGTCCGTTTTGCGCTGGGGCTCTTGTGCTGTTGTATGACACGTGGTGCCCGACCAGCGATTGGCGTCACTGTCCCCACTTTCTGTCGAACTGAACATGAAGAGGAAGCCACAGATCAGCTGCAGCCCGACTTCCTCTTCATGTTCAATTTTTCGAAGGCGGAGACAGTGACGCCAGCACTCATTGGGAGCCGGGCACCACGTGTCACAGCACTGCATCACAGCCCCGGAATCGCAAGTTCTGACAATGCAGGAACAGCACCGGCATGGGAGGCGAGTGTAGGCGTGGGGAATGAGAAGGGGTTGTCCTAGTAGTGGACAACCCCTTTAATCAGTATTTTTGGGAGATATGAGAAAAAAACGACTAAACACTGATGAGAAAACTGATGAGAATTGGTTCGTTTTTTATGTACGTAAAAAAGAAAGTTGAAGAGTGAAACTGGCCTAAGGCTAAGTGTATGCTGCATCTGTGCACTTAGCCTATCACAAAGGTCGGCAACTATTCTCGGCACATTCTGCAATAATCACAATTGGACATGATTGGATCACCTCGAGTAACCCAAGTCCACGTTAGTACTCTCTGGCCATAGAAAAGATCTGCATGAATTTCCTGACCTTCCCAGTTCCTCAGTGCGGTGTTTGATTTGCCGGCCTGGTGTGACATCTCTGTGCAGTGAGGTACACAGGGGATGATGTGCCAGCACAGAAAGATATAAGATGAGCCCAGGATCCCGGAAGATCAGGAAATTTTCACAGCTCCTGTCTACAACCAGAGAACACTGACCTGGAGCGTGGTTGTGTGAATCAATTCACTCATCTATAGTCCCAATCACTGCTTGGAGGCCAAAAGTGTGTTCTTTTAAACTCTGACTGGCAGATGTGTGTCTGCATACAGCTTGTTTTACTGTATAGGACTGCATTGTTGTATACACTGGGCCACAGTAAAGAAACGTATACTATGCATTAAGTAAAGAAATATATGTTTTTTTTCAAGGCGTCTGTAATGTGTATGTATGTCAAGGCATCCATCCTGACCGGCCATTGTAGAGCATGCGCCCAACAGTGGGTACAAGTGCACTGTGTGTACCTAACCTAACATAAACTATTACATTTGCTCATTGGCTCACAAGTGTCTGCTACAGCAGAAAACAGTTTTTTAATAGCGCATAAGGCCTCTTTCACACTTCAGTTTTTTGCATCAGTCAAAATCCGCCAAAAGGACGGATGGCGGATCCGTTTTAGTACTGATGACAACGGATGCCACCTGTCCGTTTTTTTGACGGATCCGACAAATGAAGAATTTTAAAGGAATCGCAGCCTGGAAAAGGAGAGAGAGAGAGAGAGAGAGAGAGAAGTCAATGGGGGAAAAAAACGGATCCTCAAAAGAAAATTGAGGATCCGTTTTTTTCAAACCTGGCGGATTGTGACTGATTGTAAAAAACTGAAGTGTGAAAGAGGCCTAATATTGACTGCATTCATTTCTCTTTTTCAGACCATTCCTATCAATAAAAAAGTAACCATCTTGGTAGATTATATATATGATTACACATGGGTGATTGACATGGAATTAAACTGGATGATCTGTAAAAGCCATTGCATGATGAATACATTAAAAAAAAAAAGATTAGAAAGTAAAATTATTTAAAAAAGCAAACTTTTTATTAACATATTTTCATGTTTTTTCTATTTCAAACATAAGTGCAATATATTGATTTTTCTTTGCCTGGAAAATTCTATGAATGAACAAGTGAAGGAATGACAAACTGAATGAAGACATGTAGTATTTCACAAAAGTGAGTACACCCCTGACATTTTTGTAAATATTGCATTATATCTTTTAATGGGACAACACTGAAGATCTGACACTTTGATACAATGTAATCGGTATACAACTTGTGTAATAGTGTAAATTTGGTGCACCCTCTAAATAACTCAACACACAGCCATTTTTGTTGAAACCACTGGCAACAAAAGTGAGTACACTCCTAAGTCAAAATGGCCAAATTGTGGGCAAAGTTTCAAGCACTGCTTTAACTCTCTTGGGCATGAAGTTCACTAGAGCTTCACAAGTGGGGTCACAGTGACAATCCCCGATTGACTTTCTCTAGTGGGAGTATCCTGTATTTTCCACCTCTGAGATGCCTTCAGCTTATGATTGGACAATGTCACTGTTGGGAAAAAAGTAAACGTCCCTTGAGAAGAATCTGTTACCACCCATGTGGTTGAAGACAATCCGCTGCTGCCAGCTCCCTTTGCAATTGCCAACCAGTGACATCCCAGACGTGTTCGACAGGAGACAAGTCTGGAGACGCTGCAGCCCATGGTAGAAAATTTCAGCCAAGCAAGCTGCTCACAGTAACACAAGCAACATGTGGCTTGGCATTATCGTAATAAAAAAACATCTCCTGTAACTCTTTAGAGAAATGTCCATACCACTGGTTCCACCATGAAGCTAATAAAACACAGAGCTATTAGTATACCTGGAATGAAGACTAGAGGGGTCCAGCTGCCATACCTTATGCCACATCATACTATAATCCTGGGAGTAGGACTGGGGTTAAGCCCCCGTTACACACTGCGATATCGCTAGCAATATCGCTGTAACGTCACCGATTTTGTGACGTTGCAGCGATATTGGTAGCGATATCGCTGCATGTGATGCTTACCTCCGACAGGCTCCCCCGCTGGTTATCGCTGATCGCACGAGAAGCTCCTGGACCATTCCTTGTCGGCCACTTCCTGCTGGGGCTTCCTGTGGCGCCGACGAGCGACGCGTGGAGCCGGGCGGGAGGACGCAGGATCGCCGCGTCTGACAGGTAAGTGGCGATCCCCGTCCCCAGCGATGTCGCTAGTGAGATCTGCCTGTGTGGCAGCTCACTAGCGACCACCTAGCGATGCACCAGCGATCCTGACCGTGTCATATCGCTAGTCGGGATCGCTGGTGCATCGCTAGGTGTAACGGTACCCTTAGGGAAAGAAACAACAGTGGCTGCCTGTTTTTTGTCTGATGCCTTCTCTGGGATAACATCCAATTCAGAGCCAAACAAGAACTCAATCTAACAAGATATAGCACACAACTTGGCTTAGAGATCCTATAATCCCCTTACAATCCTTCAGGCAAACAGATTTGTGAGCAAAGTTAGATAGGGCCGTAGCCCTGGCCTTTAACTTCAGGCACTGAACGGAAGAGTAAGGGAAATGTATTTGCATGGAGTCAAGTCTGCCATCATCAAACTACTCCTACACCAAATGGAAAAACTGGATTTACCCGTATTGCAAGAACACTGAATAAAGGGGTCTTCTTGCCATGAGTACAGAGATGTCAATCCAGGCACCCCAACCTTGTTCAACCTGAGCTTCAAATGGAAACAGATCGTCATTATAACCAAGCTGAATATTTCCTATATACTGTATGGGGTGAGTAGATACTGTCCTGTCACAAACAGCAATTTTAAAATCGTCTAGTCCAGACCATCCTGGAAAGCCGAGCCCAGGGCCAGGCGTATAAAAGCTGGATTACAGAATGGAAAGGTGTTCACATGTGGGGTTCAGTCAATGCTGGTTGTGAATGTGATTGATAATAACTTTTCTTCTCCCCCAAGGAAACAGAAGAACAACTAGTTATTTTCGGCTATTTCTCTCTTTTTATTTTACATTTGCTTTTGCATATTTCTTTCTAGTTTTATTTTTTATTATTCTTTCATGTAAGCCAGGGCTGTGGAGTCGGTGTTCATTTTGGTGGAGTCGGTATAAAATGGAACGACTCCGACTCCTAAAATATATAATACATTGGGTACAGTAGTACAATGCAGGATGTGCTGTAAATGCTTTCATAAGGATTGAGAAAGTTATGAAATGTCCTATAAATGTCTGTTCTAATCCTGATCTAAGGATCTCGACTTTTAGCTGAAATGAATCTGTGCTGCACTTTATGCACATGCTCAGTAGTGACCAGTCATGTGGATTCGGGAGTCATGGAGTCAAGGAAATTGAGGAGTCGAAGGTTTGGCTTACCGACTCCACATCCTTGCTGTAAGCATTGTATATTTTACATTAAATTTTTAATAAGTTTGTCCCTTGTATGCTCTAAAGAATGCATATCATTTCAGAGAGTGTGTGACTTATTTGATTGCCTGACAGTAGTATATACAGTGGGGCAAAAAAGTATTTAGTCAGTCAGCAATAGTGCAAGTTCCACCACTTAAAAAGATGAGAGGCGTCTGTAATTTACATCATAGGTAGACCTCAACTATGGGAGACAAACTGAGAAAAAAAAATCCAGAAAATCACATTGTCTGTTTTTTTTTCATTTTATTTGCATATTATGGTGGAAAATAAGTATTTGGTCAGAAACAAGCAAACAGGATTTCTGGCTCTCACAGACCTGTAACTTCTTCTTTAAGAGTCTCCTCTTTCCTCCACTCATTACATGTAGTAATGGCACCTGTTTAAACTTGCTATCAGTATAAAAAGACACCTGTGCACACCCTCAAACAGTCTGACTCCAAACTCCATTATGGTGAAGACCAAAGAGCTGTCAAAGGACACCAGAAACAAAATTGTAGCCCTGCACCAGGCTGGGAAGACTGAATCTGCAATAGCCAACCAGCTTGGAGTGAAGAAATCAACTGTGGGAGCAATAATTAGAAAATGGAAGACATACAAGACCACTGATAATCTCCCTCGATCTGGTGCTCCACGCAAAATCCCACCCCGTGGGGTCAGAATGATCACAAGAACGGTGAGCAAATATCCCAGAACCACGCGGGGGGACCTAGTGAATGAACTGCAGAGAGCTGGGACCAATGTAACAAGGCCTACCATAAGTAACACACTACTCCACCATGGACTCAGATCCTGCAGTGCCAGACGTGTCCCACTGCTTAAGCCTGTACATGTCCGGGCCCGTCTGAAGTTTGCTAGAGAGCATTTGGATGATCCAGAGGAGTTTTGGGAGAATGTCCTATGGTCTGATGAAACCAAACTGGAACTGTTTGGTAGAAACACAACTTGTCGTGTTTGGAGGAAAAAGAATACTGAGTTGCATCCATCAAACACCATACCTACTGTAAAGCATGGTGGTGGAAACATCATGCTTTGGGGCTGTTTCTCTGCAAAGGGGCCAGGACGACTGATCCGGGTACATGAAAGAATGAATGGGGCCATGTATCGTGAGATTTTGAGTGCAAACCTCCTTCCATCAGCAAGGGCATTGCAGATGAAACGTGGCTGGGTCTTTCAACATGACAATGATCCAAAGCACACCGCCAGGGCAACGAAGGAGTGGCTTCGTAAGAAGCATTTCAAGGTCCTGGAGTGGCCTAGCCAGTCTCCAGATCTCAACCCTATAGAAAACCTTTGGAGGGAGTTGAAAGTCCGTGTTGCCAAGCGAAAAGCCAAAAACATCACTGCTCTAGAGGAGATCTGCATGGAGGAATGGGCCAACATACCAACAACAGTGTGTGGCAACCTTGTGAAGACTTACAGAAAACGTTTGACCTCTGTCATTGCCAACAAGGGATATATCACAAAGTATTGAGATGAAATTTTGTTTCTGACCAAATACTTATTTTCCACCATAATATGCAAATAAAATGAAAAAAAAACAGACAATGTGATTTTCTGGATTTTTTTTTTCTCAGTTTGTCTCCCATAGTTGAGGTCTACCTATGATGTAAATTACAGACGCCTCTCATCTTTTTAAGTGGTGGAACTTGCACTATTGCTGACTGACTAAATACTTTTTTGCCCCACTGTATTTCGGGGACTCATCTCCATGTTTGTTGAGTGCTGGAATGAGTGAGAGTAGATAAATTAACCCCTGCAGGTGCACTTCATTTAACGTGCTGGGAAGTTTGTACATGACAGAAAGCATCAGCAATAAAGTCCACAGCCCTAGATTAACATGGAATTGAACCCATTTTTTGGGAGAGGAATGGATAACTGATTCAACCAAAATTTCAAAGTTCTGGCTACAAAATGTAGCAGCAATAGAAGGTTTGAAGGAATATGCAGGTACTTCCCAATTTTTCATCAGATAAACGTCTGTACTCTTATCCATACTCTTTTAAGAACCCAGATTTTCAAAGGGAAGAATAGATCTTTTAGAGATTTTAGCTATACAAACATCGATGTAAGAGGCAGTCTCCCAACATGCAACCTCTGAACTAAAACGCGTATTTACACGTCATTCAATGTGGAATACACAACTTTCTGTCACACTTTTTTCAATGACTGCCTTAAAGTTCTTCAAAGGGAAGATTCAATCTCTTAGGGCTCATACTCACTTGCAAAAGACTTGCACGATTCTCGTGCGAGTCTCTCGCATGAAAACCTGGAACTGCCGCCCACACTCAGACCGGAGCATGTGGCTACATGTATTTCTATGCATCCGCACGCTCCGGTCCGAGTGCCGGCGGCAGTCCCAGGTTTTCATGCGAGAGACTCATGCGAGTCTCTCGCAAGTGAGTATGAGCCCTTAGGCTGAAGGCCCTCCAACATCTCCTACTGGACCTACTCTATTTCCTTCTCCACTTGCATGGTGACCCTTACAGCTTTAAGTAAAACATCAATGTCTACGACCCTGGAATAAAGGTCCCTCAGAACCTTCTTCCTTGGAGGTTGCTTTCCTAGAGAATCCTTATGATCCTACAAATAAAAATAACACAAGATGCATAAGGAACAAAAGACACAAATACTTTGGAAATAATCCCTTTTACAATATCAGACTACCAAGCTGCTATGATAGCAGTCTGGATTTTCTGCAAGCGGCGAACTCGCTCTAATATTCTGGATGAGAGCGAGGAATCTTCATTCCACAATGGCATGTATGAGCTTGTTGGTTTCTCTTTAAATACGGTAGGCTAGTGCCTCCTGGCATGCCAATGATGTCTTCAGAACGATCTGCTCTATCACTATTAGTAAAAGCAGACAGCACTGCGAGGGGCTGGATGTGGTAGCCCTCTAGTAATGGGACTGAACATAGTCCTACCAGAAACCTAAATTCAGTGATTAAAATGAGTGTCCCGATATTTTTGTTCATGTGATATGTAGTTTATTTTTATTTAATTTACTCACTTATATAGTGCTATTAATTACACAGTGCTTTACAGACATTTTATAGTTATAGGAGAATTAGTTACTACAAAGTCACAATAACTCACATTACATTGTTTACCTCCGCAGTTCGGTATAAAATTTGGCAAAATGTGCCTCCTAGTCCTGTGCATCCACAGATGATATTGGCAATGTTTCTTCCTTCTATAGAAACATAAGGAAAATATAAAGCTTGGAGACTTTGTAAAGTACCAGGCATTTAAAGGGAATCCGTCGGTACGATCGTCCTCCTGAGCCGTCCATATGGGAATGTAGGTCATAGGAAGCTGAATAGGATGATGCCTAGATATCTGCGATCCCATGTCTTATTCTAGAGAGATCCACATTTTTCTCAATATGTAAATTTGCTGTTAAGATCCATGGGCCGGAGATATTCTTGAGAATTTGCCTCCAGAGCTTATTGTAAATGAAATCTGGTGAGACATGTAATGACTAAAGATGGGCAAGTGGGAAGAGCGGGGCAAAGCGCTAGAATTGGCGCATCTAATAGATGCACCTTTTCTGGACTGATGCGGGCTATTTTTAGGCTGGGGGGGCAATATCCATGGTCCATTATCAGCCTAAGAATACCAGCCCCCCGCTGTGAGCTTTATCAAGGCTGGTTGTCAAAAAAGGGGGTACCCCATGCTGTTTTTAAAAAAAATAGCATGGGGACCCCTCTATTCTTGATAACCAGCCTTGTTAATGCTGACAGCTGAGGTTTGCAGCCCGCAGCTGTCAGTTTTGCCTGGATGGTTATCAAAAATACAGGGGAACCCATGCCGTTTTCTTAAAATTATTTATTTATAGCACAGGTGCCAGCAGATGAATACTCCCATCAGCCGCCGCCTGCTCTCACTGTTATTAGCGGCAGCTGGCTGATGGGAGTAGAAGTCCCATCAGCCAACGCTAGTGACCATATGTAAAATTTTTACCTCAGATCACAGCTGCGGGCTCACGCTGTCATTTGACAATGTGGGAACCGCGACTGACCGTTGGTAGTGATTTGACCGCCGATCAGAGGCAGTGTTTGCTGCACTGTCATGCACATGACAGCGTGGCAAACACTGGATGTTTAGGCCCCTCATTCAAGTGATTTGGGTCAGTGTCCAGGTACTGTTCTGGTACCCGAACCAAACTTTTTTAACTCTTCGGCTGAACCCGAACATCCAGGGTTTCCCCCATCTCTAGTAATGATGGACAGTCTTCTCTTCTGAGCTACATGTTTTGTACTGGTAACTCTCGCCTTCATTTAGGCTGTGTGCCCACGATGCGATTTTTAAGCGTTTTTGCCGTGATTTTCGGTGCGAAAACGCTGCGAAAATGTTTAAAAATCGTGTGCAGAACGCACCCCATGCATTTCTATGGCATTCCGCACATGCTGTGCTAATGCTGCGCTTTTTTCCGCGGCGGAAAATATCGCAGCATGATCATTCTTTTGTGCGGAATCGCAAAGAATTGCCGCGATTCCGCACCCATAGGAATGCATGAGAATCGCTTACTTCCCGCATGTGGCTATGCCCACCATGCGGAAAGTTAAGCGTCTCATGTGCGGTTGGTACCCACGGTGTGGAGGAGAGGAGACTGTCCTCCAGGCCCTGGGTACCATACCCCTGTAAAAAAAATAAAAAATATATATTTACCTTCCGACGTCCCGCACTGCATTCCCGGCCTAAGCGGTCCCAGTAATGCCTTGCGGCAAGGTCCTGTGATGACGTGGTCTCGCGAGATCGCTATAGTAACGCGAGACCAACGTCATCACAGGTCTCGCAAGGCATTACTGGGAACGCTGAGGCCCAGGATGGCAGCGCGGGACGTCGGAAGGTAAATATACCCCGGTTTTTTATTTTTTTTATCATATTTAACATTTTATCTTTTACTATTGAAGCCGCATAGGCGGCCTCAATAGTAAAAAGCTGCTCACACTTGTCAAACACTATGTTTGACGAGTGTGACCAACCTGTCAATCACTTTCCAAGCGATGCTTCAAATCGCTTGGAAAGTGCTCGAGAAAATCGCGGCAAAATGGCGAACAGAATCGCGGTAAAATCGCGGTGAAATCGCGCAGAAACAAACGCGTGATTTCTGGGAAGGAGTCCGGTTTTCAGTGTGCGTTTTAACACGCAACGTGGGCACATAGCCTTAAAGAGTTTTCTGGGACTACTTTATTTACTATGAGACAAAATAGGAGCGCTCCATGGTCATGTCCTGGTGATAAGAAATAGGGAAGAGTAGATGGAATCTGCTCACCTGGTGTCGTTGTGCAGGTCAGGCAGTAGTGAATTGGTATTCTTCTTAAAGACTGCTGCTCCACCCATTGAAGCCAACAAAACAGTTCATTAACCCCTTTACCCCCAAGGGTGGTTTGCATGTTAAAGGCCAGGCCAATTTTTACAATTTTGACCACTGTCCCTTTATGAGATAATAACTCTGGAACGCTTCCATGGATCCTGTTGATTCTGACACTGTTTTCTCGCGACATATTGTATTTCATGATAGTGGTAAAACTTCCTTGATATGACTTGCGTTTATTTGTGAAAGAAACGAAAATTTGGCGAAAATTTGGAAAATTTCACAATTTTCCAACTTTGAATTTTCATGCCCTTAAAACAGAGAGATATGTTACACAAAATAGTCAATAAATAACATTTCCCACATGTTTACTTTACATCAGCACAATTTTGGAACTAAATTTTTTTTTGTTAGGAAGTTATAAGGGTTAAAAGTTGACCAGCGATTTCTCATTTTTACAACACCATTTATTTTCAAGGACGACATCACCTTTGAAGTCACTTTGAGGGGTCTATATATGATAGAAAATATCCAAAGTGACACCATTCTAAAAACTGCACCCCTCAATGTGCTCAAAACCACATTCAAGAAGTTTATTAACCCTTCAGGTGCTTCACAGGAATTTTTGGAATGTTTAAAAAATGAACATTTAACTTTTTTTCACAACAAATTTACTTCAGATCCAATTTGTTTTATTTTACCAAGGGTAACAGGAGAAATTGGAACCCAAAAGTTGTGGTACAATTTGTTAACATTTTTTCTTTACTTTTTACCTGCTTCAAAAATCTCCTTAGGAGACTTGAAGCTGCGATCGTCTGTGCTATATATATAGCAGCCCTGCTATTTGTAGCAAAAGTAATCATCCCCTATGAACGCAGGCCACGGGCTGGCGTTCATAGGCGATCTCCATGCACGGGAGCCTTCCGCAGACCTCCAAGTCGCCATGTAAACTCCTAGGCGCCCTGAGGTCATGTGACAGGGGCGTCGGGATCCAGAGACTCCCACAAAATACTGCTTTTAAGCCGGCAGCTCTTGCAGGCAGCGCACACACCGAGCAGCTCCATAGTCTACCAGAGCGGCCACACACTTACTATTGAGTCCATACACTGCGTACAAGAGCTGTGCACCTCAGAGCGGAGTCTTGTGCAATGCGTGGGGTCTCACGGCCCAGACCCCACCGATAGACAACCCCGACTGCCATTCCTGACACCACACGTCTTACTCTAGTCCCCGAATGGAGTCAGATTTGAGAATAGGCTCAGGGGGGTACGCGTCCGACGTCAGCACGTCTCCTCATTAAGACCGCTGTCAACGACACCAGTCTGACAAAATCAGGGCCTAGAAATAACAATAATAATAAACAAAAAAACATCAAAGCAAGAGATAAAAAGAATTCCTGGAACTCAATACGGCGACACAAGTTATTTTTTTGTTATCAAACTTCTGACTTATTTTAACCAGTAATATAGAGAATGGAGGAAAAGTCGCCAGGTCGGTTTACTGCACAACCGCACCATGAGAACGAGAACAAAAGCTGCAGCTATAGGGAACGCTCCACAGCTGGCACGGTCTGCATTGGTCTCATGTTGGCAGCCGCTTTACGTGTGCCTGTCGCAAGTAAGAAGCGACCGACCTCACCGCACTCCGCCAGCACCGGTGCATTGGCTGCGGCACTGGCAGGAGCGGAGCGACTAGAACGGAATTGATTTTTTGAGGTAATGACACCCAGCTACGATCTAGACGCGCTGCAGTGCAGAGTGTGATATGCCCGCCCGTCACTTCCGGAACATACACAGTGGGCGGGGCCATGACTGGGGGCGGGGCTACAGACTACGTGCGCGGGCAGTGTGGTGGTATGCGCCGGCGGGTGCGCGCATAGCCTGTGGTGACTGTTTTCGGCGTTACGTCACGTGACAGGACTTGCCTGCCTCCTGCTGGTCCCGTCGTCCGCTCCGTGTCGGTGCTGAATTGTGCCCCCGGGCCCGAGCGGCCAATTAGCAGAGTAGAGCTTGTGTCACTGGAGAGTATGGAGCGCGGTGACAGCTGAGAGAGGGCCGATACCGTAAGACGACACGGCGACGCGCGGGGCCCAGGTGCGGGCAGACTCCCCCGGTGATGGCCTCCGGGTGTCTGTGACGCGCCCGGGCGTCGGTAAGGAGGGCTGCGGCCTGGGAGCTCAGGCTCTGCACGGTACTCCGGCTCCTCCTTCCTCCGTTCACACAGGCGGGGACTGCTGCTGGTGGAGGATGTCCGGCCGCCGCTGTGCCGGGGCCTCTGGCTCTGCTGCAGCGGACGGAGACACCGGAGGAAGCGGGGAGCCGGCCCGCGAGCTATTCGAAGCCTGCAGGAACGGGGACGTGGAGCGGGTGAGGAAACTCGTGGCGTCTGACAACGTGAACGGCAGGGACACCGCAGGCAGGAAGTCCACCCCGCTGCACTTCGCTGCAGGTAAGAGACCGGGGGAGGGGGATACGGGGGAAGTGTATATACACGGGGGGGGGAGGGGGGACACTGCGGGGGAAGAGTGCATACATGGGGGGGAGGGGGATACGGGGGAAGTGTGTATACACGGGGGAGGGGGATACGGGGGAAGTGTGTATACACGGGGGAGGGGGATACGGGGGAAGTGTGTATACACGGGGGAGGGGGATACGGGGGAAGTGTGTATACACGGGGGAGGGGGATACGGGGGAAGGAGAGTGTATACACGGGGGAGGGGGATACGGGGGAAGGAGAGTGTATACACGGGGGAGGGGGATACGGGGGAAGGAGAGTGTATACAGGGGGGGGGGGATGGGGGAAGAGTATACACGGGGGGGGGAAGAGTATACAGGGGGGGGGAAGAGTATACAGGGGGGGGGAAGAGTATACAGGGGGGGGGAAGAGTATACACGGGAGGGTACACGGGGGGGAAGAGTATACACGGGAGGGGACACGGGGGGGAAGAGTATACACGGGAGGGGACACGGGGGGAAGAGTATACACGGGGGGGAAGAGTATACACGGGAGGGGACACGGGGGGGAAGAGTATACACGGGGGGGAAGAGTATACACGGGAGGGGACACGGGGGGGAAGAGTATACACGGGGGGAAGAGTATACACGGGAGGGGACACGGGGGGGAAGAGTATACACGGGGGGAAGAGTATACACGGGAGGGGACACGGGGGGGAAGAGTATACACGGGGGGAAGAGTATACACGGGAGGGGACACGGGGGGAAGAGTATACACGGGGGGGGAAGAGTATACACGGGAGGGGACACGGGGGGAAGAGTATACACGGGGGGGGAAGAGTATACACGGGAGGGGACACGGGGGGGAAGAGTATACACGGGAGGGGACACGGGGGGAAGAGTATACACGGGGGGGAAGAGTATACACGGGAGGGGACACGGGGGGAAGAGTATACACGGGGGGGAAGAGTATACACGGGAGGGGACACGGGGGGAAGAGTATACACGGGGGGGAAGAGTATACACGGGAGGGGACACGGGGGGAAGAGTATACACGGGGGGGAAGAGTATACACGGGAGGGGACACGGGGGGAAGAGTATACACGGGGGGGAAGAGTATACACGGGAGGGGACACGGGGGGGGAAGAGTATACACGGGGGGGGAAGAGTATACACGGGGGGGGGAAGAGTATACACGGGAGGGGACACGGGGGGAAGAGTATACACGGGGGGGAAGAGTATACACGGGAGGGGACACGGGGGGAAGAGTATACACGGGGGGGAAGAGTATACACGGGAGGGGACACGGGGGGGGGAAGAGTATACACGGGGGGGGAAGAGTATACACGGGGGGGGGAAGAGTATACACGGGAGGGGACACGGGGGGAAGAGTATACACGGGGGGGAAGAGTATACACGGGGGGGGGAAGAGTATACACGGGAGGGGACACGGGGGGAAGAGTATACACGGGGGGAAGAGTATACACGGGGGGGAAGAGTATACACGGGAGGGGACACGGGGGGAAGAGTATACACGGGGGGAAGAGTATACACGGGAGGGGACACGGGGGGAAGAGTATACACGGGGGGAAGAGTATACACGGGAGGGGACACGGGGGGAAGAGTATACACGGGGGGGGGAAGAGTATACACGGGAGGGGACACGGGGGGGAAGAGTATACACGGGAGGGGACACGGGGGGGGAAGAGTATACACGGGGGGGAAGAGTATACACGGGAGGGGACACGGGGGGGAAGAGTATACACGGGGGGAAGAGTATACACGGGAGGGGACACGGGGGGGAAGAGTATACACGGGGGGGAAGAGTATACACGGGAGGGGACACGGGGGGGAAGAGTATACACGGGGGGGAAGAGTATACACGGGAGGGGACACGGGGGGAAGAGTATACACGGGGGGGGAAGAGTATACACGGGAGGGGACACGGGGGGAAGAGTATACACGGGGGGGAAGAGTATACACGGGGGGGAAGAGTATACACGGGAGGGGACACGGGGGGAAGAGTATACACGGGGGGGAAGAGTATACACGGGAGGGGACACGGGGGGAAGAGTATACACGGGGGGGAAGAGTATACACGGGAGGGGACACGGGGGGAAGAGTATACACGGGGGGGAAGAGTATACACGGGAGGGGACACGGGGGGAAGAGTATACACGGGAGGGGACACGGGGGGAAGAGTATACACGGGGGGAAGAGTATACACGGGAGGGGACACGGGGGGAAGAGTATACACGGGGGGGAAGAGTATACACGGGAGGGGACACGGGGGGAAGAGTATACACGGGGGGGAAGAGTATACACGGGAGGGGACACGGGGGGAAGAGTATACACGGGGGGGAAGAGTATACACGGGAGGGGACACGGGGGGAAGAGTATACACGGGGGGGAAGAGTATACACGGGAGGGGACACGGGGGGAAGAGTATACACGGGGGGGGGAAGAGTATACACGGGAGGGGACACGGGGGGAAGAGTATACACGGGGGGGGAAGAGTATACACGGGAGGGGACACGGGGGGAAGAGTATACACGGGGGGGGGAAGAGTATACACGGGGGGGGGGAGAGTATACACGGGGGGGGGAAGAGTATACACGGGGGGGAAGAGTATACACGGGAGGGGACACGGGGGGGAAGAGTATACACGGGAGGGGACACGGGAGGGGACACGGGGGGGAAGAGTATACACGGGGGGGGAAGAGTATACACGGGAGGGGACACGGGGGGAAGAGTATACACGGGGGGGGGGAAGAGTATACACGGGAGGGGACACGGGGGGAAGAGTATACACGGGAGGGGACACGGGGGGAAGAGTATACACGGGGGGGAAGAGTATACACGGGAGGGGACACGGGGGGAAGAGTATACACGGGGGGGGGAAGAGTATACACGGGAGGGGACACGGGGGGGGAAGAGTATACACGGGGGGAAGAGTATACACACGGGGGGAAGAGTATACACACGGGGGGAAGAGTATACACACGGGGGGAAGAGTATACACACGGGGGGAAGAGTATACACACGGGGGGAAGAGTATACACACGGGGGGAAGAGTATACACACGGGGGGAAGAGTACACACGGGGGGAAGAGTATACACGGGAGGGGACACGGGGGGAAGAGTATACACGGGGGGGGGGGGAGAGTATACACGGGAGGGGACACGGGGGGAAGAGTATACACGGGGGGGAAGAGGGGACACGGGGGGGAAGAGTATACACGGGGGGGAAGAGTATACACGGGGGGGGAAGAGTATACACGGGGGGGGAAGAGTATACACGGGGGGGGAAGAGTATACACGGGGGGAAGAGTATACACGGGGGGGGAAGAGTATACACGGGGGGGGAAGAGTATACACGGGGGGGGAAGAGTATACACGGGGGGGGAAGAGTATACACGGGGGGGGAAGAGTATACACGGGGGGGGGGGGAGAGTATACACGGGGGGGGGGAGAGTATACACGGGGGGGGGAGAGTATACACGGGGGGGGGAGAGTATACACGGGGGGGGGGGAGAGTATACACGGGGGGAAGAGTATACACGGGGGGGGAAGAGTATACACGGGGGGGGAAGAGTATACACGGGGGGGGGGAAGAGTATACACGGGGGGGGGAAGAGTATACACGGGGGGGGGGAAGAGTATACACGGGGGGGAAGAGTATACACGGGGGGGAAGAGTATACACGGGGGGGGAAGAGTATACACGGGGGGGGAAGAGTATACACGGGGGGGGAAGAGTATACACACGGGGGGAAGAGTATACACACGGGGGGAAGAGTATACACACGGGGGGAAGAGTATACACACGGGGGGAAGAGTATACACACGGGGGGAAGAGTATACACACGGGGGGGAAGAGTATACACGGGGGGGAGAGTATACACAGGAGGGGACACGGGGGGGAAGAGTATACACGGGGGGGGGAAGAGTATACACGGGAGGGGACACGGGGGGGGAAGAGTATACACGGGGGGGGAAGAGTATACACGGGGGGGAAGAGTACACACGGGAGGGGACACGGGGGGAGTGTATACACAGGGGAGGGGGACACTGCGGGGGAAGAGTGTATACACGGGAGGAGGGGGATACTGCAGGGGAAGTGTGTATACACGGGGGAGGAGACACGGGGGGAAGAGTGTATACACGGGGGAGGGGGACACGCGGGGGAAGAGTGCATACACGGGAGGAGGGGGATACTGTAGGGGAAGAGTGTATACACGGGGGAGGAGACACGGGGGGGAAGAGTGTATACACGGGGAGGGGGACACTGCGGGGGAAGAGTGCATACACGGGGGAGGGGGACACTGCGGGGGAAGAGTGCATACACGGGGGAGGGGGACACTGCGGGGGAAGAGAGCATACACGGGAGGAGGGGGATACTGCAGGGGAAGAGTGTATACATGGGGGAGGAGACACGGGGGGGAGAGTGTATACACGGGGGAGGAGACACAGGGGGAAGAGTGTATATACGGGGGAGGGGGACACTGCGGGGGAAGAGTGCATACATGGGGGATACGGGGGAAGTGTGTATAAACGGGGGGAAGAGTGTATACACAGGGGAGGGCTACACTGCGGGGGAAGAGTATACATGGGGATGACATTGGGGAAGTATTTAATTTTTACAAAAAAGCAGGTCTTGTAATATTGTGTTTCATACAGTGTTCCTAATTTACCAAATGTGTGTGGGTGGCAACTGGGGATAAGTATTGTGGTATTTATGGGGAGGTGACACGGAAGTATTTTATTCAGGAGGGGATAACAGGAAGTGAGTGTGTGTGTGTGTGTGTGTATGTGTATATATATATATATATATATATCAGGGGCTTTCGTGGGTGAAGGGTCTCAGGCAGGGACCGACACCAGGGAAGGGTATATGTGTCTATAGAAGCGGCAGGGGGATATGGCTGACACTATTTTCCCAGACTCTTTTAGGGTTAGGACTTGTCACTTCCTGCAGACTCGCCCGTCAGTTTCCATTAGGCCCGGGCTGCACCTTTCAGCAGGGTCCTTTCTCTGTATAAGTGCTTGTTAACAGAAGTGATTGTCAGTTGTCAGACAAATATCTGTTTGCCCCGGGCATTCGTATAAAGTGAAGTTTTACCTTTTTATCCATTTAGTAAGTTTCTCAGCCGGAGCAGATAACATCTGCAGCCATTTGTGTGTGCAGTTGACTTTTCTCAAAATTCAGCATACAGTTCTGGTTGTGCCCGGACTCATCCCTGACATTTGGGCTCTCGTAACCCTGCTGTGTGGTACTTTGCTGTGTCAGTGAGGCATACTGTCCATTCAGCGCTGGTGACGTGCAGATGTGATGGCTGCTATTGGCTCTGTGTTTCATTTTTCGTGTTCTTTTCTTTTTGGTAACAAATATGTTCCCTGCAGCTCTAGTCCTACCATTAAATGAACAGAGAAGTCAATGAAGATTTTCAGGATTCGTTGGAATCCATTAACACTGTTATGTCTATCTTTGGGGAAATTAATTGGTCGATTACTAAAGTGCTGCAGATTATGTTGGCATCATACTAAAGGAGAGGGAGGGACTGATATTGCGGTTCTAATACAAATCCTAAAATCTGCTCTTACATAGTAGGGTTGAAAACAGATGTATTTCCCATCAAGAACAGATTAGTTCTTTTCTGGATTTGTATATATGTGGTGGTTTTAGAAGAACCATGCATTATCGGCAGGGCTGTGGAGTCGGAGTCGGTGCTCATTTTGGTGGAGTCGGAGTTGGAGTCGGTATAAAATGGACCGACTCCGACTCCTAAAATATATAATAAATTGGGTACAGTAATTCAATGCAGGATGTGCTGAATATTTTTTTATAGGAGTTTGGGAAAGTTATGAAATGTCCTATAAATGGCTGTTATATTCCTGATCTAAGGCTACATTCACACAGCGTTTTTGCTGTGTTTTTTGAGGATACGTTTTTCAGCTGCAAAAGCTGATCATCTTTTTAAAAAACTGCATCACCTGAAAGGTTTTTGAGCTCATAGATATTGTTTTCAATAGCAAAAGCAGATTAGAAATCTGCTCTATCTATCCATTTATCCATATCTGTCTATCCATATCGTATCTGTACCAAAAAGAATGAAAACCGGGTAGTACACCAATATATATTCTGTTCTATCTAAATATCTTGATTATTGGATCATAAAAATGATTAAATGTCTGAGGTTCACATTGTACTACAATAAATTTTTCACTTAAATATAAGCAATATGTGTGGGAGTCGGAGGTGGAGTCGGTGTAAGGGAAATTGAGGAGTCGGAGTCGCAGGTTTGGCTTACCGACTCCACAGCCCTGATTATCGGAATCATAGTGTTACCGGATAGCTGTCCACATGACATTCCATTAAGGCTGTGTGCACACGCTGCGGATTTTGCTGCGGTTCCGCAGCGGTTTTGGCCGCTGCGGACCCGCAGCAGTTTTTGCTGCGGTGTACAGTACCATGATTCCCTATGGGAATCAAAAACCGCAGTGCAGACGGTGCGGAATTTTCCGCGCGGATTATCTGCGGTTTTCAATCCGCAGAAAGAATTGACATGTCAATTCTTTCTGCGGATTCTCCTGCGGTTTGCCATCTCCTCCATTGAGGAGATGAAAAACCGCAGGGCAAAACCGCAGAGCAATCCGCAGGTGAAACCGCAGGTATTTTGACCTGCGGATTTTGCAAAATCCGCGCGGATGAATCCGCACCTAATCCGCAGCGTGTGCACACAGCCTTATATGTGTGGGGAACCAGGGCTATGGAGTCGGTAAGCCAAACCTGCGACTCAGACTCCTCAATTTCCCTTACACCGACTCCAACTCTGACTCACATATATTGCTTGTATTTAAGTGAAAAATTTATTGTAGTACAGTGTGAACACCAGACATTTAATCATTTCTATGATCCAATAATCAAGATATTTAGATAGAACATAATACTATTTATTGGAATACAACTTTAGAACACAAAAAAACTGTAATAAATTGTAAATATGTAATACACTGTATAATATCGATTACATATATACAGTACAGACCAAAAGTTTGGACACACCTCATTCAAAAAGTTTTCTTTATTTTCATGACTATGAAAATTGTAGATTCACTCTGAAGGCATCAAAACTATGAATTAACACATGTGGAATTATATAATTAACAAAAAAGTGTGAAACAACTGAAAACATGTCTTATATTCTAGGTTCTTCAAAGTAGCCACCTTTTGCTTTGATTACTGCTTTGCACAGTCTTGGCATTCTCTTGATGAGCTTCAAGAGGTGGTCACCGGACATGGTTTTCCAACAGTCTTGAAGGAGTTTCCAGAGATGCTTAGCACTTGTTGGCCCTTTTGCCTTCACTCTGCGGTCCAGCTCACCCCAAACCATCTCGATTGGGTTCAGGTCTGGTGACTGTGGAGGCCAGGTCATCTGGCGTAGCATCCCATCACTCTCCTTCTTGGTCAAATAGCCCTTACACAGCCTGGAGGTGTGTTTGAGGTCATTGTCCTGTTGAAAAATAAATGATGGTCCAACTAAACGCAAACCGGATGGAATAGCATGCCGCTGCAAGATGCTGTGGTAGCCATGCTGGTTCAGTATGCCTTCAATTTTGAATAAAGCACCCCACACTATCACACCTCCTCCTCCATGTTTCACGGTGGGAACCAGGCACGTAGAGTCCATCTGTTCACCTTTTCTGCATCGCACAAAGACATGGTGGTTGGAACCAAAGATCTCAAATTTGGACTCATCAGACGAAAGGACAGATTTCCACTGGTCTAATGTCCATTCCTTGTGTTCTTTAGCCCAAACAAGTCTCTTCTGCTTGTTGCCTGTCCTTAGCAGTGGTTTCCTAGCAGCTATTTTACCATGAAGGCCTGCTGCACAAAGTCTCCTCTTAACAGTTGTAGAGATGTGTCTGCTGCTAGAACTCTGTGTGGCATTGACCTGGTCTCTAATCTGAGCTGCTGTTAACCTGCGATTTCTGAGGCTGGTGACTCGGATGAACTTATCCTCCGCAGCAGAGGTGACTCTTGGTCTTCCTTTCCTGGGGCGGTCCTCATGTGAGCCAGTTTCTTTGTAGCGCTTGATGGTTTTTGCCACTGCACTTGGGGACACTTTCAAAGTTTTCCCAATTTTTCGAATTGACTGACCTTCATTTCCTAAAGTAATGATGGCGACTCGTTTTTCTTTACTTAGCTGCTTTTTTCTTGCCATAATACAAATTCTAACAGTCTATTCAGTAGGACTATCACCTGTGTATCCACCAGACTTCAGCACAACACAACTGATGGTCCCAACCCCATTTATAAGGCAAAAAATCCCACTTATTAAACCTGACAGGGCACACCTGTGAAGTGAAAACCATTTCCGGTGACTACCTCTTGAAGCTCATCAAGAGAATGTCAATATATATATACACACACACACACTAACTTATCTCAACTAAGACAAAGCCTAGATCCTCAGGCTACATTCACACTATGGGCGTAGCCAGGGTCAAACCTGGGGGGGGGGGTGCAGAACCTCATACTGTTCTGCAGAATTTCATACTGCACACCTCAGCTGCTGCAGAACCTCATACTTCACACCCCTACACTTGAAAATAAAGCCTGCACCTTAAGAAGATGTGGTGATGAATGCAGTCTATTTATTCCAACTATCAATTGATGTTGATGTGTTACTGAAGACGAGCAATGCCTGTCCTAGGCGTCCTTTTGGGCAGCTATGAGGTGTCTCTGACTGGTGCTAAAAAAAATGGAGTGTTAGTCTGTGTGCTACCCGGCTTTCATTCTTTTTGGTACAGATATGATATGGATACAGATATGGATAAATGGATATATAGAGCAGATTTCTAATCTGCTTTTGCTATTGAAAACATTATCTATGAGCTCAAAAACCTTTCAGGTGATGCGGTTTTTTAAAAAGCTGATCTGCTTTTGCAACTGAAAAACATATCCTCAAAAGATGCAGGAAAAACGCTGTGTGTGAATGTAGCCTTAGATCAGGAATAGAACAGCCATTTATAGGACATTTCATAACTTTCCCAAATTCCTATGAAAAAATATTCAGCACATTCTGCATTGAACTGTACCCAATTTATTATATATTTTAGGAGTCGGTCCATTTTATACCGACTCCAACTCCGACTCCACAGCTCTGTGGGGAACAGTCAAAATTTTCTATTAGAACCTATGCATACTTTACAGATTTGTGGCTTTTTTTCTGCGCAGATTTGTCTCACAACCTGAAACCTGGTTTCCTGGTGCCAGCAAAGTGAATGAGAGTCCTGGTGTCTCATGCACACGTTGCTTATTTGTGACTTGCAGGTTTGGTGCAGATTTAAATCTGCGGCATGTCAAATCTTTCAGTGTATTTGCTGCAGATTTCACCCATAAAAACGAGTGAAGAAAAATATGCACTAAAAACGTGCATTTTTCCTGTGAAGAGATGCAGAAATGGTGCATACATTTCTGCACCGAATATTTAACCTGTGCACATACCCTTAGCGTCCATTTAACCATTTTTCGATATCTTGGCTGCGTTTGCGTTTGGCCACCATTCACATGCATCGTTTTGGTGTGAAAATGTGAGTTAAATCTGACATGTAAACAGAGACCCTTCAGGGAGCTCACATCTGCCTTGGGGGCTCAGTAGCAGATTCCATCATATTTATAGAAAAAAATACCACATTTTCTTCTTTGGGAAATGGATGGCAACCAATGGACTCCATAACATATTGTTATTGTTAGGTATAAACTGCAGGCAACTATAGAGATTACTCAATAATCCAATTGTCAGTGTGGTTTTTATTACTACGAAAAATTAAATTTTACAGACAATAATGGTTACGGCAATAAAGCAAGTAATAGCTAATAGTTGTAGCTGTGTACTCAGTCATTGTAAGTGATGTACATTGGGCAATTCATCTCTAATTCACCAGCCTGATCCAAAGGGCCTGAAAGACACCCCTAGTGAATGGTAGAGCCAACATATTTACGAGGGGAGATTATCGGGGGTGAGTGTTATTTAGTCAGTCTGTCTGTATAAATGGCCCTTACCGCTGGGAGGTTGCTGTGTCTTCCATCTCTAGTGTTGAGATACTTTACAGAAGAGGTTGTCACTTTACAATGGAGGTAAATTCTATTCCTTAAAATTTGCTGTGGAGACTTTGATTCTAAGGATAATTGATTAGACTTGGATGTGGATCTGTAAGCTTCATGGCACACAGTAGTTTCCCTATCCTATACTCGTCGCAAGGCATCACCCCTGTATAACCAGCCTTTTCTAACTGTTTCAAACTTTTGGGTGTTTTTAATGGCCAAAGTGGTGATCCTGGACATGATTGCTGTGAAGAAGGCTGACAGTGGCATTTATACTTAATAAGTCCCCATTAGGAATATGCGACAACTAAATGCTGTGGAGCTTGTACCATCTGCTATCAGACCTAGTCTGACCCAGGCTCAGTAAATATGTATAAAATGCCCTTCTTTGTATGCAGATGTTTTACGCCCATTAAGTTCCCTTCACGAAGAGCAAAAAAAAATGAGGGCAAACTGAAACATAGCTTTTAAAGGGAATCTGTCACCCCAATTTAGCCCTATCAGCTGCTGGCACCACCATCAGGGGCTTATCTACAGCATTCTGTAATTCTGTAAATAAGCCCCCGATGTAACCTGAAAGATAAGAAAAGATTTAGATGATACTCACCCCGGTGTTCGGTCCGATCCGATGAGTGTAGCCGTCCCGTCCAGCGCCTCCCATCTTCATACGATGACGTCCTCCTCCTTGCTTTTCCCTCGGCTTCTACGCAGGTGTACTTTATCTGTCCTGTTGAGGGCAGAGCAGAGTACTGCAGTGCGCAGGCGCCAGCCCTCTCTGACCTTTCCCGCTTCCTGCGCACTGCAGTACTTTACTCTGCCCTCAACAGGGCACATAAAGTACGCCTGCGCAGGAGCCGAGGGAGAAGCAAGGAGGAGGACATCGTATGAAGATGGGAGGCGCCGGACTGTGACACCCACCGCCCCCCAGTGAGTATAATCTAACGTGATTTTCTTTCAGGTTTCATCGGGGGCTTATCTACAGCATTACAGAAGGAGGTGGCCGCAGCTTATAGGGCTAAAATGGGGTGACAGATTCCCTTTAAAGTCAAACCTCATGAAAAAGTGTATAGGAAGTTTAAGGGTTTGTGCACACGCTGCGGATTTGGCCGCACGGATTTTGTAAAATCCGCAGGTAAATCTGCAGGTCAAAAGACCTGCGGTTTTACCTGCGGATTGGCCTGCGGTTTTGCCCTGTGGTTTTTCATCTCCACAATGGAGGAGATTGCAAACCGCAGCGGAACCCACAGAAAGAATTGACATGTCAATTCTTTATGCTGTTTTGAAACCGCAGGAAAACCGCGCGGAAAAACCGGCACCATCTGCAGTGCGGTTTTTAATATCCACAGGATATTATGGTACTGTACACCAGGGCTGTGGAGTCGGAGTCGGTGCTCATTTTGGTGGAGTCGGAGTTGGAGTCGGTATAAAATGGACCGACTCCGACTCCTAAAATATATAATAAATTGGGTACAGTAATTCAATGCAGGATGTGCTGAATATTTTTTCATAGGAGTTTGGGAAAGTTATGAAATGTCCTATAAATGGCTGTTATATTCCTGATCTAAGGCTACATTCACACACAGCGTTTTTCCTGTGTTTTTTGAGGATACGTTTTTCAGCTGCAAAAGTTGATCATCTTTTTAAAAAACTGCATCACCTGAAAGGTTTTTGAGCTCATAGATAATGTTACTCAATAGCAAAAGCAGATTAGAAATCTGCTCTATCTATCCATTTATCCATATCTGTCTATCCATATCGTATCTGTACCAAAAAGAATGAAAACCGGGTAGTACACCAATATATATTCTGTTCTATCTAAATATCTTGATTATTGGATCATAAAAATGATTAAATGTCTGAGGTTCACATTGTACTACAATAAGTTTTTCACTTAAATATAAGCAATATGTGTGGAAGTCGGAGTCGTGGAGTCGGAGTTGGAGTCGGTGTAAGGGAAATTGAGGAGTCGGAGTCGCAGGTTTGGCTTACAGACTCCACAGCCCTGCTGTACACTGCAGCTAAAACTGCTGCAAATCCGCAGTGGCCAAATTTGCTATTAGGCTGTGTGCCCACGATGCGGTTTTTAAGCGTTTTTGCCGCGATTTTCGGCTCGAAAACGCTGCGAAAACGTTTAAAAATCTTGTACAGAACGCACCCCATGCATTCCTATGGCATTCCGCACATGCTGTGCTTTTTTCCGCGGCGGAATCGCATCGTGGAAAAAAATAAAAGCATGCTCATTCTTTTGTGCGGAATCGTAAACAATTGCCGCGATTCCGCACCCATAGGAATGCATGAGAATCGCTTACTTCATGCATGTGGCTATGCCCACCATGCGCAAAGTTAAGCGTCTCATGTGCGGTTTGTACCCACGGTGTGGAGGAGAGGAGACTGTCCTCCAGGCCCTGGGTACCATACCCCTGTAAAAAAAAGAATAAAAAATCGGGGTATATTTACCTTCCGACGACCTGCGCTGCCTTCCTGGGCCTCAGCGTTCCCAGTAATGCCTTGCGGCAAGGTCCTGTGATAACGTAGTCTCTCGTGACTCTAGCGGTCTCGTGAGATCGCTATAGCAACGCGAGACCAACGTCATCACAGGTCTCGCAAGGCATCGCTGGGAACGGGAGCGACGCTGAGACTGCGCGGGACGTTGGAAGGTAAATATACCCTGATTTTTTTATTTTTTAATTATTTTTTACATTCTTTCTTTTACTATTGATGTCGCATTGGCGGCCTCAATAGTAAAAACCTGGTCACACTTGTCAAACACTGTTTGTCGATTGTGACCAAGCTGTCAATCACATTCCAAGCGATGCTTCAAATCGCTTGGAAAGTGCGCGAAAATCGCGCGATTTCTGGGAAGGAGTCCGGTTTTCAGTGTCTGGATTTAAACGCAACGTGGGCAAATAGCCTTAGTGTTGGCAAATTTTGATAGCTTTAGGCTATGTGCACACGGTGCAGATTCTCCCGTGGATTTTTCCGTGCAGATTTCACTAAATCCGCAGGTCAAATGACATGCATTTTTCCTGCGGATTTCTTCCTTTTTTTTGCGGTTTTACTGCCGTTTTTGTGCGGTTTTCCACCTGCGGATTTGTAGAATGGAGCAGGTGGAAAACTGCAGCAAAACCGCACAAAAGAAGTGACATTCTGCTTTCTTTTTCCGCACAAAAACCGCAGGATGTGCACAGCGGTTTTTTTTACATAGGCTATAATGGTACTGTACATCACCTGCAGTTCTGCTGCAGATCCGCAGCGGCAAATCCGCTGCGGATCCGCAGTAGAAACCGCACCGTGTGCACAGACCCTTAATGTAACTTTAATTTTTCTGCTTTTTTTTTTTTTTTCTATTCCTTGCCTTCTTCCAAGAGCCATAACTTTTTACTTTTCCATCCACACAACCCTACGGGGCTAGTTTTTTGTGGGACAAGTTGTGCTTTTGAATGACCCCATTCGTTGTATCAAGTGATGCTCTGGAAAGCGGGAAAAAAATTCCAAGTGTGCTAAAATTGCCAAAAAAAGTATTTTTTTTTTTTTTTTTTTATACGATGTTCACTACACTGAAAATGCCTGGCAATATGATTCTACAGGTCAGTATGAGTACACAGATGTCAAACATGTATAGTTTTATTTTATTTGTTTTTTAAAGTGGTGAAAAAATTTTCAAAAGTTTGAAGGAAAATTTTTTCTTTTACTATCTCACCATTTTCTGAGACCTGTAACGCTTTCAATTTTCAGGATATGGGGCTGTGTGAGAGCTTTTTTTTTTGCACAATTAGCTGACATTTTTTGATGCCATGTTGGGGTAGATGCAGATGTTTTGATTGCCTCTTACTGTGTGTTTTTTTTTTTTTTTTTTTTTTTTTTATGCATTGCGGCGGCTAAAAACTCCCCACTTAATTCTGGTGTCTTTTTATCGTAACCCCATTTACCGATCAGGTAGCTTTCACAGTAGAATCAAAATGACAACACGGAGGTGTTCAGCAGACCCCTGGCTTTCATGGCAACCCTTTGGTGCCCCACGATCACATGTGGAATGACGCACCCCTCAGCCGATGTGTGATAAATGCTGCTATCAGAGATTGACAATGTCATTTAACAGGTTAATAGCCTTGGGCAGAGCTCTACTTCACCCTTGGCTGTTAAAGGCAGGTGAGGACTGATTAAATTAGCCATCAATCATCAGTCGGGAAAGATGCAGGCTCAGTGTGCGAGTATGCATCAAAGTCAGGGACACAACTTATCACGTAAGTGTATGGGGTTAAAGGGACTCTGTCAGCACATAATGACTTTACAAAATGGCGTACACACGCACACACTTCTCTGATCCCAGCTGCTACAGCATAGTGACATCTGTGCAGTACAGCCATCATCCACTTGCAGATGGAGCAGATGTATTTCCTGCACTTTCTCTGCACCATACATTTTCTTCACTACATAGTGCCAATGTCATAAATGCACTGCAGATTGTGTGAAGGTGTTAATATACCACATATTCATATTTGCTCTTTTATTCTACTGGATTGGCACCTCACCCCTCACTGCTTAGACGCATTGCAAGCAGTGTTGACTGAAGCTTGATATCACTGGGCACAAATGTCAAGTGCTGGCTGAAGTGGCGGATAGCACGTCATTGCTAATCACTCACTTCACTCTCTGGCAAACAAATCTGGGTTTGATAGTTGCCAGTGTGATGCAAGTGCCAGTGTCAAGTTTGGTGGGAGAGGAATGGTTTAATGGTTGGCATAAGTCCCTAATCCCCAGTTACTGGAAACATGTTGTATACCATGATAAGTTAGAGAGTTTTGTGGCACTTGTTTGGTAGGAGTGCTTGTCTCTTGTCTCAATATTGGGTGGTAGTGGTTTTGTAAACTTCATATTCAACCTGTGTTCTGGTCCTAGTGATCCATGCTTTCCCCTCTGGATAAATGTGATGCATAGTGCGGGCTTCTGGTAGTGGGACCTTCTGTGGTTTTGTGTCCGTGCAAGATTGATAAATCCATGTGTTTCTAAAGTAATATGACTTTATTTAATCATCTTTTAACCACATTTCATACTTAAAATCTAGCAAAATATTAAGTGCCTTTGTTTGTTTTCTTGTCTTCCAGGATTTGGACGCAAGGACGTTGTGGAGTATTTACTGCAGAGTGGTGCCAATGTCCACGCTCGCGACGACGGTGGTCTTATTCCTCTCCACAATGCCTGCTCCTTTGGTCATGCTGAAGTTGTCAATCTCCTGTTGAGACATGGCGCTGACCCAAATGCCCGCGACAATTGGAATTATACCCCTCTCCATGAGGCCGCCATTAAAGGCAAAATAGATGTCTGCATAGGTATGTCAATCTCTAGAACGGCAGGGTAAAGGGTGAATCCCTGGCCGCAGATTTTAACACAAATGCCGAAACTGTTTTTTATTATGATTTTCTTTTAAATCTAATATTCCACAATGTAAAATATAGATGTTATAGTATGAATAAAGACAAGTTTGCATTAGTAAAAACTTGGGCAGAATTTCCATAATTTCCACATGACTGGAATAGCAATTGAAATTATCCACAAATAACATACAAGATTCTATGATTTAATATAATATCGAAACATCTAACAAGATCATTATACATATTGTTTTTATTTTCATAGTGCTGCTTCAGCATGGAGCAGATCCAACTATCCGCAATACAGACAGCCGGACAGCTTTGGATTTATCGGACTCTTCGGCAAAAGCAGTGCTGACAGGTAATGGTTTCAAGTGACTTAAGTGTCTTAATTTGCAGATTTTGTCTGCTGAGCTTCAGCCTTGCAAGTCAGGGCTCATTTGTAATCTGTTTAGAGAGCTTAAAGGCAACTTGCCAGGTATTTGTTTTTTTTTACCCCTACAGTGCCACTGATATCTGTTACTTCACCTTTTGTATTCTAAGACCCCCTACACTTCAGATAGCTGTCAGCTGAACGTTTGCTTTGGCTGGAAGCTATATTGACCGACACACCAGAGCGAGCGTTACTGTGTTCTCTATCAGAACAAAATGATCTGCAGTCTGAAAGTGGACGTAACGGATCCTTGCCTCCTCACAACATCATTATGGGGCCCCAGTACACTTTAGACTGTCAGTCGAATTTGGCGATATCGGAGAGTTCAGCCAATGTTGGTGTAATGTGTATGGGTAGATCAAAGCACAAATTAATTTTCATTCTAAATGTCTGTCTATTTAATGCCATAATCTAATCTATGTTCTAATATATTTTAATTAAAAAGTCCCTATTCTTCCCTGACTACACTAACTACTTTATTTTTTTTATTTTTTATTCCTTCCATTTTGATGACACTTATTTGCAAGTCACAGGGCATGCTAGGATGCTCAAACAAAGCGTCATTAGGTGCAGAAGCTGATGTCACTGCCACAGTTTCTGCCTCCTCCCTGAAGCAACGTGTCATCAGTGACCTTTTTATTCAGGGGCTGGGCTAGTCCCTACTCTACTGAAAATACTTTGGTTTTCAGTTCCAAAGGATGCTCAGTAGATTCTTGTCCCTGTGCAATATGCATAGTGACAGTGCGCTCTCTTAGCATCTCTCAACACAAGTAGTGATCTGGCCCATTTTTTTACATATGGGAACAGTTGATGCTTGTCCCTCAATAAAACAATGCCTTTGTTTCTTTTTCGCTTAGATACACTATATGCTAGTAATGAGAAATATAGTGTAGAAGGCAAATACAAGTCGGACTGGGTGTCCTATTCCAGTGACGCCCCCAGTGCACTCCCAGCCTGATCGGCATATGGCCTCTACACTAGATCTATCATTGCTGACACATCTCATCTCTATGAAATAAAATTAATTTTAATTGGGGGGGACAAATGCCAAACCACTATTTCTATATGTAAAAGCTTGCTGATGGGTTACCTTTACTATACACTGTCCTGTTGTATTGTGCTTATTGATTATAACATTTATCATGTCTTTCTTTTTTGGTCATTTTTTTTATATTTTTCTTTTTTTTTTTTAGGGGAATACAAGAAAGATGAACTGTTGGAAAGTGCTAGGTGTGTTATCCTGCATTTTTTATTCAGAATGTATACCCCTTTCTAGATACACTTGTAGCACAATAAGCCTAATAGACGGGGTTGTTCCCTGAACCACAGGGGTGAGCCACTACATAACAGCTCTATATGAATGTCTGCCTGCGGACACCGCTGCAAGCTCCGCTTCAGACAAGCCAAAATAAGCCCAACAGCCTTTCTATTGACCCAAATGAACCGCTTCATAAAGTTTTATAGTTCTGTCCTTAGACCCGCCGTAGGGCCTGGAGTTGGCCTGTAATAGACCTCCAAAGATGCAGCCTTATTACACTGGTGTGAAACTGGCCTCAGGGCAATAAGATCTCAATTACTTTATAACTTTACCTGTCAAATTCATCGATTTAGTGGGGTCTTGGTAGATAATGGCATCTTTGCTAGAAGTGTGGTCTGTGATGTACTGACTATTTTTTTTCTCTAAAACTATGTTTTTGTAGAAGTGGAAATGAGGAGAAAATGATGGCTCTGCTGACGCCCCTTAATGTTAACTCCCATGCCAGTGATGGAAGAAAGGTAAAGGTTTATACAGCAACTGGTATCTGCAGCCAAAACACTGCATGTTGCATGCATACATGCATTAGAGAAATATACTTTTTTTTTTTTTTTCTACAGTCAACCCCGCTTCACTTAGCTGCTGGCTACAATCGTGTCAAAATCGTACAGCTGTTACTTCAGCATGGAGCAGATGTTCACGCCAAGGATAAAGGGTAGGGGCTCACTCATTACTACTTGATGGGGTTCTTATCCAGGCATGATAGTAAGATAGTTATAATCTGTGAATTATCATATTTTGTTTCCTTATTTCATTTTGGATGCTATAATTTGCATCTTTTTGTTATATCTAATAATTTTATAATGGCACATGCTGTAACTAGCTATTGTGAGATACAAAATGTTACTTAAATGGTTATTCTACTAAAAATATGTAAAACTGTCTGTCATTTGAATAGAAGTAATTCATTGGTTTAAAAGTATTGCCTTTGAGTGCACAAATTGGTGGTAGTAGCAGTACTGTGGTAGACACGCTTGGTCGTCCTGGTGTGCCGGCTGTGGCCTTTATCTGTGCACTTTCCTCGTCTGATGATGCAGGAATGTATGTGCTTTTTCTCCACGAGTCGGAGAGGTACAGCGCCTGCAGCTCAGCTTTACTCCTCTGACAAGTGCACGAGATCCCTCGTTGGCTTTGCTTGCTTTTCAAAGCATAAAAAGTAACAGTCCAGCTTTTTATTTTTAATATATACATTTCACTGCTGGAGTGGTGCTTTAAATGTAAGCTCCTTGCCTCGTCTCATACTCGCCTTCTGGAGTTTTCATCTGTTTTCGTTGCCGATGCCGTCAATCTCCGGCGAAAAGTGACTTGCCTTTAGCTTCAGTGTTTCATGGAACTGCACGGAGGTTTCTTTAAATACAAGTGTATGAGAGCTTTATACTGGCCTCGTTCTGGCTCTCATAGATTTGTATTGAGAGCTTTTGAAGTACTGTATATACTCGAGTATAAGCCGACCCGAGTATATGCCGAGGCACCTAATTTTGCCACGGAAAACTGGGTAAGCTTATTGACTTGAGTATAAGCTGGGTATATATTGTCGCCTCATTCCTGTCCTGCTATGTGTGGCTCTCCCTGTCCTGTCCTGGTATTTGTGGCTCTCCCTATTTTATGCATGATTCGCCCCCCTTCCCATCGTTGTATGCATGACTCGCTCCTCCTTCCCATCGTTGCATGCATGACTTGCCCCCCTTCCCATCGTTGTATGCATGGCTCACCCCCCTTCCCATCGTTGTATGCATGGCTCACCCCCCTTCCCATCGTTGTATGCATGGCTCACCCCCCTTCCCATCGTTGTATGCATGGCTCACTCCCTGTCCCATCGTTGTATGCATGGCTCACTCCCTGTCCCATCGTTGTATGCATGGCTCACTCCCTGTCCCATCGTTGTATGCATGGCTCACTCCCTGTCCCATCGTTGTATGCATGGCTCACTCCCTGTCCCATCGTTGTATGCATGGCTCACTCCCTGTCCCATCGTTGTATGCATGGCCAGGGTGGATTGATTTAAATCACGCCGATTTAAATCACGATTTAAATCAAAAGATTTTTTTCTATTTAAATCGGATCGATTTAAATCATGATTTTAATCATGATTTAAATCACTGATTTAAATCAAAAGGTTTTTTTTTAATATAAATCACGATTAAAATGAGAAGTGAGAGCAGTGTGCATGTGCGCCCATAGTTACACGGACGAAACTAGGGGCAACGATCTAACGCCAGGGTGAGGGGGGGACCCCAAAGTAAGTAAAAATCTTTTTTGTTTTACTATATGGCAATAGGTAGGTGTTTAAAAGCAGCATGTCTTAATTGTATAAACTATTAATAGCCTCCACATTTTGTTCATACTGCCCCTTTAATTCCACACTTCTAGCTTGGTTTCAGTTTTGGTTTAGTTTCTTTTTCCCTGCATTCAGTTGACATGCCCAAACTTGTTGGATAGTCAGCAGTACTTGGCTCAGGCTGTAGTAACATCAGCAGTGCTTGGCTCAGGCTGTAGTAACAATCAAACTTCATAATTGATCTGTGTGAGCCATGGCAGCAGGTCGTAAGAGAGACCCTATTTGGGTTCATTTTGTTGAGATGCCAGCAGCAGATCTTGGAAAGAAAGGTGCAAGAGCAAAGTGCAAATACTGTCAAAAGGATATCCAAGGACTTGTTTGCCGTTTGAAATCACATTATGAAAACTGCAACCAGAAGGGAAATGAAGATGTTGATAGTGATACAACTAATGTCAATGAACCCCCACAGCTTCTTATGCACCAGGAGCCTAGTACTAGTGGTAAGTCTGGCAATTAATTTACAACCTATTTTTTTAACAGACATTTTACTGGGATGGTTAAAGTCTATGAAAAGAAAAATGATTTAAATCAAAAAAATCTGATTTAAATCAAAAAAATCTGATTTTTTTGATTTTTTTAAAAAAAATCAAGATTTTTATCCACCCTGTGCATGGCTCACTCCCTGTCCCATCGTTGTATGCATGGCTCACTCTCCTCGCGCCGTCGCTGCATCTCCATTGTCCCGGCGCAGCAGCTCTCCTGTGCTGAGCGGTCATGTGGTACCGCTCATTAGGGTAATGAATATGCGCTCCACTCCTATGGGAGTGGAGACGCGTGCATATTCATTATTTAATGAGCGGTACCATGTGACCGCTTAGCAAGGAAAAGCTGCCAGCGTCAGGACGGAGATGCAGCGAAGGTGCGAGGAGGGTGAGTATGATGTCATCTTGAAGCCAGCGACTTCAGCTGTCACTTTCCACAGCCGCCGACTCCTGCTGCTGCAACCCCGCTCCCCCTCCCCCACTGGCCTTCTGGACAATGACTCGTGTATAAGGGGGGTGGTATGTTTTCAGCACAAAAAAAGTGCTGAAAATCACTGCTTATACACAAGTATATACAGTAGCTTCTGATACTTCTGGCCAGTTAAAAGCTTCTCTCACAAGATGGCGCCCACGGCGTCTAAAGAAAGACATCTAATGAAACGCGCCACAGGTATTTTTTTTCCAGTGCTGAAACAACGCTTTAAATGTAACCTCACCTGCCCCCAGTCATATACTATCCCTCCAGCGCCTTCACTGTTTTTCGGAACCTGTCCAGTCCATAGTATATGATTGGGGGCAGGTGAGGTTACATTTAAAGTGTTGTTTCAGCACTGGAAAAAAAAATACCTCTGGCGTGTTTCTTTGGACGTCTTAATTCTACACTGATCACTACAGAATAAAGATTCATAGGGTAAGATCAAAAGATAATTCTGTATTCACGTGGATAGCAGCACTTGAGCTCCAGCCTGGCTCTTTCATTCTATATAGAACTGTACTGGTACAAGTCTGTGTTTCTTTCAAAATGCTTCTGCTTTTTTTTATCAATATCATGGTCATTTTTGCAAAATCACAAGATATTGCTGTGATTGTGGCAAAGTTTTAATTTTCCGTTGGACCATGTAAGTTCTTAGTAGCTGCATGTGGGGAGTATTCAATGGCTTTTAGAGCTCTTTGATGTTTTGCTGACCCTGAGGGTATAAAAGGGTAGATGTTCCTAGTAACACTATCCGTTATTATGCAAAACCATTGAAAAACATCTGTATACAGGATACCATGGAAAGCGCATAAATCAGTCTTAGTCATTTCTTGCTAAAGATGCCTGAGAAATTAATGTCTAGACCAGAAAATTTCTTGGCAGATCTAGGATTACAATTTTTTTTTTTTTTTTTTTAAATTCTCAGGGTTCAGATTCCCATATTTAACTAGTGATGGATACATTTCCTTTTTTGCAGTGTTTCTGCTTCGAAAAGTGCAATAATCTGTGAGATTTATGTAGAAATCATCACTGAGTGATGGGGCAATCTATCTGCTAGCATAATGAGAATTATTCACATCTTCCCTGATAGATCCTTAATTAAAAAAAAAAAGATTCTCTTCAGCTTCTAGATTGCATGCTATTGGTTCACAGACTAAAACTGACATTTGGTTAGCAATGCTGTCTCATCACTTAGTGTTGGGCGGAGTTGGGCTGAGGATGGAGCTGGCAACAAGGCAGTGCTTTTGCTCTGTCACACCCAGAGCACTTTCAGACTCATGTACATATCACTAAGGTCGATTTCTTTGCAATGGAGAAGGGTTTTTGTTTGCTAAAGATATGGATTCACTTGTGTTCTTAAAAAAAACCGCACATGTAAGTGGTTTGAGGGGCTAGAAGGAGCTGACTGATTCCCTTTGATATCGTGCCAAAGTTGCATCATACACTTCATCTAAAGTCTTGCCTCACTGCTATGCAGCTTGAACAACATTATTTGAGCATCTTGTAATGAACACGATGTGTATGGACTAATAATGTGCTGTGGTTCGTGCTGATTACCTGGATACAGGACCACCCTAGAATCATAGAATCGTAGAGTTGGAAGGGACCTCCTGGGCCATCTGGTCCAACCCCCTGCTCAAAGCAGGATTCGCTAAATCATCCCAGTCAGATGTCTGTCCAGCCTCTGTTTGAAGACTTCCATTGAAGGAGAACTCACCACTTCTCGTGGCAGCTTGTTCCACTCGTTGATCACTCTTAACTGTCAAAAAGTTTTTTCTAATATCTAATCTGTGTCTCCTCCCATTCAGTTTTATCCCATTGCTTCTAGTCTTTCCTTGTGCAAATGAGAATAAAGTTGATCCTTCTACAATGTGACAGCCCTTTAGATATTTGTAGACAGCTATTAAGTCTCCTCTCAGTCTTCTCTTTTGCAAACTAAACATTCCCAAATCCTGCAACCTTTCCTCATAAGACAGGGTTTGCAGACCGGTCACCATTCTGGTCGCTCTTTTCTGAACTTGCTCCAGTTTGTTGATGTATTTTTTTAAATGTGGTGCCCAAAACTGGACACAATATTCCAGATGAGGTCTGACCAAAGAGGAGTAGAGGGAATAATGACTTCACGTGATCTAGACTGTATGCTTCTGTTAATACATCCTAGAATTGCATTTGCCTTTTTTGCTGCTGCATCACACTGCTGACTCATATTCAGTCTGTGATCTATTAGTATACCCAAGTCTTTTTCACATGTGCTGTCACTTAGCCCTATTCCTCCCATTCTGTATATGCTTTTTTCATTTTTATTGCCCAGATGTAGTACTTTGCATTTCTCCCTGTTAAAAACCATTGTTAGTTGCTGCCCACTTCTCCAGTTTATTTAAATCTTTTTGAATCCTCTCTCTCTCTTCTCTAGTATTAGCTATCCCTCCTAGCTTTGTGTCATCAGCAAATTTAATCAGTTTACCCTCAATTCCTTCATCTAAATCGTTGATAAAGATGTTGAACAATACAGGGCCCAGGACAGAGCCCTGTGGTACCCCACTTGAGACATTCTTCCAACTGGATGTGCTGCCATTTACGACCACTCTTTGGGTCCGATCGCTAAGCTAGTTATGAATCCACCTAACAGTTGCCTTGTCCATTCCATACTTAGTCATTTTTTCAATAAGGATTGCATGAGATACTTTGTCAAATGCTTTGCTGAAGTCAAGATATACTATATCTACAGCATTTCCTTGATCCACCCAATCAGTGATACCGTCATAGAAGGAAATTAAGTTAGTCTGACATGACTTATTAGTTACAAACCCATGCTGACTCTGTTTAATCACTTCATTCTTATCCAGGTATTGACATACATGTTGTTTAATAATTTGTTCAAAGATCTTTCCTGGTATAGAAGTCAGACTCACCGGCCTATAGTTGCCTGGGTCCACCTTCTTCCCCTTTTTGAAGATAGGAACAACATTTGCTCTTCTCCAGTCTTCTGGCACTTCTCCTGTTCTCCAAGAATTTTCAAAGATTATGGAGAGGGGTTCAAAAATTTCTTCTGCTATCTCCTTCAGTACTCTGGGGTGTAATTCATCTGGACCTGGAGACTTGAATTCATTTAGGTTAGCTAAGTGTTTCCTCACTATCTTTCTGTTTATAGATATCCTGGATTCTTCTATTCCCTTAATACGACAGTGAATAACAGTTGATGTTACATTTCCTTTCTGAGAGAAAACAGATGCAAAATAGGAATTTAAAAGTTCAGCCTTCTCAACATCCTGTCTTACCATTTCATCATTTTCATCCTGTAAAAATCCTATAGCATCTTTGACTTTTGACATATCCCCAAAATCCTTTATTATTGCTTTTGACATCTCTTGCAAGCCTCAATTCATTTTCAGCTTTAGCTAATCTGATTTGTGCCCTGCAGGTTCTGCAGACAGCATTATATTCTTCTTTAGATATGCCTCCCTCTTTCCATTTTATAAACATTTTTTTCTTCCTTTTTAGCATGTGCTTAAGTTCTGTGTTCATCCATCCTGGTTTCCTTAAATGCTTCCTATTCTTCCCTCTTTTCGGAATTGTTGACAACTGTGCTTTGAGAATTTCATTTTTCAAGATTTCCCATCCTTCCTGGACATTTTTGTCTTTAAGGATATCCAGCCATTGGATCTCTCCAATTCTCTTTCTGAATCCCTTAAAATCTGTCTTTCTGAAATCTAACCTTGACGTCTGAGTCTTCACAGGTCTTCCGCCTCTAGTTATCCAAAATTCTAAAATAGCATGGTCGCTACCTCCTAGGGTCCCAGTCACTTTTACCTCCTCAACCATTTCCTCCCTGTTTATAAGGATTAGATCCAAGGTAGCAGTTCCCATTGTTTTCTCCCCTACCTTTTGGAAGATAAAGTTGTCAGCAAGAGAGGATAAGAATTTCCTTGACCTGTTAGTTTTGCCTGAGAGAGATTCCCAACAAATGTCTGGATAGTTGAAATCTCCCATGACAACTATGTCATATTTTTTGGAGAACTTGGCCATTTGATGCAGAAAGAGTTCATCCATATCTTCAGCTTGCACAGGCGGCCTGTAGTAAATGCCTACAATGGTGTCCTTTCAATTCTGTCCTTGTATTCTTACCCAAACAGTTTCCACAGAACTCCCAGTCTCTGAAGCTTATTCCTATGAGGGAGCTGTAAATTCCTAGTAAGATGAATGGGTAGCACTTGTCATCCAGTAAAAACGCTTCTTTATTCAAACAAGTTTTAAAACATGGATGCAGGGGAGCCGGTCACCGCGTGGATAACGGCCTTATCGTTTGCAAACCTCAGTTCAACCGATCCAGGTACTGTTTGATGCGCTGGGGCCGATCCTTTATAGGAACACGCACCTCTTCACCCACGTCACAGTAACTCAAAAAAAAAAAAATTAAACAATAATATTATACAGCAGGATTATAAAAACGCTGCCATATCTAACATGGGTTTACCTCCCTGAACAGACAGAATGGACTTAAAGTGTTCGCTAAACATTACATACATTGGTCTGATAGTTTTCCCAATATAGTATCTACCTCAGGGACCAAAAATATTAACAACAATCTGGGTTTTACAGTATATGAATTCTGAAATGTGATGCATTATTCCTCCCAATTTAATAGGATTGGTATTAACATGAAAACTGGAAAAATTGCAGGAACCTAATCTGTGATTGCCAGTGACATTAGAATTGTTAAAGCAGATTTGGAGAGGATCCATTTACCGCTTTAGGGAGGTAATCGCAAAAAAATTACTCTTACATAGAGAAGTCAAATGCTTCGCAGCAAATTTCACCATCTGTTCATTTCTGCATTTTCTGAAATGATTGTAGTTTAACTAACACTGACTTTAAACATAATAAGGATTAGGGATTTGTGCTTATGAGTGTGAAATGGCAGAAAATATTGAAGGGTACGTGTTGCCAGTAAAAGCTCTACTAACCTGCCTGGCTCCCGCACTTAGCCAAATGCTACGAGGAGAAAATGAACATTACCACCCTCGGCAGCTTTCCGTCTCCAGTCACGTGGACGGCATTAGGTCAGTCAACGCTATGAGTTTACAGAGCGGCGGCTGTAATTGTGCCCCCGGCCCTGACTGACACTGGCTCTGCACTGGGGCCGGCTCGTGGTGACTGAACCTGTGTTGGCGCTGCTCCGTGACTAAAACTGGGAAGATGCTGGGGGGAATAAATTTAGTCTTCTTCGGGCTGGTTAATAACACTAACACCGTATCTGCAGGTTAATAGCGTTTTTGCTGGTGACAGGTTCCCTTTTAAAGTGTTAGACAACTTGTACTTTGAGAGAATATTGCACTTCTGGAAAGTTCAGCATTACATATGTTGTATGCATTTAATTGTACTGTATTCAGACTAATCCTTGTTTCCTTGCTTTCTATAGAGATTTGGTGCCTCTTCACAATGCTTGTTCATATGGCCACTATGAAGTAACAGAACTTCTTGTTAAGGTAACTGTGATTTAATGTTTGTTGTTAAATTAATGCAGGGGTGGGGAACTATTTTCTTCCAGGGGCCATTTAGATATTTATGCCATCATTCGGGGGCATACAAAATGATCAGCTTGAAAATTTTCCTGCACTATTTGGTCAAGTATTTAATTACCCCCCCCTAATGTGATGGCTGGAGCTGCTTCTCTTTGGTGACGCGTGTGATGTTAGGTGGTGTGGATGATGTTGCTACTAATAACTACTTTTCCAGATTTGCGTTAGTCTTGAGCGCAGTTGACTCGTGATAAGTTTTATAAAGAACTCGCAGCAGTATGGTGTTCAGAACACAGATGTGTATTACACTGCAGGTCTCCTCACAGTGGGAAATACATCACTGCTCATGTAACATTTATAGAACTCAAGCTAGTGGGTGGTCCGCAGTATACGTCACATAGGAGACACTGAGACTGCTGTATATACATCACAGGAGACGCTGGGGCTGGAGCATGTACATCATATAGGGGGGACTGGAGCATATGCATTTTGTGCTTGGGCTAGAGCATCACGTAGGTGAGGCTGGGGATGATGTCTTCATCAATGGAAGTACAGAGCTCACCAACTCTGCCCATAAAGAGCAACTTAATGCTGGCCTCAGCCAGCGTCAGGACATAATTCTTCATTGCATTTGCCGCAGCGTTCAGTGCTGAACGCAGTGTGTGCTCACAGTGTAAGGAACAAGTGAAGGGCTAGCAAAACGGGGCCACCAGCCCGAGCACTGCAGTCCCTGGGAATCTGTCTAGGCGCCAGAGAAAAGGTCTATTTCGGCTTGTGGACTAGAGGTTTTCCAACCCTGCTTTGAAAGGACATGTCATGGTGAAAATGGTATCTTATGTGCAGTCAGGATGATACAGAGCACAATATCACATTTTCTCTTTCGTCTCATTGGGGGATACAGAAACCGTGGGTGTGTGCTGCTGTCACTAGGAGGTTGACACTATGCATGAAAAAAATGTTAACTCCGCCTCCGCAGTATACACCCTTCCGACAGGCTATAGGACAATCAGTTTTGCTTAGTGTCAGCAGGAGGTGTACAGGGGTCTCTCGCAGACCCATGCCTACCTCAATGTGCGTTGTTCCTTTTCAGGTATCCATGGAGGGATACAGAGTAGAGCTGCTACATCTGTATTCCCACACCGGGATCATGAGTACGGCGTGTACTGCCACCCCGTATACTCATGAATCCCATGGGCAGGACCCTATCCCCTAACACAGGACTCGTGTTCAGGTGGAAGCTCCTGGTCCTGACCTTCGTCTCCCATAACTCGCCCACCAGAGCCTGATCGAGAGAGACGCCCTGCAGATAAGGTTTGGGACAGCAATCTTTTCATGCAGATAACCGACCCCTGTTACGGGGTGAACTGGAGATAAGAGGCTGCAGCGTTGCATGATCCGCTTACCAGCCGCTCTGGCTGAATGTGACCGCTGTAATCCGCACTCGGGCTTACAGCCCATGGCTCTATACTTATGTTAAGAGCCAACACTTACTTTCAAGCACGCGGTGCAGCGCGGTTCCAGTCTCCTCCCATGACAGAGTTATGGCCCTGGTCTCCAGCAGGAGCCCAGCAAGGCCGACGCTAGATTCCGGCTTCCGTCAGGCTCCGCCACCCGGCTTCCTCTTCCTGTACCAGTGCCATCTTGGTGCTCCAGGAGGCCAGAGCTGGGCCCCGCCCACCTTTTCCGGGCAGGAATTTCGTAAGGCTTCTAGGCAGTGCTGTTCACCTCGCTCTCTCACCCTCATCAGCCTTCGGGCGGCAGCTGCGGCGGGCACACAGGTCGTGGGTATGTGAGTACTGCACTACAGGTTGCTCCCTCACTCCGCTCTCTACCCCCGACGGTCGGCACCAGGTAAAACCTGTCAGTATGCCCAAGGGAGAGCAGTCCCGCCCCTCCTCCTCATCCGCTTCAGTGACCTTGGTCAAATATTTTGTATGTACCAAATGCAATGTCAGGCCTCCTTATGGTCAGTCCTCGCCACTCTGCTCAGATTGCAGCAGATCTACAGTGTCACCTACGATAGAGTGTGTGCAGCTCCTCGTTTTGCCTGTCAGAGCTCCCACATTACCCCTGGAGCAGGAGGAAGCACCTTGCCTGCCGCCCAGGGGCCATCCATCGCCACGGGAGACAGCAAGTGTCCAGGATGGGCCTCTTCCTTATCCAAATCCATGGCCAACCATACCAGGGTATCACAGACCTTGGTAACGGCGCTTAACAGATTGCCACTTCAGGCTCCAGAGGACATAAGTGCACCAAAGGAGCCTCCTTTTGGGCCTTCTAGAGGCCGTAAAAGGTTTAGACAGGACCATCAACCCAGGTCCCCTTCTCACTCCATCTCACCGCCAGAATTCCTCTGGCCCGTCTGCCTCTTCCCGGTCCTCATCCCCGGAATCAGGCGAGGCATTATCGGAGATACACTCAGAGGAGGGTTCCAGAACAGTCCCAGGTCAAGGATATTGTTCAGGGCCTCATTGCCGCAGTCAATGAGACCTTTTAACATTGGGGACGCAACATCAAAACCTAATGATCAGGCTCTTTCATTTAAGCTTCATAAGTCCCCCTCTAGGGTTTTTGCCTCCCACAAGGATTTTGAGGAAGTGTTGGATGCAGGGCATATTGGCCGGGGCACCATCAGCGGAACTGGTGGAATTCGCAGACCAAATCTCCCATGCTGGAAGGTATATGGTATCAGCAGCCCTGGATGCCGCGTCTTGCGCAGCTCAAGCATCCAGTAACGTGGTAGCCGTCCGGTGGACGATTTGGCTAGGGGCTTGGCAGGCTGATTTGTCCTCAAAGAAATCTGACCAATCTGCCGTTTCAGGGCACCCGGCTCTTTGGGTCAATGCTAGATCAAATCATTAAGGATGCAATGGGGGGTACATGCCTCCCTCTCCCCCAGGCCAAGCCTCGTCGATTTCAAACATAGGGCTCAGCCCTTTCGCCGTACCCCAGCGACAGGCACTTATGCTGAGGGCCCACAGAGGTCGCAAGCACCGAGAGATAGGAGGAAGGTATCCTTTCGGACCACCCCTTCATGGCAACAGCAGAACTACCAGGTCAGGGCCGGGCAGAGCCATTTCAGCCTGATGCCAGCAAGGGAGTCCAATTCCCTTTCCAGTACCTCTCCCTGACTAGGAGGCCACCTTCTCTTCAGAGATGTCTGGCAGAGTTCAGTAGAGGATATCTGGGTAAAGGAGGTAGTATCGACAGGATGCAAGATAGACTTCAACGTCCTTCTGCGAGATCGCTTCTTTCTGTCTCAAATAAAAGACGCTGCTAGGGCTCTAGTTTTTTCTGCGGCAATTGACTCGCTCCTCAATGCAGGAGTAATCATCCCTGTTCCCGAGCAGGAACGTTTTGCCGGCTTTTACTCAAACCTGTTTGTGATACCAAAAAAGGATGGCTCAGTTCGTCCCATACTAGACCTCAAAAGGCTAAACGGATGGGTCCGCTTACTCCATTTCAGGATGGAATCGATTCGATCGGTAATTACGTCTATAGAGGATCAGGTATTCCTATGTTCCATAGACATCCGGGATGCTTACCTACACGTCCCCATTTTTTAGGGACATCAGAGGTTTCTGCGTTTTACTGTGCAAAAGCAGCATTTCCAGTTTGTGGCCCTGCCATTTGGGCTGGCAACAGCCCCCAGAATTTTCACAAAGATTGTGGCAGCGATGGTAGCTATATTAAGAGTCAGAGGCATAATATTGGTGCCATATCTCGACGATATTCTCGTCAAAGTGCCTTCCTTCGCTCAGGCCCAGGAAAATCTAGCGGTAGTTTTAAACACGCTGTCCCGGTTTGGTTGGATCATAAACAGGGAGAAATCTCACCACAACGCCTAGAATTCTTAGGAATGGTAATCAACACCTGCCGCTCGAGGGTCTTTCTCCCAGAAAGAAAGTGGATTACCCTCCAGCAGGGAATTCGCTCTCTGTTGAAATTCCGGCGTCTATCCTTTCGCGCTGCCATGAGAGTCCTGGGAAGGATGGTGACCGCTTCAGAGGTAATACCCTTTGCCCTGTTCCGTTCCAGGATACTACAGAGAAACATCCTCCTTCTTTGGGACAGGTCAATCTCTTCGCTGGATCGCCCATTCCTCCCTTCCATTCAGACCAGGGAGTCCCTCAGGTGGTGGATGACCTCTCCCCTCGTTCATCTGGGACGGCCTTTTCCCCCTGTCCACTGGCAGGTAGTAACTACAGATGCCAGTCCCCTGGGCTGGGGTGCGGTATTCTGTCACCTGACAGTCCAGGGATGATGATTGAGGCAAGGATCCTCACTATCAATCAACATTCCAAAACTGAGGGCGGTCTTCCTAGCACTTCTACATTGGGAAAGATACCTCAACAACCAGTCAGTACTGATTAAAACGGACAATGTCACGGCGGTGGCATACATCAATCACCAAGGGGGAACCAGAAGTTCTCGGGCACTGGCCGAGGTATCCAGAATCTTCAACTGGGCAGAAACCGCAATTCCGGCAAATTTGGCGGTTTTCATTCCCGGCACAGACAACACTTCCTCAGTCGGGAGGGGCTCACGGCAGGAGAATGATCCTTACACCGGGACGTGTTCTGTCGGATATGCCAGCTATGGGGGACTCCAGACGTGGACCTCCTGGCATCGCGACAGAACAGAAGGGTCCAACAGTTTGTCCCAAGATACCGCGATCCTCTAGCAATAGGGGTCAACGCACTGGTCATTCCCTGGACACAGTTCAGACTTCCTCTCCTGCCCAGACCGCTAAAGAAGATCAAGGCGGATGGGGTGCCGGTCATATTGATCGCCCCGTACTGGCCCAGGAGGGCCTGGTTCGCAGAAATTATCAATTTTCTTGCAGACACCCCCTGGAGACTCCCCGACAGACCAGATCTTCTGGCTCAGGGGGCCGTTTTACCATCCGAATTCTCGGTCGTTCAATTGGACGGCATGGCCTTTGAAACCACAATACTGAGAGCAGCGGGATTTTCGGACTATTAATCCCGGGTTTTTCGGACCATTTTGGAGTCATTAATACAATGATCCAGGCTAGGAAGCCATCCTCTTCCAGGGTCTATTCTCGTGCCTGGAAGGCCTATTTTGGCTGGTGTCAGTCTAACACATCACACCTATGCTCTGTTCCCTGCCATCTGTCCTAGCTTTTCTCCAGGCAGGGTTAGATGGAGGTCTGGCCCTAAGTTCCTTGAAAGGCCAGGTATCTGCTCTCTTTATTCTTTTTCAAAGAAATTTGGCCTCCCGCTTACAGGTGAGGACCTTTCTGCAAGGAGTGGAAGATGCGGCCCCTCCTTACAGATCCCCTGTGGCTCCAGGGGATCTTGACTTGGTCTTGGAAGCCTTGACATGTTCACCCTTCGAACCCCTCCAGGAAGCTCCCAGGTCTTTGTTGCCCTGGAAGGTGGTATTTCTCGTAGCCATCACCTCTATTAGGCAGGTTTCAGAATTAGCGGCATTGTCCTGTCGCTCTCCATTCCTAATTATGTACCAGGACAAGGTTGTTTTGTGGTCTCCTCCTAACTTTCTTCCGAAGGTGGTATCGGCCTTCCACCTGAACGAGGATATAATCCTTCCATCATTTTGTCCCGCTCCAACCCATCCTCTGGAGCGTTCTTTGAATAAGCTAGACATGGTCAGGGCGATAAGGGTCTATCTGGCCAGGACCGCTCCCTTCAGGAAGGCGGACTCGCCCTTTGTTACCCCTAATGGGGTGAGAAGAGGCCTGCCGGCCTCTAAGGCAACAATTGCCCGCTGGATCAGAATGGCAATCTGTAATGATTGACTTACATGATGATGTCTCCTTCTACTGATTTTTCACTGATAGGCTGTATTACAATCGGAGGGGTGTATACTGCGGAGGCAACATTTTTTTCATGCATAGTGTCAACCTCCTAGTGGCAGCAGCACACACCCACGGTTTCTGTGTCCCCCAATTAAGACTCTGAGAAACAGATTTTACGGTAAGCAACCAAAATCCTGTTTTTGTTTTTTTTTGTTTTTTTTTTATGAAGGAGTCTAGTGGGTGGTCCTATCAGTGATTGACAGGCTTTCCAGTATGACTGCATGCCAAGATAACTGTCAATTGCCAGTGACTAGTAGGACCGCCCACTGGACTCACTCATACAGATGCCAGAGATTTAAACGAATAAAATGAGTAATACTGAATCGATTCCAACATACCTATATATCATTCTGCTTAGTTTCTCCTACTATGCTATACTGTAGCTCAGAAGGCATGGCTTGTACAACGTGGCAGGTTCCCTTTTAAAAATGTTGGCCTATCTGTAGAGAAAGCAAAGTGCTGTATGTAGTGTTTTCTGGCAGACCTATAAACAATGAATGGAGTAGAGGTGCATGCACACACCCATTACTCCATTCACACAGGACACTATCAGAGCTGCATTCTCTGGACCGCCAAGATCCATATGTTGTCCCCTGTGGATAAGTAATAGCTTGCTAAGTTGAGATCACCACTTTATCAGAATACTAAATGAAGTGGTTGTCAGAGTTTATGAAATAATTCTGAGTATAGGAATACAAAATAAAACACTCATTACTCGTAAAATTCCCAGGTTTTCTGACTGCCTTTTCTTGTACTGACAAAATGCTGTACATTCTTGTGACGTCTGCAGCCAATCACTAGTCTCACTGGTGATGCTGGTTTGTACGTCGTAGGACTTCTAACGCCAGTGACTGTCTACAGGGGTCACATGTATGTACAGCATGTCATTGCTTTTTTTGGGGGGGGGGGGGTGGAAAAGAGGGTACATTTCCTGTATTTAGTTTCCTTCCTGAACTTTGAATGCCCCATCAGACCCCTTTAAAGTCAGTGCTTCCCCTGATGTTTATCTAGGACAGTGTGATGGCTTCTGTTACAGCTGCTGGCTTTGTCCTCACTCTCAGTAAAGCTTTACCATAACCAGCCATACATATCTCACTAGACGCTCTTGTCTTTCAGCACGGAGCCTGCGTAAATGCAATGGACCTGTGGCAGTTTACGCCTCTTCATGAAGCAGCCTCCAAGAACCGTGTGGAGGTGTGCTCCCTCCTTCTCAGCTATGGAGCGGACCCCCACATGCTCAACTGTCACAATAAAAGCGCTGTGGATTTGGCCCCAACACCACAGTTAAAGGAGCGATTAGCATGTGAGTTCTGACTTCAGCATTTGCTCGCTTTATATTATAGATTTATATATGGCTAGTGGGACTATAGATAGTTATTCCTGGGGTAAGTGTGCTGGCGTGAAGTCACTGGCAGAATCTTTGGTAATGTAAAAGTGGCACAGTCTCCAGTGGCACAAAACTAGTAGGTTTACTATGAGTGAACAGTTCTGCAAGTTGAAGATGAAATTATCTTAAAGGCCTAAAGTTAAGAATGACACATTTCCTTTGTATTTTAAGCAAAAAAATATATTGTAACTTTTACGTTTTAAAAGTTACAAAACGGAAAATGGGCTGATGCAAAAGTTTGGGTACCTTGCATGGTTAGTACTTAGTAGCACCCCCTTTTGCAACTATTACAGTTTGTAAAGGCTTTTTGTAGCCAGCCAAAAGTTTTTCAGTTCTCGTTTGAGGGATTTTCATCATCTTGCATGCCCTGCTTTTTTCAGTGATGATCAGATAAGGAGACTAAGGGCCATTGTAAAATATTCAGCTTGCACTTATTGAGGTAGTCTATTGTGGATTTTGACGTGTTTAGTACCATTATCTATTTGATCTCTTTTCAACTTCGGCTGTTTTACAGATGATGTTATGTTTCCATCAAGGATTTGTTGAAAATTCATTGAATCCATGCTTACCTTTGCCTGTGAAATGTTCCCTTGCCATTGGCTGTAACACAACCCCAAAGCATTATTGATCCACCCCCTTACTTAATGGTTGGCGAGATGTTATTTTCCTGGCATTCTGTGCCCACACATACCATTGATCATTGTGGTCAGAGTTCTTTTTAACCTCTTTGGTCCACAGGATTTGTTTCAAAATGCACCAGGCTTGTTTAGATGTTCTTTTTCATACTTCTGACTCTGAATTTTATAGTGAGGATGCAGGAGAGGTTTGCTTCTGTTGACTCTTCAATGAAAGCCATATTTGTGCAGGTGTCTCCGAACAGTAGAACAATGTACCACAACTCCAGAGTCTGCTAAATCTTTCTGAAGGTTTTTTGCAGTCAATCGGGTTCTGATTTGTCTCTAGCAATCCTACGATGAGCTTACACTGAAATTTTGCTTGGCCTTCCAGACCTTATCTTGACATCCACTTTTCGTGTTAACTGTCATTTCATAATTACATTTTGAACTTAGGAAAGGGCAACACGAAAACACTTTGCTATCTTCTGCTTTGTGGGCCTCCACAATTTTCATTTTCACAGTGCTAGGCAGCTGCTTAGAAGAACTCATGACTGCTGTTTTTTGGCACAAGGTTAGAGGAGGCTGTGCTTTTATAATGCTGGGAAATTTGCATCACCTGGCCTTTCCTAACAATGATAGTGAAGAAGCCAGAATCCTAACAGGCTGATTAAGGCTGGGTTCACATTGTGTTAATGGCAATACGCTGAGGGCATCCGTTACATGGCGGTACTAACGCTATGTAACGGATATGTTAGCGCACCCATAGACTGTCATTATGTAGCGCATGGTATATGACTCGCGTATAAGCCGAGCGGTGGACTTTCAGCCCCAAAAAATGGGCTGAAAATCTCGGTTTATACGCGAGTACATATGGTATATTATTAATTTTTTTATAAAATACAAAGGAAATGTTATTTTTTACTTTATACCTTTTTAGAGGTCATCTTCAGCTTGCTTAAAGGGATTGCACCACAAACAAAAGTATTTCATCAACAGAACTTTGAATATTTAGTAACTTCCACAATTGGATGTGTTTAAATAAAATGTCCCTGGGCTGAGATAATCTTATAAATGTGTTCCTGCTGTGTAAGGAGGAAACAAGAGCATACAGACATTACAGCATGGGGTCACAGCTGATACTTTTTGCGGGTAAAACATTTCCCTGCCTGTTTTTAAGCAATATTTTATCTCAAAGAATCCTTTGTGACCCCATTCTGTACTTTCTGTAAACTCTCTTCCTTTCCCCCCTGCCCAGGAGATGTGGTATGATCAGACCATGTTCCTGTACAGTCGACATAACCATTACACTGGGGCACATTTATAAAATTATCTCGGGACAGGAACATTTTTTTTAAACACATCCAATTGTGGAGTTTTTTATTATTCCGAGATCTGTTGATTAAAATAAGCTTTTGTTCCTTGCATGGCTGTGGAGTCGGTAAGCCAAACCTGCGACTCCGACTCCTCAATTTCCCTTACACCGACTCAAACTCCGACTCCGACTCCCACACATATTGCTTATATTTAAGTGAAAAATTTATTGTAGTACAATGTGAACCTCAGACATTTAATCATTTTTATGATCCAATAATCAAGATATTTAGATAGAACAGAATATATATTGGTGTACTACCCGGTTTTCATTCTTTTTGGTACAGATACGATATGGATAGACAGATATGGATAAATGGATAGATAGAGCAGATTTCTAATCTGCTTTTGCTATTGAAAACATTATCTATGAGCTCAAAAACCTTTCAGGTGATGCGGTTTTTTAAAAAGATGATCTGCTTTTGCAGCTGAAAAACGTATCCTCAAAAAACTCAGGAAAAACGCTGTGTGTGAATGTAGCCTTAGATCAGGAATAGAACAGCCTATAGGACATTTCATAACTTTCCTAAAATCCTATGAAAAAATATTCAGCACATCCTGCATTGAATTACTGTACCCAATTTATTATATATTTTAGGAGTCGGAGTCGGTCCATTTTATACCGACTCCAACTCCGACTCCACCAAAATGAGCACCGACTCCACGACTCCGACTCCACAGCCCTGGTTCCTTGGCACAACTCTTTTAACCCCTTCCTGACATCCGACGTACTATCCCGTCCATGGGACCCGGGCCCCTATGCCCATGGACGGGATAGTACGTCTACCGCGATCAGCAGCGCCCACGTGGTGAGCGCCGCTGATCGCGGCCGGGTGTCAGCTGATTATCACAGCTGACACCCGGCACAATGTGTCAGGGGCGGTCACGGACCGCCCCCGACACGTTAACCCCTTGCACACCGCGATCAAACATGATCGCGGTGTACCGGGGGTTAAAGGGAAGCATCGGCAGGGAGGGGGCTCCCTCCGTGCTTCCCTGAGCCCCCCACGGCAGCGCAATGTGCAGCGCTGCTGCCGGGGGCTCCTTTCCTGCAGGCCCCCGAATCCAAGATGGCGACGGGGGCCTGCAGGAAGCTGGCTTCCTCAGTGCCTGCAAAGCGCAGGCATGAGGAAGCCTTGTGCACTGCCTGTGACAGATCGCTGATCTGTCACAGTGATCTGTGATGTGACAGATCAGCGATCTGTCACAGGACAGTGATGTCCCACCTTGGACTATTTAATAAAGTAAAAAAAAAATAAAAATTAAGTGTTAAAATAATTTAAAAAAAATCGCCAAATAAATTACAAAAAAAAATCCATTTTTTGAAAAAAAAAAAACCCAATAAAAGTACACATATTTAGGTATCGCCGCGTCCGTAACGACCCGCCCTATAAAACTGTCCCATTAGTTAACACCTTAAAAAATAAAAAATGAAGCAAAAAATAATGATTTATTATCATACCGCCAAACAAAAAGTGTAATAATGCGCGATCAAAAAGACGCATATAAATATCCATGGTACCGCTGATAACGTCATCTTGTCCCGCAAAAAACGAGCCGCCACACAGCATCATCAGCGAAAAAATAAAAAAGTTATAGCTCGCAGAATAAAGCGATGCAAAAATAATTATTTTTATATAAAATAGTTTTCATTGCATAAAACCGACAAAACATAAAAAAACGACCTAAATGAGGTATCGCTGTAACTGTACTGACCCGAAGAATAAAACCGCTTTATCAATTTTACCGCACGCGGAACGGTGTAAACGCACCCCCCCCCCCAAAAGAAATTCATGAAATGCTGGTTTTTGTTCATTCTGCGTCCCAAAAATCAGAATAAAAAGCGATCAAAAAATGTCACATGCCCGAAAATGGTACCAATAAAAACGTCAACTCGTCCCGCAAAAAATAAGACCTCACATGACTCGGTGGATCAAAATACGGAAAAATTATAGCTCTCAATATGTGGTGATGCAAAAACTATTTTTACAATAAAAAGCGTCTTTTAGCGTGCGACAGCAGCCAAACATAAAAACCGCCATAAATAGTAAATCAAACCCCCCGTTATCACCCCCTTAGTTAGGGAAAAATAATAAAATAAAAAAAATGTATTTATTTCCATTTTTCCATTACGGTTAGGGTAGGGTTAGGGCTAGGGTTAGGGCTAGGGTTAGGGCTGAGATTAGGGTTAGGGGTGTGTTGGTGTTCGGGTTGGAGTTAGAATTGGGGGTTTCCACTGTTTGGGCACATCAGGGGCTCTCCAAATGCAACATGGAGTCTGATTTCAATTCCAGCCAATTCTGAGTTGAAAAAGTCAAATGGTGCTCCTTCCCTTCCAAGCTCTGACATGCGCCCAAACTGTTTTACCCCCACATGTAGGGTATCAGCCTACTCAGGACAAATTGCAAAACAATTTTTGGGGTCCAATTTCTCCTGTTACACTTAGGAAAATAAAAAATTGGGGGCAAAAATATCATTTTAGTGGAAAAAAAATGATTTTTTTATTTTCACGTCCGAGCGTTATAAAATTCTGTGAAGCACTTGGGGGTTCAAAGTGCTCACCACACATCTAGATAAGTTCCGTGGGGGGTCTAGTGTCCAAAATGGGGACACTTGTGGGGAGTTTCAATAGTTTAGGTACATCAGGGGCTCTCCAAACGCACATGACACCCGCAGACCATTCCATCAAAGTCTGCATTTCAAAACGTCACTACTTCCCTTCCAAGCCCCGACGTGTGTCCATACAGTAGTTTTCTCCCACATATGGGGTGTCGGCGTACTCATGACAAATTGGACAACAACTTTTGGGGTCCAATTTCTCCTGTTACCCTTGGGAAAATGAAAAAATTGGGGACTAAAAGATCATGTTTGTGGAAAAAATACGATTTTTTTTATTTTCATGCCCGGGCATTATAAACTTCTGTGAAGCCCTTGGGGGTTCAAAGTGCTCACCTCACATCTAGATAAGTTCCTTAGGGGGTCTAGTTTTCAAAATGGGGTCATTTGTGGGGGGTTTCCACTGTTTAGGTACATTAGGGGCTCTCCAAAGGCAACATGACACCCGCAGACCATTCCATCAAAGTCTGCATTCCAAAACGTCACTACTTCCCTTCCGAGCCCCGACGTGTGCCCATACAGTAGTTTTCTCCCACATATGGGGTATCAGCATACTCAGGACAAATTGGACAACAACTTTTCGGGTCCAATTTCTCCTTGTACCCTTGGGAAAATAAAAAAATGGTGACTAAAAGATCATGTTTGTGGAAAAAATACGATTTTTTTTTATTTTCACGCCCGGGCGTTATAAACTTCTGTGAAGAACTGGGGGGTTCAAAGTTCTCACCACACATCTAGATAAGTTCCTTGGGGGGTCTAGTTTACAAAATGGTGTCATTTGTGGGGGGTTTCCACTGTTTAGGTACATCAGGGGTTTTCCAATCGCGACATGGTGTCCGATCTCAATTCCAGCCAAAAACGTCAAATGGCGCTGCTTCCCTTCCGAGCTCTGCCATGCGCCCAAATAGTGGTTTACCCCCACATGTGGGGTATCAGCGTACTCAGGACAAATTGCACAATAACTTTTAGGGTCCTGTTACCCTTGGAAAAATAAGAATTGAGGGTGAAAAGATCATTTTTGTGGAAAAAATGATTTTTTAATTGTACTGCTGTACGTTATAAACTTCTGTAAAGCCCTTGTGGGTTCCAAGTTCTCACCACATATCTAGATAAGTTCCTTGGGGGGTCTAGTTTCCAAAATGGGGTCACTTGTAGGGGGTTTCCACTGTTTAGGTACATCAGGGACTCTCCAAACGTGACATGGCGTCCGATCTGAATTCCAGACAATTTTGCATTGAAAAAGTCAAACGGCGCTCCTTCCATTCTGAGCTCTGCCATGCGTCGTTCCCCCCCCCCACATATCAGGTATCAGCGTACTCAGGACAAATTGCACAATAACTTTTGCAGTCCAATTTCTCCTGTTACCCTTGGTAAAATAAAAAAAATTGAACCTGAAGTACTTTTTTTTGTGAAAAAAAGTTAGATGTTCATTTTTTTTTTAAATATTCAAAAAAATTCCTGTGACGCACCTAAAGGGTTAATAAACTTCTTGAATGTGGTTTTGAGCACCTTAAGGGGTACAGTTTTTAGAATGGTGTCACTTTTGGGTATTTTCTATCATATAGACCCCTCAAAGTGGCTTCAAATTTGATGTGGTCCGTAAAAATAAAATGAGAAATCGCTGGTCAACTTTTAACCCTTATAACTTCCTAACGAAAAAAAATTTTGGTTCCAAAATTGTGCTGATGTAAAGTAAACATGTGGGAAATGTTAGTTATCAAGTTTTTTGGGTGCCATATCTCTGTGATTTAAGGGCATAAAAATTCAAAGTTGGAAAATTGCGAAATTTGCCAAATTTCCGTTTTTCTCACAAATAAACGCAAGTTATTTGAATGAAATTTTACCACTAACATGAACTACAATATGTCACGAGAAAACAATGTCAGAATCACCGGGATCCATGGAAGCGTTCCAGAGTAATGACCTCATAAAGGTACAGTGGTCAGAATTGTAAAAATTGGCCCGGTCATGAACGTGCAAACCACCCTTGGGGGTGAAGGGGTTAACTGTTCTCAATAGCAGTAGTTTTGACCAGGAGTGCCCAATCTTTTATATGCCACTGTATGTATTATGATGAAGGTGCTACTTTTAGACATGGTTTCTAAGAACGCTAATATGACCAGCACTCGGTGACCCTCTTGGCATTTGAGGGCAGATCTGATGACCTTGACATGGCTGGTTGCTGTGCCAATATTGTTGTTTGGTCTTCTACTTGAGTGAGTGGTTGTAGCTCTCGACACCTGATGTTAGATAATGGAAGAGTTTGCCTGGATGGACACTTTAATTCACTGCCACATAGGTCATGTATTGCACATGTTCTTGGCTCAGTATATCCAGTTGCTCACACTTTTTTTTTTTTTTTTTTTTTCGTTAAATCCATATGCTTTTTTTTCAACTTCAGACGAATTTAAGGGTCATTCTATTCTACTGGCAGCACGGGAAGCAGATGTCGCTCGCATGAAGAAACATCTATCATTGGAAATAGTTAACTTCAAACATCCTCAGACTCATGAGACTGCACTGGTAAACTTCTCAATCGGTTTATTTGTTCTTAAAAGTGAACTGAACAGATATTAAAGTAATTTATGTATTTGTCAGGGTACATTGCTTTTTGCAAACTCATAAGGGTTTTAATAGTCATTTTCTGGTAGATGATATAAAATATATTTTTTTAAGAAATTGGTCACCTATTCACAATGAAGGGGGGGGGGAGGTTTGGGAAATGTTAAACTGTTTCTCCCCAGGATCTCTAAGGAGGCATTCAGGAAAGCATAGGTCTACAAATGTGTTGTGAATGGGGCATTAATGGGCACTTCTGCAACTCCCTGCCGCGGGTAATACGCATGCGGAATTCGCATGCGTATTCCCGCAAAACACTAGCATTTTGCAAGCGATGTGAAGAATCGCTTGGAAAAGTGATTGACAGGTTGGTCACACTTGTCAAGCATACTGCAGCATCAATAGTAAAAGAACGTTAAAAATAATACAAAAAAATAGTGATATACTCACCTTCTGGCGGCCCCCTGTAGCACTCCTGGTCCTCAGCGATGCTCCCGGCAACTCCCGTTCCCAGGGATGCCTTGCAACAATGACCTCTGATGACGCAGCATCACGCGTGACCGCTACGTCATCAGAGGTCATTGTCGCAAGGCATCCCTGGGAACGGGAGTCGCCAGGTGCATCGCTGAGGACCAGGATTGCTACGGGGGCCGCCAGAAGGTGAGTATATCACTATTTTTTACTTTAATTCTTTTTTTAACAGGGATATGGTACCTAGGGCCTGGAGGAGAGTCTCCTATCCTCCGGACTCTGGGTACCATCCGCACATGAACCGCTCACTTTGCGCATGGTGGGCATAGCCACATGCGGAAAGTGAGCGGTTCAATGTATTCCTATGTGAGCGGAATCGCCGCGATTCCGCTCAAAGAATGAACATGCTGCATATTTTTCTGCTATTCGAATCCACTGCGAAAAAATGCGCAGCAATCCAGAATGCCATTAAATTTAATGGTATGCGTTTTGTAAGCGTTTTCGCAGCGGAAAAACGTGGCAAAAACGCTTACAATCCGCAACGTGTGCACATAGCCTTAATTGCATCTTTTTGGATTTTTTTTTCCCATAACGTGCGGTAATCACTTGAATTTATTAAAACTGTGTGGGGGTAATAAAAGGTTTTTTGTTTTATTTTCCATGTGTTAAACGTTTCCCTTAAAGGACCTCAATTGCATTTTTTTTTTTCACTTTCCCATGAGAGAATTTCTTAACGCCTCCGCTAAGCCTGGAAAATCGATGTATGTCATAGGCTGTATAATGAAAAAACACAGATTCAACATTTTTCTCCAGTAAACTATTCACAGGTCATCGGTCTGACCTCACTTCCCAGTAAACTCAGCCTCCGGGGAAAACATGATTATCTTCAGTAATTTCCATTAAAAAAGGCAATTTAAAAGTGTTCATAAAGGAAACTTTTGAGAAAAGGTCTATTTTTTTTCTGTCATTTTTGTTGCAGTTTTACATTTAATTATAATCTACTGTATATACTGCATCTCCTCTGGGAAAAAATTACTCCTGAGTGACGTATTTGCCTTCAGTGCCCATACTCATTGACCTGTACTAAATAGACAAAAAAGGGAACGTTAAGATCTTGCATTTCAGTTTTTTCATTCGATTGATTGAGACTTTAAAAGATTTTTTTTTTTTGATTCATGAGTTTCTTTATGATGCACAGTAATAAGAGGAAACTGTCAGTCATTGGCAACGGGGATCTCAAATTGACAATGCTCACAGTGTGCTATAACTTGTAAACTTAGCGGCTGTTTCATCGAGACTGGCTTTTCTTGCTTCAGTCTTGAAAAAGTCCACTGTAGTAAGATGCTCCAAACTCATTAACCACTTTTCGACATTGGGCGCAATAATAGGTCGATGTCGGACACCCTCCCTTTGATGTGGGCTCCAGCGCTGAGCCCACATCTTTTCCTGCACATGTCAGCTGTTTTGAGCTGACATGTGCCACGAACAGCTGACATGTGCCGCGAACAGCTGCTGGAGGAATCTCGATTCTCCCGCGGCTGTTAAATGCCGCTGTCAAACTCTTGAGAGCGGCATTTAATACGCGCTTCTGCGACGGAAATCCGCCCATAGGTGACCCCCGTCATGTGATTGCGGGTGAATGGGTTGGCATGACAACCAGAGGTCTCCTGCAGACCTCTATGGTTGTTACTGCCAGCATTCGATGAGCGCCGCCCGGTGGTCGGCGCTCATAGCAAGTGAGTAATTCTGCTACATACAGGCGATCTGATCATCGCCTGTATGTAGCAGAGCCGATCGGGTTATGGCAGCTTATAGTCTCCCATATTGAAGCATGCCAAAAGTTAAAAAAAAAACGTTTTTAAAAATATTTTAAGAAAATACATATAATAGTTCAAATCACCCCCCTTTCGCCCCATTCAAAATAAAACAATAAAAAATCAAACATGTATGGTATCGCCGTGTTCAGAATCTTCCAATCTATTAATAAAAAAAAACTAAGCTGATCGCTAAACGGCGTAGCGATAAAAAGTCACAACGCCAGAATTACGTTTTTTTTTGTTGTTGTCGCGACATTGCATTAAAATGCAATAACAGCCGATCAAAAGATCGTATCTGCACCAAAATGGTATAATTAAAAACGTCAGCTCAGCGTGGAAAAATTATCCCTCACCCAACACGAGATCACGAAAAATGGGAGATGCCATGGGTATCGGAAAATAGCACAATTTTTTTTCACCACTCAGATACAGAAGAACCTAGACATGTTTGGAGTCTATGAACTCGTAATGACCTGGAGAATCATAATGGCACCTCAGTTTTAGCATTTACTGAACATAGTAAAAAGGAAAAAAAACAACTGTAGGATTGCACTTTTTTTTGCAATTTCACTGCACTTGGAATTTTTTCCAAGTACACAATATGTTAAAACCAATGGTGATGTTGAAAAGTACAACTTATCCCGCAAAAAACAAGCCCTGATATGGCCATATTGACCGAAAAATAAAAAAGTTATGGCTCTGAGAAGAAGGGGAGCAAAAAAACGAAAACACAAAAGCGAAAATACCTCCGGTCATGAAGGGTTTAATGAGGATCTGCTATCTGATTCATCATGCTCGAACCTCCACCAGCATGAATCAAAGCCTGGCTACAATATTGCAGTTTTAGTGCAAAAGGAATAGGATCTGTATTGGTAAGATATGCATAAAAACATAAATGCTATATTCCATTTGATTAAAATATCCATGATGGGAAGAGATGGAGCTACTCCTAGTTACTTACTCATCGCAGTAACTCCATCTTTAGGAACATGTCTTTAGTAACTTGTCATTAGTCTGCTTTGCATAATTACCCAGAGAGTCACACCCCCTTGGTAAAAACCATAAAAAGCATTTATAAAATACCCATACTCTGGAACCATACGGTTTATTGAAATAGTAATAAAAAGGAATACGTAAAAGGGGAGTTCTTGGCTTTTTTTTTTTTTTTAAATACTGTGTCTCAAGAAACTAAAATATTGACCGCTCCTGCCAGCGATTCAGCTGCTCCCTGTCAACAAAGCAGCTCTTCTACTGGGCTGCTCTGACAGGGTGTCACTGCCAACGTCATGCTGATTGATAGCCTGTGTCATAGATTTTTGATTGATATAGATATATTGTATCTCTGTGTGTGCTGCGGCCTGTCTTAATTAGACAGTCTTATTGAGCACTCAAGGAAGGAAAGACGCCAAGCCTAGTTAGCAGCAATCCTTTCCTGCAGAACTCTGGAAATTATTATTATTTATTTATATAGCACCATTGATTCCATGGTGCTGTACATGAGAATGGGTTTCATACAAATTACAGATATCACTTACAGTAAACAAACTAACAATGACAGACTGATACAGAGGGGAGAGAGGACCCTGCCCTGCTTACATGCTACAGGATGGTGGAGAAGGGGACAGTAGGTTGGTGGGTTGCAGCAGTCCCGGTGTTGGTTGAGGTGATATCACTGGTAGTGGTGAGAGAGAAGGAGGTAGCGGGGTCATTGCAGGCTGTAGGCTTTCTTGAAGAGGTGGGTTTTCAGGTTCCGTCTGAAGGACCCAAATGTAGTTGATAGTCGGACTTGTTGGGGTAAAGAATTACAGAGAATAGGGGCTATTCGGGAGAAGTCTTGGAGGCGGTTGGGTGAGGAGCGAATAAGTGTAGAGGAGAGAAGGAGGTCTTGGGAGGACCGGAGATTACGTGAGGGAAGGTATCGGGAGATTAGATCAGAGACATATGGGGGAGACAGGTTATAGATGGCCTTGTAGGTCAGTATTAGTAATTTGAACTGGATACGCTGAGGGAATGGGAGCCAGTGAAGAGATCTGCAGAGGGGAGAAGCGGAGGAGTAGCGAGGAGAGAGATGAATTAGTCGGGCGGCAGAGTTAAGGATGGACTGGAGAGGTGTGAGGGTGTTAGCAGTGAGACCACAGAAAAGGATGTTGCAGTAGTCGAGGCGGGAGATGATGAGGGCATGCACAAGCATTTTAGTAGATTGAGGGTTGAGGAAAGGATGGATTCTGGAAATATTTTTGAGCTGGAGGCGACAGGAGGTATAAAGAGCTTGTATGTGCAGTTTGAAGGACAGGGCAGAGTCAAAGGTTACTCCGAGGCAGCGGACTTCCGGTACTGGGGAAAGTGTGATGTCATTAATTGTTATAGCTAGGTCGGGTAAGGAAGATCTGTGAGATGGAGGAAAGATGATGAGTTCAGATTTGTCTACATTGAGTTTGAGGAAGCGAGAGGAGGAGGAGGATATGGCTGATAGACACACTAGGATTCTGGACAGCAGAGAGGTGACGTCTGGGCCAGAGAGGTAGATCTGAGTGTCATCAGCATAAAGGTGGTAGTGGAATTCGTGGGACTTTGAGTTGCCCCAGACCAAGTGTATAGATTGAGAAGAGTAGGGGTCCTAAAACAGAGCCTTGGGGGACTCCAACAGAAAGAGGATGGGATGAGGAGGTGGTGTGGGAGTGGGAGACGCCAAATGTGCGGCTGGAAAGGTATGAGGAGATCCAGGATAGGGCAAGGCCTTTGATGCTGAAGGAGGAGAGGATCTGTAGTAGGAGGCAGTGGTCAACTGTGTCAAATGCAGAGGACAGGTCTAGAAGCAGGAGTATAAAGTATTGTCCTTTTGCTTTGGCTGTAAGTAGGTCGTTAGTAATTTTGGTCAGGGCTGTCTCAGTGGAGTGATGGGGGCGGAAACCAGATTGTAGATTGTCAAAGAGCAAGTTAGATGATAGGTGGGAGGAAAGTTCAGCGTGGACGTGCTGTTCCAGGAGTTTGGAAGCGAATGGAAGCAACGATATTGGGCGATAGCTGGACATAGCGGTTGGGTCGAGGGTTGTTTTTTTAAGGATAGGCGTGATTGTGGGATGTTTGAAAGCAGAAGGGAAGGTACTGGATGTTAGAGATAGGTTGAAGTGGTGGGTTAGGGATGGGATAAGTGTGGTGGTAAGGTTGGAGAGGGGATGGGATGGGGTCGAGTGCACAGGTTGTGAGGTGCGATTTGGAGAAGAGGCGATTAAGCTCCCCTTCAGTGATGTTGGAGAGTGAGGTTATGGGGTTTGTGCATTGGTCTGGTATACAAAGGGGTTGTGGTGGTTGAGTGATGAAGACTTGCCTTGTTTGGTCAATCTTGTTTTTGAAGTGTGTGGCAAAGTCCTCGGCAGAGATGAGGGAGGTTGGAGGAGGCAGTTAAAGATTTTGAATAACTGTTTTGGGTTGTAAGATAGGGAAGATATGAGGGTTGTGAAGTAGGCCTGTTTAGCAGAGGTGAGGGCAGATTTGAAATCGAGTGTTGCCTGTTTGAATGTGGTGAAGTCATCTTGCGAATTTGTTTTCTTCCAGCGCCGCTCTGCAATCCTGGACACTTTTAGTGGTGTTATTGTGCCAGGGTTGTCTGTTGATACGTCGCATTCTGCCATGAACGAGAGGGGCAATCGTGTCAATAGCTGATGCGAGAGTGGCATTGTAGAAAGCAGATATGGATGCCAGTGGTAGAATAGAATCAGTGAGTGCGTGGGTGTCTAGGTGTGCAAGGTTTCTGCAGGGGTGTGCGTGTTGCCCGAAATGAGTGCAAGGTGAGGAGGACAGGGATGAGAAAGGGACAGAGTGGACTTCAAAGGAGGGGAGGTTTAGGGAAGGAAGAGGTGGGATTGGGTTGAAGGTGTAGTTGGAAGAAAGGAGAAGACCCACTCCTCCACCGTGTCTGTTGCCAGGGCGAGAAGTGTGGGTAAAGTGGAGGCCGCCGTAACAAAGTGCAGCAGGGGAGGCGGTGTCAGAGGGTGTCAGCCATGTTTCTGTGAGGCCGAGAAGGCAAGATTGTGAGAGAGAAAGAGGTCGTGAATCACATGGAGCTCCAACCCTAACCCCAACGCACCCCTAGCCCTAATGGGAAAATGGAAATAAATACATTTTTTTTATTTTATTATTTTTTCCTAACTAAGGGGGAGATAAAGGGGGGGGTTTGATTTACTATTTAGAGCGGGTTTTTATTTTTGGCAGCTGTCGCACGCTAAAAGACACTTTATATTGAAAAAATAGTTTATGCATCACCACATTTTGAGAGCTATAATTTTTCTGTATTTTCAACCACAGAGTCATGTGAGGTCTTATTTTTTGCGGGACGAGTTGACATTTTGATTGGTACCATTTTTGGGCACGTGAAATTTTTTGATCGCTTTTTATTCCGATTTTTGGGACGCAGAATGAACAAAAACCAGCGTTTCATGAATTTCTTTTGGGGGGGGTGGCGTTTACACCGTTCCACGTGCAGTAAAATTGATAAAACGGTTTTATTCTTCGGGTCAGTACGATTACAGCGATACCTCATTTATGTCTTTTTTTTTTTTTTTTTTTTCTTTTATGTTTTGGCGCTTTAATGCAATGAAAACAAGTTTGTATAAAAAATAATTATTTTTGCATCGTTTTATTCTGCGAGCTATAACTTTTTTATTTTTTCGCTGATGACGCTGTGTGGCGGCTCGTTTTTTGCGGGACAAGATGACGTTTTCAGTTGGTTATTTAAACTGTGTTCCAAATTATTATGCAAAAAGAGTTTAGGAGTGATAAGGTTAGAATTTTTTTGTTTGTCATTTAAACTCATTGATGGTGATGTGTGTCAGGGCTCTTTATATCACTGAAAGCAATTGCAGATACCTGTGCAAATTAGTTTGGCAGGTGTGTCCAAATAAAGGCAAGACTACTTAAGAAGGCTGTTCCACATTATTAAGCAGCCTACATTTTTTGCCAAAATGGGAAAGAAAAAGGATGTGTCGGCTGCTGAGAAGCAACAAATTGTGGAGTATTTAGGTCAAGGCATGACTACAATCAACATTGCCAAGACACTTCATCATGATCATCGCACAATCAAGAAGTATGTAGCTGATTCCCAGCACACATGTGTGCGTGCTGAAAAGGAAAAATTGAGGACTCTTTCCCACAGGCAATTGCGTCAGGTTAAAAGAGCAGCTGCAAAAATGCCTTGTCATAGCAGCAGACAAGTTTTTGAAGCTGCTGGTGCCTCCAACGTCCCCCAAACAACAAGATGCAGGGTCCTTCAGAGGTTTTCGGCTGTGCGTAATAAGGCCTCTTTCACACTTCAGTTTTTTGCATTAGTCAAAATCCGCCAAAAGGACGGATGCTGGATCCGTTTTAGAACTGAGAGAGAGAGAGAGAGCGAGAGAGATTGAGATTGTTGTCCGGCACCCAGAAAGAATTTCGGGTTAAATGAGTGTCTGGAGGATCTGCCAGAGAAAAAAAACGTTGCAAGCTCCGTTTTGAAATCTTTGAGGAAGGTGACGGACAGCAACTTTTGGCGGATCCTCAAAAAAAACGGATGCGACGGACGGCTATCCGCCATTAATGGAAGTCAATGGGGAAAAAACGGATCCTCAAAAGAAAATTGAGGATCCGTTTTTTTTCTCAAAACCTGGCGGATTGTGACTGATTGTAAAAAACTGATGTATGAAAGAGGCCTTAAGCCATCCTGTCGACCACCTCTATCCACTGCACACAAGCAGAAACAGCTCCAGTGGGCCAAACGATACATGAAGACTGGCTTCCAAACTGTTTTGTTCACCGATGAGTGCCGTGCAACGCTCGATGGTCCAGATGGATGGAGTGGAGGATGGTTGGTTGATGGACACCCCATGAAAACATGGCTAAGGCGCCAACAAGGAGGAGGTGGAGTAATGTTTTGGGCTGGAATCATGGGGAGAGAGACTTGTCGGCCCCTTTAGGATCCCTGAAGGGGTAAAGATGAACTCCATAATCTATGTGGAGTTTCTAAAACAGCACTTCCTGCCATGGTTCAAGAGGAAGAACCGTGCTTTCCGCAGCAAGATCATTTTCATGCATGATAATGCACCGTCTCATGCTGCAAATAACACATCTGCATCTCTGGCTGCTATGGGAGGACAAACTTATGGTGTGGCCACCATCTTCCCCTGACCTCAACCCCATTGAGAACCTCTGGAGCATCATCAAAAGGAGTGTCTTATGATGGCGGGAGGCAGTTCACATCTAAGCAACAGCTCTGGGAGGGTATTCTGTCCACATGCAAAACAATTGAAGCACAAACCATCCAAAAACTCACAAATTCAATTGACGAGAGAGTTCAGATGCTTCTTTCGAACAAGAAGTCCTATGTGCAAATGTAACATCACCTAGAATAAAGTTTTAACTTGAAAACTGTTTGATTTCATTTTGTAATAAGTTGATGATGCTTATAATTTCACAATTGACCATTTTTTTTTGTTCAAAATAAAAATAAAAAGGTTGAAAACTCTGCTGTGCATAATAATTTGGAACATGCATTTTCAATGTTTATTATTTTTAAAAATACACTGTTTTCATAGGCAGTTTGTTCAAAAACATTGCAATTATAATAGAATAGTAGATGACTGGAAAATAACAATGACTGCAATTCATATAGATAATTTAGAGAAAATATGAGGAAATATTTTTTGCATAATAATTTGGAACACAATTGACCATTTTTTTTGTTCAAAATAAAAATAAAAAGGTTGAAAACTCTGCTGTGCATAATAATTTGGAACATGCATTTTCAATGTTTATTATTTTTAAAAATACACTGTTTTCATAGGCAGTTTGTTCAAAAACATTGCAATTATAATAGAATAGTAGATGACTGGAAAATAACAATGACTGCAATTCATATAGATAATTTAGAGAAAATATGAGGAAATATTTTTTGCATAATAATTTGGAACACAGTGTATATCCGTCTCTTTGATCGCTCGTTATTGCACTTTGTTCGGCGGTATGATGATAAAGCTTTATTTTTTTGCTTCGATTTTTATTTTTTAAGGGGTTCAATAAAGGGGTTAACTAGTGGGACAGTTTTATAGGGCGGGTCGTTACGTTAATTTATTTGGCGATTTTTTTTTTTTTTTTTTTTTTTATTTTTATTTTTTTTTTATAAATTATTGTTACACTTTTTTTTTTTTAACTTTATTACATTGTCCCAGGGGGGACATCGCTGTCATGTGACAGATCGCTGATCTGTCACATCACATATCGCTGTGACAGATCAGCGATCTGTCACAGGCAGCGCTGCAGGCTTCCTCTTGCCGGCGCTTTGCAGGCATGAGGAAGCCGCCTCCCTGCAGGCCCCCGAAGGTCCCTGCCGCCATTTTGGATTCGGGGACCTGCAGGGAAGGAGACCCCCGCAGCAGCGCTGCACATCGTGCTGCTGTGGGGATCTCGGGGAAGCACGGAGGGAGCCCCCTCCCTGCCGATGCTTCCCTAAACCCCGGTACACTGCGATCGTGCTTGATCGCAGAGTGCCAGGGGTTAACGTGTCGGGGGCGGTCCGTGACCACCCTGACACATAGTGCCAGGTGTCAGCTGTGATAATCAGCTGACACCCGGCCGCAATCAGCTGCGCTCCGCCAGAGAGCGCAGCTGATCGCGCTAGACGTACTATTCCGTCCTTGGGACTTAGGTCCCAGGTCACATGGACGGAATAGTACGTCTAATGTAGGAAAGGGGTTAATAAGAGCTGTCCCCCCTTAATCATAAGCTCTTTAATAGCTGCACCTCTGGAACCAATTTTTTTTTTTCCTAAAATGCATGTATTTGGGGCTAATAATCATTTATTGTAATTCAGTTTCATTAAAAATTATGCCCCTTGCTTTCACATACTCTTTGTTTCTAATTCAATTTTCATGTGATCTGTGGTCATAAAACAGCTGAGAGGAGCTAAACAAAGACAGTTTTCAAGCTCCAATTGCACATAACAAGCTCAGGGATCGATTCTCAGTTAAATCATTCTGTAGCCAGCAATATATAATGCAACACAGGGGCTATTGAAGGTAAATGGTGGAAAATTACTGACACTCAATGACCAAATTAATTTTTAGTTAAAAGTATTTATTTAAGTAAGAAGAACATTTTTTTACTCCTGAATGAATTTGTTGCATGTTTGGTTTGTATCAGAATTAGAAATCTTATCCAGCCATTAGTTGGCCTAGATTTCTGCAATAATTTACGCCACTTTCAGAATTATGACTCGTGTATCTGTTGGTGCTTGGCACCACGCCTCTGGCTACTGTAACGTACTTTTTAGAAAAAAAAAAACTGGCATAAAACGCGTTAGTCACCAACTTGAAGCTTGTACACCAGTTGTCATGGCGAGAAGACTCAGGCCGCATCAATGCATTTTCTTTATCGCTTCATTGGGGGACACAGATTACCATGGGGTGTATGTTGCTGCCGCTAGGAGGCTGACACTATGCAAAAAAGGAAAATTAGCTACTCCCAGGCAGTATACACCCACCGACAGGCACAAAGTACCTCAGTTTGTGCTTAGTGTCTGTAGAAGGCGGACCGGGATCTCCCTAGATCCGCATTTAGCGATTTATTTTTCCTTTCTAGGTTTTTAGGAGTGTATTAATGTTTTCCCATTCAGCTTCGGGAAACGGGGTAAATGTTCACCCTGCTTTCCCATATCAGGCGGCTGAGCGAGCAATGTGGTGTTACCCACATCACAACTCTCAAGACCGCAGGCAGGACCTTTTCCCTATCACCTTCGGGTGCTACGGGCTGACGACAGGTGGCCGGTCCTAGCCGATTTCCCCTCCTCACCCCTCTCCCGGGAGAGGGCTGAGAGGAATACGGCGGTGACTATCCCTTCTGGCAAAAGGTTTTGGCGCCGTCTTCTGCACTATGTGGACATGGTGCGGGGTCAGAGGATCCTCATTCCCAGCGGCCTCCCCTCAACGTGGGCCCCTGCGGTCATCCTCAGGGAAGCATGTGGACGTCAGGTAAGCGGTCTAATGCTCACTCCAGCCCCAGGCTCGCTTCACATGGAAGTCACTGAGGTCGGCGCCGTTCATAGCCGACTTGGTCCATTCCACTTTTGAAATTCCCGCCCCTTTTTTGGCAGGCGCGCGCCTCTCAGCTCTCCGCCCGCAGGGGGGTTCGGTATTGAAGCCGCAGACAGCGGGTCCCACATCCCCTTACCTCACTCATTTCAGCGGCGTCTCTGGCACCGGGGTCATCGGTTCTGCATGAGAGTCCCAGGGGGCGAAACCCACAGCGCGTTTTTTTTTTTTTTTTTTTTTTACTTCCACTTTTTTACTTCCACTGTCTCTTCCGGACGGGGCATCTCTTAAAGATCCAACAGACAGGCAGAATCAGTGGCTAAATCGATTTTTGAGGCATCCGGCGCCTCTCTGCCCTATTTTCGCCTCCTCCTGGGTGGCGAAAGTCATTTCAGCTTGGGCAAAAGTGCTTCGCAAAGGCATCTTAGCGTCAGCTCCTCAAGACGAGTTGGCAGATTTAGCAGACCAGATTAATCATGCGGGTAAATACCTCTTGGCCGCCTCCTTGGATGCAGCGAGGTGCGCAGCAAGAGCTAACAGAAACATAGTAGCCATACGCCGTATCCTTTGGTTGAAGACATGGAGTGCGGACACTACCTCTAAAAAGTCGCTCACCAACCTAGCCTTTCACGGTTCTAGGCTCTTTGGCGCCAAACTGGATCAGATAATTTCTGATGCCACTGGAGGTAAAAGTACTTCCCTTCCCCAGTCTCGGCCTAAACGCTTCTTCAACAGAAAAGCTTCTCGGCCGTTTAGGTCCTTTCGCCCCTTCTCTTCCGCGGAAAGATCATCTCAGCAGGACCTCTACCTCCAGGGAGCGGAGAAAACCATCTTATAAACCCGCTCCCCGCTGGAAATCAAGAGGCCAACCCTCCAGGTCGTCAGGATCCCGCTCCGGTAGATTTTCCTCCAAGTGACAGGTCACCCCCACCTGGAAGTTCTTCCATGGTGCGAGGCAGACTCTCTTCTTTCATAGACTCGTGACTGTCTGTTGTCGACGACGCTTGGGTCAGGGAAATCATCATATCCGGATACAAAATGGAATCCCCCCCAAAGAGACGTTTTTTTCCTGTCTCGACCTCCAAGACAGCAATCCCAGACTCCAGGGTTCCTTCGGGCCGTCTCCTCCCTTCTTTCCACCGGAGTTATCGTTCCCGTTCCTTCAAACGAACAGTTTTCAGGGTTTTACTCAAATCTTTTCGTAGTCCCGAAAGACTGTTCCCTTCACCCAATCTTGGACCTCAAGTTGCTCAATCGTCACGTGAGGATCCTCCACTTCAAGATGGAGTCCCTGCGCTCGGTGATAGCCTCGATGGAACCCGGAGAGTTCCTTTGCTCTGTGGACATACTGGATGCCTATCTTCACATCCCTGATTGTGTGCAACATCAGAGATATCTCCGCTTTGCGATTCAGGAAAATCACTATCAGTTCACGGCCCTCCCCTTCGGCCTAGCCTCCGCTCCCCGTGTCTTTACGAAGGTGATGGCAACAGTCATGGCCATTCTTCGCTCCAGGGGGATTCTCATTATCCCTTATCTGGACGATCTGTTGATCAAGGGCTCGTCCCTCCAAGACTGTCTTCAAAGTCTTCAGATAACTCTGGACACTCTCACCCGCCTCGGTTGGATAGTCAATAAAGAGAAGTCCATCCTGCACCCTACTCAGCGTCTGACCTTTTTGGGCATGGAATTCGGCACGAGTCTAGCTCGGGTGTTTCTTCCGAGGGACAAATTCTCAGCCCTTTGCAAGGGTATCCGATCCCTAAAATGGTCGACGCCCATTCCCCTTCGGTCCTGCATGAGGGTCCTGGGGAAGATGATAGCTTCCATGGAGGCAGTGCTTTTCGCACAATTTCACACTCGTCCGCTCCAGCTGTCCCTCTTTTCAGCCTGGGACAAGACCTCGGTTTCTCTGGACCGTCCCATGCTCCTTCCTCTCAGAGTAAGGCAATCTCTGACTTGGTGGACAATGCCGGCATCAGTTCTTCAGGGAAGGTCCTTTCTTCCGCCTCAGTGGTAAGTCATCACCACCGATGCCAGTCTTCTAGGATGGGGGGCGGTTTTCCATCGGAAAACGGCCCAGGGGCGCTGGAACGCCCAGCGGACTCTTCTTCCCATCAACCTTCTGGAAATCAGAGCGATCTTCCTTGTCCTCCTGCTGGCAGCCTCTCCTCGTAGGCAAACCAGTCCGCATTCAATCGGACACCGCCACGGCTGTGGCGTACATAAACCACCAGAGCGGTACTCACAGCAGGCAGGTAGTGACAGAAGTGGCAAAGATTCTGCGTTGGGCAGTGCGTTACGTTTCGGCGATCTCCGCCGTTCACATTCCAGGAGTAGAAAATTGGGCAGTCGACTTCCTAAGTCGCCAGGGCCTAGCGTCAGGCGAATGGTCCCTTCACTCTGCAGTCTTCAATCAGATATGCCAGCATTGGGGCACCCCGGACGTCGATCTCATGGCATCTCGGATGAATCACAAAGTTCCTCGCTTCGTAGCCAGGTCCAGGGACCCTCTAGCTGTCGGTTGCGACGCCCTGGTAATTCCGTGGTCCCAGTTCCAACTTCCTTACCTGTTCCCGCTCCTTGCCTTAATCCCAAGGGTGGTCAAGAAAATAAAATCAGAAGGCATTCCAGTAATTCTAGTGGCTCCAGACTGGCCAAGACGTCCTTGGTACGCAGAGCTGGTGAACATGCTAGCGGACGTCCCCTGGAGGCTTCCAGACCGCGTCCAGATCTTCTCTCACAAAGGCCCCTTTACCACCAGAATTCTCAGTCTCTGAGTTTAACGGCATGGCCATTGAGGCCGCGATTCTGAGAGAATCAGATTTTTTTCAACCGGGTCATTCAGACCATGATCAGAGCTAGTAAGCCAGCCTCCTCCCGCATTTACCATAGGTACTGGAAGCCTTTTTCCGTTGGTGCGACGATAACAATGTTTTTCCATTGTCATTTTCCATTCCATCCATACTTGGCTTCCTCCTGTCCGGCTTAGATGCAGGCCTGTCCCTCAGTACCCTCAAAGTCCAGGTATCGGCTCTGGCGATTCTCTTCCAGAGGGATCTGGCTCCCTTACCTCAAGTTAAGACCTTCCTCCAGGGAGTCGCCCATGTGGCTCCTCCTCATTCTCCGATAGATCCGTGGGACCTCAATCTCGTTCTTGGCGCTCTCCAAAAGGCGCCGTTCGAGCCTATCCAGGACATTCCTCTGTCCTTTCTCTCATTGAAAGTGACTTTCCTGATCGCCATTACATCCATCAGGAGAGTTTCTGAGCTGGCGGCTTTATCCTGTTGTTCCCCGTACCTAATCCTTCACCAGGATAAAGTCGTTCTCAGGCCAGTTCTCTCCTTCCTTCCAAAAGTGGTATTCCCGTTCCACATTAATGAGGATATCGTCCTTCCCTCTTTTTGCCCTGCGCCTGCTCACCCTCTGGAAAAGTAGCTCCACAAACTGGATGTAGTGAGAGCCTTGCATGTCTACCTTGCCAGGACCGCTTCACTTCGTCAATCCGATTCCCTGCTTGTCATCTCTGAATGTCGCCGGAAAGGAATTCCGGCATCCAAATCCACAATCGCTTGCTGGATTCGTTCTACCATTCTGGAAGCTTACCGCCTTCACGAGAAACAGCCCCCTCCGGGAGTGAGAGCCCACTCCACCCGGGCTGTAGGAGCTTCTTGGGCTGTTCGGCACCAGGCTTCGGCTTTACAGCTTTGCAGAGCCGCGACTTGGTCGTCCTTGCACACGTTTGCGAGGTTCTACAGGGTTCATACCCAGGCCTCGTCTGATGCAGCTTTTGGTAGGAAGGTTCTGCAGGTGGCGGTAGCACATCGGCCGACCTAAGCTTTCCTTCTCGTTCCTTTATTGCTGTTCCCACCCTCGGGACTGCTTTGGAACGTCCCATGGTAATCTGTGTCCCCCAATGAAGCCATAAAGAAGGAGGGATTTTTGGGTTCTTACCGTAAAATCTCTTTCTTGGAGCCTTCATTTGGGGACACAGCACCCTCCCTGTTTAAGTTGTGCCGTTTTGGGTCTTTGAGCCCCTTGTTGGGTTGGTACACATTTTGAGAGTTTTTCGGTTGCTTCTACTGCTTTCTCACCAACTGAGGTACTTGGTGCCTGTCGGTGGGTGTATACTGCCGGGGAGGAGCTAATTTTCTTGTTTTGCATAGTGTCAGCCTCCTAGCAGCAGCAGCATACACCCATGGTATTCTGTGTCCCCCAATGAAGGCTCCAAGAAAGAAATTTTACGGTAAGAACCCAAAAATCCCTCTTTTCCACCGACTTTCCACATGTTATCATGTTCTTATTTTTGTACTTCACAGGCTAAGTTCACATAAGTGTCTAAAAAAAAAAAAAAAAAGTTTCACCCAGATAAGGCTGGTTTCACACTTGCGTTTTTTTTCGCGGTATTTTAGCGCTAAATAGCGCATGCGTTTTTTTCACTATACTTTGCATGGGATGCGCTTATGTGCGCATACACATGCGTTTGTATGCGTTTTTCTGCGCATGCGTTTTTTTTGCGGTATGCGCTCGGGCGCACAAAATGCAACCTGTTGCATTTCTCCTTCGTCTCATTGGGGGACACAGAGACTGTGGGTGTGTGCTTCTGCCGTCTGGAGGCCGACACTAAGTATACAAAAAAAGAGTTAGCTCCTCCTCCGCCGCATACACCCTCGCCCCCAGGCCGGGCGTAACTCAGTTTTTTGCTTAGTGTCTGATGGAGGCACACGCAGTCTGGAGCTCCAGACTAGATTTTTTTTTTTTTTTTCTCCCTTTTCTATGAAGATAAGACAGGGGCGACGGATCCTATAGAGAGGGTCCGATCTCCCCAAATCATCAACGGGCGACCACGTGTGAGTAACCCTCCACGTGTCCTCTCCCGCACCGAGGGACACATCTGGGACTTTTTCCCAGACAACCATTTTTCTTTTTTATTTTGTAAAGAGGGGCAACGCATCCTGATAAGAGGATTCGGTTTCCCCATAACTTCAACAGGCGAGCACGTGTGAGCAGAACCCAGGGGTCAGCCTCCACGTTGTTCCTCTCCTACAACACAATTTATGGAGGCCCCTTCCACCCCTAGGTAGTGAGTCCAGGGGTTGAGTTGGAGGCGCAGGTGAGCCAAGGGAGCTAGTCACTGGACGTGGCTGAGTACAGGGGGATGAAGCCGGTACCAGAACCCTCCCCCTCCCTGCCGGGGATAGAGCCCACGGCGGAAGGCCCTGCTCACCTTTAATGTTAGGGAGATCCGTCTCTCTCGCTCGCCCGTCGCCTCTCTCCCGGAGCGCACCGCAGGTTTGCCCCCGGTGAGTAACGGTAGAGGCCGTTTGCCCAGAGTGGCGCTGCACCCGGACGCCGCACGCCGTGTGTACCGGAGTGCGGCCGGAAGCCCGCCGGCGGCCGCGGCCCCCGCTGCAGGAGGAGGTCCGTGAGTATCGCGCGAGGCCCCGCCCGCCGACTTCCGGTGGTAGCCGGAAGTCCCGCCCACTGACGTCTGGCAGGTCAGGGGGTGGAGAGCGGCAGGCGCACAAGTCCCGGAGCGGAGACTTCCGCCCTACCACCTCGCGTCCACGCATCCGGAGTTTCCCGGGGTACTTCAAACAGGAGTGGGACGCTGCCGGGGGGTAAGTGCAACTCCGTTTGGAGAATCGCACTGGTTGTCAGGGAAGGGGTTACCCTCCTCCTCCTCTTACCCTGCCTTCAGCTTGTGCAAATATGTCTGCCAAAGGGAAAGCTCACTCTTTCCTATACGCGGTTTGCGTGTCTTGTGGGGTCAGGCTGCCAAAGGCACAGGCGGGTAAATTTTGTGAAGCCTGCGAGTCGGAGCGCGCCCAGGAGCCCCCCACTGTTTCAGAACCCAGGGGTCAGGACCCCCCGGAATGGGCGGTGTCTTTATCGCATTCTATGCTGTCCCTTACAAGGGCAATTGAATCCCTTCGAGGCCCGGGCAGGGACAAGGATGGTGGTCTGCCAGCGGAAGATAGCTCGTCCTCGTCTCAGGACCCTCCAACCGTTAGAGGCCGCTCCAGTACCAGGCAAGCTCATATCAAAAGGGCTTGTTCCCCGTCGGCCGGGCCCTCCGGGGCTTCGGCGGCGGGTATTAGGGCATCTCGTTCCCCGTCGCTGAGCTCAGGGAGCGATCAGGATGAGGGCGAGGAGGAGGAGGCCTGGAATCTAGAAAGCCTGGGGTACCAGGACTCGGTGGACAGTCTCATTGAGGCAGTCAACCAGACATTAGAGATCGAGGACGATGTGCCCACAGCCTCAGGTCACAAGGTCTCTTTCAAGAAATCCAGGCGACCACATAGAAGGTTTGCCACGCATCCGGAGTTTGAGGAGCTAGTCCAGAAACATAGAGAACACCCGGATAAGCGTTTTGCAATGCAAAAAGCGCTGCAAGCAAAGTATCCGTTTCCTCCTGAGCTCCATAAGGGATGGGTAGAGTCGCCAGTAGTGGACCCACCGGTATCACGTTTAGCATCAAGATCGCTATTGTCGATACCCAGTGTTTCTTCTATAAAGGACCCAACTGATCGCCTCATGGACGGGCTTGCCCGCTCGGTATATGAGGCAGCAGGGTCGGCTCTGGCCCCCTCCTTTGCGGCAACTTGGGTGGCTAAAGCCATGGTTTCATGGGGGGACGCTCTGTATAAGGCCCTCCAAGACAGGGATCTGCCCGCGGAGGTCTTGGAGGTGGCAAATCAGATATCAGGAGCGAGTGATTATCTTGTCAGCGCCTCACTGGACGCGGCCGAGTGTTCGGCTGTGGCGGCAGCAAATGCGATCGCCATTAGGCGTGCATTATGGCTGAGGTTGTGGAAAGCGGATTCTATCTCTAAAAAATCCTTAACCTCATTGCCTTTTCAGGGCAATCGGCTGTTCGGTGAGAAGCTTGATAGGCTTATCTCAGAAGCCACAGGGGGGAGAAGTAGTTTCCTACCGCAGCAGAGAAGTTGCCCGGCATTCAGGCAAACGCAGAGGCGTTTTCGGCCCTTTCGTAGCCCCTGGGGGGGGAATTCGGCCAGGGCATACTCCTCCGCAAACGATGGCCAGAGTAGGGAAAAGCAAACCTCTTACAGGGCCAATCCGCTGGGTAGAGGCCGAGGCCGTTTGCCCAGAGCGAGGGGGGCCAGATCCCAAAAGCCTCCAACTAAATGACTGGAGGCGCTCCGTACCTACGGACGACAGAGTGGGCGGACGCCTACTAAGGTTCAGCCACGTTTGGGTCGCAGTGGCGCGCGACACTTGGGTGGCAGAACTAATATCGTCCGGGTACAAGATAGAGTTTATCGGACGCCCGCCACAGCGATTCTTCCGTTCCCGACTTTCCAAGACAGATTCGCAGGCGGAAAGTTTGTTACAGGCTATAATGACGCTGCAGCGCAAAGGGGTCATCGCCCCAGTGCCGCAGGGCGAAGAGTCGCAGGGGTTTTACTCCAACCTGTTTTCGGTCCCCAAAAAAGACGGGACTGTGAGGCCAGTACTGGATCTAAAGATCCTGAACAGATTCATCAGGGTCAGGCGATTCTGGATGGAGTCCCTCCGCTCGGTCATTGCAGCCATGGATCCAGGGGAATTCCTGGCCTCGATCGATGTGCAGGATGCATATCTACATATTCCGATATTTCCCCCACACCAGAGGTTCCTGCGATTTGCGATCGGAGGACGACATTTCCAATTTGTGGCTCTGCCCTTCTTTACAAAGATAATGGCGGTGGTTATGGCCATCCTGCATGCACGGGGCATAACGGTGTTACCTTACCTGGACGACCTTTTTGTAAAGGGGCCGTCGTTTCAGGAGTGCCAGGACAATGTCAGTATCACTCTGGATACCCTGGCCCGTCTAGGCTGGTTGATCAATCGGAGCAAGTCGTCCTTGGTTCCAGCCCAAAGAATCGTGTTCCTAGGCATGATTTTCGACACCTCCCGGGGGCTGGTGATCCTCCCTCAGGACAAGGCGCGAAAAATCAAACAAGGGGTACGGAACCTTCTACAGCCGGGCACCAGATCCATCCGGTACGGCATGAGTGTGTTGGGCAGAATGGTGGCAGCGATGGAGGCAATCCCGTTTGCCCAGTTCCATCTCCGTCCGCTTCAGCATGCGCTCTTGTCAGCATGGGACCGGAGGCTGCTGTCTCTCAGTCATCGGTGCAAGTTGTCTCCGCTGGTCCGATGTTCACTCCGGTGGTGGACTCGCGACTCGTCTCTGGTCCAGGGGAAACCTTTTCCCCCGGAGCAGTGGTTGGTGGTGACGACCGATGCAAGCCTGCATGGTTGGGGTGCAGTTTTCCAGAGTCTCACAGCCCAGGGGCGGTGGTCTATTCAGGAGATAATTCTCCCGATCAACATTCTGGAGATACGGGCAATACGATTGGCCCTGCAACATTTTCAGTGTTTCCTGAGACACCGGCCGGTGCGCATTCAGTTGGACAATGCTACAGCAGTAGCATATGTCAACCATCAAGGGGGCACGCGCAGCCAGGCAGCCATGCGCGAGGTCGGGCTGGTACTGCGTTGGGCAGAGAAGAACCGCGTGGTAATTTCAGCGGTGCACATTCCGGGAGTCGAAAACTGGGCGGCAGATTTTCTCAGCCGACAGGGGGTCACGGCAGGGGAATGGTCCCTGCACCCCGAGATCTTTCAGCAGATCTGCCAACGGTGGGGGACACCAGACGTGGACCTTATGGCATCCAGAGAGAATGCCAAAGTACAAAGGTTTGTCGCTCAATCCCTCGATCCGCAGGCAATCGCAGCAGACGCTCTGGTGCTCCCGTGGAGCCAGTTTCGTCTCCCGTACTTGTTCCCCCCGCTGCCGCTGCTTCCAAGAGTTATCAGGAAAATAAGGAGAGAGAAGGTTCCAGCAATTCTGCTGGCCCCAGACTGGCCCCGGCGGGCCTGGTATGCAGATCTGGTCCAACTAGCGGTGGACGTACCCTGGCGTCTCCCAGATCGGCCGGACTTACTGTCCCAGGGGCCGATCTGCCATCCGAACTTAGGGGCCCTGTGTTTGACGGCGTGGCCATTGAATCTTGGCTGTTAACACAGGCAGGATTCAGGCGCGATGTGGCGGCCACGATGGTGAGTGCCCGAAAGCCTTCCTCGGCGAGAGTATATCATCGAACTTGGGAAGTTTTTTTCCGTTGGTGTAGGGATCGTGAAGTGGCTCCTCTGGTTTTTTCGATCCCCAACGTACTGGCTTTTCTACAGGCAGGGCTGGACGCAGGGTTGGCTCCGAGTTCGCTCAGAACGCAAATCTCGGCCCTGTCGGTGCTTTTCCAACGAAAAGTCGCTTCCGTCTGGCAGGTTAGGACGTTTATGCAGGGGGTCGCACATTTAGTACCCCCCTATAAAGCGCCGACGGAATCATGGGACCTGAACTTGGTGCTCAGGGCCCTTCAGGAGGCTCCTTTCGAACCATTGCAAGAGGTCTCCTTACCTTACCTGTCCAGAAAGGTCGTTTTTCTAGTAGCTATAATGTCTATTAGGCGGATTTCGGAATTGGCGGCCTTATCTTGTAAACCGCCGTTCCTGACCTTTTATAAAGATAAGGTAGTTTTAAGGCCAGCTCCTCCCTTCTTGCCGAAGGTTGTGTCTGCATTCCATATCAACGAAGACATTGTCTTACCCTCGTTTTGCCCGGCACCGGTGCACAGGGTAGAAAAGGCTTTGCACACCCTGGATCTGGTAAGAGCTCTTAGGAGGTATGTGACAAGGACAGCGCCATTCCGCCAGACAGACTCTCTATTCGTGGTTCCAGAAGGGCGGCGGAAGGGGCTCGCTGCGTCCAGAGCGACTTTGGCCAGATGGGTTCGCCTGACGGTCCAAGAATCTTATCAAATCAGTGGCACGCCGGTTCCGGCAGGGATCAAGGCTCACTCGGCACGAGCAGTGGGTGCCTCATGGGCACTGCGACACCAGGCTTCAGCGGAGCAGGTGTGCAAAGCAGCTACCTGGTCCAGTTTGCATACGTTTGTCAAACATTATAACGTACATACCCAGGCATCCTCGGATGCAAGCCTGGGAAGAAAGATTCTCCAGGCAGCAGTTGCGCACCTCTAATCAGGGGTGCAAATTAGCATGGATTGGGTGAGCTAAGATCCCGCCCAGAGGACTGCTTTAGAACGTCCCACAGTCTCTGTGTCCCCCAATGAGACGAAGGAGAAACATGGATTTTTGTGAGTACTCACCGTAAAATCCTTTTCTCCGAGACGCTCATTGGGGGACACAGCACCCACCCTATCAGCCAGTTGGCATTTACTTATTTTGAGTTATAAAAATCCTTGTACAAGGTTTAGGGTGGCCCCTTTTTCAGACATATAGTTTTTTGCCTGAGTTTAAGGCGCGTTCTCCTACTGCTTATGCACTAAACTGAGTTACGCCCGGCCTGGGGGCGAGGGTGTATGCGGCGGAGGAGGAGCTAACTCTTTTTTTGTATACTTAGTGTCGGCCTCCAGACGGCAGAAGCACACCCCCACAGTCTCTGTGTCCCCCAATGAGCGTCTCGGAGAAAAGGATTTTACGGTGAGTACTCACAAAAATCCATGTTTTTTGGGCGTCCGACTTGCCTCAAAAAAACGCATGCGCGTGCAATGCGTTTTTTTACAGCAAGACACCCATTATAAGTCTATGGTGAGCATATGTGCGCATTGGCATGCTTATGTATGCGTTTTTTTGCACATGCGTTTTTTTTTTTACCATTAGTTTAGACAATGGAATTTAGGGGTTTGGGTTAGAGTTAGGGTTAGTTAAGGGGGTTTAGGGTTAGGGTCAGGGTTAGGGTTAGGATCAGGGTATGGTTTGGTTAAGGGTTAGGGTCAGGGTCAGGGTTAGGGTTAGGATCAGGGTATGGTTTGGTTAAGGGTCAGGGTCAGGGTTAGGATCAGGGTATGGTTTGGTTAAGGGTCAGGGTTAGGGTTAGGATCAGGGTATGGTTTGGTTAAGGGTTAGGGTCAGGGTCAGGGTTAGGGTTAGTAAAGTCATCGTTTGAGTTAGTGTGAGGGGCCACCTAATGTTGGAAAAAAACGCAAACGCGGTAAAAACGCATACAAACGCATAAAAACGCTGCGTTTTTTTCATGCATGCTCATAAAAATGCTTGAAAAAAACGCAGCATCTGTATGCGTTTGTATGCGTTTTTTCAATGCGTTTTCAATGCTGCAAAAAAAAGCAAGTGTGAAACTAGCCTAACAGACTTTTCATGCATGTTGTCATCCGTGTGACTTCCATGTGTCCATTTTTTTTATTTTTTTACATGCATGTGTTATTTGTTTTTATACGTCATTATCGTAAACTATACGTAATCAAATGCAGGTTCCTATGTTAATAATTACAATATATTTGTGTAAAACTGATGCAATATGGATAGTCCATAATGGATCTTCTTTTTTTTTTTTTCTTTTTGCAAGCCTTGAATAGGTGGCAAGTCTCATCAGACACATGGAAGGAACTAATACATGTGGCATTTTTTTTTCTCAAGCACATTTAGTCCATAAAAAAAACCCCCTCCTCTAAACAGCCCAGTTGAATAACCATTGGTGTTAGTGCTGTGTGTGGTCAGTTTTTTCATGGACCATGCTCAGACCGAAAATACAGTCTTGTTAATTTGACCTCAGACGGTATATAATCTGCACCTGTCACCAGAAAACAAAATTACATAAGAAATAAAGTGTCTTTTTCTCTTTTAGCATTTTGCTGCATTTTCTCCGTACCCCAAGAGAAAACAAATTTGTGAACTGCTACTTAGGAAAGGGGCCAATGTCAATGAAGAAACTAAAGAGTAAGTCCGGTTACAAGTGGGTTTTTTGTGTTGGTAAAATCAATGTTTTAAAAATCTACTTTTTCTTTTTGTTTTTCTTTCTCTTTTGTGCACTAAAGCTTTTTGACGCCACTGCACGTCGCAGCAGAGAAGGGTCACAACGACGTTGCAGAGGTTTTGCTAAAACACGAGGCAAAGGTAAGGATTCTGCCATTGGGGAATATTGGTGATCTTTCCTTCTGCTGTCCAAGCAAGTGTGCATTACTATAATTATAAATACTCTATATACATTTCTATAATGATTGCTTTACGCTATTTGATTCTGAGTATTGTTTCCATTCTGTAATAGATGAATGCGGTGGATAACTTGGGGCAGACATGCCTCCATCGTGCCGCACATTCCGGCCATTTACAAACCTGCCGAATTCTCTTGAACTCTGGATGTGACCCAGCAATAGTATCTCTACAGGGCTTCACTGCCCTTCAAATGGGTAGCGAGAGTGTGCAGCAGCTCCTCCAAGGTACACAGGTTTCATGGATTTTTTTTTTTCTAAAAAATGCTCTAAATGTTTGCTCCATGTTTAGTGACAGGTGCATTAATGTTGTTTCTTTTCACCAGAAGGCTTATCAGTCAGTAATACAGATGCAGATAGACAGCTACTAGAAGCTGCAAAAGCTGGAGATATGGAAACCATAAAAGTGAGTGGTCTTGTTTCTCTTTCGGTCGAGAATATTATTTTATTAAAGGTAATCTATTAGCAGGTTTTTTATTTAATTGGCGATCAGCACTATGTAGGGTCTGGGTTGTGTGTTGCGGTTTCCATAAAGTCAGTGTTTTATGACTAAGAGATGATCACTACAGGACTAGGTGTCTCCTGCCTCTTAGTCAACAGGTGTGTGTAACCCCCCCCCTCAACACTGATTTAGCAGAATTTTATTAAAATGCATAGTGTACACAAAAAGCTGTCAATCAGTGTTGTGGGCAGGGTTATACAGAGCTCAGCATTTATAGAACCCTGCTATATCTGCAGCAGAGAAAACTGGGATTATATCAAACTGACAACAAGGAGACACATAAGTAACACATTTCTGGAATCAGGGTCTCAGCCCCTACCGCATGCTTCTCTCAGATTACATGGCTAATACCTGGAAACAGATTCCCTTTAAGTTCTCAAGCATTAGCTTCTGCCATTCACTTCAATAGGAGCATACATGCCGTCCATGAGAGCAGGGTACTGAGCTATGGTGTTTTGGTTATGTACTTTGGCAGTGTCTGATCCTGATAACAGTTGATCAGATATTGATGGTCTATCCACAAAGTAGACAATCAATTTCAAAGTCCTGGGAACCCCTCTAAAGCGCCATGTCTGATTTGAGTCTCCGCGGCTGCATGTCTCACGACTGTTCGACAGCCGCAACACATGCGGGGGTTGCCTGTTTGTTAACAGCTGCGGGAACTCGACCTGTTTTTTGAGCACGCAAAAGTCACTCAGTTAGCACTCGAGCATGCTCCATAACACATTCTCTCATCACTAGTTGTAACATTAGCTGCTTCACTTTACTTCACCTGATATTGCATACGTGTCTGTATGCGACTGGCGAGTACAGATCATTTGTTTGAATGGGTTATCAGTTTTTATAAAACAACCTTGTTTCTACTCCTAGAAATTGTGTAACACACAAACGGTTAACTGCAGAGATGTGGAAGGGCGGCAGTCTACACCCCTCCATTTTGCTGCAGGATACAATCGAGTGGCTGTTGTGGAGTACCTGTTGCAACATGGAGCTGACGTCCATGCAAAAGATAAAGGGTAAGCAGTTACCTGGCTTATTGTTCGTCCAGGGCGGCATCCGCAATTTTCAAGTTCTAGTAGATGTTACTAAATGAAGTAATTTATTTAAATTTTTACCTAAATACACCAACCTTTCTGTAGAGCACTTTATTTCCTTTTTTATTCTTCATATTTGGGGGATATTATACTTATATATACTGCTTGTGATCTTTGTGTTGTATTTAAGGCCATAAATGCAACATTTTTGGTACAGCTTTTACTGCAATGCCATAAATAGATCCAGAGAGAAGTTTGAAGGAACGACTACTTTGGATCCACTTTTGTTTAGTGCAAAATACTGCTTGTGTAATAGACCTAATATTTTGCCTATGGTAACTATGCCACCATATGTCACCTCTTCGAGCACCGTAATCTTCCCTTTAAGCAACGCTCCTAGGGAAGAATAGTATGGCATTGCCACCTATAGAATTGGAGGCACGCTGTGCGCCTTTACATCATGGACGTGTGGTATTGCTGTTTGCATGATTAAGTCTGACACCTTCAGCAATATAAATCTTTCGATAAACTACCAGTCGAGATGGGCAATCCAGTCGAGATGCTTTTGAGAAAGTATTTTGTTTCTACTTTTTTATCTCCAGGGGCTTGGTTCCATTACATAATGCATGTTCGTATGGACACTACGAGGTAGCGGAGCTGCTTGTCAAGCATGGAGCAGTTATTAATGTTGCAGATTTGTGGAAGTTTACACCTTTACATGAGGCCGCAGCAAAAGGGAAATATGAAATCTGCAAACTGCTCCTTCAGGTACGATGGCTACAAAACTGAGCGATTTTTTGAAAATACCTTTTTTAATTCTTTGAAAACTAAAACTTGTGTGATTTACAGACGTGCAAAGATGTAAGGGCTTCCCTCAGTCCGTTACACCATGAACACCTTCACGCGGTGTCATAAATTATAGTGACGAGAGTAGAAATGAACGCTGTTGTAGATGTATACTAAATGTTTATAATGCCAGTTCCAGCATTTCTTGTCGGGTACACTCTATCACAGTGTATCTTGGGCTACAAGAAAAAGGGAAATGTATCAGAAATTTGCAGAAATGTCTGTGTAGCTGTCACATCATGTTTATTGTAAATTTTTCCCAAAATAAATGCGATATTTGTTGTTTTTCAATAGACTGTTTGCCAAGCTGACTCCCTCTTGTGTAAGAGGTGGGCAATTGACTATCCCATGATCATAAGAATTACAGATCCTGGCATCCACTGCTGCCCCCGGTCTCCCTCCTCTGCTGCCCCCGGTCTCCCTCCTCTGCTGCCCCCGGTCTCCCTCCTCTGCTGCCCCCGGTCTCCCTCCTCTGCTGCCCCCGGTCTCCCTCCTCTGCTGCATCTCGTGTAATGGAACATGGTAGAGTCAGAATTGAACTACAAAACTTCTTTCAACAAAATGAGTGAGATGAAAATCTCAGAATAGCGTTCCATTAGCAATATGGGAAAAAATGGATGATTATTCTAATGCTGGCCTTGTTCCTATAGCAATCCCAATTATTCTGAACCGCTTAAGAAATGAAACTTAACCTTTGGGCACGTTTTAGTACTGGACTGTTTCAATATTTGATGACTTTTAACGTACAGTTGTGCCTTAAAACAATTCCGGCTAGAGTCCCTCTGCACGTCCATTTCTCATGAAGGTACAGATCAGAAAGTATTGGAAATATTGGGCTTCTCTATGGAGCTGCACATTCTCTACTAGTAGATAGTCCGTCACAGGACGGTGTCTCTAAGTAAAAAGTTAATCTACCAAAGAGCAGAGTTCTTGCCCCAGGGCAGTGCCTGCAGTCTATTATATATAGAAAAATATATACAGGAGCTTCTCGGCAAATTAGAATATCATCAAAAAGTTAATTTACCGTATATACTCGTGTATAAGCCGAGATTTTCTGCCCATTTTTCTGGGCTGAAAGTCCCCCTTTCGGCTTATACACGAGTCATATACTTGGGGGATCGGCGGGAGAGGGGGAGCGGAGGTGTCAGAGATCATACTCACCCTCTGCAGCCCCCCTGCTTGTTCCATGTTGTCGGCGCTGCTCTTCCTTCCTGCTTCAGCTGTCAAGTGTAACCTTTCATTAAATATGCGCATATTTAATGAGCGGTACCACGTGACCGCTGAAGCAGGAAGGAAGAGCAATGCCGACAACATGGAACAAGCAGAGACAAGCGCCAGGACCGGGTGAGTATGAACGGGTGGGGGGGGGTAGGCATATTCACCTGTCCCTGCGCTCTGCAGTCTTGCGTCCTCTGCAGTGACATTCAGGTCAGAGGACGTGATCGTGCCCTCTGCTTGCACAGTCACTGCAGAGCCGGCAACAGTGATGAGCATGGGGCAGCGATGGAGGTGAGTATACAGTTGTGTTTTTTGGTTTTTTTTTTTTGCAACGGAGGCAGCAGCAGCAATATGATGGGGCCACTCACTGTGCAGATAACTGAGGCCACTCACTGTGCAGATAACTGAGGCCACTCACTGTGCAGATAACTGAGGCCACTCACTGTGCAGATAACTGAGGCCACTCACTGTGCAGATAACTGAGGCCACTCACTGTGCAGATAACTGAGGCCACTCACTGTGCAGATAACTGAGGCCACTCGCTGTGCAGTATTATCTGGGGCCACTCACTGTGCGGATAACTGGGGCCACTCACTGCAGCATTATCTGGGGCCACACACTGTGCAGCATTATCTGGGGCCACACACTGTGCAGCATTATCTGGGGCTACTCACTGTACAGCATTATCTGGGGCTACTCACTGCAGCATTATCTGGGGCCACTCACTGAGCAGCATTATCTGGGGCCACTCACTGTGCAGCATTATCTGGGGCCACACACTGTGCAGCATTATCTGGGGCCACACACTGTGCAGCATTATCTGGGGCTACTCACTGTACAGCATTATCTGGGGCTACTCACTGTGCAGCATTATCTGGGGCCACTCACTGAGCAGCATTATCTGGGGCCACTCACTGTGCAGCATTATCTGGGGCCACACAGTGTGCAGCATTATCTGGGGCCACACAGTGTGCAGCATTATCTGGGGCCACTCACTGTGCAGCATTATCTGGGGCCACTCACTGTGCAGCATTATCTGGGGCCACTCACTGTGCAGCATTATCTGGGGCCACTCACTGTGCAGCATTATCTGGGGCCACTCACTAGCAGCATTATCTGAGGCCACTCACTGTGCACCCTCGGCTTATACGCGAGTCAATAAGTTTTCCCAGTTTTTGTGACAAAATTAGGGGGGAGGTCCGCTTATACATGGGTCGGCTTATACATGAGTATATACGGTATTTCAATTCTTCAATACAAAAAGTGAAACTCATATATTAGAGTCTTTACAAACAGAGTGATCTATTTCACGTTTATTTCTGTTAATGTTGATGATTGTGGCTTACAGCCAATGAAAACCCGAAAGTCATTATCTCAGTAAATTATAATACTTTATAACACCAACTTGAAAAATTATTTTAAAATCAGAAATGTTGGCCTACTGAAATGTATGTTCAGTAAATGCACTCAATACTTGGTCGGGGCTCCTTTGGCATCAATTACTGCATCAATGGGGCGTGGCATGGAGGCGATCAGCCTGTGACACTGCTGAGTTTTTCATTGGCTGTAAGCCATAATCAACATTAACAGAAATAAACACGTGAAATAGATCACTCTGTGTGTAATGACTCTGCATAATGAGTTTCACGCTTTGTATTGAAGAACTGAAATTAACTTTTTGATGATATTCTAATTTTGTGTGAAGCACCCTTGTATGTTCTCTAAAATTACATTCTGTGTTGTAAGAGCCGCTCTCTGCTACAGTGCAGTGTACTGCGCTATGGATGATGCTGCCTTCTTCTCCACCCTTCCTCTTCCTCACCCCTGCACTCCTAGTGATTCGATGTATGACCTGAATACATAAAGAGCCACTTGGTACAGAAGGTACCTTGCATGAACCCGCTTGTGTGTACTAGCGCCTACATCATGTACATTTTTGTACAGAGCTTCAATGTGGGTGCTAAATGCAGCAGGAACTGGTGTGCATAGAAGCCTGTGAGAACGCCCCTATTTTGTACGGCCCATATCATGTTATACATTCCTGTACAGCACTTTAATGTGGATAGTGAATGAAGCAGGTGCGGCCGGGCGCAGGCTCGTGAAGCAGGTGCGGCCGGGCGCAGGCTCGTGAAGCAGGTGCGTCCGGGCGCAGGCTCGTGAAGCAGGTGCGTCCGGGCGCAGGCTCGTGAAGCAGGTGCGTCCGGGCGCAGGCTCGTGAAGCAGGTGCGTCCGGGCGCAGGCTCGTGAAGCAGGTGCGTCCGGGCGCAGGCTCGTGAAGCAGGTGCGGCCGGGCGCAGGCTCGTGAAGCAGGTGCGGCCGGGCGCAGGCTCGTGAAGCAGGTGCGTCCGGGCGCAGGCTCGTGAAGCAGGTGCGTCCGGGCGCAGGCTCGTGAAGCAGGTGCGTCCGGGCGCAGGCTCGTGAAGCAGGTGCGTCCGGGCGCAGGCTCGTGAAGCAGGTGCAGCTGAGTTAAACCACCCAGGTTAGTGTAGCAGGAGCCGCTCTCCACTACACTAAGTGGAGGGTCCAGTGGCCTCGTGTAGACATTGCAGATCTTGGGTATCCATGGTTACAACTACTGATATAGTGGTAGTTAGCTAGTCGCTAATGGTCGTAACCATGGATACCTAAGATCTGCAATGGCTTAATATGAGGAAAAAGACACCGTGAATACCCCTTTAATGCCTTAGTGCATACTGTGCTTATCTAATCAGTATTTTGGTTACAAACACACAGGACATGCTAAGGCCTGTTTCACACATCAGTTTTTTCCCGTCAGTCAAGATCCTCCAATTTTTTAAAAAACCGGATCCGCCAAAAAAGGGGCGGATCCGTTTTCCCCCCCATAGACTTACATTATTGGCGGATCTTGACTGACTGTCGTCCGTCACACCCGTTATTTTACGGATCCGCCAAGATTTTAGCGGCTCCCGGGCGGATGAGACGGACTCTGCAACGTTTTTTTGCTGTGACGGTCTGCTATTTTAACTCCGGGAACCATTTTAACCCGGGAGCCTCTAAAAATCTCTCTCTCTCTCCCCGCAAGATCGCGGCGATGGTCGCCCGCTCGATCTCGTTCATAATGCCGTAATCCCGCGAGATCGCTGCGATGGACGCCCGCTCGATCTCGTTCATGAAGGTTCTCGGCAATATCGCGCCGATACTTTTGTGAGGCCGCGGTCACTTTAATTGACCCCGCTTTCCTCCTTCCACGGATCCGTGGTCCGCTGTCATCCGTACTTCGATGAACGGATTTCAACTGACCGCCGCCTACGGATGTGTGAAACAGGCCTAAAGCATATCTGGAGGTACATTATATTCTCTGTATAGTCTTCCTCTGCACATACTGTTATGATGTTGATTATTTTCCGTGATTATTTTTCCAAGATAATGTAGTGAATAAGGAAGCAACACTTTATGATTTTAACGTTTCTTCTGCTTTCATGTGAACAGCATGGAGCTGACTCAACAAAGAAGAACAGAGATGGTAACACTGCATTGGATCTGGTGAAGGACGGAGATACAGACATTCATGATCTTCTCCGAGGAGATGCTGCCTTACTAGATGCTGCTAAACGAGGCTGCGTGGCTCGAGTTAAGAAATTGTGCACCCTGGAAAATGTCAACTGCAGGGATACACAGGGCAGGCATTCAACTCCGTTACATCTAGCGGGTCAGTATTGGTTAGCATGAAGCTTTCCTTAAGTTGCTGAGTATATTGTTGTTGGTAATTTATCCCCCCAGAATCAGGTCTTCATATTTGCTGTAGCTAAATGAGGTCTTAGACTATCCTTTACTTTAACTGTGTTCCAAATTATTATGCAAAAAGAGTTTAGGAGTGATAAAGTTAGAATTTTTTTGTTTGTCATTTAAACTCATTGATGGTGATGTGTGTCAGGGCTCTTTGTATCACTGAAAGCAATTGCAGATACCTGTGCAAATTAGTTTGGCAGGTGTGTCCAAATAAAGGCAAGACTACTTAAGAAGGCTGTTCCACATTATTAAGCAGCCTACATTTTTTGCCAAAATGGGAAAGAAAAAGGATGTGTCGGCTGCTGAGAAGCAACAAATTGTGGCGTATTTAGGTCAAGGCATGACTACAATCAACATTGCCAAGACACTTCATCGTGATCATCGCACAATAAGTATGTAGCTGATTCCCAGCACACACGTGTGCGTGCTGATAAGGAAAAATTGAGAACTCTTTCCCACAGGCAATTGCGTCAAGTTAAAAGAGCAGCTGCAAAAATGCCTTGTCATAGCAGCAGACAAGTTTTCGAAGCTGCTGGTGCCTCCAACGTCCCCCGAACAACAAGATGCAGGGTCCTTCAGAGGTTTGCAGCTGTGCGTAAGCCATCCTGTCGATCACCTCTATCCACTGCACACAAGCAGAAATGGCTCCAGTGGGCCAAACGATAAATGAAGACTGACTTTCAAACTGTTTTGTTCACTGATGAGTGCCGTGCAACGCTTGATGGTCCAGATGGATGGAGTGGAGGATGGCTGGTTGATGGACACCCCATGAAAACACGGCTAAGGCGCCAACAAGGAGGAGGTGGAGTAATGTTTTGGGCTGGAATCATGGGGAGAGAGACTGTCGGCCCCTTTAGGATCCCTGAAGGGGTAAAGATGAACTCCATAATCTATGTGGAGTTTCTAAAACAGCACTTCCTGCCATGGTTCAAGAGGAAGAACCGTGCTTTCCGCAGCAAGATCATTTTCATGCATGATAATGCACCGTCTCATGCTGCAAATAACACATCTGCATCTCTGGCTGCTATGGGCATAAAAGAGGACAAACTTATGGTGTGGCCACCATCTTCCCCTGACCTCAACCCCATTGAGAACCTCTGGAGCATCATCAAAAGGAGTGTCTGTGATGGCGGGAGGCAGTTCACATCTAAGCAAAAGCTCTGGGAGGGTATTCTGTCCACATGCAAAACAATTGAAGCACAAACCATCCAAAAACTGACCTATTCAATGGACGAGAGAGTTCAGAAGCTTCTTTCGAACAAGGGGTCCTATGTGCAAATGTAACATCACCTAGAATAAAGTTTTGACTTGAAAACTGTTTGATTTCATTTTGTAATAAGCTGATAATGCTTATAATTTCACAATTGACCATTTTTTTGTTCAAAATAAAAATAAAAAGGTTGAAAACTCTGCTGTGAATAATAATTTGGAACATGCATTTTGAGTGTTTATTTTTAATAATATACTGTTTTCATAGGCAGTTTGTTCAAAAACATTGCAATTATACTAGAATATTAGATGACTGGAAAATAACAATGACTGCAATTCATATAGGTAATTTAGAGAAGATGAGGAAATATTTTTTGCATAATAATTTGGAACAGAGTGTAGTTGTTCGCACTTGTCTGAAAGTCTGACACTGCAATGATACGGAAAGCATGACCATTGTTTTTCTCTGTGTTTTTACCAGCTGGCTATAATAACCTAGAGGTTGCTGAATACTTGCTCCAACATGGCGCTGATGTAAATGCACAAGATAAAGGAGGACTAATCCCATTGCACAATGCAGCTTCTTATGGGGTATGTCTGTGAAATATTCTGCTATAGAGATTATTAAAAGACATTATATAGGCATATATTCACACAGATGATCTATAGTACTTCTTCTCATTACCCATACACTCTACTAACGTCATATTTGCCAGTTCTGTAAAGTGACAATGTACGCGTGTCTTACTGGTTTACAGCATTTGAGCCCCGACTCCTCTCCAGATCTTTCCATTTGGGCAGAGCTGCTTCAAACTGGTGTGAAAGCACCTAAAGTTGCAATATTTTTGCGCAACTTTTACTTTTTTTTTTTTTGCACAACAACCTTCTTAAAATATTTTACAATAGTATTTTTGCATAAAACCTTTAATGAAGCTACCCTCTGTGCTTGAATTAAATGGTTTCTACTTTTCCACAGATAACCGCTATGGCTAATATGGTACCCATATGTATGTGTTGTACTAACCAGCCTGGGTGTTGTTGTTTGCAGCATGTGGACGTGGCCGCTTTGCTTATAAAATTCAATGCATGTGTTAATGCCACTGACAAGTGGGCTTTCACACCTCTGCATGAAGCTGCTCAGAAGGGAAGAACGCAGTTATGTGCCCTGCTCTTGGCACATGGGGCAGACCCTACTCTGAAAAACCAAGAGGGACAAACCTCCTTAGACTTGGTTGGAGTAAGTATTTGTTACCTACATTAGTTAGATTCTGTGTGTGCCTCAGAAATTGACAGCATTTTGCTTCTACTGTGAAAATGCAATTATTCACTACTTCTTATAAATATTAAATTATGTCTTGCTCTATTCCCCTTTACTGTTTACCTATCACCTAATAATCCAATAATTTTACATCACAAACATCTGATCTCATTTTTGCGCTTTACTTCCAAGAAGCGGCACGTCTGTTTATTGTATTGTTTTGTTAATCAGGCTGATGACGTCCGAGCCCTCCTGACAGCAGCTATGCCCTCCACTTCTCTACCAACGTTTTATAAACCTCAGGTGATCAGCGTATCCCAGCCCACCAACCCATCAGCAGGATCTTTGTCATCTGCGCCTTCCAGTCCGCCAACTCTCTCTGCTGCCAGCAGCTTGGACAACTTGGCTACAAGCTTCCCTGATGCACCATTGGAAAGTAGTGGCATTGCTGAGGGAGCTGTTGGTTTAGAGAGAAAAGAAGAAGGTAAATGGCTGTGCAAATAATGCTACTAAGATGCATGAGTTACCGGAGTTGTCAAACCAGATAAAAAGATGATTCTTTGTAGTTCCAATTAAATTAGTTAAACTTTTTCTTATACATAGAGGTTGTTCACTATTTTAGCATTGATGACCTATCCTTAGGACAAGTCATCAATGTCTGAGCAGCCAGGGTCCAACACCCGTTACCCCCGCCGATCAGTTGTTATCAGTATTGGCTTCTGCTAGCTGGAAGTACTCACTTGCAGAGCTGGAAGTCTTCTAATAATGGCCTCTGCAGAGTACTGCACATCCACCTCCTATTGTTTTGAATAGGAGGCAAATGTGTAGTACCATGCTCCAGCCTCTATCAGAAGACGGTACTGCTCGGCAAATCAGTTCTTCCGGCCAGCGACAGCTAACACTGATAACGTAAGGATAGGTCATCAATTCTTGAGTATGGACAATGCCTTTAGTCCTATGATAGCTGGAGCAATCGTTCTGCATGGGCACTGTCGCTCCATTTATTGTTTATAGGACTGTGAGGTGGCCAGGTGCTGTGCTGTAGGTTTAGCTGTCACAGCATTGTGGCTCATTTCAAAGGTCACACTTCAGAGCCCCGTCATCTAGATCAGTGAACCCCAGATAGGTGATGCCTTACATTCTTGGTTATACCCCTTTAATAACTAGTACTGTGGAAATTGCTTTCATATACCTTGCATTGTTTAGACATTGTTGCACATATGATTATACAAGTGTTTGCTTTTCTTTAAGTACCTGGCATGGATCTCAGTATCAATCAGTTTTTGCGGAACCTTGGACTTGAGCACTTAATTGAGATCTTTGAGAGGGAGCAGGTAAGTTAGTAAACCCAGAGTTGTACCATTACTAGAGAAAAGCTTCTACAATAGCAATGACTTCTTGCTCTCATCATTTTTTCACAGCATCACTGTTTTATTATAGGGGCAGTATAATGCTAGTAAATTATGGAATACTCAGAAGCTTAAATGGGTTGTCTCAGCTTATTAGTCAGCAATGTACTCTTCCCAGCATCCTACTTGCCAGAGTGCACTTCTGATTGACATTTTGAATGAGCGTCATTGCTGCGTCCCTGGCCCAAACGGCACGCAGATAAAGCTTTTACTTTGTAGCATCTGAGGATCCGCACACCTTCAGACCAGAACGTGCCAGCTCTATTGTAAAGAGCTTGTAAGCACTGTGCTCTTTGTCTTTTAGAAATGGCCACTGTTGATAGCCTGCAGAGGTGGTCGTTAACTGGGCAATGAACTGCACGCAATAAAGATTAAAACTCCTTTGTTTTTTGAGAACAGAAAATATTTTTAGTGAATGTAAATTGCAAAGCTGCTTATTTTTACATGCACTTTGTAATTTTAACCATTAAGTTATTTAACTTAAGAATGACCCTTAAAGTAAAGCATAATAAGATCCTTGTTAATAATGACCCTCATAAAACTATCAATATGATGTCCAAATTGTGACAGTAGTGTAGAGGAGAGCAAAAGCAAGGCAGAAGTGTGCTTTGTGCTGTGAAGGTCAGTTCTTTCAGCCACCAATCGCTCTTTCCGCAATGTGTTGTACATTCTGTGTCTGGTCTGCTTACAGATAACAATAGATGTTCTAATTGAAATGGGACACAAAGAATTCAAGGAAATCGGTATTAATGCATATGGGCACAGACATAAAATCATAAAAGGTGTGGAGAGGCTGGTATCAGGCCAACAAGGTAAACTTTATACCTTTTTATTCCTTTTTGTATCCAATGAAATATTTAAAGTTATATCAACTCGTACAAGGATGAGCTAATGACGTTCAGGTTTGATCAGTGTATGATCTCATGGTTATGTATTGATGATGCTCATCACAAATTTAACGCAGTTCATCACATATAAACTCTAATAGCCGTGGATGTGATGTAAAGGTTTTACTTTTATTGATTTATGGTTTTGCTGGAATTTCTAGGGTTGAATCCATACTTGACACTGAATACATCTAACAGTGGGACTATATTAATCGACCTTGCTCCAGATGATAAGGAATTTCTATCCGTGGATGAAGAGGTATTGTTTCGTTTGTGATCCTACCAATCATCACTCTTTCTTAATTTAATATACGCGCAGAGACCGATAGACAGCTGCCCAGAAAGCAGAACTAAAATAGGGGGCTAGTAACCATGCAAATGCTAAAGTAATTATATTGGTTGTTTGGACAGACTTGTAAGTCCACAGAAAATTACCTTTATGTGAAGTCCGTTGTGACCATATGTGTCATGGGTTATTTTACACACAGACTCAAACTCAGTGCTGCAGTTAAAAAAAAAAAAATAAATAAATGCAGCGAGACATGTAAACTGAAATGGAGACTTAGTGATGCTGCCGGTAAATGCAAAAAAAGATATTGTTTCTAGATATATAAAGGAATTCCTGTGTATACCATATATATATTTAGCACTCCCTTAGTGCCGTTTGGTTCAAAATAGTAGAGGTTATGCAGATACATGCATCATAATGCTAGTTGGAACAAGATTACTGCTGCACTAACAAAAGTATGCATCCAGAATAAAACAATATATATTTTTGAATTAAATGAAGGGATACATTAACACACATAACATTAACACACATACAGCACATTAAATATAAGGTATATTAATGCAGTGCGTTTTTTTTATACCTGCAGCATTGAATTTCAGCCTTTGTGTAACATACCCCTTATAAGACACATGGTCACCCCAGACCTCACATAAAGGTGGATTTCTGTGGACTTATAAGTCTGTCCAAACAACATATATATATGTAATTACTTTAGCATTTGCAATGTTACTAGCCCTCCATTTAAGTTTGGCAGTTCTCTCAGTCCTCAGCGTGGTAGCGATCTTGCATATCGATTTATCCATCAACAACCAGCACACAGAACCGTTTTCTCAACCAGCAGCTATATCTAGAGGAGAAGAGAAGCACCAGTGTTGTATTTGTAGTTCTCTACTTATATAACATACTAGTAACTTACAAAAAATATGTGAAATCCCCTGCATTGAGTGGTTCAAAGTGCTGCAAAATCTTACCTTCCTTTTTATGGTTGCACCGTGTAAGCTCTGCTGTGATGCGACGAAGCCGGCAGTGGGTTATAGTGACACGGTTTCCTTCCATTAGTGAACACTGACCAGAACTTATTTGGGCAACACTAGTGATTATTAGTAGCTATTAATGAAGTCAAACTTGCTATAAAAAGCTTTTCAAAAGTGTATATTGATGCATGTTTGATATTCAGATGCAGAGCACAGTCAGGGAACATCGAGACGGGGGCCACGCAGGTGGCGTCTTTAACAGATACAACATCCTAAAGGTAACGTGATGCGTCTTCAGCAGTTTTGTGCATGATGTAGACCTGGTTGATTATACGGTAATAATAACTGTCATTGTAACAATCTAGATTCAGAAGGTGTGCAATAAAAAGCTCTGGGAAAGATACACTCACCGGAGAAAAGAAGTTACAGAGGAAAACCATAATCACGCTAATGAAAGAATGCTCTTTCACGGTGAGTCTCTGAAATGTTGTGTAACTTGTGTCTCTGGGGAACGTGAAAAACATAGGTGATGGATTACCGTCCAGGGTGAAATCCAATCACTTCACTGCACGTGGGATAAAACGTTATTAATGAACATATGACAAATGTAAATTGAGTGGTAAACACATCCGTGCAGCGTTTCTAGTTTATTTTTAAATATTTTCTATGTCAGCTCATTTTTCTCCTACACCTCATTGGGGGACACAGACAGTGGGTGTTATGCTGCTTGCCATTAGGAGGATACTAAGTAAACCAGAAAAAAAGTTAACTCCTCCCCTGCAGTATACACCCTCTCGCTGGATAAGATATCTCCAGTTCATGCTTAGTGTCTGTAGGAGGCACTTGGGTTTCAGACCCCACCATTTTTATTTTATTTTTGAATTTTTCTGTAAATTTTTATTTTTTAATTAACGGAGTGAAGGGTGCGACAGTTCCTTTCTACGGCCCGCTCTCCCCCGAACCAACAACAGACAAGCACGCGGAGTATACCTCCCCATACACTTTCCTGCGACATTTGGGGCTGATTCCTCTAGCAATTTTGGCGATGATCCTTACGACCGGAGTTCGGGATTCCATGGACAGCGCTTACGGATATGAGGGCAGGCGCAATGGAGAAGACTGGACAGCGCTTACGTAGGCCCTGAATCAGCCCCATAGCTCTCCATCCCCCTATGATAGGGAGTATCGATTGAGCATGGCCCCTTTAAGAACGCCTCCAGCTCTGCTACTTCAGCCCAGGAGATGAGAGCCTGCATGGATGGGCGGACAGCGCCGAGCACTGGAGTTGAGGTATGGGGTCGGGTCCTGGCCCTTGGGAGAAGCGCCCCCCCCCGCGCTACCGCGGGTAGCCCGAAAGATTTAGCCCCCTGCTAGGCTGCAATTTTAATAGCGCCGCCCGTGCTATTATCGCCGCCCTGGCGCCCCTCATCCCTGACAAGACGCGCAACTATAATCTCGGGGGCCATATCCTTTTACCAGCCTGCTCTGGAAGCTGTGAGGCGAGCATTCTGCCGGATACCGGTGACACCGCAGGGCCACCGCTATTCCTCCCGGGGGACACAGCATAGGACCCGGGTAAGCTGCATCTGCCCTCAGATAAAGCTTAACTCCTTCCCGGCACGTTCCCTGCAGCAGACTCTGCCGTTAACCCTTTCAGGAACTCTATGTCTCAATCTAAGGAGGCTAAACGGGCGGCTAAAAAGCACACTGCGATTTTTACCGTGTGTACCACTTGCAAGTTTGCCCTACCCATTGCACAGACTAATCCGTTATGCACAGACTGCGACCCGGCCTGCGCTCAATCTACCCTCGTCTCCGCTGCTGACGGGCCTCCTGCGTTTAGTACCCCTGAATGGGCTCCGTCCCTGTCACGGTCGGTGGAGTCTCTGACCCAGGCTATATTCTCTCTCCGGGAGGACTCTTTAAAGCCAGAAGGTGTCCCCCCCCACCCCGGAGGAAGGCTCTGGCGTCGGCCGGGAATCGTCCATCAGCAGGGGCCGTACTCGGTCAAGGGATGGTCAGGTCTCTAGAAAGCGGACCCATGACGCATCCCCTAGTCCCGTTAGCGCCTCTGCATCTGCGACTCCTGTCTCTCGTGCTCCCTCTCCTGGAGTTCTTAGCGAGCACGACTCTGAATTCGAATCTGACACGTCAGCCCCTCAGAATCCCCCAACTGATCAGGAGTCGCTTGATTCTCTTATAGAATCAGTCAACAGGATTCTGAAGTTGGATTAGGATAATGTTCCCGCACCAGCAAATCCTATCTCACTTAAAACCAAGCGTGTGCGCAGGTTATTTCTCGTTCGCCTTATTGGGGGACACAGAGACCATGGGTGTATGCTGCTGCCACTAGGAGGCTGACACTATGCACAAAAAAGGTTAGCTCCTCCTCCGCCGTATACACCCCACCGACCGGCAGGAAATTCCTCAGTTTAGCTTAGTGTCAGTAGGAGGTGGACACGGGTCTTTTATTAGACCCATATCTACCTCAGTGTGCGTCGTTTCTTTGCAGGTTCCGGAGGGATACGGAGTGAACAGTCACATCCGTACTCCCACAAAGAGACTATGAGTATGGCGTGTACTGCCACCCCGTATCCTCATAGGTCTCCGCAGCAGGACCAGGAGCCTCGCACAAGTAGGTGCCAGCCGCACGGACGGTCCTTGCCCCCCGCCTCCCACCCTCTCGCCTACCAGAGCCTGAAGGTTGGATGAGGTGCGGATTTCATAGAGACAGACAGCGTGGGATTTTCAGGTACCTTTATTGTAAGGCCCCCTGCCTGGGTGAGTATGTCAGTCTTCCCCCGGCGTTTTCTCTTGGAGCGGTCGCCAGGGGGACCACGTTAGGGTCCCTGCACGCCCCGCATCCCCCCACGGTCACCGCATCCATGCAGGCCCCGGGTCTTCATGGGCCTCGTTCTGCGCTTCCCCCCCTTTTTTCCATCTCGGCAGGGGTAGCGCTGGAGTCGGGCAGTTCTGGGCAGGGACGCGGCCCGGTGTTGCGACGCGTCTTCCGCGCCGACCCCCTGCTGACAGGCGGCCACCGCAACTAATTTAGGCCCCGGCTTGTGTTCGGGCCTACCGCAGCGTCGCGGCCACGCCCCCCGCCCCTTTCTTCTAAGCGGGCTTCTCTCCCGCTCTCCCCAGGCCCTCCCCCCGCCTTTCCCTCTCCTGCCCAGCATATTATGGCTAGAGGGCAGCAATTATTAACCCTGCGAGGAGCTCCGCCCTTCCCCGGGACCCGCGCTTTTCTACAGGCAGGCGCCATCTTCACAGCCTGCCAGCCGGACGCAGCTGGAGACGCTCCCCAGCCCCTGAGCAGTTTCTGCAAGCAGCTTTTTGCCTCTTTGGGACGGCCAGCCGGACTTCTCCCTGATCTGCATCCCCGGACAGGTCGAGCAGCATCGCTTTTGGGGACACCGGACCGTGAGTAGCTCTGCACGGCAGACTGACCCTTCTCCGCCCTCTGTCCCCCAACCTTCCGGCACTACCTCAGGGGTCAGTCCTCTCCCCTCTGCCTGGACTGTAGCAATCCAATCCAGCCCGACGCCGCTCAGGAGCCATCCATAGCCCCAGGGGTGAGTGAGCCCCCCTTGCCGGGTTGGGCCTCCTCCCTATCACAGTCGGTGGCAGACCTCACCAAGGTGTCTCAGTCCCTAGTAGCCGTTCTGGATAAGTTGCCCTTGGGAGCTTCTGCGGGACCTAGCACGTTCCAGGACGTCCCATCTGAGCCAGCCAGTGTCAGTCGCAAGAGACCCAGGCAGGATCTCCAGGCGGAGTCCTCTCCTCGCCCTACCTCACCCCATGCTCCCCAGCAGTCTCCCTCTCGGGCCTCCTCTCCCGAGTCAGGTGAAGCGCTTTCAAAATCTGAAGGGGTCTTAGAGCTGGATTCGGATCAGGATGCGAACATGAAGGTTACGGTGCAGAACCTCATTGCCGCGATTCACCATACCTTCGACATCACTGACGCCCCTGCGAAATCCTCAGATCAGGAGGTTTCGTTCAGACGGGCGGAAACACCTTCCAGGGTGTTTCCCTTTCATTCCGAGTTTGGGAAGATTTTTACCAAGGAAAGGGAAGATCCGACTAGACGCTTTCAAAGAGGAAAGCGTCTCGGCGTGCTGTATCCGTTCGCTAAAGAGCTCACGGACAACTGGGCCGCTTCTCCTTCAGTGGACCCTCCCGTATCCAGACTCTCTAATAATACTGTTCTTCCGCTGTCGGGTGTAGCGTCTCTAAAAGATTCTAATGACAGAATCATATAATCCCTAGCAAAGTCTGCCTTCGAGGCGGCATCTGCGGCGGTATGTCCAGTCTTTGCTTCATCTTGGGCAGCAAAGGCTATATCCGCTTGGGCAGAGGACCTTCGGCAGGGCATTCTGGATAAGGCACAACCGGAGCATTTGGCCGATCTCGCCAATCAGATTTCCCATGCGGGGGATTATCTGCTTTCTGCTTCCTTGGATGCCGCATCTTGCGCGGTTCAGGCGTCAAGCAACATCGTGGCAATCCGACGTACAATTTGGCTCAAGGCCTGGCAGGCGGACTTGTCCTCTAAAAAGTCTGACTAATCTGCCTTTTCAAGGAGTGCGTCTCTTTGGGTCCCAATTGGACCAGATTATTAAGGACGCTACCGGAGGTACGAGTTCTCTTCTCCCCCAATCCAAGCCTCGCAGACCTCCTCCAAGGCGTCAGTTCCGTCCCTTTCGGTCTTTCCGCCGTTTCAATGCGGCGGAAAACCCTTCCAACCAGCAAAGGCCACAAGCACGTCAGGAAAGAAAGAAGGTCTCCTTCAGGCCCACTCCGTCCTGGCGGTCCCACTCTTCCCAGGGAAGACCACCCAGATCTAGATCTGGACGGTCTACGTCCGCATGACTATCATCGGTCTTCCGTGGGTCCCTTCCAATTGGGAGGTCGACTTCTTTTCTTCAGCGACGTCTGGTTCGCCTCAGTAGAGGACGCTTGGGTCAGAGAGGTTGTATCGACAGGATACAAAATAGAGTTCGTTTCTCTTCCACGGGATCGCTTCTTCCATCCCGTCCGCCACGGGATCCTGCCTTGATCCCGGGGTTCGGTTCGGCCATCGCCTCTCTCCTCAGCTCCGGGGTGATTGTGCTCGTTCCCGAATCGGAACGATTCACAGGGTTTTATTCAAACCTGTTTGTGGTGCCGAAAAAGGACGGGGCGGTTCGACCCATCTTGGATCTCAAGTTACTCAACAAGAGAGTTCGCCTCCGCCACTTCCGGATGGAGTCGGTTCGCTCGGTGATTGCCTCCATGAAGGAGCAGGAATTCATGTGTTCCATAGACATCCAAGATGCCTATCTACAAGTGCCCATATTTCCCGGACATCCGAAGTTCCTGTGGTTTGCGATTCACCACGAACATTATCAGTTCGTCGCGCTCCCTTTTGGGCTCGCCACCGCTCCCAGGGTCTTCACGAAGATTATGGCAGCGTTGATGGCCTTGTTGAGGATCAGAGGTCTTGTTCTTTTTCCGTATCTCGACGATATTCTGATCAAGGCTCCCTCCTTTCATCAGGCCCGCCTTAGTGTGGCGATCGTTCTAGACACCCTGTCCAGTTTTGGGTGGATCGTCAACCGGAAAAAGTCCTGTCTGATCCCTACTCAACGCCTTGTGTTTCTGGGCCTTCTTTTTGACACTCGTCGGTCAAGGGTATTTCTCCCACAAGACAAGATTCTTTCCCTGCAGCAGGGCGTCCGATCACTACAGATCGCACGGTTTTCATCTCTCAGGACAGCCATGAGGATTCTGGGGAAGATGGTGGCAGCAATAGAGGCAGTTCCCTTTGCCCAGTTTCACGCCAGGCCCCTCCAGCAGGCCATTTTGTCCAGGTGGAACAGGTCGGCTCTGTCTCTGGATCGTCCGGTTCGTCTTTCATGCCGGATCAAGCGGTCTCTCAACTGGTGGTTGACGTCTCCCCTCATTCTCTCGGGGCGGTCCTTTCTTCCCAGATTGGCACAAAGGACGCCAGCCTCATCGGCTGGGGTCCAGTGTTCCGCAATCACACTGTTCAGGGTCGATGGTCGACTCAGGAATCAGCTCTGCAGATCAATGTCCTAGAGATACGAGCGATCCTTCTGGCTCTCGTCCACTGGGAACGGCGCCTCAAGGGCCTGCCTGTCAGGATTCAAACAGACAATGCCACAGCGGTGGCGTATATCAACCGACAAGGGGGGACACGGAGTGTCTCAGCCCTGGCGGAAGTGTCCAGAATTCTTCAATGGGCAGAGACCTTTGTTCCAACAATTTCCGCGGTTCACATTCCCGGCGTGGACAACTGGGCCGACGATTTTCTAAGCCGCGAGGGTCTCGCGGCAGGGGAATGGTCCCTACATCCGGAGGTGTTTCATCTGCTCTGCCGTCGGTGGGGAACCCCGGACGTAGACCTCATGGCGTCTCGCCTCAAAAGGAAGGTACCACAATTCGTGTCCAGGTCTCGGGACCCCCTGGCAGTGGGCGCCGACGCTCTGGCCGTTCCTTGGTCACAGTTCGAGCTCCCCTACCTGTTCCCTCCCCTGCCTCTTCTTCCCAAGCTGTTGAAGAAAATCAAGGCAGAAGGGATTCCAGTCGTCCTCATCGCCGCGAATTGGCCCAGAAGGTCTTGGTTCGCGGACATTGTCAACCTTCTCGCGGACGCCCCCTGGAAGCTTCCCGACAGGGCAGATCTGCTGTCGCAAGGCCCGATTTGCCACCCCAATTCTCGGTCGCTCAATTTAACGGCTTGGCTGTTGAGACCGAGGTTTTGAAACGGGCAGGATTCTCTGACCGAGTGATTCATACCATGATCCGCGCCAGAAAGCCTTCCTCTTCCAAGATCTATTACCGTACTTGGAAAGCCTATTTCTCCTGGTGTGAGGCCAATGACATCGAGGCCATGGTTTTTTCGCTTCCTTCTGTTCTGGCGTTTCTTCAGACAGGGCTGGATGCGGGGCTTGCTCTCAGTTCCTTGAAGGGTCAAGTTTCGGCACTGTCCATTTTATTTCAGAAGACGCTGGCCTCCCGGCCCCAGGTCAAAACCTTTCTTCAGGGTGTGGCTCACACGGTTCCTCCGTACCGAGCGCCCGTGGATCCTTGGGATCTTAATTTCGTTCTTGGGGTTCTGCAAGGTCCTCCTTTTGAACCTCTCAGGGATGTTTCCCTTGCCCTCCTTTCTTGGAAGGTGGCCTTTCTGGTGGCCATTACTTCCATCCGACGTGTGTCAGAATTAGCGGCACTTTCTTGCCGCTCTCCCTTTTTGGTACTTCATCAGGACAAGGTAGTTCTGCGGCCTCCGCCCTCTTTACTTCCGAAGGTGGTATCTTTGTTTCACCTCAATGAGGACATTGTTCTGCCATCCTTCTGCCCGAGCCCAGCTCATCCTCGGGAGCGATCCTTGAACAAGCTGGACCTGGTCAGGGCATTGAGAGTCTATCTAGCCAGGACATCTTCCTTGCGGAAGTCAGACTCTCTGTTTATCATTCCAGACGGTGCAAGGAAAGGTCACCCAGCCTCAAAGGCCACTATTGCTCGCTGGATCAGATCGGCAATTTTGGAGGCATACCGGGTCAAGCATCGTGCAGCTCCTTCAGGGATCAGAGCGCACTCTACCCGGGCGGTGGGTGCCTCCTGGGCGGTGCGCCACAGAGCTTCCACGCTGCAGCTTTGCAAAGCTGCAACGTGGTCTTCGGTTCACACTTTTGTGAAATTCTACAGGGTCCACAGCTACGCTTCGGCGGACGCCAGCCTAGGTAGAAGGATTCTGCAGGCCGCGGTGGTGAGTCCACTGGCCTGATGGAAGTTTGTTTCCCACCCCAGGGACTGCTTTGGGACGTCCCATGGTCTCTGTGTCCCCCAATAAGGCGAATGAGAAAACAGGATTTTTTGGGTTGCTTACCGTAAAATCTGTTTCTCGGAGCCTTCATTGGGGGACACAGCACCCTCCCATGTTCTACAACTCCTGTTTGTCGATTGGTTACAGTTGAGTTGTTCGTTCTGTTTTCAATCTATTCCGTTACTTCTCCTACTGCTTTCTCACTAACTGAGGAATTTCCTGCCGGTCGGTGGGGTGTATACGGCGGAGGAGGAGCTAACCTTTTTTGTGCATAGTGTCAGCCTCCTAGTGGCAGCAGCATACCCCCATGGTCTCTGTGTCCCCCAATGAAGGCTCCGAGAAACAGATTTTACGGTAAGCAACCCAAAAAATCCTGTTTTACCAGCCATCCGGACTTTAAGGAAACCGTCCAGAAACAGAGATTGTCCGCATGAGCGGTTCACAGGGCAAAAGTCTACTTAGGCTAAATACCCTTTTGATCCAGACCTAATGAAGGATTGGTTACAGAAACCCTCCCCCCCCACCCCGGTAGACCTGCCTGTATCGCGTCTTGCTTCAAAAACGCTTCTATCCGTTTCTGAGGGTTCCTCAATCGGAAACCCCTCCGATTGAGGATCGTCAGATTGACTACCTTGCCTGTTCAGGTTTTTGAAGCTTCAGCAGCAGCGCTTTTTCCATCTTTCGCGGCAATTTGGGTCACTAAGGCAATGGCCGCTTGGGCAGAAGTCCTGATTACTTCCAGGCCACCAATCTTCCTCCGGAGGCAACCACGGTCGCCAGGCAGATAATTCACGCAGCAGACTTTGTATTGGACGCCTCTTTTGATGCCGCCAATTGCGCTGCCCAAACTCCCGCTAATGCGATCTCCATTAGAAGAGCCCTATGGCTCCGCGACTGGCAGGCGGATGCCACATCTAAAAGATCGTTGACTTCTCTCCCCTTTCAAATGGGTTGTCTTTTCGGAGAGAAACTGGATCAGCTTATTTCTGATGCTACCGGAGGAAAAAGCAAATTCCTTCCTCAACAAAAGGCTCTTCGGCCGTTTCGCAACCAACAGCCAACGCGCTTTCGATCTTTTCGCAACAACTCCGGTTGGTCCTCGTCTACCTTCTCTTCCGGATCAGGTCCGTCTCCGCTCGGAGACAGAGGCTCCCAGGTCTCATACAGACCTAACCGCTCTTGGAAACCCAGGCCTAGGTCTTCTGGATCCAGGGGAGCCAGATCTCATAGATCTACCCAATGACTTGTTGCGGTATCCGGCGGATGCCGACTTTCCTTCAGCCACACCTGGCTCGCGGTCGTCCACGACAAGTGGGTCAGGGAGCTGGTGTCCTCCGGATACAAGATAGGTTTTCCTCTCCCCCTCCAACTCGCTTTTTCCTTTCCTCTCCCCCCAAGGGAAAGACAAGAGCCTTCCTTCGGGCTGTTCAGGCTCTCTTAAAGGACGGAGTCATCATTCCGGTCCCTCATCACGAAAGGTTCAGAGGATTTTATTCAAACCTTTTTGTGGTTCCAAAGAAGTTAAATCAGTTTGCCACGGTTCGGCGATTCCGAATGGAATCTCTCCGATCAGTTGTCGCTTCCATGGAAAAAGGAGTGTTCCTAGCATCCATCGACATCAAGGACGCTTACCTTCACATTCCGATCTGCCCGTCTCGCTGCAGTTCCTGCGTTTTGCAGTTCACGAGGAACACTTCCAGTTCGTTGCCTTGCCCTTCGGACTCGCCACTGCCCCCAGGGTCTTTACCAAGGTCATGGCTGCTGTCATGGCCATTCTCCACTCTCGGGGAGTAGTGGTGTTACCGTATCTGGACGACCTGCTCATCAAGGGTCCGTCCCTTCCAGCCTGTGAGGAATCCGTGGAGATAACAGTAAATACACTTTCGCGCCTGGGGTGGAAGGTAAGCTTCGCAAAGTCTTCCTCGAAACCGGCTCAGCAGATTTCCTTTTTAGGAATGATCTTGGACACTTCCCCCCGGGTTGGTCATTCTCCCTCCAGAAAAGACGCAAGCCTTACAACAGGCAGTGCAAACTCTTTCTGTCCAGCTTCTCACTCCATTCGTTTCAGCATGGAAAGATGGTAGCTGCGATGGAAGCAGTTCCATTTGCACAGTTCCATCTCCGTCCATTACAACATGCGTTGCTGTTAGCTTGGGACAAGAACCCTTTCTCCCTGGACCGTCGGATTCTTCTGTTCTTGCGGGTCAGGCAAGCCCTCAGGTGGTGGACTCTGAGGTCCTCCCTGAATCAAGGGAGGTCTTTTCTCCCAGTAAGATGGTTGGTTGAAACCACCGACGCAAGTCTTCTCGGCTGGGGTGCGGTCTTTCGTCACCACACGGCACAGGGTCGTTGGTCGACCCGAGAGTCACGTCTCCCCATCAACATTTTGGAGATACGAGTGATCAGATTTGCTCTACGGAGTTTCCACCATCTCCTCGCAGATCACCACATCAGGATCAAATCCGACAACGCCACAGCTGTAGCGTATATCAACCGCCAGGGAGGTACCCGGAGCAGGATGACCATGCACGAAGTGAGTCACATCCTCCATTGGGCCGAGACCCAACCATTCATCCATCTCAGCAATCCACATCCCAGGCGTAGAAAATTGGGCGGCAGATTTCCTCAGTCGCCAAGGCATTGCCTCGGGAGAGTAGTCTCTTCATCCGGAAGTCTTTCAGCAGATTTGTCGTCGTTGGGGGACTCCGGATGTGGACCTCATGGCCTCAAGACTAAACAACAAGGTGTCTCGGTTCATTGCCCGATCGCGCGATCCATGCGCCATCGGAGCGGACACCCTAGTTCTGCCATGGCACCGGTTCCGGCTCCCGTACATCTTTCCCCCTCTTTGCTTGCTTCCGAGAGTCATCAAGAAGATCAGAGCGGAGGGTGTACCAGTGATCCTAGTCGCGCCAGATTGGCCACGCCGAGCTTTGTATGCAGAACTAATACAACTAGTCGCCGACGTCACCTGGCGACTTCCAGATCACACGGATCTGCTTTCTCAGGGCCCGATTTACCACCAGAACTCCGGGGCCCTGTCTGACGGCGTGGCCATTGAATCCTGGATTTTTGCACAGGCTGGGTTCACTCACGACGTGATTTCCACCATGATTAGTGCTAGGAAGCCTGTGTACAGGCGTATCTATCACCACACCTGGAAAATCTTTTCATGGTGCAAGGATCATGGTCGATCCCCTCTAGTGTTCTCCATTCCGGCCATATTGGAGTTCCTTCAATCCGGATTAAACTCAGGCCTCGCGCTTACCTCACTCAAGGGCCAAATTTCTGCCTTGTCAGTGCTTTTCCAATGCAAAATTGCCACCAAACCTCAGGTCAAGACGTTCATTCAAGGCGTTTCCCATGTGGCGCCTCCTTATAGAAGGCCATTGGAAACATGGAACCGTAACCTGGTTCTCGGGGCCCTTACAGGAGGTCCCTTTCGAACCGCTTCAGGACGTGTCATTGACCGTCCTCTCTTGGAAGGTGGTTTTTCTAGTGGCAATTACGTCAATCAGATGAGTTTCGGAATTGGCAGCCCTGTCCTGCCGCTCTCCGTTCCTGAATTCTCATCAGGACAAAGTAGTTCTCAGGACGTCCCCGTCCTTCCTGCCCAAGGTCGTCTCCTCTTTCCATCTCAACGAGGAAATTGTTTTGCCTACCTTTTGTCCGGCGCCAGTCCATCGCATGGAGAAGGCCCTCCACACCCTGGATGTGGCTAGGGCACTGAGACGGTACATCTCGAGGACGGCTCCCTTCCGCAGGTCAGATGCCCTGTTCATACTTCCAGAGGGGCATAGGAAAGGTCTAGCCGCTTCAAAGGCAACGCTAGCCAGGTGGATTCGCTCAGCGATTCAGGAATCCTACCATGTCAGGAACGCGCCTGTCTCAGCGGGGATTAAGGCGCACTCTACCCGGTCAGTGGGTGCCTCTTGGGCCATTCGGCACCAGGCCTCGGCAGAACAGGTCTGCAAGGCTGCGACTTGGTCTAGTCTGCATACTTTTACAAAACATTACCAAATTCATTCTCAGGCCTCTGCAGATGCAGCTCTCGGCAGACATCCTGCAATCGGCATTACCTCAGTTTTTTGACTCAGTGGTACATGGGGTATTAGCAGATGTATGCTCCCCACCCAGGGACTGCTTTAGGACGTCCCACTGTCTGTGTCCCCCAATGAGGCGTAGGAGAAATAGGGATTTTTGTGTACTCACCGTAAAATCCTTTTCTCCAAGCCATTCATTGGGGGACACAGCACCCGCCCTGTTTAGCCTACTGGCTCATTTGTAGCATTCTTAGGTTTTGACATAGTTATGGTTATTGTTGACTGTTTAAGCTCCTACTGCTTTTTTCACTGAACAGGAGATATCTTATCCAGTGAGAGGGTGTATACTGCAGGGGAGGAGTTAACTTTTTTTTTTTTTTGTTTACTTAATGTCCTCTTAGTGGCAAGCAGCATAACACCCACTGTCTGTGTCCCACAATGAATGGCTTGGAGAAAAGGATTTTACGGTGAGTACACAAAAATCCCTATATTCTGCCATTGATTTCTTCTGTTTGTCCTCAATCTCATCAATGGTAGATTATAAGAATGTAGACGCTAAGGGGGCGATTCATTAAGGTGCTTCCTCCAGAAATCTGGTGTAAATTCTTAAACAATTTGGGGTGGATCCTAAATTTTTATCATATATACAACATTTGAACTCTGGGCCTCATGCTAAAATAAGAACCAATGGTCTTTTATCTGGTATTGGAAGAAGGAAAATACCAAGGGCCGTATTTCTGATGTTTACAGACTTCTAAATAATTTTTTTTTGAAATTCCCTTCATTAGCTAGCTAAAAATGGGAGGAAGCTATAGGGTCGATTTTAGAAGATCAGTGGAGTCTGGCATTACAGTTGATACCTCAATTATGTTTAAATGAAGCGCAGAGATTTTCTCAAATTATATTAATGCATAGGAAATGCAAGACGCCCCAATTCTTATTTAGTATAGGGTATAGAACTGATGCGGAGTGTCCAAGATGTAAAAAGGATGATGCGGATATGTCGGGAACTAGGAGGATACTGGAAAGGAGTTTTGTCTATCATAAAGAAAGTCTATAAAATTGTTATTCAACCAGATCCCAAAAAATGTCTATTGGGAATATTAGAGGATGACATGGAATTTGATGCAGTAACTATAGGAATTTCACGCATTTTATTCAAGGCCAGGAAACACATTGCATCCAAACGGATTAATCCCTTTACCTCCATTGATTAGCGATGTGAAAAATAGGATAAATAATATTAGACTGGAAAAAACTATATACAAAAAGCGAAACATGATGAATAAATTTAAGAAAATGTGGGGTCCATGGTTGGATACTTCTGGAATGCCATCAAGAGGATTGTTATTGAGAGGCAATTAGACCTACTGGGGGGGAGCAGGGCGAAGCTGGACCTCATACCTCACTATGATAGGTGAATGATTTTATCAGGTGTTTTGGGTGATGTTATATATTTAGGCCTATAATAGAAATGTTTTATATAAGAATTCTATCTTCTACAGGAAAATAAGATCACACTATTTTGATTGTAAGGTATAATGAATGTGAATTACTGGACAGCGTTGAGCTAGAGTGTTAGCTTTTACTGAAACGTCTGTTTGTTACCCTTAGGTTATTATGTTTGGATATGGTACTGTATGTTTCAGACTATAAGACGCACCCAGCTTTTAGAGGTGTAAAATAGGGAAAAAAAATATTTGAAGCAAAAAATGTAAAATATTTAATAACATACTATTATATGTGATGTTGTTATATATAATAGTATGTCATTATGTTGGACGCTGTGGGTAAAAGTTGGTATTTTGAGAAGAGTATGGGGTCTGTAAAGTACTATATGAAGACTCTGGAGGGTGAGTATAAGGGCCCCGTCACACACAGCGACGCACCAGCGATCCCGACAATGATATCACCTTGCTATCGGCACCAGCGGCACGGGGGTAACAAGCGACGCACGTCGCTTAGTTACCCACTGTGTACCTTAGTTACCAGCGCGCTGGTGCAGGGAGCTGGTAACTAAGGTACACATCGGGTTTCTAAGCGGCGCGCGGCACTTAGAAACCCGATGTGTACCTTGGTTACCAGCTCCCTGCACCAGCGCGCTGGTAACTAAAGTACACATCGGGTTTCTAAGTGCTGCGCGCCGCTAAGAAACCCAATGTGTACCGGGGCACAGAGCTTATATTTAAAGCACCACTCGAGTGCTGAAAAATAACACTGGATTCCTGCTTTAAGATCCCATGGGAGAACTATAACTCCCAGCATGTCCTGTAGATCATATGGCATGCTGGAAGTTATAGTTCACCACAGGAGTGGCAGCGTGCTTTTTTATGTGTTGTAAGTACTAAACTTTTAATTAATTCTTGCTTGTACAGGCTGTGCTCACATCAGTGCAGGTCCTACAGCCAGCCAGCCACGCTAGAAATCAAAGTATCTCTACAACTTACAGGACCTGTGGTGAGGTAATGAAGGGCCGGAGCATCACATGAGTGCACAGAGCTCTCCCTCTTATTACCTCACCACATGTCTAGTAAGAGGAAGCTGCATTGTCTGCCTGTGGTGATATAAAGAATAGAGAGGTCTCTGTGCTGTCATGTGATGCTCCAGCCTGCCCTCTTCATTACCTCACCACAGGTCCTATGATGGTGGGAGCACTCAGCATCATCACAGCCTGCGCTATGCTGTCAGGTATGTGATTCCAGTGGCACCCTGCTCCTGCCGCCTCCTTCTCCACCAGACACACGATCTCCCCAGTCGCTGCAGAAATCCGGTGCTGGAGAAACCACGTGGATCCGTTGTTTAAGTGAAAGAATATTCATTTGCGCTCCCCACCCACTGCTTGACAGGTCGATGGGGAAGCGGCTAATGAATATTCCTTCACTTTAAGCTTCAGGACCACGTGGTTTCCCCAGCGCCGGATTCCTGCAGCGGTAACATTTTCCTGCCTCCTGTGAGTGCGATCCCACTCCGCCGCTGCCCCCTCCCCACATGTTGCATTCGGACCATAAGAAGCATCCCTCACTTTCCTCCCAAATTTGGAGGGGAAAAAAGTGCATCTAATGGTCCTAAAAATATTGTAGTTTATGTGAAGGTTGCTAATGTTTGTAGCAAAACTAAATGATAAAAAATTGTTTCAATAAAAATGGTAGCGTAACATACCCTCCTCACCATTGATTTGTGGTGTGCTTAATCTTTCACAGGTTCCCCATTCGTAAATGCCATTATTCACAAGGGATTTGATGAAAGGCACGCTTACATTGGTGGTATGTTCGGAGCTGGCATTTACTTTGCCGAAAACTCATCAAAAAGCAACCAGTATGTTTATGGCATTGGCGGAGGCACAGGATGCCCACTTCACAAGGACCGATCTTGTTACATTTGCCATAGGTGGGTACGCATCTACTTTATGTGGGTAGTGTAATAATAAGAACTGTATTGTGATTTATTTGTGGAAGTTTTCAAATTGACTACACTTGGAGGAAATATTTATAATCTAATGAATAGTTGATTTATTTGTTAAATGTTTACAACAGAAAAGAAAGTAATGTTGCACACCTAGTTGATCACAATGTGCTATTAGTCTTTCCTCCGCTAGAGGGCAGCCTTATCTTGGTTCAGACTAAATGTTAAAGTCCACATGCAAAGAAAATGGCTCAAAATAAGCTCGAGCCACTTCTCATCTCTAGAGTGGAGCAAATATGTTTGGAATCGGTTGCTGTATCTCAATTTGCCATATTCGTACCATATTGTTATTGTACCATACCAAACTTTCCTTCCTCGCCATCACCGAAACCTGGCTCACCCCTTCTGACACAGCCTCTCCTGCTGCACTTTCATATGGTGGCTTCCACCTTTCTCACACCCCCGCCCCAGCAGCAAACATGGCGGAGGAGTTGGTTTTCTCCTGTCAGATACCTGCTCCTTCACCCCAATCCCACTGCCACCCTCTGTTACCCTCCCTTCCTTTGAGGTGCACTCTGTGCGCATCTACTCCCCCTCCAACCTCCAACTGGCTGTCATCTACCACCCCCCCAGGGCCAGCCACCACCTTCTTTGACCACTTCACCACCTGGCTACTTCATTTCCTTTCCGCGGACATCCCTACTATCATCATGGGCGACTTCAACATCCCCATTGACACTTCCCTCTCAGCTTCCACTAAACTTCTATCTCTCACTTCCTCCTTCGGCCTCACTCAATGGTCTTCTACAGCCACCCACAAAGATGGCCACACACTGGACCTCATCTTCACCCGCCTCTACTCCCTATCTAACCTCTCTAACTCACCTCTTCCTCTCTCTGACCACAACCTTCTCACATTCTCTTCCCTCTCCACTCCATGTCTACAATCCCCACCCCATAAACTTTCACACCCTCGCAGAAATCTTAAACACCTTGACCTACACTCATTCTCTGAATCCCTCCTCCCTCTCACAGATATAAGTTCCTTACACAATGTGGATGACGCTGCTGCTCTATATAACACCACAATAGCTGTAGCTTTGGAATCTGCTGCCCCACTTACACATACCAAAGCTCGCAAAATCATCAGACAGCCCTGGCACACCAGCCTGACCAAAGAACTGAGGCCAGCTTCCAGGGCTGCTGAGCGCAGATGGAAAAGATCCCACTCCAACGAGCACTTCATCGCATTCAAACAGTCCCTCACTACTTTCAAGACCACACGCGCCACAGCTAAACAAACCTATTTCTCATCTCTCATATCCTCCCTGTCTCACAACCCTAAACAGTTATTCAACACCTTCAATTCTCTCCTCCGTCCCCCAGCACCTCCTCCCTCCCCACTCATCTCAGCTGAAGACTTTGCCTCATTTTTCAAGCAGAAGATTGATAACATCAGAGACAGTTTTAGTCAACAACCCCCAGAGCCCTTCCTCCCGACTTCCCAGCCCTCCACCTCCAAAACCAACTTCTCCACCATTACAGAAGATCGACTCTCCACTCTACTCTCAAGATCACATCTCACCACCTATGCACTTGACCCGATCCCATCCCACTTCATCCCAACCCTAACCCATCTCTTCAACCTATCACTAACAACTGGTGGTTTCCCCTCAAGCTTTAAGCTTTAAACATGCCTCCATCACACCTTTCCTCAAAAAGCCCTCTCTTGACCCATCCTCTGTATCTAGCTATCGCCCTATATCACTTCTCCCCTATGCCTCCAAGCTACTGGAACAACACGTCTACCTTGAACTGTCTTCCCATCTCTCTTCTTGCTCCCTCTTCGACCGCTTACAATCTGGCTTCCGGTCACACCAATCCACTGAAACTGCCCTTACTAAGGTCACCAATGACCTCTTAACCGCCAAGAGCAAGCGACACTACTCTGTCCTCCTCCTTCTGGACCTGTCGGCTCCCTTTGACACAGTGGACCATTCCCTATTATTACAGACCCTCTCATCCCTTGGCATCACAGACTTGGCCCTATCCTGGATCTCATCATACCTAACAGACCGGACATTCAGCGTCTCCCACTCACACACCACCTCCTCACCTCGCCCCCTATCTGTCGGAGTCCCACAAGGTTCAGTCTTAGGACCACTGCTCTTCTCCATTTACACCTTTGGCCTGGGACAGCTCATAGAATCTCATGGCTTTCAGTATCATCTCTATGCTGATGACACACAGATCTACATCTCTGGACCAGATATCACCTCCCTACTAACCAGAATCCCTCAATGTCTGTCCACTATTTCATCCTTCTCCGCTAGATTTCTAAAACTTAACATGGACAAAACAGAATTCATCATCTTTCCCCCATCTCACGTGACCCCCCCCCCCCCCCCCAACGAACCTATCCATTACAGTAAATGGCTGCCCACTCTCCCCAGTCCCACAAGCTTGCTGCCTCGGGGTAATCCTTGACGCTGATCTCTCCTTCAAACCACATATCCATGCCCTTTCCACTTCCTGCCGACTTCAACTCAAAAATATTTCACGAATCCGTTCATTCCTCAACTAAAAGTCTGCAAAAACCCTAGTCCATGCCCTCATCATCTCTCGCCTTGACTACTGCAACCTCCTGCTCTGTGGCCTCCCCTCGAACACTCTCGCACCCCTCCAATCAATTCTAAACTCTGCTGCCCGACTAATCCACCTGTCCCCCCCGTTATTCCCCAGCTTCTCCCCTCTGTCAATCCCTTCACTGGCTCCCCATTGCCCAGAGACTCCAGTACAAAACCCTAACCATGACATACAAAGCCATCCACAACCTGTCTCCTCCTACATCTACTTTCCTGCACGCAACCTCCGATCCTCACAAAATCTCCTTCTCTACTCCCCTCTTATCTCCTCTTCCCACAATCGCATACAAAATTTCTCTCGCGCATCACCCCTACTCTGGAACTCTCTACCACAACATATCAGACTCTGACCTACCATCGAAACCTTCAAAAAGAGCCTGAAGACCCACCTCTTCCGACAAGCCTATAACCTGCAGTAACCACCGATTGACCAAACCGCTGCATGACCAGCTCTACCCTCGCCTACTGTATTCTCACCCATCCCTTGTAGATTGTGAGCCTTTGCGGGCAGGGTCCTCTCTCCTCCTGTACCAGTTATGACTTGTATTGTTTAACATTATTGTACTTGTTTTTATTATGTATACCCCTCCTTACATGTAAAGCGCCATGGAATAAATGGCGCTATAACAATAATAATATTGTTACCCTGTTCGTGCCGAATTTGTTTGATCCTCTGTTCTGGACGTATTCTGTAATTTCTACTCCCATTGACATTCGGCTGTGTTAATAATCGGAACCGAATTTTGAAAAATTTGCTCAACTCTACTCATGTCGCGTAGTGCTGGAGATGCAGAAACTGCTGGGGAAGACAGCCCTTTCCAGGTTCTGTTTCACTCGCACAAGACCATTAAATGTGGATCTGTGGTCACCTTGACTCTACCAATGGAGAGTTTGTCGTAGGGAAATGCATTTTATTCTGTGTGAAAGTCATTCACCTTAATATTTCTGTATATTACGCTTCAATCTTTAATGCACAGTGTAGATAATGAGCTGGTCACTTTCATCTAACATCATTTTCTGACCTCACATTCTCTTCTGGATGAATGTGCAAAAATTCTCACAGACATACATAAAATCTTGTAGAAAGTCTTTCCAGAAAAGTGGAAGCCATTATAACTGCGAAAGACCATCTCCATATTAATAAGTCTAGGTTTATGTCCTAATAGTCCCTTTAAGTGTAAAGTGTAGGTGTCTCAACACTTGTCCTTCCAGTGTATCTCACATCATTTTGTTTCCGTTCACACAGACAGCTGCTGTTTTGTCGAGTGACATTGGGGAAATCTTTCCTTCAGTTCAGTGCAATGAAGATGGCTCATTCTCCTCCTGGCCATCACTCTGTCACTGGCCGGCCAAGTGTCAATGGGCTTGCTCTAGCGGAGTATGTGATCTACAGGGGAGAACAGGTAATTAAGCTAATAAACTACACTGCTTTAAAGCTTTATTGGATCAAGAAACTGGCCAGATTTACAGGAGAATATTGTAAAGTCTTCATAAGCAATACTTTTGTTTGTGATGTATTTGTATTGCTTTTAGGGTGAAAAAATTGACTATTTTGTCTCACATACAGTTTAACGTGCTTATTGTTACATTACGGTGGTATATAAAACTCCCGAAAAACGTTCAACATTTTTTCCTTGTTTTCAATTAGTAATCCATTCAGTTTTACCTTCTTTGTGTTACATTACAGCGGTATTAAACTCCAAATCACCACTTTGCCTCATGCAGGTTACCAATTTTTTTTTTTTATTAAAAATAAATATGGTTTCCCGAGACCTACCAATTTGAAAATGTGTAATGCGTGCAGCATGGGACAGAGAAATGGAAGTATTGATAATGGTGCACTCAGATACCGAGGACATGGGGAAGTTGCGGCTACACCTGTTGCTGGAGCCCAAGAAACATGCCCATCCACGAGAGTTTCATGCCCCTCTTTGCTGAGAGGCATAGTACACCACTTCTGAAGCCACACCAGTGCAAACAGGTGGTCAGTTGGATAGCAGATAATTCGTCCAGCATGCTTGCCAGCACCACCCAGTCTTCCACGTGGTACAGTCTCGCCAGCAAGCAGTCTGGATCACTTAAAGGGGATCTGTCACCCCATTTTCGGCCTATAAGCTGCGGCCACTGACATCAGGCGCTTATCTACAGCATTCTGTAATGCTGTAGCTAAGCCCCCAATGTAACCTGAAAGATAAGAAAAAAGAGTTATATTCACCCCAGCGTTCGGTCTGGTCCGATCGATGGGTGTCGCCGTCCGATCCGGCGCCTCCCATCTTCATATTTGTCCTCCTCCTTGCTTCTCCCTCGGCTCCTGCGCAGGCGTACTTTCTCTGCCCTATTGAGGGCAGGGCAGAATACTGCAGTGCGCAGGCGCCGGAACTCTGACCTTTCCCGGCGTCTGCACACTGTAGTACTTTACTCTGCCCTCAACAGGGCAGAGAAAGTACGCCTGCGCAGGAGCCGAGGGAGAAGCAAGAAGGAGGATGTCATCATATGAAGATGGGAGGCGCCGGACCGGACCGCGACACCCACCACCCCCGACACCCGGTGAGTATAATCTAACGTGTTTTTCTTATTTTTCAGGTTTCATCGGGGGCTTATCTACAGCATTACAGAATGCTGTAGATAAGCCCTTCATGGCTGTGGCCGCAGCTGATAGGCCGAAAATTAGGTGACAGATTCCCTTTAATCCTCACCCTGATCCTGCTTCCTCCCACCATGTTGAGTCCCCAGGGGCCACTCCGTGAAGCTCTTTACAACATAATTTCGCCTTCGCCTCATTGGGGGACACAGATACTGTGGGTGTATGCTTCTGCCGCTAGGAGGCTGACACTAAGTGGAAAAAAAGAGGTTCGCTTCTCCTCCGCCGTATACACCCTCGCCCCTATTGCAGGCAGAAATCAGTTTTTTGCTTAGTGTCCATGGAGGCACACGTCTGTTTTTTTTCTCCAGACTTTTTTTTTTTTTTCCGTCTTTTTCCATGAAGATGTGACTGGGCAACGGATTCTATTGAAAGGGTCCGATTTCCCCAAACCAACAACGGGCGAGCACGTGCAAGTGTCCCTCCACGTATCCTCTCCCGCGTCGTGGGACACAATGCCGGACTTAGCCCTGACCACCCCTAGGTATTGAAACCATGGGCTGAGTACAGAGGCACAAGACTAGTCCGTGCAGCCCCCACTGCTCCACCAGTGGTTAGACTGCAGTGCTGCAAGGTGGCGGACGGTCCCTCTCCTCACCCCCTGAAGGGGTTAGATGGAGCTAGGGTGCCTGCACAGTCCTATTTTATCAAGACCCCCTCACTTACCTGCGCTCAGGCTGAAGAGGATCATCGGTGAGGAGAGGGTCTGGGAGGGCTCCTGCAAAGATCTCAGGGCTGGAGCCCCCAGCCGGCGGAAGCCACCGACCATGCGAGGCTGAGGGTGGCTGGATCCATCAGGCGGCGCCGCGCACTTAGTGGCGCCATGTTTTTTGTGTACAGCGCCCCCCAAACCCCCCGCCCGGTCGGGTAGGGGAAAAATTGAGGCCGCTGCCGGAAGTCCCGCCCCTGGAGCCGCGCGTCACTGGGCGGCAGCAAAGAAATTTAGGCTCCAGCTTCGGAGCGCGGCTAGGCCGCAGAACGGAAGCACCGCCCCTAGAGCGGTTTTACGTGCTGGCTCACTCCCACAGCTGGTGGCGCGCGATTTGAAGGAGCAGCCAGGACGGGGGGTCGCAGGACTGGGGTAAGTGCTGCCCGAGAGGCCACGCTACGGGGAAAACGAGGTGCTACCTCCTCCCCACATCCCCAGCAGCGGACAGATACAGCATGTCCGAAAAAGCAAAGACGCACACGTTATTTTAGGGTGGTTTCACATTAGCGCTTTTTAAGCGCACGCACGGCCGGGGGTAGCTCCGCCCCCGAGCCGGCTCTCTGCCCGGCGTGCCCGCCCCTTGCTTGTAGCGCCGCCTCCTAGCGCACAGCGGCGCCTGCGATCGGCGCACCCTATCTTTAGCATAGGGTGAGCAGATCGTGCGCAGGCCGTGCGCTAGTTGCGCTTTGACCTGCGCTGCGCACTTTTGACGGTGCGCCGTGCGCGCCAAAATCAAACTTTTCGGATTTTGGCGCGCACGGCGCACCGTCAAAAGTGCGCAGCGCAGGTCAAAGCGCAACTAGCGCACGGCCTGCGCACGATCTGCGCACCCTATGCTAAAGATAGGGTGCGCCGATCGCAGGCGGCGCTACAAGCAAGGGGCGGGCACGCCGGGCAGAGAGCCGGCTCGGGGGCGTAGCTACCCCCGGCCGTGCGTGCGCTTAAAAAGCGCTAATGTGAAACCACCCTTACACTGCATGCATCTCTTGTCGGGCTGCGTTTCCGCGGGCGCAGAGCAAGCGATTATGCGAAGCCTGCGAATCAGAATGCACCCAGGAGACCTCCCCTGCGACCGTGACCAATGTGTCAAATCCCCCGGAGTGGGCCCTATCACTGTCACAGTCCATGGCGTCGCTTACGAGAGCAATAGAGTCCCTTCAAGCCCCAGATAGGGGCAGGGACAATGGCTCGCCGGCCTTAGAGGGAACCTCCACCTCACAAAAGCCTCCGGCCTGCAGGGGCCGCTCTCACTCCAGGCAGACCCGGAGGAAACGAATCCATATGGTGTCGCCCAGTCCATCCGGTGCCTTGGCATCCGTAAGCTCTGCTTCTCGCTCCCCGTCACCAGTGGTTGATAGCGAGCAGACCTCAGATTGTGACTCAGACGAGCCCCTTGTCCTGGACACTCCAGGGTCACGTGAAACGGTGGACAGCCTCATAGAAGCCGTCAATCAGACCCTGGGGATTGAGGATGATCCCGCAGCGGCTACGGGGCATAAAGTGGCATTTAAGCGAGTGAAACGCCCGCACAGAATTTTTTCCTCTCACCCGGAGTTTGAGGACATAGTGCAGTGGCACAAAAAACGTCCAGACAGGCGTTTCTCGGGTCAAAAGGCACTCGAAACAAGGTATCCGTTTGCTCCGGACCTCCATAAAAGATGGATGGAATCCCCGATGGTGGATCCTCCGGTTTCGCGCCTAGCCACTAAGACCCTGCTATCCGTCCCTAGTGTTTCCTCGGTTAAGGATCCCACGGATCGCCTTATAGAGAGCTTAGATCACTCAGTATATGAGGCGTCAGGGTCAGCACTCGCTCCCTCGTTCGCAGCAACTTGGGTAGCCAAGGCAATGATATGGTCAGAAACATTAAACAAGGTCGCGCAGGAGCAGGATCTACCTGCAGAGATTTCGGAGGTCGCAGGTCAGATGGCGATGGCCGGAGACTATGTAATCAATGCGTCTTTGGATGCGGCCAATTGCTCGGCACTTGCTGCCGCTAATGCAATTTCTATCAGAAGAGCCCTATGGTTAAGGACATGGTGAGCCGATTCTTCTTCTAAGAAGTCCTTGACTTCCCTGCTTTATCAGTGCGACCGCCTATTTGGGGAGAAGTTGGATCAACTTATCTCCGACTCCACAGGAGGAATGAGCGGGTTTCTCCCTCAGCAAAAGGATAAACCGCTTTTGTCACCCGTTCCTGGCACGTTTTCGGGCCTTTCGCAACACCGGGTGGACTACAGCGGCAAATTCCGCCGCCTCAGGCCGCCCCAACCAGGATAGGGAGCGGCAGGTCTCATATAGAGCCAACCCATTGGGGAGAATGCGTACTCAGCAGCCCAGATCGAGGGGATCCAGATCCCAAAGATCGTCGGCCAAATGACTCGAGGCCTTTACCAGATGACACTAGCAAAGTGGGCGGCCGCCTACTCTAGTTTTTCCACGTCTGGGTCAATGTCGCTCACGACGCATGGGTAAAGGAATTGGTAGCCTCAGGTTACAAAATAGAATTTGTCAGATACCCTCCAAGATGTTTTTTTCTTTCCCGGCTTCCCAGGGTGGATGCCCATTCAAGGGCTCTATTGGGAGCCATCAAATCGCTCCAGCACAACGGAGTCATTGTTCCAGTGCTGGAACATGAAAAAAAATCAGGGTTCTATTCCAACCTTTTTGCGGTTGCCAAAAAGGACGGGTCTGTCAGGCCTGTTTTGGACCTGAAGCGTCTGAACAAATTCATCAGGATCAGACAATTCCGGATGGAGCCTCTCCGGTCAGTCATATCGGCCATGGAGCAGGGAGAATACTTTGCCTCAATAGATATCCAGGACGCATATCTGCATATTCCCATTTTTCCTACTCATCAGAGGTTTCTACGCTTCGCCATCAGCGATCTACATTTTCAGTTCGTAGCACTACACTTCGGGCTAGCCATGGCTCCCAGAGTGTTCACAAAGGTTATGACAGTTGTCATGGCCATACTGCATTCTCGAGGCATAGTCGTCTTGCCTTATCTGGACGACCTCTTGGTCAAAGGCCCTTCAAAACGGGCATGCGAGGAAAATGTCAACATCACGCTAGATACTCTTACCCGCTTAGGGTGGTTGGTCAATGCGAAGAAATCATCCCTTGTGCCAGCTCAAAAGATCTCCTTCCTAGGAATGATTCTCGACACTCGCCGAGGGTTGGTAATTCTCCCTCAGGAAAAGGTGCTAGCGCTCCGGCAGGGAGTCCGGACACTTTGTCAACCAGTCCCTCATACCATCCGATCCGGGATGAGGAGTCTAGGGAAAATGGTGGCACAAATGGAAGCGGTACCGTTCGCCCAGTTCCATCTTCGCCCCCTGCAGCACGCCCTTTTGTGAGCTTGGGACAAGAATCCCTTCACGGTCGATCGGCAGTGCCGACTGTCCTTTCAAGTCAGGCAGTCGCTCGGATGGTGGTTAACCAGTTCCTCTCTGACCCAGGGGAAACCTTTCCCCCCCAGACCATTGGTTGGTGATGACAACCGACGCCAGTCTCCTCGGCTGGGGAGCGGTGTTTCGCCACCACACGACCCAGGGACGGTGGTCGCCACAGGAGGCACGCCCCCCGATCAACTTATTGGAGATACGAGCAATTCGGCTGGCTCTGCAAAAGTTTCATCACAGTTTCGCCCTGTCCGGATTCAATCGAACAACGCCACGGTGGTGGCTTACATAAATCACCAAGGGGGCACCCGCAGCAGAGCAACCAGCGAGGTGGGGCACATTCTTCAGTGGGCCGAAGCAAACCACTCAGTGATTTCGGCTGTCCACATCCCGGGCGTGGAAAATTGGGCGGCAGACTTTCTCAGCCGGCAGGGTCTTGCGTCCGGAGAGTGGTCTCTACATCCCAAAGTCTTCCGGCAGACTTGTCAGCTGTGGGGATCTCCGGATGTGGACCTGATGGCGTCCAGAGTGAACGCCAAGGTGCCCACATATGTCGCTCGGGCCAGGGACCCACAGGCAATTGCTGTGGACGCGTTGGTTCTGTCATGGAACCTGTTTCGCCTCCCATATCGATTTTCCCCCCGCTGCCACTACTTCTGAGGGTTATAAAGAAGATCAAGACGGAAGGGGTTCCGGCGATTCTGCTGGCCCCAGACTGGCCCCGTCGAGCGTGGTACGCAGATCTAATGCAGCTGCTCGCCGACGTTCCTTGGCGCCTGCCAGAGCGCCCAGATCTACTTTCACAAGGGCCGATTTGCCACCCGAACTCAGGGGCCCTGTGTTTGACGGCATGGCCGTTGAATCTTGGATTCTAACCCAGGCAGGGTTCGGGAGCAAGGTGCTCGCTACAATGATTAGCGCCCGGATGCCTGCTTCAGCACGAATTTACCACCACACCTGGAAGGTGTTCTTTGCTTGGTGTCGAGGCCGCAGTGTTTCTCCGCTGAGATTCTCGATCCCCGATTCCCCTTTGGGAAGGAGAAACAAGGATTTTTGTGATAACTCACCGTAAAATCCTTTTCACCGAGATGCTCATTGGGGGACACAGCACCCACCCTATTAGCCAGTTGGCTCTTGTTTTGTTTAAATTAATATGTATTTACTAATTTGATATAAGGGTGGTGTTTTGGACATGTTGTACCTGTATTACGGCTGATTTTGTTGTCCTCCTACTGCTGTGTCACCAAACTAATTTCCGCCCGCAATAGGGGCGAGTGTGTATACGGCGGAGGAGCTAACCTCTTTTTTTTCACTTAGTATCAGCCTCCTAGCGGCAGAAGCATACACCCACAGTATCTCTGTCCCCCAATGAGCGTCTCGGAGAAAAGGATTTTACGGTGAATAATCACAAAAATCCATGTTCTTGAGTTTGGCCTCTCACCCGGCATGCTCCAAGAGGAACAGGAGGACATGCTGTTTAGTGATGCACAACACTTTAGAGCAGCCACAAGAAGATGACAGTGGGGAACAACAAATTTTGTTTAAGGAGGTAGATGGTGATGAGACACAGTTGCCGATCAGTCAGGTGGTTGTTAAGTCACGAAGTCTGGAGTATAAGGTGATGGATGATGAAGTCACCAACCCAACCTGGGATGCTAGCGTGCAGAACTGTGGGGGAGGGATTAGCAGCACTGAAAGAGGCAGTTGGGTGACTAGAAGGAGAAGTTGGACAACAGACACTCGTGAATTTCTCCGTCAAATGGTTAGCTGTTCCACAGTCTGGGCCTTTTTTTTAAAAAAAAAAAAAAAAGTTCTGAGATACAAAAAAATGGTCATTTGCAACCTGTGCCATGCCAAGATCAGCAGGGGCCTGACCACGAAGAGCCTAACCATCACCGACACGATCAGGCATATGCCATCTAAGCGCCCAACGCCTGGGTCCCTGATTAGTTCTAGCTGAAGACACCACTGACTCTTCCCTGTGCTAGGTGCTTGCCAATCTCCTGTCCATGACCACTGGCGCAGATACCTCCTCCCGTGCATCTGTCCTTCCACATTACATAAAGCACTTACAAACACTTTTCCCAGCACGAAGTTAAACTGTCCTTCACCTGGCCTTGTAACTCAAAAGAAAATTCCCAGCCACCCACTCACAGGCCCAAAAGCTAAATTGACACATTTCCAGGATGCTTGCAGTGGAAATGTTGCAGTTTTCACTTGTAGACATGGAGGATTTCCTTCGACTCTTGGCGGCAGCTGTCGCTCGATACTCTTTTGTCCAAGTGTTGGACGTTAAGTGGACAATTGCAGTAACTGCGTTGGCAAGGCCACATGTGATGCTCCTTGACACGTGCTGGTACAATGCGGGGATACCACACCGGGAGAAATAGTGGCGGCTGGGGACCCACCTGGTGGTCGGTGCTCATAGCAAGTTAGTAATTATATAGAGGCGATCTGATCATTGCCTGTATGTAGCAGGCCGATCGGGTTGTGGCAGCTTTCTGGTCTCCCATGGATAAAAATATAAAACTTCAAATCACCCCCCTTTCGCCCCATTCAAAATAAAACAATAAGAAAAAAAAATCAAACATACACATATTCGGTATCGCCGCGTTCAGAATCGCCCAATCTATAAATAAAAAAAGGAGTAACCTGATAGCTAAATGGCGTAGCAAGAAAAAAAAAAGTCAAACGCCCATAATTACATTTTTTGGTCGCTGCAACATTGCATTACAATGCAATAATGGGAGATCAAAAGACCATAGCTGCATGAAAATGATATCATTAAAAATGTCACCTCGGCGCACAAAAAATAAGTCCTCACCCGACCCAAGATCACGAAAAATGGAGATGCTACGGGTAGATAAAAAAAAGAACCTAGACATGTTTGGTGTCTATGAACTTGCAATGACCTGGAGAATCATAATATCATGTCAGTTTTAGCATTTAGTGAACCTAGTAAAAAATCCAAACAAAAAGCAAGTGTGAGATAGCACATTTTTTGCAAACACCGCACTTGGAATTTTTTTCCCGTTTTCTAGTACACGACATGGTAAAACCAATGATGTTGAAAAGTACAGCTCATCCTGCGAAAAAAAACAAGCCTTCACATGGCCATATTGACTGAAAAATTAAAGTTATGGCTCTGGGAAGGAGGGGAGAGAAAAACGCAAAACCGCAAAAAGCTCTGGTCATGAAGGGGTTAATCTATAATTATAAAAATTATTAAACAGAGGCCTATATAAAAAACCCTAGGGATTGTTTGTGCAAATAGGGCAAAAAGAATGTACATGAATCTACCTGAAACACCATGTGCACATGCTGCGGAATGATCGGCGGATTTAGCAAAATCCGCAGGTCAAAAGACCTGCGGTTTTGCCCTGCGGTTTCACACCTCTACAATGGAGCAGGTGGGAAACCGCAGCGGAATCCGCAGAAAGAATTGACACGTCAATTCTTTCTGCGGATTTGAAACCGCAGCAAAACCGCGCGGAAAATTCCGCACAGTGTGCTCTCCAGATTTCATTTTCCATAGGCTAAAAGGGTACTGTACAATGCAGCAGAAACTGCTTCGGACCCGCAGGGCCAAAACCGCTGCGGATCCGCAGCATGTGCACACACCCTAATTTCTATGCCCCCTATAGAAAACTGGTCCTATTGTAGCAGCAAATAGTCACGTGCGGATATCTGGATCAGATCACATACAGACTATCAGACTACTAAAAAATTAGCATGATAATGTATAATGGGTGACAGCATATTAATTGTATAGGATAACGTTCACATAGACAATATTGGAACGATCTCCCCATTAGAAGTCTGAATGACCGGGTGTCCCCTTATTCACTGGCTACATATTGAGGTCCCTTTAGGCCATCATCATGTCCATAGTTGGATATATTGTTCCCGACGTGTTTCTTCCTGTCAGATTCCTCAGGGGAGACTGTGGCTGGTGCAATCTATATAGCACCACCCTCAAGTTATGTCATCGGTCATCCATTTGACCCTTTATTCGTTGGGTCAGTACGATTATAGTGATACCACATTTATATAATTTTTTTTTGTGCTTTTGGCGCTTTTACACAAGAAAAACTACTTTATAGAAAAAATATTTTTTTTCTGCATTGCCATATTCTGAGCTATAGGTTTTTTATTTTTGCGTTGGTTTACTTGGTTTTTTTTTGGTACAAGATGACGCTTTCAGCTATACCATTTTCTCCTTCGTCTCATTGGGGGACACAGATACTGTGGGTGTATGCTACCGCCATCTGGAGGCTGACACTAGGCAAACAACACAAGGTTAGCTCCTCCCCCGCCGCATACACCCTCGCCCTGAATGCGGGCGGAAACTAGTTTTTTGCTTAGTATCTATGGAGGCACACGTCTGGTCTTTTTTCTCCAGACTTTTTTCCATGAAAATTAGACAGGGGCAACGGATCCTATTGAAAGGGTCCGATTTCTCCAAACCATCAGCGGGCGAGCACGTGTCGAGTATCGTCTCCACGTATCCTTTCCCGCACCGTGGGACAAATCTGGGCAGTTTCCCCAGAATTTTTTATTTTAGTTTATTTTTTCTTTCCTTTATTTTTTCTATGAAGATGAGACAGGGGCAACGGATCCTATTGAAAGGGTCCGATTTCCCCAAACCATCAACGGGCGAGCACGTGCGAGTGGCCCTCCACGTATCCTTTTCCGCGACGTGGGACATGATGCCGGACCTAGCCCTGACCACCCCTAGGTATGGAAACCATGGGCTGTACAGCGGCACAAGACGGTCCGAGCAGCCCCCACTGCTCCACTAACGCTAGACGGAGGTGCTGCAAGGCGGCGGACGGTCCCTCTCCTCGGCCCTGCAAGCTAGATGGAGTCAGGGTGCCTGCACCGTCCTGGATCCCCACCCTCGCCTCCCCAGTGGTTTTTCATACTTGGCGTCCCGGATGAAGGTACAGGGCGTGGGTGGGCTCTGCGCACTGCGCCGCGCATTACTGCTAGGCCGTGCGTGAGGGCTCCTGGGCAGCAGGGAGATGCGAATGGAGCAGCGGAGTGCTGGCAGGCCTAGAATCAGGACTGGCATATCCCTCCCCCGTCCCGTTCCTCCTGTAGGTGACAGGCAGAGGTGCAGTGGGCCGCGTGCTGCCGCCCCCCGCCGGCAGATGCTAAAAATTTAGCCCGTGGCTTCAGCCAGAGCTAGGCCGGGGCGGAAGTTCTGGCGGCCCGCCCCCAGGATCCTGGGCGGGCGCCGGATAAATTGAGGCCCCGGCTTCAAATCAGGGTAGGCCGCGACCGGTAAAGTGGTCGGCTTGCCCCACAGAGGAGCGCAGGAGCGGTGGCACGTGAGGGGTACGCGAGGGGTACGCTGGAGGGAGCACACTAGAGACTCAAGGGGCGCCCCCCCTCTCTCTCTCTCTCTCTCTCTCTCTCTCTCTCTCTCTATATATATATATATATATATATATATATATATATATATATATATATATATAAAAAAAAGGAAAAACAGTGAGACTAAATGCCTGGCAGATGCATTATGGCCAGGAAAGGGAAGGCGCACACTTTCCTGTACGCTGCATGCATCTCCTGTAGGGCTGCGTTCCCGCGAGCAACAAGTTGTGCGAGGCCTGCGACTCCGAGCGTGCCCAGGAGCCCCCCCCCCCGGCAGCGGAGTCCAGGGAGCAAAATCCCCCGGAATGGGCTCTATCATTATCCCAATCTATGGCATCGCTTACAAGGGTGATCAAGTAGCTTCACACCCCGAATGGAGGCAAGGATAGTGGCTCGCTTATCGGGGAGGGGTCCTCCCCCTCACAAGAACCTTCGGCCTGCAGGGGCCGCTCTCGTGCCAGGCAAGTGCGAAGGAAACGGGCCCACATGAGGTCTCCCCGTCTATCCAGTGCCTCGGCATCCGGGAGTTCAGCATCTCGCTCTCCCTCTCTAATGGTTGGGAGCGGGCATAGTTCGGATTGTGACTCCGATGGACCGCTGGGCCTAGATACCCCGGGGTGTCGAGAGACAGTGGACAGCCTCATTGAAGCTGTCAATCAAACTCTGGGGGTGGAGGATGAGGTTGCTTTGGCGTCGAGTCATAAAGTGGCTTTTAAGCAGGCCAGGCGACCTCACAGAGTGTTTGGTACTCACCCAGAATTTGAGGACATAGTGCAGTGTCACAGAGAACGCCCAGATAGGCGCTTTTCGGGCCAAAAGACTATAGAGGCAAGATATCCATTTGCCCCGGAGCTCCGTAAAAAATGGACGAATCACCAGTGGTGGATCCACCAGTGTCGCGCCTGGCCTCGAAGTCTCTATTGTCAGTACCGAGTGGCTCGTCCGTTAAGGACCCCACTGATAGACTCATAGAGCGCTTGGCTCGATCAGTTTTTGAGGCATCAGGGTCAGCGCTCGCCCCCTCGTTTGCAGCGACGTGGGTAGCCAAGGCCATGATGTCATGGTCAGAATCATTGAATAGGGCCTTGCAGGATAGAGACCTGCCGGCAGAGGTCGCAACTCAGATTGCTATGGCTGGAGACTACTTGATCAATGCTTCCTTGGATGCGGCCAATTGTGCGGCATCTGCAGCCGCTAACGCGGTAGCCATTTACCCTTTGGTTAAGATCTTGGCGAGCCGATTCTATCTCTAAGAAGTCTTTGACTTCCTTGCCCTATCAGGGAGGCCGCCTATTCGGGGAGAAGTTGGATCAGCTCATCTCCGACACAACAGGGGGAAAAAGCAGCTTCCTCCCGCAGCAGAAAGTTAAACATCCTTTTCGCCAGGCCCCGGCACAGTTTCGGGCCTTTCGCAAAACTGGATGGTCGACGGCTGCCAGTTCGGCCGGCCCAAGTCGCTCCAACCAAGATAGGGAGAGACAGGTCCCATATAGACCCAATCCAATGGGAAGGATGCGCGCGTGCCAGCCCAGGCCGAGAGGAACCAGGCCTCAGAAATCCTCAGCCAAATGACTCGGAGCACGTTGTAGGTGGCATCAGCAGGGTGGGCGACCGCCTGCTTTTCTTTCGCCATGTCTGGGTCGATGTAGCACATGACTCATGGGTGGCGGAACTGGTGTCTTCGGGGTACAAGATAGAGTTTATCAGGTACCCCCCCCAAGACGTTTTTTTCTGTCCCGACTTCCCAAGGTGAAGTCCCGAGCAAAGGCGTTGCTGGGGGCCATCGATTCACTCCTGTACAACGGGGTTATAGTTCCCGTACCAGAGCACGAGAGGGCTCAGGGTTTTTATTCCAACCTGTTCGCAGTCCCCAAAAAGACGGGACGGTCAGGCCGGTTTTGGACCTGAAGCTCCTGAACAGATTCATCAGGGTCAAACATTTCAGGATGGAGTCTCTCCATTGAGTTATCTCAGCCATGGTGCAGGGAGAGTACTTGACCTCGGTCGACATCCAGGATGCCTACCTACACATCCACATTTTCCCGCCGCATCAAACGTTCCTTCGATTCGTCATCAATGGCCAACACTTCCAGTTTGCATAGCTGCCCTATCGGGCTAGCCACCGCCCCCAGAGTGTTCACGAAGGTAATGGCAGTCGTAATGGCCGTCTTACACTCTCGGGGCATAGTCATCTTGCCCTACTTAGACGACCTCTTGGTGAAGGGCCACTCATTTCGGGCATGCGAGGAGAACGTCGGCATTACGCTGGATGCGCTCTCCCGCTTAGGGTGGTTGATCAACAGGAAAAAGTCATCCCTCGTCCCAGCCCAGAGGATTTCCTTTCTAGGGCTGATCTTCGACACCTCCCGAGGGTCGGTAATTCTCCCTCAAGACAAAGCCCTAGCGCTCCAGCAAGGAGTCCAGAAGCTTCAGTAGCCAGTCCCTCACACCATTCGCTTTGGGATGAGGATACTAGGGAAGATGGTGGCAGCAATAGAAGCAATTCTGTTTGCCCAGTTTCATCTTCGCCCACTACAACACGCCCTCTTGGCAGCAGATCAGCAGTGTCGGCTGTTTTCTTTTCAGGTCAGGCAGTCACTGGGGTGGTGGACGGTCAGATCCTCCCTTCTTCAGGGGAAACCTTTTCCCCCCAGAGCATTGGCTAGTGGTCACGACCGATGCCAGCCTCCTGGGCTGGGGAGCAGTTTTTCGCCACCACACGGCTCAGGGCCACCATTCGGATTCAGTCAGACAACGCCACGGCGGTGGCTTATGTGAATCAAGGGGGCACGCGCAGCAGGGCAGCCATGCGCGAGATAGGATACGTGCTTCAGTGGGCCGAGAAGAACCAGTCAGTATTATCGGCTGTCCACATCCCAGGTGTAGAAAATTGGGCAGCAGACTTCCTCAGCCGGCAGGAGGTCGTGGCGGGGGAATGGGCCCTGCACCCCGAGGTCTTCCAGCAGATTTGCCAACGATGGGGAACTCCGGACGTGGATCTGATGGCATCCAGAAGGAACGCCAAGGTGCCCATGTACGTCGCTCAGTCACGGGATCCGCGAGCGTTCGATGTGGATGCGTTGGTTCTACCATGGAACCAGTTTCGCCTTCCATACTTGTTTCCCCCGTTGCCATTGCTTCCAAGGGTCGTCAGGAAGATCAAAACGGAAGGGGTTCCAGCGATTCTGCTGGCACCAGGCTGGCCCCGGCGGGCGTGGTTCGCAGATCTTGTGCAGCTGCTCACCGACGTCCCATGGCGACTGCCAGAACGCCCAGATCTACTGTCCCAGGGACCGATCTTCCACCCGAACTTAGGGGCCCTGTGTTTGACGGCATGGCCGTTGAATCTTGGATTCTAACTCAGGCGGGGTTCGAGCGTGAAGTGGTCGCTACAATGATTAGCGCCAGGAAATCTACCTCGGCGAGAATCTACCATCACACCTGGAAGATTTTCTTCGCTTGGTGCCGTGAGCGGGGGTTTTCGCCCCTGACATTCTCTATTCCCAACATCTTGGCTTTTCTCCAATCAGGACTAGACGCGGGTCTAGCCCCCCGAGCTCCCTTAGACAGATGTTGACGTTGTCCGTTCTTTTCCAGCGGAAGATTGCTACTAATAGGCAGGTGAAGACTTTCATCCATGGAGTCTCTCATTTAGTACCTCCCTATAAGGCGCCAGTGGGCACCTGGGACCTTAACCTGGTCCTGAGTGTCCTGCAAGAAGCTCCTTTTGAGCCGCTACAGGATATTTCTTTATCATTCCTCTCTTGGAAGGTGGTGTTTTTGGTAGCCATTACCTCCGTTAGGCGAGTGTCGGAGTTGGTGGCGCTGTCTTGCCGAGCACCTTTTCTAGCTTTCCACAAGGATAAGGTGGTGCTTAGACCAGCTCCCCCCCTTTCTTCCGAAGGTGGTGTCGTCCTTCCACATCAATGAGGATATTTTCTTGCCCTCGTTCTGTCCGGCACCAATGCATCGCGTGGAAAAAGCTCTTCACACGTTACCTCCTGAGTGCTCTCACCAGGTCTAAGTGTCGCGGACGGCACCCTTCCGAAAGACCGATACGCTGTTCGTGCTCCCCGAAGGGCGAAGGAAGGGACTCGCGGCCTCCAAAGCGACCATAGCCAGATGGATCCGTTTAACTATTCAGGAGGCCTATCGCATCAGAGGGGCGCCGGTTCCATCAGGGATCAGGGCACACTCTACTCGGGCAATGGGCGCCTCTTGGGCGCTTCGGCATCAGGCCTCGGCGGAACAGGTATGCAAAGCAGCGACCTGGTCCAGCCTGCACACATTTGCCAAACATTACAATATCCATACTCAGGCCTCGGCGGATGCGAGCCTGGGTAGAAGGATTCTCCAAGCAGCGGTAGCGCACCTTTAAACAAGAGGTGCATGTATCTTGGAACGGTGAGTCAATCTCCCACCCAGGGACTGCTTTAGGACGTCCCACAGTATCTGTGTCCCCCAGTGAGACGAAGGAGAAACATGGATTTTTGTGAGTACTCACCGTAAAATCCTTATCTCCGAGATGCTCATTGGGGGACACAGCACCCACCCTAGTAGCCAAGTTGGCTCTTGTTTATTTAATTAATATGTATTTCTTTGTGAATGTCAGGGTGGTTTTCTTTGCCAGACATATTGTTTTCTGCATTAAGGTTGATTATGTTCTCCTACTGCTTTTACACTAAACTAGTTTCCACCCGCAATCAGGGCGAGGGTGTATGCGGCGAGGGAGGAGCTAACCTTGTGTTGTTTGACTAGTGTCTGCCTCCAGATGGCGGTAGCATACACCCACAGTATCTGTGTCCCCCAATGAGCGTCTCGGAGAAAAGGATTTTACGGTGAGTACTCACAAAAATCCATGATTTAGTTACTTTTGACTTTTTTGAACGTGTTTTATTCCCTTCTTTTCGGTGGTATGATGAAAAAGCATGTTTTTTTGTCATTTCTTTTTTTTTAATGGTGAAAGGCTTACTAGTGGGACACACTTATAGGACAGATTGTCCCGGACGCGGAAATACCAAATATGTGTGCTCTTACTGCATTGCAGGACATTAAATCAGGCAATAGCACACAGAGAGGGGGATTGTCAGCTTCTGCTCTGAGCTGGAAATTACAGGCCACCATACCTGGGTAATACCACAGCCATTTTTCGGCCCGATGTTAAAATTGAGTTCACAATCTGCATTGTACCAGTCAGTGCAGAGAGTGAGCTCCCTCCCTGTGCTATGCTCATTGATGTCTCTGTCACTATCGACAGTGGCCTCAGAGGGGTCAGACACCTGTGATCGGCTCTTAGACCCACTTTTGATCACATCGGCGCTGGGAAACAGCCCGCGCGATCATCACACCGTATATGTACGGCGGATGTCATGAAGGGCTTAGAGTTGCATGAGAACTGTGAGAAACCGCACAGACATTGCAGGTTTGGTGTTGGACCAAGCGTTCAGTATATATATATTTTTATTATTTTCTAGGGGTACTTTAGCATTTAAGAAGGGGTTGTTCAATACTGGACAACCATTTCATGGGAATTGTTTGCTAACTTGTATATTAATTGTTCTGCAGGCATACCCAGAATACCTAATTACCTATCAAATAGTAAAGCCTGACGCTGCCACGGAAGGATGAGCCCGACCTCTGGACTACGTAACCTGTCTGTTCTGTCACCCGGGGAGACAAACAATGTGAACACATTGCAGCGTTTTTCTGAGACGTCAAGCTTTATGCCGATTTTAGTATATTTCCTGAACATTCACAAAAGTACTTTATCAGCACTTTAACAGACACCATTCTTGATGTAAATGGGTTTGTCTATATTTAATTCTACACAAAGAAATGTATTACATTAACTTGAATTTTAGTTTGTTTTGTTTTTCCTTTTTTAATATTGGCATCTAACTGAATCCCTGTAACAGTGCATTACTAGAATTGTGTATTTTCTAAACGCAGCATTGACACTGAATCCAATTTGTACAACTGTATATAAGAGCTTTTCTACTCGCCGGGTATTTATTTACATTGCCTTGTAATATAGTCTTTTAAAATTGCAACTTGTACAAAGCAGAGAAAAAAAATACACGTGTAATTTTATTTGGATGAGGCTCTCCTTTGTGTACCACAATGCTGGCCGTTACGTACCAAAGAACAGGATGGTCTGAAACATGGCAGAGAGGACTGAATGTTCTAAAAATTGACTTGGGTTTTCTCCCACAATATGTAGTTTTTAGGGTCTTGCGCACGCACACTCAACCCTTATTTTAGGATGGGAATGGAAGTTTTTTAATGAAGGGAAAATCAAAATACGTTTTTTATACCAAAAAAGGCCATGTTCCTAAATAGGGTCATAGTTGTCCTAAAGTCTTCATAACCCATTCTCAACAAGCGTACAGGTGTTTGATTATACCCAGTGAAGCAGAAAAAGATGTGACACTCTCTGCGTCTCACTGACTGACACTTTCGTGACTTCTTGCAATATTTTTTCCCACTCATCATCTGTGAAGTCTCCCACATCAGCCTGTCATTTAAGGGCCTGTCACACTAAGCGATATCGCTAGCAATATCGCTATAACGTCACTGGTTTTTGTGACGTTATAGCGATATCGCTATGTCTGATACTTGCCTCCGACCACTCCCCCGCTGGTTATCGCTGATCGCGCGAGAACGTCCTGGACGCGGGCGGGGGACGTCAGGATCTAGGAACACTCCTCTTCCAAATAAGCTCTCTGAATACTCAATTTAACTGGTAGAAGATTTGGCTAGGAATCCAGATGGGCGCATTATGAAGAATATACAAAGCTTGTGGCATGAGGACCATTTTTGTTAGGTTTGCTCTGCACACCACACTCATTGGTAACCTGCACCAGTCCTTCACTTTTTGATGAAATTTAGCAAATAACGGGGTAAGATTTAGGCGTTCAAAATCTTGTACAGTATGCCCGATATGAATTCCCAAGTATTTAAATTCTGTGACTACATTTAAGCATCCAGCCAGTCCCGAGGGAGTCTCAGGAGCCCATTCCACCGCCATGATCAAAGATTTCTCCCAATTAATAAATAGGCAAGAAATCCTTGCAAAGGAGTCGAAGACCTCCATTGCTACCTTCAGGGATGACAGCCAGTTTCCAAGGAATAGGAGCATATCATTAGCATATAACGCTATCTTTTCATGTAGAGACACATATTCAAACCCCGTGATTTCAGGTGTCGCACGAATTACCGCCGCTAAGGGTTCAATTGCTACAGCAAATAACAAGGGAGATAGGGGGCACCCCTGTCTAGTGCCTATATAAATTAAATTTATCCGAGATCTCCCCGTTAACTCTGATCCTGGCCTCCGATCTCGACTATAGCAACTGTATCCAGACAATACAATTTCTACGGAATCCCATCTTAGCTAATGTGCAACATTATCCTTTGAAAACTTCATTAGAATGACTGTCGATGTTTGTAGGTTCAGATCTTATTCATCTTTGAAAAGTAGATAACTATTGAAGTGAAAGACATGTAGATTGTCATTTAGTTACATGTGAACTGTTTTGTTTTTCTGCGCTCTCAAGCTTCTCTACCGCATATGCCTGAAGGCTATGCCTTTTGCAGGGTTGAATAAGTGCTCAAGTACAGTTATCAGCGCGGAGTAACCACAAACCGAGATGCTCAGTCATGTTTGCAGGTGAATGCGACTAGCCGTGAGGTCCCCACACACGTGGGATTAATGTTGACCGACCCTGACCATTTGAGTGAGACTGCCCAACTATCTCATCTTTATAGAGGCTCTCCCATCTCCCCACAAATCCCCCCACCGACATCTGAGACTGATTAGACAGTTTTGTTTTCAGGGAAAGAAAGCCACTTTTAATTAAAGAGCAATAATTCAATAGCAGAAGGCGGAGCTGAGAGGTGTGGAGATCATATGGAAGAGATTAATGACTAGGTGTTGGTTGCATAGAGGAGGCCAGTACTGATTTACTTCCAGCCTTCTGCTATTGAATTATTGCTTTTTCTAAAAATATTGCCCCGTATTGAAATGCTTCTGATACAGCTACATGAAGTTAGTGTTAATACATGATCACAATAATCCCATATTGACATAATTAATTGGAAATATCAGTATGTGTGGAATGCTCTACCGTCCAAGTACAGTGGATTATTCCAGAGGTAGTCCATGGTTACAACATTGATGGCCTGTACTTACGATACAGTACGTATGTCATCAATACCATACCAGAGTGTGTGCAGGATTTCCACCAATCAGCTGTTTCCACTCCGGCGGCGACTGGATGTAAGCAGTGAACGGAGCCGAACAGCACAACTCCAATCACTGTATAGTGGCTGTTCTCAGTTACTGCAGACCAGCTCCCATTCAGAAGCTTATTGACAAAACCCAGGAATAACTACTACACATTGACTGCAGTTGGGCTATTCACTGTTTACACCTGGATGGTGCTGAAACAGCTGATCAGTGGTCGTGTTGGACCACACTGATGTGATAGTGATGACCTTTGTGAAGTATTGTTCATCTTTGTATAAGCTTGGAAAACCATTTTAGGGCTAGATTCACACATGTCGATTTTGGTTAGGCTTTTGTTACTTACTTAGCTAAGGTTGTATACAATATACTCTCCCTGCACAAGGGGAGACATTCAGGGACAGAGCAGAGACAGCAACGCCACTGAAACTAGTGTTCTTGATGCTTTGTTTTAGGGAGGGGGCAGAGGCTGTGACAGTGACCGGAGCCCCTGCCCTCTGATGATGCTTTGTTTTAGGGAGGGGGCAGAGGCTGTGACAGTGACCGGAGCCCCTGCCCTCTGATGATGCTTTGTTTTAGGGAGGGGGCAGAGGCTGTGACGGTGACCGGAGCCCCTGCCCTCTGATGATGCTTTGTTTTAGGGAGGGGGCAGAGGCTGTGACAGTGACCGCAACCCCTGCCCCTGATGATGCTTTGTTTTAGGGAGGGGGCAGCGGCTGTGACACTGACCGAAAGCCTCTTATGATGCTTTGTTTCAGCATGCACTGGGGTTACTCAAACTAATCGTCATCAGACAGGAAATAGGACATAAATACAAAAGCAGTTAGTGTAGTGAGGGAACGGCAGGGAATTTAGATTATGGGACTAAATAGAAATTAGGAGAAAAAAATGCTTTGCTTTCAGACCAATTGTAAAATGATGGGGGAAAAATGTTTGAAATTCGTTAAGCCTTGTCTTTTTGCCCCCATTTTCTGAGAAAAGTAGTGCTAATGTTGTGTCAAGGCTTGTTTTTTGTGGGTGAAAGCTGATATTACAGAGTTCAATAATCGGGTTAATTTATTTTATATTTTGATAGAACGGACCTTTACGGACACAGCAATACCAAACATGTAGGGGGATTTCTCTTTTTTCTTTTTAAAGGGAACCTGTCACCAGTTTTTTTCTCATAAACTATGCCCATCACATTTAAGATCTTAAGAACGGTGTTCCTGCAACCTCTTTATATCCTCAAGACGTACCCCTGCATACCTCAGGGAAAAGTGTTTTTGTCCCGCGCTACATGTAACTGGCGTGGTCCTGTCTGATGGGTTTCACGGGATGGTTTCCATTGGTGTGTCTGTGATCAAGGAATAAAATGGTTGAGAATCTCTGCTGTATGGGGACAGAATTGATCGTATTAAAGGTGTAACACAAGTGTATGGAGCGAGGCTGCGCCCACTAGACGGGCCCTGGCCAGGAGTTTGTATAACTCATATATACCCTACATTCTGACACCGGCGAATGTGTGCATGTAGACTTAATGATTTTGACCGGACAAACCCTTTAATGATCGCTTTGTGTTCATCGGTGGCATGAGTATATGACTGACAATCAACACTATATAATCAATCGCCCGCCAAAATGGGCCGTTACATTTCTACCTTTTACTCTTCACACCTATGATTGCCACCAAAAACTGCATGTGTGAATCCTGCCTTGAAGTTTTTCTTCTCGATGTTTAAAAACTAGTAATATGCAATCTTTGTTCTTTTAAGAAAATTATAAATTGAAAAACATTTAAGAAAAAAAAACATCTGTGTGTGTGTGTGAATCTTCTATGGCTTCTGCCTGCTGACACTTTCTCCAGTGTTTCTATTGCCATATGTATGAGTTGGCTTCTCCTTCCGGTAGGTCCTATAAGGGTGGCTGGGTTTGGTCATCTACCATTCTACATGTAGACACTAGTGTGTACTGTACGTAACACCACGGATTGCTAAAGTCACCTTTTTACCAATCTTTTCTACTTGATGTGCATTTTGTGGTATACAGGATCAGATCTATTGTTCTAGTAGGTAGTTCCTAGGATTCGGTTACACTACACTCTATCAATAGCGAAGAGTGTAAGTTAGTGAACCTGTCACCAGTTTTTTAGTGTCTGAACAAGTACCTCCACCTTTATCATCGCCTGTGCTGCATTCCACAAAGTTTTATATTATCTCCTGACTCCCCTTTTCTACCTAAAAATGCTTTTTGAATTTATCCTGCTCTGTATGTCCATTCCGACGAGCATCATTACGCAGGCACAAGATTTTGTTGGGTTATGCGGAGGACGCAGAATGCTTCAGCCAAATCCATCAAAGCTGGAGGATAGCGATTGGCAGCAGAAATTAAGGAGAAATGACGCAGCAATGATGCCCACTGGACTGTCCACTTTATATACAGCACTGGAGCAATTCAAAAGGTATTTTTGGGGTCTAGAGGGGTGAGTCAGGAGATGATGTACAAGTTTGTAGAATGAAGCACAGGTGCTAACAAAGATGGTGGTATTTGTTGAGACTCTACAAAGCTGGTGACAGGTTCCCTCTAAGGTACATCTACTTATTGTGGTCTATCGCTGTATTAGAACTTTCAATACACAGTGGAGAACATTGCATAAATTGAGATATATGTATATATACTGTATACACTTTGCTTGGCATTCATTCTATAGCAATGGATGATTGTGTTTTGTGCTTTTTTGTGTTCATAAAAACAAACAAATGTGCATTTGTCAAACTGATGAAATTCGTGAAGTTGGCAAGAACTTTTATTGTGCATCTATGGACAAGGATCCCGACTTTTTACAGTCGCACCTGCCTGCTCTATTACATTTTTGTGATGTTTAAAATAAAAGTTTTTCTTGTCTTGAAATCTTTCTTATGGAACGATTGTGTGGATTTAATAAGCCCAGCACGTGTTCTTGATATCAGTACGTCATGATACAGCCATTAGGTCACATATTGTATGGCGTGCAACAGGGGCTCTAAAATTAAAGTTGGAGAGAGCCCCCACACTGTTAACCATTTTGATGCTCTTGTCAGTAGTGGCTACAACATCTAAGGGGTTAAACGGCCATGGTCAGTACCAACACTGATCGTGGCTGATACAGCAAGTTGTCAGCTATAGTATACAGCCAATAGATGCTGGATTGTCACCCATCGGAGGATGCTATTCTCTTCTGTCACAGGTCAGTAAAAAGACTTATTGGTGGTTAAACATGTTCAGCTCCTTTGTGTCTGGGAATGTTTTGCTAGCACATGTATTTACAGTCTCAGCAACAACTATGTAGATAGGGCATTGTTAAAAGCAGTGACCCTGAGGATTGTTTAAAGTATCTTTTTAAAAAAGCAAAAAACATTTACCAGCACTTTAATAACCCATAATCTATAATGTAGATGCTGTCATAAAAGTCACTTATACCCTTCCTCTATTATAGCATGATGTGAAGGATCTAATGACCTAAACCATCTCAATGACATCCTTTGATGTAATCTACTATGATATTGAAAGAACACCTTGATTGCATCTGTGTGCCAGGAATGCTAAGCCATGGGTTTGATCAAAAGACTTGTATTATTCTACATTAATACACTAATTTGTCATTGCTTTTTGATGGTCAGGATTGTTTTAAAGGGAATCTATTATGAAAAAACAACATCCTGCAGATGTGGGGTTAATCTGCAGGTTAACAGCGTTCTGAACCTGCCCGGCGCCCGCACATAGAGCCCTGAAGCAAGTTCAGAAATGCTCTCGGCAGGCTTAGACTTTCAATGGTAGGGGAGAGCCAGCCGGGCTTCGGTTACCACTTAATTGACAGTGAGCAGCTGCTGTAATTGCGCCCCTGGCACTAGCTGACTGTTCAAAGGCCGAGCCGACTGTCAGGACTTTCAGTCAGCGTCTGAGGCAGCGAGAGTGGTAACTAATACCACTGTGACTGAAAGCCCAAGCCTGCTGGATGGAATACAGTTCATTTCCTCCTAGCACTGAGGCGCGCGGTGTGTGCGGGTACCAGGCAGGTTCAGAACGCTGTTTGCCTGAAACGTAACCCCATATCTGCAGGTTAATAGCTGGGTTTTTTTGTTTTGTTTTTTTACATGACTGGTTCCCTTTAACAGGAACCTGAGGGATTCTAGTCAAGGATCATGGTGGATCAGTCCCCTCTGTGAACCGGCCCCGTAAAAACTAAAGACATAATTCCAGTGTAAGGTGTCCGTCTTTTTTATATTGAACTAGCTGAAGAGCCCGTAGCTGCCCGGGCATAGTAATTAACTACGGTTAGTTATAACAAATTATAATGATTATATATATATAAAGCTGAGTTTATAGCCCCGCCCACTCCGCATAGCTACATTCACTATAATATCCCACATCATCCCGTCAGCCAGAGCTACCAGACTACTACCCCTAGTATCCTACATCATTCCGTCAGAGCCACCAAACTACTACCACTAATATCCCACATCCCGTCAAAGCCACAGGACTACTACCCCTAATATCCCGTCAAAGCCACAGGACTACTACCCCTAATATCCCACATCCCGTCAAAGCCACCGGACAACTACCACTAATATCCCACATCATCCCGTCACAGCCGCCGGACAACTACCCCTAATATCCCGTCAGCCTGGGGTCAGAACCAGAACGCTGAGTGGAACGGTCCTAACTTCCATACCGGAGATCCCTTTAAGAGAGACCTGGTGTCAGAACCAGAGCGCTGAGTGGATTTGCCCTGACTTCCATACCAATGATCCACCATTTTATTTTTAAATTTCAAAAATCTGACCGTCACATCCAAGCATAAACAGTGTGAACAGGTGCTTAACCTAGAGTCACCAACTCATGTACGTTCAAACAAAAAAGGAAGCACACTGTAGCGTCATAACATGCAAACATGAAATATAAAAAGTGAATTGCATTACTGCATTAGACGTATGAAAAATTGAGAAAGTTTAGCGCATAAAATGGCCAATTTATGTGTACCTGGAAGCCGCAATAAGGCATTTCCAGGACCCCAATCCATGCCAATTGACTGAAGTCTTCATCTGAATGGATTGGGGTCCTGGAAATCCTCTCCTTAGACTGAAATCTGTATCTCTGTGGAGGGGTAGTGGCCCTGCCATTTTATTTTTTGGGACCACATCACGTTTGAAGTCACTTTGAGGGGTGATAGAAAATATCCAAAAGTGACACCATTCTAAAACCTGCACCCCTCAAAGTGCTCAACACCTCATTCAAGAAGTTTATTAACCCTTTAGGTGCTTCACAGGAATTTTTGTAATGTTTTAAAAAAAATGAACATTTAACTTTTTTTTTTACAAAAAAATTATTTCAGGTCCAATTTTTTTTATTTTACCAAGGGTAACAGGAAAAATTGGACAGCAAAAGATATTGTGCAATTTGTCCTGAGTACGCTGATACATGATATGTAGGGGGGACCACTGTTTCGCTACATGACAGGGAAGGGAACGAGCGCCGTTTAACTTTTTCAATGCAAAATTGGCTGGAATTGAGATCGGGTACCATGTCACGTTTGGAGAGCCCCTGATGTGCCTAAATAGTGGAAACCCCCCCACAAGTGACCCTATTTTGGAAACTAGACCCCCCAAGGAACTTATTTAGATATGTGGTGAGAACTTTGAACCCCCAAGGGCTTCACAGAAGTTTATAACGTACTGCAGTACAATTAAAAAATATTTTTTCCAAAAAAAATGAACTTTTCACTCCCAATTTTTATTTTCGCAAAGGTAATAGGACCCCAAAAGTTATTGTGCAATGTGTCCTGAGTATGCTGATACCCCATATGTGGGGGTAAACCACTATTTGGGAGCATGGCAGAGCTTGGAAGGGAAGTGTCGCCATTTGACTTTTTTTTGCTGGAATTGAGATTGGACGCCATGTTGCATTTGGAGAGCCCCTGATGTGCCTGAACAATGGAAACCCCCCACAAATGACACCGTTTTGGAAACTAGACCCCCCAAGGAACTTATCTAGATGTGTGGTGAGAACCTTGAACCCCCATGGGTTTCACATAAGTTTATAACGCCCGGGCATGAAAATAAAAAAAATATATATTTTCCACAAGCATGATCTTTTAGTCCCCAATTTTATTTTCCCAAGGGTAACAGGAGTAATTGGACCCCAAAACTTGTACAATTTGTCCTGCGTACGCTGATACCCCATATGTGGGAGAAAACTACTGTATGGGCACACGTCGGAGCTCGGAAGGGAAGTAGTGACGTTTTGGAATGCAGACATTGATGGAATGGTCTGCGGGTGTCATGTCGCGTTTGGAGAGCCTCTGATGTGCCTAAACTGTGGAAACCCCCCACAAGTGACTCGATTTTGGAAACTAGACCCCCACAGAGCTTATCTAGATGTGTGGTGAGCCCCCAAGTGCTTCACAAAAGTTTATAACGCCCGGGCGTGAAAATAAAAAAATCATTTTTTTTCCACAAAAATGATATTTTTGCCTCCAATTTTTTTATTTTCCTAAGGGTAACAGGAAAAATTGGACCCCAAAAGTTGTTTTGCAATTTGTCCTGAGTAGGCTGATACCCCTTATGTGGGGGTAAAACACTGTTTGGGTGCATGGCAGAGCTTGGAAGGGAAGGAGCACCATCTGACTTTTTCAACGCAGAATTGGCTGGTGTGCCTAAACAGTGGAAACCCCCCAATTCTAGCTCCAATCCTAACCCCAACACACCCCTAACCCTAATCTCACCCCTAACCCTAACGGGAAAATGGAAATTCTTTTTAAATTTTATTATTTTTCCCTAACTTAGGGGGGGGTATGATTTACTATTTTTAGCGGGTTTTTTTGTTTGGCAGCTGTCACACGCTAAAAGACGCTTTTTATTGTAAAAATAGTTTTTGCATCACCACATTTTGAGAGCTATAATTTTTCCGTATTTTGACCCACCGAGTCATGTGAGGTCTTATTTTTGCAGGACGAGTTGATGTTTTTATTGGTACCATTTTCGGGCACATGACATTTTTTGATCGCTTTCTATTCCGATTTTTGGGAAGCAGAATGAACAAAAACCAGCATTTCATGACTTTCTTTTTGGGGGTGCATTTACACCGTTCCGCGTGTGGTAAAATTGATAGTGTTTTTATTCTTCGGGTCAGTACGGTTACAGCGATACCTCATTTATGTCTTTTTTTATGTTTTGGCGCTTTTATGCAATGAAAACAATTTTATATAAAAAAATTATTTTTGCATCGCTTGATTCTGCGAGCTATAACTTTTTTATTTTTTTGCTGATGATGCTGTATGGCTGCTTGTTTTTTGCGGGACAAGATGACGTTTTCAGAGGTACCATGGTTATTTATATCCGTCTTTTTGATGGCGCGTTATTGCACTTTTTGTTCGGCGGTATGATGATAAAGCAGTGTTTTTTGCTTTGTTTTTTTTTTATTATTTTTTAAGGGGTTCACTAAAGGGGGACAGATTTATAGGGCGGGTCGTTACGGACGCAGCAATACTAAATATGTGCACTTTTATTTTTTGTTTTTTTTATTTCCAAAAAATTAATTTATTGGGGAATATTTTTTTTTAATTTTATTTAGGGATTTTTTTTATAAATTATTTTTACACTTTTTTTTTATTACGATCTGACTGGCACTGCACAGGCTTCCTCACTGCCTGCTTTGAGCAGGCACTAAGGAAGCCGCCTCACTGCAGGCCCCCGTGGCCATCTTGGATCCGGGGGCCTGCAGGGAAGGATGCCCTCGGACAGCGCAGCATATCGCACTGCTCCGGGGGTCTCAGGGAAGCACGTCCGTGACCGCCCCTGACACATAGTGCCGGGTGTCAGCTGTGATAATCAGCTGACACATGGCCGCTGATCGCTATGATGTACTATCCTGTCCATGGGAATTTAGTCCCAGGTTACAATGACGGGATAGTACGTCTAATGGCAGAAAGGGGTTAAGAGTGGCCTGGTGTCAGAACCAAAGCGCTGGAGGGATTTACCCTAACTTCCATACCTGAGATCCCTTTCAGAGAGACATGAGTCAGTTCCAAAGCGCAGAGTGGATTTGCCCTCACTTCCGTACCCGGGATCCCTTTTAAGAGGGGCCTGGGGTCAGAACCAGAGTGCATAGTGGAATTGCCCTAACTTCCATACCAATAATAATAATAATAATTTTATTTATATAGCACCAACATATGCCACAGCACTTTACATTTTAGAGGGGACTTGTACAGAAGATAGACATAACAGCATAACCATATACCAGATCATAACAGATACCAAGAGGAATGAGGGCCCTGCTCACAAGCTTACAATCTATGAGGAAAAAAGGGAGACACGAAAGGTGGGTGGTAACAGTTGCCTTCATTGCTCAGACCAGCCATAGCGTTGAGTATGTAACAGTATGGACACAGAGGGATAATAAATGCATAAAAGCATGTGGGAACATGATGCGGGGAACCTGGCTATGGTAAAACTTTTGACTGGGCCACCCAGGGATAGTTAGGTTAATGTGTTGAGGCGGTAGGCCAGTCTGAATAAATGCGTTTTTAGGGCACGCTTAAAATTGTAGGGATTGGGGACTAATCGTATTGACCTGGGTAGTGCATTCCAAAGAATTGGCTCAAAATCAATGATCACTTTAAGAGACCCTGGGGTTAGAACCACAGCGCTGAGTGGAACGGTCCTAACTTCCATACCGGGGATCTCTTTAAGAGAGGCCTGGGGTCAGAACCAAAGCGCTGGATGGATTTGCCTTGACTTCCATACCAATGATCCCTTTAAGAGGGAAGATGTGCCTATGAGATGGAGAATGTGTGATGGGGATATGGGCACGGGAGGGGGGATTCATTTCTGTCATGATTCTTTCTGGGGGCAGACAATGGCTGGGAGCTTAAGTTTCCGGGGATGCTAGATTTCTCCCACCAGGTCAGTGTCTGCTGAGGTGTTGTCGTGGAGTGAGAAAACTGTTGCTCCTACCAACCAATCATAGCTCAGCTTCTTTTAAACATCTCTGGTGAAATGAAAGATGCCTAGTGATTGCTATGAGCAACAGTTTTCCTTGCAACCAACCAATCACAGCTCAGCTTCTTTTTAACAGCTCTGGTGAAATGAAAGATGCTTCGTGATTGGTTGCTGATACACATACATTCAATTTTATATATATAGATCAAAGTGTAACTTCCCCATTACACTTTTTTTTAATCACACTCAGGCATGCATTGAGGTTGCAGAGGGGGTACGGGGAGGCGACACTCCACGTTCCTGCTTGTTGATAATTTTGGGAGATCGGGACCGTGAAAGGCCCCGGCGCCCCTTCAATCCGTTAGGAAAAAAGTAAAAAAAAATAAAATAATGAAGTTGGGTCTGAAGCCAGACCCTAGTGCCTCCTACAGACACTAAGCAAGAACTGGTTCAGAATAGAGCCAGCAGAGGGTGTATACTGCGGAAGAGGAGTTAATTTCTTTGTGTATCCTTTCTTAGAGTAACCTGATGGAGGTTAGAGGGACTACACAATCGGTAGGACAATATGCCATCTGTTTTCGCACCTTGTCCTCCGAACTCGGAATAATGAAGCCCTCGTAGGGGCTTTCTGGCATGGCCTGTCCAGTCGAATTAAAGACGAACTGTCGGGTCGGGATACCCCTACCTCCTTAGTGGATCTGATCTCTCTTGCGGCACGCATTGACCTGCACTTCCAAGAGCGCACTCATGAGGCGGCCAGAGAGAGAAAATCTCGTTTCTCTCCGTATACTTGTGGTTCTCCCCACTGACGACCCGTACCTTCTGCGGTCCCCCGCTTCTGAGCCTATACTGGTGGACAGTTTCAAGATGGCCAAAATGCGTCGCAAGGAGAGGTTTGCACAAGGACTCTTTTTAATGTGGGAGTCCTTCCCATCTCCTTCATTCCTGTACCGAGAAGCCAGGAAACTTCTCTTCGTAGGAGAGGCCTCCCTAGGTATACAAGATTCCTCTCCTCTCCTGATCGTGTCTGTTTTGTTGAATTTGGACTCTAAGTATTTTTCTGAAGAGGCCTATATTGACTTAGGCACGGCAGGGAACTTTATTAGGCGGTTAAAAAAATATCGGATTCCTGTCAGATCCCTGGAGACTCCTCGGCTGATAGCTTCGGTCGATGGTAAACTCTTGCAGGAGACCGTTACCCAGATTACCGAAGAAATTGAGATGCAGATTGGAGCCCTGCACCGAGAGATCTCCTTCCACGTTCTGTCGACTATGTCTCATGGGCTTCTTCTAGGTCTCCCTTGGTTACAGACTCATGAGCCAACTCTGGATTGGCGATCAGGCGATATACTCCGCTGGGGACCATCCTGTCACAAGAAGTGCCTGCTGTCCGTCCATCCGATGAATTCCGCCTGCCCGTCCTCAGCACCTACAGGTCTGCTGTCGGCTTATTGGTCTTTCGTAGATGTATTTGACAAGAAGGAGGCCGAGACTCTGCCTCCACATCGACCATACGACTGTCCAATTGACCTCTTTCCCGGCTCTACCCCACCAAGGCGTAGGATATACCCGTTATCTCCTGCCGAAAGCCAAGCAATGTCTGAGTATATTCAAGAGAATCTAGCCAGATGTATCATTTGTAAGTCCTCACCAGCAGGAGCGGGATTTTTCTTTGTCAAAAAGGATGGCTCCCTCTGTCCCTGCATAGACTACTGAGGGCTGAACGACATCACGGTCAAAAACAATTACCCACTGCCACTGATCCTGGAGCTCTTTGACCAGCTAAGTGGAGCACGAATTTTCACCAAGCTGGATCTTTGTGGGGCCTACAACTTGATCCGTATTCATTACAGTGACGAGTGGAAGACCGCTTTCAACGCCCGAGACGGTCACTACGAGTACTTGGTCATGCCCTTCGGCCTTTGCAACACCCCAGCGGTATTCCAGGAGTTTGTGAATGACGTCTTCCGGGACATGCTGTACTCCTGCGTGGTAGTCAACCTGGACGATATCCTCATTTTTTCTCCAGATCTCTCTGCCCACAGAAAAAATGTGCGCCAAGTACTCTTGCACTTGAGGGAGAACCGACTTTATGCCAAGCTTGACAAATGTGTCTTTGAACAGACGTCCTTGCCATTCTTAGGGTACATTATCTGGGACTCTGGTCTACACATGGATCCGGCGAAAGTATCTGCCGTTCTCGACTGTCCAAGGCCCCAATGGATGAAAGCAATCCAACGCTTCTTTGGCTTTGTGAACTACTATCCACAGTTTGTCCCCCATTTCTCCTCATTGGTTCGCCCTATCTCAGCCCTTATCCGCAAAGGGGCTAACCCAAATGCTTGGCCTTCCGAGGCAGAAGACGCCTTCTAATCTTTGAAGCAAGCCTTCGCCTCTGCTCTAGCGCTTCACCGTCCTGAGGTTAGTAAACCTTTCACTCTCGATGTGGACGCATCCTCTACCAGCGCCAGCGCAGTCCTTTTTCAGACGTCTTCCTCTGGATGCCTTATCACTTGTGGCTTCTTTTCTAAAGTATTCTCCCCAACTGAGCGGAATTACTCCATTGGAGATAAAGAACTTTTGTCCATTAAGTTGGCCTTGGAGGAATGGAGATACTTACTAGAAGGTGTCATACATCCGTTCAAAATCTTCACGGACCATAAGAACCTGGCGTACATCCAGACTGCACAAAGGCTCAATCCCCGGCAAGCCAGGTGTTCTTTGTTCTTTGCCCGCTTTGATGTTGAACTCCATTTTCGGCCCGGCGATAAAAACGTTAAAGCGGATGCATTATCAAGATCCTTCCAGTCGACTGATACCAAAGAGGAACCCTCTCATATCATCGACCCGTCCAAGAGAATTACCATGGCTCCTGTCAAGTTGACCACATTACCTCTGGGAAGAACCTTTGTGGCTGAGAACAACCGAAAACGAATGTTAAACTGCGGACATTCGTCCAAGATTGCCGGCCACGTTGGTGTCAAGAAGACTCTTTCCCTGATTTCACGCTACTATTGGTGGCCATCCCTTTCCCAGGATGTCAAAGACTTTGTTGCCTCCTGGCCATCCTGCGCCCAGGACAAGGTACCCAGACAACCACCTTCCGGCCTACTGCTTCCTCTTCCAGTACCTTTGGTTCCTTGGCAGCACATAGCCATGGATTTCATCACCGATCTGCCTCGTTCCTCCGGTTGTACTGTGATCCTGGTGGTTGTAGACCGATTCTCAAAGATGGCCCACTTCATTCCTCTTCCCGGTCTACCCTCTGCTCCCAAATTGGCGAAGATTTTCATTTCCCACTTCTTCAGAATTCACGGCTTCCCTCTGCACATCGTATCAGACAGAGGGGTTCAATTCACCTCCCGGTTTTGGAGAGCTCTTTGTGGACTCATGAAGGTGACACTGGACTTTTCTTCCACCTATTACCCGAAAACCAATGGGCAGGTGGAACATACCAACCAAATCCTTACATCTTATCTCTGGCACGTTTCAAATGCTCCTCAGAACGACTGGGTCAGTTTACTTCTTTGGGCTGAGTTTGCCTACAATAACCACTCCAATGAATTGTCCACCAAGTCTCCATTCTTCATCGTCTTTGGACAGCGCCCCAGTGTGCCTCTACCGGTACTTCCTGTCTCAGGCATGCATGCGGCCGACTGTCGAGTTCTCCAGGGTATGGCAGGAGACCAAAACCACTCCTGAGAAAGCACAATACAGGATGAAATTATCTGCTGACAAGAGTCGCCTTGACATTTCTCCTTATCTCCTTGGTGACATAGTGTGGCTTTCCTCCAAGTATATTCACCTCAAGGTACCTTCATACAAACTTGGTTCCCGATACATTGGTCCTTTTGAGGTCCTCAGGGCCATTGATGACGTGGCTTACAAATTGAAGTTACCCTCCTCACTCCGCATTCCCAATTCCTTCCATGTGTCCCTCCTCAAACCCGTGGTACTGTCAGTTCCATCCTTCTCCAGGCCACACACCCCAGCCTGTTGGCATGGGAGATGAGTTTGAGGTGAATGACATTCTGGCCATGAAGAAGGTAAGAGGGAAAACCCTTTTCTTAATTGATTTGGAAGGGTTTTGGCCATGAAGAAAGGTCATAGGAACCCAGGGAGAATATCCACGCTCCCCAGATTTTCTCAAAGTTCTTTTCCAGCCTTAGAAAGGGGGGGCGTAAAGGGGGGATACTGTCACGCCGCCTGTCACGCCGCTCTCACCTGGGGGCGGGACCCCACACACGACGTCACCACTTCCGGCGCCGCGGCCACTCCGGGGGTCCCATCGGGTGCACATGCGTACCTCTCGCATCTAATCCCATATCTGCACAGCGTTGCTCAGGCTCTAGCTGCAGTCATGTCCTCTCTATGGTCCTGGAGGACCTGACCTGGAAGTCCCTGTGCTTTTGCCCTATATAAGGCTACCTCTTGCTATAGGAGGAGCCTGACTATTGTTGTGCTTCCTGGCTTGGTCTGCTTGGTCCTTGCCTGTCTATGCGCTGTATTTGAGTCCTCTGCCTTGTGCTCTGTTTCTGTACTCTGCCTTGTGCTCCGTACCTGTACTCTGCCTCATGCTCTGTTCCTGTACTCTGCCTTGCCATGCTTCCTAGCACATGCTTTGTATCTACACTCTGCTCTGTGCGCTGTGGTCTGCCGTGCTTCCTAACAAACGCTCTACTCCTGCACTGTGTTCTCTCATGCCTCTTGGCACACGCTGTGCTCTGTGCCCTGTCATACTTCTTAGCACACCTTCTGCCTAGCCTGGCACACATCAGAGTCATAAAAGGAGTTATTATGATTTTTATTTATTTTTTCTATTTATTTTTTCAATAGAGCAAAAAAATGAAAAAACACCGCAAACAAAGATCAGATTCCAAACAAGAGTATTGCACGGTTTAAGCGGTTACGTTTCGACCTATACCTAGGTCTTTCTCAAACCATACTCAATAGGAGTGTCAAGGCATAAGGAAAGAAGTCAATTTTCAAAGTCCCAAGGCAGGGGCTGTGGCAAGAGAGCGGCAGGGGTCACAACACCGCAGACTGTCTACCCATTGACCTTACCTGTGGTATATCCACGTTCAGTCAGCACCTCCTCTTACAGCACGAGTGCGCGTCTTTATTTCTGCTTAGCCTGGCACACAGGCGTGCTTCTCTGTGCACGCTCTGCCTAACCCAGTACTCAGGCGTGCTCCTTTGCGCACACCCTGCTTTGCCTGCACCCGGGCGCGCTTGTCTGTGCACGCCATACGTGCTTCTGTGTACTCGCCTTGCATTATCCTGTATGTAGCGCACTCCCGTGTACATGCCTTGTATTGTCCTGTACTGTCCGTGCTCCCATACACTCGTCCTGTGCTGTCCTATACCCTGCGTGTTCCTGTGTCCATGCTTTGCACGTTCCTGTACACTACACGTTCCCTGTTGCACCTTGCTTGACACACTCACTCGTGTCTTCTGTGAGCTGGCCACCTGGTTCCAGCAGTCGTGGCACCTTACCCCCTTGGGCCTGCCCCTGACACTCCCTGTATAGGGGGTGGTCCTCACTAGGTCAGCTCACCCTGGGTTGGTTGGTGCCACGACCCAGAGGGTCCACTCCAGGAGTCGTCACAATACATTTCCAGAACAGCGTCTTTTCACAAATTGGATTCCCTCTTTGTGCTTCCAGAAGGACACAGAAAGGGCATATCTGCTTCTAAAGCTACAATAGCCAGATGGATCTGTTCAGCGATCCAATAGGCTTACCATGTCAGAGGTCAGCCTATCCCAGCGGGGATTAAGGCACACTACTCACTCAGTGGGGACCTCCTGGGACATTCGGCACCAGGCGTTGGCACAGCAAGTGTGCAAGGCTGCGACTTGGTCCAGCCTGCACCCGTTTGTTAAGCATTACAACATTCATTCTCAAGCTTCTGCGGATGTGGCCCTTGGCAGATGGATTCTGCAATCGGCAGTATCACATCTGTAGGGCAGATTTAACCTGTTGGTACACGAGGTTTCAGTTGTAGTGCTGTTTCCCACCCAGGGACTGCTTTAGGATGTCCCATGGTCCTGTGTCTCCCAATGTGGAGAAGAAGAAACAGGGATTTTTGTGTGTACTCACCATAAAATTCTTTTCTCCTAGCCACTCATTGGGGGACACAGCACCCATCCTGTTAGCCCGTTGGCTTGTAGTTGCCCTTTGTTTTTGACATGTTGCATTTTTGTTTGCTATTTATGAGCTCCTACTGCTTTGGCACCGAACTGGTTCAGAATAGGATGTATACTGTGGAGGAGGAATTAATTTCTTTGTGTATTTGCTTAGTGTCTTGCTAGTGGCAGCAGCATAACACCAACGGTCCTGTGTTCCCTAATGAGTGGCTCAGAGGAAAGGATTTTATAGTGAGTACACACAAAAATCCCTGTTTTTTCCATGCATAGGTTGAAAAAAGACCTAAATCCATCAAGTTCACCAATTCTACATTCTTTGTTACTAAAGAAAACAAAAAGCAAAAAAACAAAAATAAAAAGTAAAAAATAAACTGCAAATAATGCATAAAGGTAATAATAATAATAAGGGTATTTAGTAAACATAATTTTGATCAAAATAAGGCTAGTTTCACACTAGCGTTTTGGAGCGCAGTGACGGCCTGCGCACGGCCGCCGCTAAGCCCCGCCCCCTGCCGCGCCCGCCGGTAGCTCCGCCCACCGGCGCATGACGCTGCATGCGCCGTGCGTCCCCTATCTTTATCACAGGGGGCGCAGGCCGTGCGCAGTATGCGTTTGGCGGCGCATGCGTCCTTTTGACGGTGTGCCGACCTGCGCCAAACGCAACCTGCTGCATTTTGGTTGCGTCGGCGCACCATCAAAAAGGCGCATGCGCTGCCAAACGCATACTGCGCACGGCCTGCGCCCCCTGTGATAAAGATAGGGGACGCAGGGCGCATGCAGCGTCATGCGCCGGTGGGCGGAGCTACCGGCGGGGCGCGGCAGGGGGCGGGGCTTAGCGGCGGCCGTGCGCAGGCCGTCGCTGCGCTCCAAAACGCTAGTGTGAAACTAGCCTTATGTACAAGCCATCCTGCCACGTCACAGCAACCCTTGTGGGACAGTCCTACTCTAGTATTTAAAACCTTTTCACTTGCCAAGTGACGTGAATGTGAACAAGGATCGAGGGACTGACCCACTAGTAAAAGCATAGGCCAGACTGGATGGTTTTCCCAGCTCAGAAAGAGGGCGGTCACACCCTTATATGCACTGAATGCACAATGAAATGGATAAAAAAAAACTGAAGTCTGAACTGAGAAAATAAATTAATGCATAAGCACAATGTAAGTGCATATAAACACATGACCATTAACCAGAGAACACAAAAAGCAAAAAAACAAAAATAAAAAGTAAAAAATAAACTGCAAATAATGCATAAAGGTAATAATAATAATAAGGGTATTTAGTAAACATAATTTTGATCAAAATAATGTACAAGCCATCCCGCCACGTCACGGGAACCCTTGTGGGAAAAGTCCTACTCTAGTATTTAAAACCTTTTCACTTGCCAAGTGACGTGAATGTGAACAAGGATCGAGGGACTGACCCACTAGTAAAAACATAGGCCAGATATGATCTATATCCCACAATACCAATTCTGTTGAGGAAAGCTGTTGGTGTCTGTGATTACTACCTCTTGTGATAGAGCAGTCAGACTGTGGAATGCCCTAACTGTAAAGAACCCTTTCCTATTTAGCTGCTGGAATCCCCTTTCTTCCACCCATAACGAGTGTCCCCTGGTCCTTTATCATGGGCTTTGGAAGGTGTCATTTGCCAGCCCTTTTTTTTGACCACTCACCTGAGACATCTTTTTTTCTAAGCTAAACAAGCCTAACTTTTCCAACCATGCTCTGGGCATGATCGGAGCACTTCCCAGGCCTCTGGCACCCTGACTTTATTCTCTGTCCAGCCCCATCCCAAACAAGATGTGTTGGCTCTTAGGCTGAGCGCTCTGTAAGTGCTCTGATCATGTCCAGAGCACTTCAGCCTAATTTGCATCTGAATTAAAGCAGTTCCATCACCAAGATCCTATCCCAAAAACATAGTATGTGTAATAATATTAGCAAATACCTGCATGTTTATGACTATTCATTTAGTGACAGTTGTTAGCGGTTGTTCCCATAGATATCTAAGCTAAAGTAATGCCCTGCACATAGGGTAAGGGACACAGCGCATCAGAAGAACTATACTACATTTCTAATTGGAGGTATTTGTTACTACATAGTGGGATAGGGTCTTTGAGATAGGAATATCTCTTTAACTCTGAGGGGAAAGTGTAAAATTGTGTAAAGAAATGCCCACAGGTGGTAACACCAAATTGTCAATGTATTCATATAGTTCTAGTAAGAAAGACAAGGGAATGGACATCAGAGTTCTAAGAAAAGATGTTTTAGTTCCTGAAAATACAAGTATACATTGGTAACTGTTCCCTGAAAAAGACACTTTGAACCACTCTGCTTTAAAATAGGAATAGGAATTCCTGCTAGAGTTTTGAAAATGGTTTTCTAAACCTAACAACCTTTATAAATGCAATTTTAGTCTATAGCAGCATGTTATATAAAAAACATAATTTAAATATTGGCAACACTTGTATGATTTGGTTATTGCAGATGATAATGGGAACAGGTGAAGTCCTTTTGCAAAGAAAATCTATCTTATATCATTTATTATACTGAAATCACAGAATGGGCCATCCCCACAGCCTGACAAATAATATACCAGCAGTAAAGATGTATCCAATATGGATATCGGTACCCAAAGAGCAGAGAAGTATTTTACACAGCGTGACGCTGTCCGTACTTGTCAAGGAAACAGCAAGGATATCGTGCAGATCCCACCGCTGTCACTAAAGGGCCCTTTACACATAGCGATATCGTTAGCGATATCGCTATAACGTCACTGATTTTGTGACGCAGCAGCGATATTGCTAGCGATATCGCTACATGTGATACTTACCGCCGACCGGCTCCCCCGCTGATTATCGATGATCGCGCGAGAACGTCTTTGACCATTTCTCGTCGGGCGCTTCCTGTGGCGCTGACGAGCGACGCGTGGACGCTGGCAGTAGGACGTCAGGATCGCCGTGTCTGACAGGTAAGTAGCATCCCCCGACCTGTGCTATGTCGCTGGTGAGATCTGCCTGTTTGGCAGCTCACTAGCAGCCACTTAGCGATGCAACAGCGATCCATATCGTTGTCAGGATCGCTGGTGCATCGCTAAGTGTAACACCACTATAATTCCTCAAGGAAAACCAGCCGGGTAATCACAGAGATCTCTTAGCTGATAACTTGTCAGGGAGCAACACTCCATCACCTCCAATTATCAGGACAATTACGCAATTGACTGACGAATGATGGACGAGGCCGCAGCTGTTTTCACTACTAAGCCTGTTATTGGGAAACTCACAGTGATCGTATGGTGTGTATGTGTATATATATATAGTAGATACATAGATGATAGATAAATAGATGATAGATGGCAGAAATTAAGAGACCACTGCAAAATTTTCCCCACCCGCTACTCTAGAAGGGGAGTTGTCTATATATCCGGGTTCCGAATCAGATAATCAGACAAACGATTCTCCTACAGTTTTGGGCCGTAACAATAATGTAGAAATTGCTCAAAATATACTTAAATCGGAACCCAGCAATGGTTCTCCATCTATTACTCCAACGATAACCCAAAACAGATTCCATATACTGGATGACCCAGATAATTTTCCCTCTACCAGTGGGACAGGTAGGAATAATAATTAAAATAAGAATAATCTTGACAGATTGACTAGCAGATATTCAGGAAATACTCCCCAAAGGAATACTAGTGATAGCTATCCAAAAGAGCAGAGACAAAAATCCAAGAAACAAGGGAAACTTCCTTTTTTTCACTCGGTCCAAAAAAAGCATGTAGGAGGGGCTGTGGGGGGGGGACAATTCTCCAAAAAAAAGAACCGCATACAGAAAGAAATGATTGCTAACGAACAAAAAATCTTTAACCTCAGTAATTATGAATTAAAAGTGATGGAAACGAGTTTATTAAAGAAAGGATTAAAATATGCCCCTGCCACAAAATTTGATAAATTTCAGGCTTTCATTGGCATCAAATTATTTATGAGACGCCTTGCTGTTAAGAAACATTTTATCAAAAACGAGAAACCAATAATTACTAATTATGAATCTTTAGATCTAACGAGTAATTCATACCACCACACCACCTTACGCACTAAATCTAATTTTAACCCACAAAATGAATACGCGGAATCCTTTGAAGCTTTCCAGAAAAATGTCATTAATGACATTAGGAAAGAGAGTAATAAAAGGTGTACAAATTTTAGATATAATTTGAGTTTTAATGAACGGAAAGCCATAAGGGAATTACAAGAGAATAAGGATTTAGTCATCCGTCCAGCTGATAAGGGGAGGGGAATAGTAGTTTTGAACTCCCTGGACTATAAAAACGAATGTCTACGCCTACTAAATGATAGACAGACATATCTAAGTTTGAGGACTAAATAATAGACAGACATATCTAAGATTGAGGACCGATCCGTCTGATGACTATGGAAAGGAGATGAGGACCCTCATCAAGAGGGGGTTTGACTCTGGGATTTTAAATAAACAAGAATTTGAGTTTATTAATACCCCACACCCACGAGTACCACTTTTCTATCTCCCAAAAATACACAAGAGTGTAGATAACCCTCCAGGGAGACCAATTATCTCTGGCATTCAATGTTTAACGGCAAACATGTCTAAATATGTAGATTATCACCTACAAGAAGTAGTTCCACTTTTATCGTCGTACCTGAAAGATGGGAAACAGATTTTACAAATTTTGAATAATATGCAGTGGCAGAAACACTTCATTTTGGGAACATTAGACATAACCTCCCTCTATATAGTGATTCAACACGAAACGGGTCAGGAAGCAGCCACATGCTTCCTAAATAGACTCACCACATTACCGCAGGATCAAATTTCCTTTATATCAGACTGCATGCAGTTTATTTTAACTTATTTCCAATATGGGGCGGACTACTACTCCCAGCAATGGGGGACGGCCATGGTGACCAGGTTCGCACCCAGTTATGCTAACCTCTATGTGGGGAGATGGGAGGAGAAAACCATCTACCCTGGGGGGGTGCTGCGTGCGAACCTGGTCCTATGGCGCCGCTTCATAGATGACGTTATTTTTATATGGCCTGGTGGCCTGGAGACTCTTGCAGAATTTTTAATTGATATTAATAAAAATGATTATTTTTTAAACTTCACGGGGACCACCAGCACAGAATCTAAACATTTTTTAGACTTAAATATTTTTATTGATAATGGATTGGTCCACACACATACATACCACAAGCCAACTGATTGTAATAATTATATCTCCCTAAATAGTTGCCATTTACCACACTGACTTATCAACGTCCCCAAAAGCCAGTTTATACGTGCTCACAGGAACTGTTCTTGAGACCAAGATTATAAAACTGAAGTAGAGCTTCTAACCACTAAATTTAAAAATAGGGGTTATGATGAAAGTTTCTTACTGAGGACAGTGGTAGAGTACAAAAAAGACCAAGAGAAACCCTAATTCGGGAGAAAAATGAGAAGGATGATAAAAATGAGGACCAAGTGAATAATAATCAGAGTGACTTTTCTATTATAACGCAATATAATGCGAACACACATATAGTAGGTGAATTGCTACCTGAGCATCTAAAATTTATCTACAGAAAAGCCAAAAATATTTGGTACCTTGTAGTGTCATCGACATCTAATCAATATAAGCTCAGAACAATGAGTATGGGCTTTTTTAATGAACCTGGTTTCTATCCATGCCGCAAGTGCAAAGCCTGTAAAACTCTAAAAACCATGAAACAACACACTGTGTCTAATATAAACACGTAATTTGTTATTCATGACCATATTTCATGTAACACAGTAGGGGTTATCTATGCACTCAAATGCCTATGTGGAAAATTATATGTGGGGGAACTAAGCACCCACTAAGTGTACAGATAAGCGAACACCTAAGAAATATAAGACGCAAGTTCAATGGACACCCATTGTCAAAGCATTATGCAGACTATCACAGGGGATCTACCGCTGGCACTATAATTACTGGCTTACAAATTGTTTGGAAAGATTGGAGGGGAGGGGATTTTATTAAAAAAATGTCTCGCGCCGAAAGTCAATGGATTTTCAACTTAGACTCCCTAATCCCAAGGGGACTTAACTCAGAAGTTGAGCTCTTTGTGTTTAATTGAATATAGGGGTAGCGCCTGAACGGGTTAACACATTTAGATGAGAACCGCAGGTTTAAAAGACGACCATTCCAACAACGGACCATCCCTGATGAAGGAAGCAGTGTACTTCTGAAACTGGTAGGAAGGAATTGGTCCGTGTCACTCACTGGATCCTATCACGTGACTTTTGACGTCACGAAGGTCCTGCAACTACCCTGAAGTCGGCGGCACAACGCTGTGAACTGCGCTGTGAAGAGCGCTGGCACACCGAGGGAGCAGTGAGTAACCTAAGAGACTGTCACCGGGCGGGACAGTTCTCTATTAAATAACTGTTGGTAGTGTTCAACTACGCTCTTGATTTTAAGAAATATAGAATATCGCGTGTGGGAAGGATAGTTCCTTACTATCCAAGCAATGGAACTCTGATCCTGTTCAACTATAAGGAAATGACCGTGCCCCTACCCTGTTCGTGTGAATCGCAGTATTCTGTTGCACAGATTTGAGGTATATATACATATCTTTAATTGATGACTATCTGTAGTGTTTCTGTAACACATTTTTTATTTATATATATTTTTTATCCTCATTATCCTTTGTAGCACTTTTTATTCATCTGCAATTTATTTTGGTACCGTGGTGGTTCATAGTCTTGCAACCAGGTTGGTTCCTGGATTAGTGTGGATATTTCAGCGCAAGCATATTTTAAAATTTTCAGTTTGTCTGATTTTTCTCTTTATATTGTAGGTCTAATAGCTGAAGAGCCCGGCGCTGCCTGGGCACAGTAACCAACTGTGGTTAGTTATAACAAATTATAATGATTATATTGCACATAAAAACATTTCACATCATATATTCAACACTACAGGTTTGCAACACAAACTAGCTAAACAATTACCCAAGTATTGATAGCATTTTATTTTCAACTCATTCAAGAGCCTTTTGATAAACAACGTGTATCTGTGTATCTAACCCTATCCTGTGTGATACTGTCTGCTGAGCTGTGTACCTAATCCTCTCCTGTGTGATACTTTCTGCTGAGCTGTGTATCTAATCCTATCATGTGTTACTGACTGCTCAGCCGTGTATCTAATCCTATCCTGTGTGATACCATCTCCTGAGCTGTGTATCTAACCCTATCCTGTGTGATACTGACTGCTGAGCCGTGTATCTAATCCTGTCCTGTGTGATACTGACTGCTGAGCCGTGTATCTAATCCTATCCTGTGTGATACTCACTGCTGAGCCGTGTATCTATTCCTATCCTGTGTGATACTGACTGCTGAGCTGTGTATCTAATCCTATCCTGTGTGATACTGACTGCTGAGCTGTGTATCTAATCCTATCCTGTGTGATACTGACTGCTGAGCCATGTATCTAATCCTATCCTGTGATACTGACTGCTGAGCAGTGTATCTAATCCTGTCCTGTGTGATACTGACTGCTGAGCCATGTGTCTAATCCTATCCTGTGTGATACTCACTGCTGAGCTGTGTAGCTAATCCTATTCTGTGTGATACTGTCTGCTGAGCCGTGTATCTAATACTATTCAGTGTGATACTGTGTGCTGAGCTGTGTATCTAATCCTATCCTGTGTGATACTGACTGCTGAGCTGTGTATCTATTCCTATCCTGTGTGATACTGACTGCTCTGCCGTGTATCTAATCCTATCCTGTGTGTTACTGATGTGCTCAGCCGTGTATCTAATCCTATCCTGTGTGATACTGACTGCTGAGCCGTGTACCTAATCCTATCCTGTGATACTGACTGCTGATCCGTGTATCTAATCCTATCCTGTGTGATACTGACTGCTGAGCCATGTGTCTAATCCTATCCTGTGTGATACTGACTGCTGAGCAGTTTATCTAATCCTATCCTGTATGATACCATCTGCTGAGCCGTGTATCTAACCCTATCCTGTGTGATACTGACTGCTGAGCTGTGTACCTAATCCTATCATGTGTGTTACTGACTGCTCAGCCTTGTATCTAATCCTATCCTGTGTGATACTGACTGCTGAGCCGTGTATCTAATCCTATCCTGTGTGATACTCACTGCTGAGCCGTGTATCTAATACTATTCTGTGTGATACTGTGTGCTGAGCTGTATCTAATCCTATCCTGTGTGATACTGACTGCTGAGCTGTGTATCTATTCCTATCCTGTGTGATACTGACTGCTGAGCTGTGTATCTAATCCTATCCTGTGTGATATTGACTGCTGAGCCGTGTATCTAATCCTATCCTGTGTGATACTGACTGCTGAGCCCTGTGTCTAATCCTTTCCTGTGTGATATTAACTGCTGAGCTATGTATCTAATCCTATCCTGTGTGATACTGACTGCTGAGCCGTGTATCTAATCCTATCGTGTGATACTGACTGCTGAGCGGTGTATCTAATCCTATCCTGTGTGATACTGACTGCTGAGCCATGTGTCTAATTCTATCCAGTGTGATACTGACTGCTGAGCAGTGTATCTAATCCTATCCTGTATGATACTGTCTGCTGAGCCGTGTAGCTAACCCTATCCTTTGTGATACTGACTGCTGAGTTGTGTACCTAATCCTATCATGTGTGTTACTGACTGCTCAGCCATGTATCTAATCCTATCCTGTGTGATACTGACTGCTGAGCCATGTATCTAATCTTATCCTGTGTGATACTCACTGCTGAGCCGTGTATCTAATCCAATCCTGTGTGATACTCACTGCTGAGCCGTGTATCTAATCCTATTCTGTGTGATACTGTCTGCTGAGCCGTGTATCTAATACTATTATGTGTGATACTGTGTGCTGAGCTGTGTATCTAATCCTATCCTGTGTGATAATGACTGCTGAGCGTGTATCTAATCCTATCCTGTGTGATACTGGGCTCCCCCTGGAGTCTGTGTCAGAGGGTGGTCTGTGTTGGCACGGTAATAAATTGTGTTATTTCCAGCTTTACAGAAGGACGATAACACCATAGAAATGATAAGAATAATAGGCAAAATTGTTTGGTGAATTGGAACTAGCAGGGATAAAATTTCGCCTCACAACATAGCCTATGACGCTTTCGGGGTCCAGACGTGTGACTGTGCAAAATTTTGTGGCTGTAGCTGCGACGGTGCAGATGCCAATCCCAGACATACACACATACATACACACATTCAGCTTTATATATTAGATTTTTAGAGTAAGGCCTCTTTCACACTTCAGTTATTTGCCATCAGTCAAAATCCGCCAAAATTTGAAAATGGCGGATCCGCTTTTTCTTTTTGCGGATCCGCCATTTTCCCCATTGGGATACATTAGTGGCGGATTTTGACGGATGGTCGTCCGTTGCGTCCGTTATTCGGCGGATCCGCAAAATTCCTTGCGGATTCTGTCTGAGGGGGACGGAGCATGTAACATTTTTTTCCGCCGTCAAATTGGCGGATGACGGCGGATCCGCCATCATCCGCCATGCGGTAGAATGGTTGCCTATGGGCGGCGGATCCGCCGGGATCCGCGATTTTGCGGAATTCGCCGGCAGGATCCGCAAAATCGCACTGCGCATGCCCAGAAAAAAATATACTTTTCCAGACAGTCCCAAAACTATATAAGATGGGCTAATTGGGCCCAGACATGCAGTAGCAGCCAGCAAGCCAGCCAGACAGCAAGCAAGCCATCCACCCACCAAGCCTGCCAGACCACCCACCCAGCCTGCCAGACCACCCACTCAGCCTGCCAGACCACCCACCCAGCCTGCTAGACACCCACCAAGCCTGCAGCCACACAGCTATCAAGAGGCCTGCCAGTACCAGCTTACCAAGTGTGAGTATACCTATGACATTTCTGTGTGTATGGCCTGCTAGTGTGTAGCCTGCCTGCCTGCCTGCCTGTGTGTGTGTGTGTGTGTGTGTGGTCTGCGAGTGTTGCATGTCTGTGTTTTTTTTCATATTTTTTTCTGTTGCTTGTGTACTGCATTTTATTTTCATACAACTGTAATTATATTGTATTTTTTATGCTGTGATTGCTGCGATTGAGTGGTGTATGGTATGTGGTGTAATTAGGCCCAGACAATCCGGCACCAGCAACACTGAAGACTAGAGTTGAGCGACTTTGGTCGGATCGGGTTTCGTGAAACCCGAATGAAACAAAATAAGTTTCAGATGAAACTCCTCCGACTAGAGCAAAAAAAGTCGGAGTTTCGTCCGACTTTTATTTCCCATTGACTTGCATTGGGGTCGGGTTTCGGACGAAACTCCGACTTTGTTTTGCTCTAGTCGGACGAGTTTCATCTGAAACTTATTTTGTTTCATTCGGGTTTCACGAAACCCGATCCGACCAAAGTCGCTCAACTCTACTGAAGACGCCAAGCAAGATATCCGACTGCAGCCTGCCTGATAGAAGATTGAACTAGAGCTATAAAACCTGTCTGCACAGCTGCAAGTCTACCACCTGCAAGACCCCTGGAGCGTGCGTGTGTGTGTGTGTGCGTGTGCGTGTGCGTGTGTGTGGCCTGTGTGTGTAATGCATTTTTTTTTTTTTCCATTTTTTTTTTTTTTTCTGTTGCATGTGTACTGCTTTTTATTTTCATACAACTGTAATTATATTGTATTTTTTATGCTGTGATTGCTGCGATTGAGTGGTGTATGGTATGTGGTGTAATTGGGCCCAGACAATCCGGCACCAGCAACACTGAAGACGCCAAGCAAGATATCCGACTGCAGCCTGCCTGTTAGAAGATTGAACTAGAGCTATAAAACCTGTCTGCACAGCCGCAAGTCTACCACCTGCAAGACCCCTGGAGCGTGTGTGTGTGTGTGTGTTGCATTTTTTTTTTTTTTTCTGTTGCATGTGTACTGCATGTTATTTTCATACAACTTTAATATTGTATTTCTTGCTGTGATTGTGTGGTGTAAGGCCGGTTTCATATTTGCACTTTATAGCGCAGTGATAACCTGCACACGTCCGCCACTAATCCCCGTCCCATCTGGTCATCACCGCCTACTAGCACACATGGACGCTTGCGATCTGCACACCCTATCTTTAGTATGGGGTGTGCAGATTGCAAGCGTTCATGTGCGCTAGTAGGTGGGGATTAGTGGCGGACGTGTGCAGGAAATTGCTGCGCTATAAAGTGCAAATGTGAAACCGTATTGTATGGTGTTATTGGGCCCAGACATCTACATCAAACACCAGCCTGACTGTATCAGTCAGGCTGGTGTTTGATGTAGATGTCTGGGCCCAATAACACCACATACAATACCATTTAGGCCGGTTTCACATTTGCACTTTATAGCGCAGCGATTTCCTGCACACGTCCACCGCAATTACCGTCCCATCCGGTCATCCCCGCCTACTACCGCACATGAACGCTTGCGATCTGTGCACCCTATCTTTATCAGAGGGTGCGCAGATAGTGCGCTGGCAGGATTTTACCGTGTGCTGCGCACTTTTGAAGGTGTGCCCTTGTGTGCCAAACGCATGTTGCATTTTGGCGCGCACGGCACACCTTCAAAAGTGCGCAGCACACTGTAAAATTCTGCCAGCGCACCATCTGCACACCCTATGATAAAGATAGGGTGCGCAGATCGCAAGCGTTCATGTGCGGTAGTAGGCGGGGATTAGTGGCGGACGTGTGCAGGCCATCACTGCGCTATAAAGTGCAAATGTGAAACCGGCCTAACTGGTATTGTATGTGGTGTTATTGGGCCCAGACATCTGGCTACAGCCACACTGAAGACACCGAACCAGACATTAAACACCAGCCTGACTGATAGAATTTCAAACTCCGCTGCAAATCTTCCACCTGCAAGACACCTGGAGTGTGTGTAGCCTGGCTGTGTGTTATGCGTGTTTGTGGTTTTTTTAAAATATTTTAATTTTTGTTCTTTTGAATGTTTGTTGGATTTTATTTTCATATTGTGGTGTGATTAATGTATCTGTTGTAAATTTGCGTTTTTTTATTTTTCATTTATTGTGGTATTTAAAATAAAGAGCAGAGTAGCTCCTATTTGTTGGAAAAAAAATAATAAAAAAAAAAAAAAAAAAAAAAATTGTTTTGAAAAAATCTCCTTTGTATCATTTTAAAAAAGGTAAAATTAAGTTACCATAAAGGTAATTAAAATGTTTTGGTATACAAGTGTGGTTAAAAGTGAGATTGCAACATACCATGAAAAAATGGGTATACACAGCTGAGTTTTTCAGGGAATTCAAAAACATGCAAACACAGTGGGTATACACAGAAATTAAACACCTTCAATCACTGGTTACACTCTGTTGAGAGTTTCAGGGAATGCAAACACTGGTATACACAGCAATTACACACCTTCAATCACTGGGTACACTCGGTGAGACATTTAATCACTGGTTACACTCTCGGTGAGAGTTTCAGGGAATGCAAACTGGTATACACAGCAATTACACACCTTCAATTACTGGTTACACTCAGTTACAAAACACAAAGAAAGTGGGTTTACACAAAATATTACACACCTTCAATCACTGGTTACACTCTGAGATAAGGGAATGCAGACATACACTTAAAATTGCGTATAATTAGTTTCAGGGAATTACACATACAAAATGTTTTTTTGTTTTTTTTTAAACTTTCATATCATTTTCTTTCAGTTCACACAATGAAGCGCCACCATACAAGCAGACACGGCCAGCCCAACCGCAGCAGAGATTCAGACCGCAGCAGGGATCAACAACGCAGCAGAGATAACCGGTCAGACCGCAGCAGAAACAGTAACCCTGACCGCAGCAGAGAGGAACAGCCACACCGCGGCGTACAGGCAACCATTAGTTTCCCTGTAAGTATAAAGACCTGAAAGCTTATTATGATCCTTTGTATAGTAGCTTAACAAGTGTCTTTATACTTGCAGATCACTTCAAGCACTACCAGCAATGCCGCAGCAGAGAGGGTCGCAGCAGAGAGAGCAGCAGCAGAGATTGCCAGCCAGGCTGCAGCAGAGAGGGCCAGCCAGACCGCAACAGAGACTGCCAGCCAGGCCGAAGCAGAGACTGCCAGCCAAACATTGTTTTCCCTGTAAGTATAAAAGCCTGAAAGCTTATTATGATACTTTGTATAGTAGCTTAACAAGTGTGTTTATACTTGCAGATCAGTTCAGGAAGCAACGCAGCTGCCCCAAGCCGTAATGTCTTCTCCTGAAAGCTCCCCCTCACATCATCAGCGAGCTGAGGTAAAAAAAATTTTGTTTTTTTTTATTTAAAATAATTTTTTGGGGGTTAAAAACACTATCCTATTATGTTTTAACAGGAAGCTGATTCAGAGGAGCTTCCAGGAGGAGACGTGCAGGGTGGAGAGACACACGGAGGGGGTGCGCAGATTGTAAGTTTAGCACATACACAGATACATAATGCTACACCCCACACAAACATTCATCACAGTGCACACACCATAACTACGCATCCATACAAACAAAATTTTTTTTTTTTCCCACAGTCTTCAGAATCCGGTGCCCGCACTAGAGTGACTCCCAGGACATCCCAGGGTCGTCAAGGTGATGCCTCTGGTGGTCGGCAAACTGTAAGTAACGCTATTTGGATAATTGTTTAAATGAACATCATGTGTTTGAATATAATGTAATTTTTTGCTTTTTGTTTTGTTTTTTATCTTCACAGGTTTCACAGCGTGCTCCCCGCAGACATCAGGAGGAGGGTGTCCTTATTGATACCGATGACCTCATCCGTTAGGTGGAAATCCGGGAGCCACTGTGGAACATGGCAAACCGTCTTCACGCCGACCAACCAACCACCCGACGGCTCTGGGATGAAGTCTGTTCTTCAGTTATTGACAACTGGGAGGAACTCAATGCGAGGGCCAGGGATTTTGTGCGTAAGTATTACAATTTCAGTAACTTATATTTCCAGCATGTGAAGTGTTGAATACTAAACCTTTTTTTTTTTTTTTTGCTTCACAGGTGACAGGGTTATCACACGGTGGCGGTCGCTCCGGGATCGCTTCAAGAGGGACTACAACAAAGAGATTCAGACCCCGAGTGGATCGTCGGGAGGACGCCGGGGACCCCAGTACAAAAACTACAAAGCCCTGGTGTTCCTGCGATCTACAATGGTGTGCAGAAGGTAAAAAATCCCCAAACAATTTCTGTAGTAGAAATGTTTAACCAATTTTTTTTCAGCAGACTTAAATTAAATATCAATATTTTTAATATACATTTTTTTCTCCTTTTTTTTTTTAGCACCATCTGCAGCACTCGGGAGTCTGCATCAGAGTTGCGTCCCTCTGGAGTGATCCCTAGTGAGACCGCCCCGGTGACCACATCGAGGTATCCGACCCCTCTGTACCTACCCTCTTGTCTCATCCCTCTATCCCCTCCACCAGCACTGGAGCAGCAGGGCAGACTTCATCACATGAAGCTGCTGGTGACGACTTGTTCCCTGTTCCCCACCCCTCAGACACTGCCGCAACATCTCGACCAACTTTTGGTTCTGGCCGGCAGCGTCTGAGGAGTCAGGAAAGGATGACCTTGTCTGACTGTTTGAGTCTAAACTCAACTGTTCAACACGGTTTCCACACTTATGGACAACGGTTATCTTCTGGGTTGACCATGATCAATCAGAGTATCATGGAACTCAGAAGATACATGGAACAGATGAATTTAGAATCAAACCAGACACCGAGACATACCTTTTTTCAATCTGTTGTCCGGCAAATGGAAGGTTTAAGTACTCACCAGCAGATGCTTGTGATGCAAGCCTGTCAGAATGCTCTAGTGGAAGTGCTTGCTGAAGCATCTCATCCTCCCCCTGTCCATCCTCCCCCTGTCTATCCTTCCACAGTCCATCCTTCCCCTGTCCATCCTTCCACCACCATCCATCACACAGCCGTCCCTCCTCCTACCACTCCCTCTCCTTTCTCTAGTTCCCCATTCCATTCTTCCCAGTACCTACCTTCCCCATTGCATTATACCCCAATGCCCTCACCATACCCACCCCCACATACACCTTCAATGTACCCACAAACCTCGTCTGTCCATCCACTCCCGTCCCAACCACATGTGTTAAACCCCCCTTCCACTTCTGGTCCTCACCAACTCCCTCCCCAGTCCCCTACCCCCCCCCTCGATGTGGTCAACCCTGTTAACCCCTCCAATACTATCTCCACCCAACATTATCATAGTTTGTAATTTTTCTGTTGTAATATACAAAAAAAAATTAAAAAAAGGTAATGTACCAAAAAAAATTAAGAAAGGTAATATACCAAAAAAAGAGTTACCAGAAAGGTAATATATACCAAAAAAAGTTACAAAAAAGGTTAAAGAAAAAAAATTAAAAAAAAAAAAAAAAATACAGTTAATACAAATTGTCAGAAATAAACTGTTTTTTTTTCCAAAAACTTTATTGTGATGTTTATTTTTTGCTTCTTTCTTTATTCAAATTACACCAGTGGTGTAAAAGGTAAACACAACACTTGGTAACACAACACTTGTTAACACAACACACAACACTGGGTAATATTTCACAGTACACCAGTGGTGTACAAGGTACAAAAAAACACTTGGTAGCACAACATTTGATAACCAACACTTGTGAACATTTCAAAGTGTAAAACGCTTGGTACACAACACTTGGTAACATAGGTACATAACACTTGGTAACTTTACGCTTGGTACCCAACAATTGGTAACACTGCAAAGTGTAAAACTAACCAAATCACATGGTAAAACACAATACTTGTGCAAATCAAACACTTGGTAAAATTTCAGATAAAAAAAAAAAAAATAAAAAAATTACTCACAATTGGTATGAAGAAAATTATATCATGTCATCTTGCCAGTCCACTTGTCCCTCTGGTGTAACAAAATAATCTGCAAAGGTGTCCCTGATTCTTGCCACTGAACCAGTACTCCGAAAAGTTTGCTGCTCATAATCCCACAAGGTGGTTTCAGACACATTTTCATCGATGGAAACTGGTTCCTTTGAAAGGACAAAATTGTGCAGGATTACACAGGCCTTTACCACCTCATGCACAGTCTCTGTTTTCATTTTCATGGCAGTTAACAGGACTCTCCATTTGGCAGTTAAAATTCCAAACGCGCACTCCAACACTCTGCGCGCTCTGGTTAACCGATAGTTATAGATTCTTTTCCGGTGTGTTAATCCACGACTACCGTATGGTTTGAGTAGGTGTTTAGAAAGTTGAAAAGCATCGTCGCCAACGCACACAAAAGGCATTGGTGGGCCTGTTGTTCCAGGGAGTGGTCTTGGAGGTGGGAAGTCAAAATTGTCTCCATACAAGCGACGACCCATGGTGGAGATCTTGAATACCTGAGAGTCATTAGAACAACCGTATGCACCAATGTCCACGGCAATGAATTTGCAGTTTGCATCCGAAATGGCCATAAGCACAATAGAAAAGTATTTTTTATAGTTGTAAAACTGTGAACCAGATCCCATGGGTTTCACAATCCTGATATGCTTGCCATCCACGGCACCGATGCAGTTTGGAAACTGGCAGATTTCTTGAAACTTCTCTGCAATCTCCAGCCACCTCTCCTGGGTTGGCTCTGGGATGTATTCCTCCTGTAGAGAATCCCATAATGCCCGGCAGGTCTGTTGTACAATTCCAGCAATTGTGGAAATCCCAATCCGGAACTGGAAATGGAGGGAGGTGAATGATTCTCCAGTTGCCAGGAATCTTAAAAAAAGGGAAAAAAAGTAAAATTAATACAAACTACAAGCCATAACATAACAATAAAAGCCTGCAGAATCTGAAACATTTTAAAAGGTAGAAAACTTACCGAAGGGTCACCATCAAACGCTCCGCCGGTGATATAGAAAACCGCATGTAGGTGTCCCTTCTCCGGATTTGTTCTCCAACACGATCCACCAATATCTCAAAGAATTCCATCCGCATGCGCACGTAGTTGAAGAACTTGTCCGGATTCTCCCTCAATTCCAGGTACAGTGTGGAAAAAACGCCACGGGTGAACCTCTGCGCATTAATGGGATGAATCCACTGGCGCCGTCTCCTCATACGCAGGATTCGCAATCTTCTTTTCTCCCTCTCGAGAGCAATAATTGCCAACTGATTCAAGTGAAGATCCAATTCCACACAGAAGCTGTCAATACTCGCAATAACTCCTTCCAAACTCGCACTAACTCCTTCCATCGCTGCCACTAGCTCTAAAACCTTTCAAAGAAATTGTATCACAACACCCTAGATATAGTTCTCCCTAGTTTCCAGTATCCAATCACATTTGAGAGCATTCTCCAAGAGTGAATCAAATTTGGGAGCATCCCATTTTGGAGGTGTGGAAAAACGGATCCGTAAGAAAACGGATCCAACGGATGTACAAAACGGATGCCAGCTGATGGAACGGATCCGTTTTGTTAAGGATCCGCACTATATCGGTATAGCGGATCCTTAAAAAAAAACGGATCCGTTCCATCATATGGCATCCGTTTTTGTTCATTTTTTGCGGATCCGCCATTTTCAAATTTTGGCGGATTTTGACTCATGGCAAATAACTGAAGTGTGAAAGAGGCCTAAAATGTAAATTGCTCTTTTATTCTATAAACTACTGACATGTCTTTGAATTTCCAAGCAATAAATTTTGTATTTATTTTCAAAAATGAGAAATGGTCAAAAGAACAAAAAAATGCAGTGCTTGCAGACCTCAAATAATGCTAAGAAAACAAGTTCATCATAATTTAGAAATAACAATACAAATGTTTTAACTCAGGAAGAGTTCAGAAATCAATATTTTGTGGAATAACCATGATTTTTAATCACAGCTTTCATGCATCTTGGCATGCTTTCCTCCAGTCTTTCAAACTGCTTTTGGGTGATCTTATGCCACTCCTGGTACAAAAATTTAAGCAGTTCTTTGATGGCTTGTGACTATCCATCTTCCTCTTGATGGCATTCCAGAGGTTTTCAATGGGGTTCAGGTCTGGAGATTGGGCTGGCCATGACAGGGATTTGATGTGGTGGTCCTTCATCCACACATTGATCGACCTAACTGTGAGGCATGGCACATTGTCCTGCTGGAAAAAACAGTCCTCAGAGTTGGGGAACATTGCCTGAGCAGAAGGAATCAACTGTTTTTCCAGGATAACTTTGTATGCGGCTTGATTCATACATCCTTCGCAAAGATTAACCTGCCCAGTTCCAGCCTTGCTGAAGCTTCCAGATCATCACTGATCCTCCACCAAATTTCACAGTGGGTGCAAGACACTGTGGCTTGTACGCCTGTCCAGGTCTCCGTCTAACCATTAGACGACCAGGTGTTGTGCAAAGCCTAAAATTAGACTAATCAGAGAAGATTACCTTACTCCAAACTTCAGCCTGGCTCTCCTTTGATTATCATTAATGAAAGGCTTTTTCTAGCTTTACATGACTTGAGCCCTGCCTCTAGGAGCCTGTTACGAACTCTTCTTGCCATGCACTTCACCCCAGCTGCCATTTGCCATTACTTTTGTAGGTCACTTGATGTCATGCTGCGGTTGCTGAGTGACATTCAAATAAGATGATGGTCATCCCGGTCAGTGGAGAGTTGTTTTTGCCCTCTGCCGGTCTGTAGCTTTGTTGTTCCCAGTGTCTGCTGCTTAACCTTGTAATGGACTGCCGTCTTAGAATTGTTAAGGATGGAGAAAACATGATGCTCACTGTATCCCTCTGCTAGTAAAGCCAGAATTGAGGTCTTTTCCTCACTCAAGACTTTTCTTTTCAATGCCTATGGCATGGTTAAAAGTAATTTTTTTATTCCTATTACTTTTGGGATATTACTTGCTTTGCCATCCAGCTTGTCCAATAGCAAGAGGATTGTGAACACCACAGCAGGGTTTTTTATACTTCCCTTCCTTAAATAAGATTTGGTTCAGGTGATCACCTAATCAGAAGCACATTAAGTAGAATGAGGTGTCCACCGGTTGGAATTCAACTGACACTGGAATGGAATGGCTGTCAGACATGTAGAGAAGCTGATTTTTATAAAACTGTGCAGTGGTCTCTTAATTTTTGCCAGAGCCGTATATATATGTATATATATCATATACACTGTTACAATCACTGCCAGCTTTAAAATAACAAATGGAACTAGCTGCCACCACCTATCGTTTATGCAAGCCAACTGGACATCCGTTACACGTAGTGCATTGCTTCAGGGGTGCAGTTTATAGAGCAAGAGGAACAGAACTATTACATTTTATACATTTATTCAAAAAAGTAGGCAGTATTTACAAAAACATACAAAAATGTTACGAAATGGACAAAGCAGTACAGTATATACAATTACATAGAACAAAAAGACATAACAAACTCTACGTACTAAACCTATTTCACAGAAATGGCGCAGATCGTAGTGGAGGGAAGCAATCCTTTTTTTAGGGAAATGGTACAGCACCACCGCGCACTGTGTCTTCTAGGACTGACAATGATACTCAAAATCTGCTTTTATTGAATAAAAATCATGCCCGCATACCTCTCTTTGGTGAGATCATATGGGGGCCAGGAGATCTGGCTAGGAACCCAAAAATTAAAAGTTATCTCCAGCTTTCAGGATATCTCTGGCCCTGGAAGTCCCAGGTGGGAGATATTAATGTCATGTTTCCTATTATGATTTCAGTTTTCCATAGATAGGAAACATGGCATATATATTGTGTCAGCCATCTGTCAGATTTTAACCCTTCACTTCAAAGCCTGTTTTCACCTTCCTGACTTGAAGTGCCTTGAATTCTTAAGCCATTTGCAGAATCCTACATAGGTTTTTTTTTTCCAATCTTGTTTAGCGCTAAGAAGAAAGATAAGGATAATGTCTGATGAGATTTCTTGTGGGGGCACCTTTAATTCCTGACTCCTTTAACTAGTTGGACATGATAAAACTAGTATCAATATCGGGTATGAACTTAAAACATACAGTACATACAGTTTATAGATGACTAAACTACTTGGCTTTCCTAACTTAGAAGAAATGTTTGAGTGCGGATTTAGGCTACACTTATATATCCATGTTACACGTCCTAATGATGCCCATTTTTTTCTCGGACAGTACACTGACCCATAGGATATCATTTATCACACGTCAATTTTTTAAAAAACCGATGCTTGTCTCCGGTGCATAAGTCTCAGAGCATGTCCAATTCTCTTCCATTTTGGGCATCACGCTCAACCATTATAGTCTATGGGCATCCATTAAATACTGAATAATTACTTTGTATTTCTGAGTTTCATTTGGTTTTTAACTTATCTATTTTTTAAAAGTCACTTGCTAAACACAAGTACAAGCAGTTCACCTCTTTCAGTTTTAAAATACAAATTAAGAAAAAAATGGATGCAAAATAGAGTCAAAAGTGTAGGCAATACGGGTGACACTTGATAGAAAAGCGGTCTACTTTACAGAGTTATAAAAAAATACACAAGCATGTGTGAATGTAATCTGAATAGGCACACTTAGCTCTCCAACATTATTTCCTCTATTGCACATTAGGTGGCGCTATTTAATAGCGTAGGGAGAAAAGAAGGCAATAACATATTTTCGTAAATCAAAACATTTTTGCCCTTCAAGGAAGAAGCACTAGATAAAGTGCATTGCAGGTGGCCAACTAGTTACTTACAAGCCAACAGACTGTAATGTACTTTTTCAAGGACGTAGCCCTCAAGAGAACACCATGATTGGACACTTGAGTTGTGATTAATCAGCTTGATGGCCGGATTGTGGACTCTCACTGAATCATTTATGATAAGCCAAACGTCCGATCTCCAGGGGTGCAGGGACAAGTGTACCTGACTTGATTATTTCATATTTGCGGGATTTAGATATTGATTTTTTTGAAGCTCTCAGTCCTCTTCCACATGGTAATGCTGTGTATACTGTGCCTGTTTGTCCCCAAAAAAGTCCTTAGTCTGCATTAGTCCTTGTCTGCATTATAGAACTGTAGGCGCCATGAGTAACAACACGTCAGGTGCTTTACCACTTGATGATGCAGCATACCGCAATTTTCTTATTTCTTGGGCTCATAATAAATATGTTTCGAAGAAGCTTGGATTTTTCTTACAGAAAGTTATTTTGGCATTTAACATCATATTAGATTGACAGGATACGTTCTCTGTTTTTTGTGCCCTTACTGAATGCCAATATTGTTTTTCTGTGATTAATATGTGCTGGATAGTCTTAAAGATGTGCACTCAAAAAAGAGGTAGCGGTGCTGGCTAGACTGGGGTCAGACCCAAGTACTCAGGCATGTAATATGCAGCCGCACTCGTGTTCCTTCAAAATATACAGCATACTTTTCTTTTTATTATTCTGCACACAAGTTCACCACAGTGATAAATGACAGAAGAGTGATAAAAGAAAACATTTTTATCCAAGCGATTTCTTAATGTTCTCGACCTGTGCCCGGGTCTTTATCAAATTTGCAAGTGTGAATAGTAATAGAGATAAGCTGGAGATGAGCTGGTACCTCGTATATAGCAGTGAGCTTCCGATGAGAAGATAAGCATGTAAGTTAATACATTGGTGTATTCATATGATGTCCATGCAGTGTGCCCTCACTGTGTCTGCCCCTGGAAGAAGCTGGTGGCGAAACGCGCGTCGGGGTGAAGGGACTCCTGGGCATCCATCACTTGGCAGTCCATTCAGGTAATGATTATTACTACCTATATCTCACATGCTTGACTGAAAATGGTTTATGGTTTAAATTTAGCAGCCCTTGCCACATTTATTGATTAAATAATAAGTCAGCACTTTATTACTTTTACCTGGTCTGCCTCTATAGTGATAATTTGGGCATTGAAAATTGCTTAATGAAAGGAATAACCATATTAATGTGTATTGTCAGGATATATTACATATTGTTTGCAGCTCCTTATTGTTGCCCACTGTTGGCATTGAGATTTGTGCAAGAGAGTTACTAGATTTCTGCACATAGATATATAACATATCGTTTACAGCTCCTTGTTGTTAACCATTATTGGCACTGAAATTTTGCAAGGAAGAGCGTTATCACACTGTATAGATAAATATTTTAATTTTCAATTTTAATTGGTTATTTTGAATCCCTATGATATCGTTCTAAAAAACTTTACTTTTATATACCACACTTCATCCACTGCCCCTTTTGCCTAGCGTCCCCTACGGTATTACTGTTTTAAATGTCATGTGCTTTTTTTATCTTGTGTGTTTTTATTATTTATCTTTAACCCCTTAACCCCCAAGGGTGGTTTACACGTTCATGACCGGGCCAATTTTTACAATTCTGACCACTGTCCCTTTATGAGGTAATAACTCTGAAACGCTTCCATGGATCCCGGTGATTCTGACATTGTTTTCTCGTAACATACACTCACTGGCCACTTTATTAGGTACACCATGCTAGTAACGGGTTGGACCCCCTTTTGCCTTCAGAACTGCCTCAATTCTTCGTGGCAGAGATTCAACAAGGTGCTGGAAGCATTCCTCAGAGATTTTGGACCATATTGACATGATGGCATCACACAGTTGGCGCAGATTTGTCGGCTGCACATCCCTGATGTGAATCTCCCGTTCCACCACATCCCAAAGATGCTCTATTGGATTGAGATCTGGTGACTGAGGAGGCCATTTGAGTACAGTGAACTCATTGTCATGTTCAAGAAACCAATCTGAGATGATTCGAGCTTTATGACATGGCGCATTATCCTGCTGAAAGTAGCCATCAGATGTTGGGTACATTGTGGTCATAAAGGGATGGACATGGTCAGCAACAATACTCAGGTAGGCTGTGGTGTTGCAACGATGCTCAATTGGTACCAAGGGGCCCAAAGAGTGCCAAGAAAAAATTCCCCACACCATGACACCACCACCACCAGCCTGAACCGTTGATACAAGGCAGGATGGATCCATGCTTTCATGTTGTTTACGCCAAATTCTGACCCTACCATCCGAATGTCGCAGCAGAAATCGAGACTCATCAGACCAGGCAACGTTTTTCCAATCTTCTACTGTCCAATTTCGATGAGCTTGTGCAAATTGTAGCCTCAGTTTCCTGTTCTTAGCTGAGAGGAGTGGTACCCGGTGTGGTCTTCTGCTGCTGTAGCCCATCTGCCTCAAAGTTCGACGCACTGTGCGTTCAGAGATTCTCTTCTGCCTACTTTGGTTGTAACGGGTGGCAATTTGAGTCACTGTTGCCTTTCTATCAGCTCGAACCAGTCTGCCCATTCTCCTCTGACCTCTGGCATCAACAAGGCATTTCCGGCCACAGAACTGCCGCTCACTGGATTTTTTTTCTTTTTCGGACCATTCTCTGTAAACCCTAGAGATGGTTGTGCGTGAAAATCCCAGTAGATCAGCAGTTTCTGAAATACTCAGACCAGCCCTTCTGGCACCAACAATCATGCCACGTTCAAAGGCACTCAAATCACCTTTCTTCCCCATACTGATGCTCGGTTTGAACTGCAGGAGATTGTCTTGACCATGTCTACATGCCTAAATGCACTGAGTTGCCGCCATGTGATTGGCTGATTAGAAATTAAGTCTTAACACACAGTTGGACAGGTGTACCTAATAAAGTGGCCAGTGAGTGTATTGTACTTCATGTTAGTGGTAAAAATTCATTCATATAAATTACGTTTATTTGTAAAAAAAATGGAAATTTGGCAAATTTTTTTAAAATGTCGCAATTTTCCAACTTTGAATTTTTATGCCCTTAAATCACAGAGATACGGCACACAAAAAACTTAATAAATAACATTTCCCACATGTTTACTTTATATCAGCACAATTTTGGAACCAAAATTTTTTTTTTAAGGAAGTCATAAGGCTTAAAAATTGACCAGCGATTTCTCATTTTTGCAACACCATTTTATTTTTACGGACCACATCACATTTGAAGCCACTTTGAGGGGTCTATATGATAGAAAATACCCAAAAGTGACAACATTCTAAAAACTGCACCCCTTAAGGTGCTCAAAACCATATTCAAGAAGTTTATTAACCCTTCAGGTGCGTCACAGGAATTTTTTTGAATATTTAAAAAAAAAATGAACATTTAACTTTTTTTCACAAAAAAAATACTTCAGGTTCAATTTTTTTTATTTTACCAAGGGTAACAGGAGAAATTGGACTGCAAAAGTTATTGTGCAGTTTGTCCTGAGTACACTGTTACCTGATATGTTGGGGGAACCACTGTTTCGGCGCATGGCAGAGCTCAGAAGGGAAGGAGCGCCGTTTGACTTTTTCAATGCAAAATTGGCTGGAATTGAGATCGGACGCCATGTCACGTTTGGAGAGCCCCTGATGTACCTAAACAGTGGAAACCCCCCCACAAGTGACCCCATTTTGGAAACTAGACCCCCCAAGGAACTTATCTAGATGTGTGGTGAGAACTTTGAACCCACAAGGGCTTCACAGAAGTTTATAATGTACAGCGGTACAATTAAAAAATATTTTTTCCACAAAAATGATCTTTTCACCCCTAATTTTCATTTTCCCAAGGGTAACAGGACCCTAAAAGTTATTGTACAATTTGTCTTGAGTACGCTGATACCCCATATGTGGGTGTAAACGACTATTTGGGCACATGGCAGAGCTCAGAAGGGAAGCAGCGCCATTTGACTTTTTTGGCTGGAATTGAGATCAGACACCATGTCGCGATTGGAAAACCCCTGATGTACCAAAACAGTGGAAACCCCCCACAAATGACATCATTTTGGAAACTAGACCCCCCAAGGAACTTATCTAGATGTGTAGTGAGAACTTTGAACCCCCAAGGGCTTCACAGAAGTTTATAACGTACAGCCGTACAATTAAAAAAATCATATTTTTTCCACAAAAATGATCTTTTCACCCTCAATTCTTATTTTTCCAAGGGTAAATGGACCCTAAAAGTTATTGTACAATTTGTCCTGAGTATGCTGATACCCCACATGTGGGGGTAAATCACTATTTGAGCGCATGGCAGAGCTCAGAAGGGAAGCAGCGCCATTTGACGTTTTTGGCTGGAATTGAGATCGTACACCATGTCGCGTTTGGAAAGCCCATGATGTACCAAAACAGTGGAAACCCCCCACAAATGACCCCATTTTGGAAACTAGACCCCCCTAAGGAACTTATCTAGATGTGTGGTGAGCACTTTGAACCCCCAAGGGCTTCACAGAAGTTTATAATGCCCGGGAATGAAAATAAAAAAATCCTATTTTTTCCACAAACATGATCATTTAGTCCCCAATTTTTTTATTTTCCCAAGGGTAACAGGAGAAATTGGACCCCAAAAGTTATTGTCCAATTTGTCCTGAGTACGCTGATACCTCATATGTGGGAGAAAATTACTGTATGGGCACACGTCGGGGCTCAGGAGGGAAATAGTGACGTTTTGGAATGCAGACTTTGATGGAATGGTCTGCGGGTGTCATGTGTGTTTGGAGAGCCCCTGATGTACCTAAACTATTGAAACTCCCCACAAGTGACCCCATTTTGGAAACTAGACCCCCCACAGAACTTATCTAGATGTGTGGTGAGCACTTTGAACCCCCAAGTGCTTCACAGAAGTTTATAACGCCCGGGCGTGAAAATAAAAAAATCATTTTTTTCCACAAAAATGATATTTTTGCCCCCAATTTTTTATTTTCCTAAGGGTAACAGGAGAAATTGGACCCCAAAAGTTGTTTTGCAATTTGTCCTGAGTAGGCATATGGGGGTAAACCACTGTTTGGGCGCATGACAGAGCTTGGAAGGGAAGGAGCACCATTTGACTTTTTCAGCGCAGAATTGGCTGGAATTGATATGAGACGCCATGTTACATTTGGAGAGCACCTGATGTGCCCAAATAGTGGAAACCCCCCAAATATAACTCCAACCCTAACCCCAACACACCCCTAACCTTAGCACTAGCCCTAACCCTAATGGGAAAATGGAAATAAATACATTTTCTTTTAATTTTATTATTTTTCCCTAACTAAGGGGGTGATAACGGGGGGGTTTGATTTACTATTTATGGCGGTTTTTATATTTGGCAGCTGTCATACGCTAAAAGACGCTTTTTATTGTAAAAATAGTTTTTGCATCACCACATATTGAGAGCTATAATTTTTCCGTATTTTGACCCACCGAGTGATGTGAGGTCTTATTTTTTGTGGGACGAGTTGACGTTTTTATTGGTATCATTTTCGGGCACGTGACATCTTTTGATCTCTTTTTATTCCGATTTTTGGACGCAGAATGACAAAAACCAGCGTTTCATGAATTTCTTTTGGGGGGTGCGTTTACACCGTTCCGCCTGCGGTAAAATTGATAAAGTGCTTTTATTCTTCAGGTCAGTACAGTTACAGCGATACCTCATTTAGGTCTTTTTTTATGTTTTGGCGCTTTTATGCAATGAAAACAATTTTATATAAAAAATTATTATTTTTGCATCGCTTTATTCTGTGAGCTATAACTTTTTTATTTTTTCGCTGATGATGCTGTATGCTGGCTCGTTTTTTGCGGGACAAGATGACGTTTTCAGCGGTACCATGGATATTTATATGCGTCTTTTTGATGGCGCGTTATTGCACTTTTTGTTTGGCGGTATGATAATAAATCATTATTTTTTGCTTCGTTTTTATTTTTATTTTTTAAGGGGTTCGCTAAAGGGGTTAACTAATGGGACAGTTTTATAGGGCGGGTCTTTACGGACACGGCGATTCCAAATATGTGTACTTTTATTGTTTTGTTTTTTTTTATTTCCAAAAAATGAATTTATTTGGGAATATTTCTTTTTTAATTTATTTAGCGATTTTTTTAAAAATTATTTTTACACTTTTTTTTATTGTTTAACTTTATTACATTGTCCCAGGGGGGACATAACTGTCATGTGACAGATCGCTGATCTGTCACATCACAGATCACTGTGACAGATTAGCGATCTGTCACAGGCACTGCACAGGCTCTCTTCATGCCTGCGTTTCGCATGCACTGAGGAAGCCAGCTCCCTGCAGGCCCCGAAAGTCCCCGTCGCCATCTTGGATTCGGGGACCTGCAGGGATAGAGCCCCCCGCAGCAGCGCTGCACATTGGGGGGCTCAGGGATGCACGGAGGGAGCCCCCTCCCTGCCGATGCTTCCCTTTAACCCCCGGTACACCGCGATCGTGTTTGATCGCGGTGTGCAAGGGGTTAACGCGCCCCTGACACATTGTGCCGGGTGTCAGCTGTGATAACCAGCTGACACCCGGCTGCGATCAGCGGCACTCACCACGTGGGCACCGCTGATCGCTATGACGTAATATTCCATCCATGGGAATTAGGTCCAGGGTCACATGGACGGAATATTACATCCAATGTAGGTAAGGGGTTAATAAAATTTAAACATTTTAGGCCTGTTAGTTAAAATCCGCCAAAATGGCGGAAAGCGGATCCGTTGCCTACTGATGTGAACGTATGCCACCGGACCGTTTTTTTGACGGATCCGTTGAATGAAGAATTTTAAAGGAACCGCAGGAGAGAGAGAGAGCGAGAGAGCGAGAGAGAGAGAGAGAAGAATTTTTTCCGTCCGCCAGAAAGGATTTCAGGGTTAAATTTCCGCCTGACTTCCTTCCTCCGGGCATGCGCAATGTAAAATGTGGATCCTGCAGCAAAAAAAAAGTTGCATGGTCCGTCCAGGCATGTCGGCGGATGCAAAAAATTTGGCGGGTCCGCAAAAAAACAGATCCAACGGATGGCCATCCGTCAAGATCCGCCGGTAATGCAACTCAATGGGGAAAAAAACGGATCCGCCCAAAAAATGGCGGATCCGTTTTTTTTTAAAAAACGGTGGATTTTGACTGATGGTCAAAAACGGAAGTGTGAAACAGGCCTTAATATTACCGGTGGATCGCTTCTCTATTCCCATGTTCATATCTACATGGGTATTTGTTGTTTATAAATGGGTGAGTATGCTGTCATGCAAGAACTTAACACAGCCATTGAAGCCATTGTTTAGATGCAATTTATTGAATCGAGTAGATAAATCATGTACGAACAAACATTTTTTGAGGTTTCCGTCTCATCGACCTTCATCAGACATCGAAAAAGAGCATATTCATTCAGGTTATTTTTTAAAATTTGTGCCTTCTACATCATCCACACTTTGCCCCCAATCTAGCGCCGTTTAGGAATATAAAAGGTATTTTTTGGGGCCATGTAGGAGGGGCTGGAGGCTTGTGTGCAGCACGCTTGACTACTGTAAAAGAGCCAGTAAAAATGATGGCATTAGTTTATTTCAGGAAAACCAGGTGACAGGTTCCCTTTAATAAGTTAATAATTAGATTGGAATTCCTTTGAGCGCTGCTATATCCTTTCTATGTCTATCTATTCAACTATCTATCATCTATCTATCATCTGCCTATCTATTCAACTATCTATCATCTATCTATCATCTGCCTATCTATTCAACTATCTATTGCTATCTATCATCTATCAATCTGTTGAACTATCTGTCTATCTATTATCTATGTATCTATTCAACTATCAATCTATTTATCTATCATCTCTTTATCTATCTATTATCTATCTATCTAAAGGAAAAAAAATAGGCAGCACTCAAATTAAATGTGAAAACAGTGGATACTTTACTGATCCTCAGGTGGCAACGTTTCAACGGTGACCCGTCTTTGTCAAGCTTGACAAAGACGGGTCACTGTTGAAACGTTGCCACCTGAGGATCAGTAAAGTATCCACTGTTTTCACATTTAATTTGAGTGCTGCCTATTTTTTTTCCTTTTGTTAATTTGGCTGTTTGGACACTGCTGAATAAGTTTTGCACCTACTATATTATTTTGGTAGTGCTGCCCTTTTTCCTTGATTTATCTGTCTATCTACAGTTGTGGCCAAAAGTATTGACACCCCTGCAATTCAGTCAGATAATACTCAGTTTCTTCCTGAAAATGATTGCAAACACATTCTTTGGTATTATTATCTTCATTTAATTTGTCTTAAATGAAAAAACACAAAAGAGAATGAAGCAAAAAGCAAAACATTGATCATTCCACACAAAACTCCAAAAATGGGCCAGACAAAAGTATTGGCACCCTCAGCCTAATACTTGGTTGCACAACCTTTAGCCAAAATAATTGCGACCAACCGCTTCCGGTAACCATCAATGAGTTTCTTACAATGCTCTGCTGGAATTTTAGACCATTCTTCTTTGGCAAACTGCTCCAGGTCCCTGATATTTGAAGGGTGCCTTCTCCAAACTGCCATTTTTAGATCTCTCCACAGGTGTTCTATGGGATTCAGGTCTGGACGGGCCACCTTAGAAGTCTCCAGTGCTTTCTCTCAAACCATTTTCTAGTGCTTTTTGAAGTGTGTTTTGGGTCATTGTCCTGCTGGAAGACCCATGACCTCTGAGGGAGACCCAGCTTTCTCACACTGGGCTCTACATTATGCTGCAAAATTTGTTGGTAGTCTTCAGACTTCATAATGCCATGCACACGGTCAAGCAGTCCAGTGCCAGAGGCAGCAAAGCAACCCCAAAACATCAGGGAACCTCCGCCATGTTTGACTGTAGGGACCGTGTTCTTTTCTTTGAATGCCTCTTTTTTTCTCCTGTAAACTCTATGTTGATGCCTTTGCCCAAAAAGCTCTACTTTTGTCTCATCTGACCAGAGAACATTCTTCCAAAATGTTTTAGGCTTTTTCAGGTACGTTTTGGCAAACTCCAGCCTGGCTTTTTTATGCAGGGCAGCTTGAACTTGTTTGGATGTTAGTCAAGGTTCTTTATCCAACATCCGCACAATCTTGCGTTGAAATCTCTTGTTAATTTTTCTTTTCCGTCCACATCCAGGGAGGTTAGCCACAGTGCCATGGGCTTTAAACTTCTTGATGACACTGCGCACGGTAGACACAGGAACATTCAGGTCTTTGGAGATGGACTTGTAGCCTTGAGATTGCTCATGCTTCCTCACAATTTGGTTTCTCAAGTCCTCAGACAGTTCTTTGGTCTTCTTTCTTTTCTCCATGCTCAATGTGGTACACACAAGGACACAGGAGAGAGGTTGAGTCAACTTTAATCCATGTCAACTGGCTGCAAGTGTGATTTAGTTATTGCCAACACCTGTTAGGTGCCACAGGTAAGTTACAGGTGCTGTTAATTACACAAATTAGAGAAGCATCACATGATTTTTTGAACAGTGCCAATACTTTTGTCCACCCTCTTTTTTATGTTTGGTATGGAATTATATCCAATTTGGCATTAGGACAATTCTTTTTGTGTTTTTTCATTTAAGACAAATTAAATGAAGATAATAATACCAAAGAATTTGTGTTTGCAATCATTTTCAGGAAGAAACTGAGTATTATCTGACAGAATTGCAGGGGTGTCAATACTTTTGGCTACAACTGTATCTATCTATCTCTCCCTCTATCAATCTATTCATTTATTATATATCTATTATCTATTCAACTATCTATCTATCTATCTATCTATCTATCTATCTATCTATCTATCTTTATATCTATCTCTTACCTTCACCTGCACCTTACAGACATATCACCATTTCTTTAAAAATTAGAATCGTACATTTCAGATTCAGTGTAACCTCAAGGTCAAAGCAGCCAGATTTTCCTTCTGAGATTATGCTGAGCATATCTGTTTTTGATCAGGGGCGTAACTAGAACTGATTGGTCCCCATAGCAAACTTTTAAATGGGGCCCCCTCAAAGACACCCCCCCTCAAAGATACACCCCCTTCAGGATACTCCCAGAGGTTCATGCGGCCGGCAGCTCTGCAGAGAGCTAATAGACAGCGAGGGCTCAGGGAAGGCGCGGGACTGAACTAGTCTGAAGCAATACACTCTGTGACTGGCTGCTGGCAGGGAGGCAGGCCCAATATGTGCTTCGCTCCGCACAGCAGGCACAGAAATGCAGCGTAGGCTGCAAAATCATGGTGTACATTTTTTTCTGCCGGGACCCGGATCCCTACACTACACGCACCGGGCCGGCGGGCCCCCAAGACAGCGTTGGCCACCCACAGCACCCGCCGGAGCGCCGCAGTAATGTAATTAAATTGCACTACCGGGTAGCGCCGATCGGAGCTGGGGACCCGGGCCCCTATATGGGCCGGGCCCCAAAGCAACCGCTTCGACTGCTACCCCGGTAGTAGTTACGCCAGTGTTTCTGATGCTTAAGCTGGTACCACTCATCACTGATGGCAGGCACTCACAGGGTTATCCTCTGCTCACCACCCTATTGAATATCTCGGAATAAAGAGTTCAGCTTCCCATATTATCATTTATGGCTAATAATGCTGATCATTTCTTCTTGCATTATGCTGTAGAGTAGATGGATTGCGAGGAGCCATGTAAAGAATGGAATCATTTTCTTGAGGATGGATACATGATATTGTTCATCATTTCACTATCTTACATACTTCAGGGCACGCGATCAGAGTGTTCATTTGAGAGGTTACTTTTTGGGAATGAAATGTGTCTATTCGTGAGTTTTGCCATCATGTTTTGCTTTTTGGTATGCAGTCTCCGAAAAATATGCAGAGCAAGGAAATTGTGTTTGTGTTCCCGGCTCAAAGTCTGTTGTGTTGTGAAAAGGTGGAGTTTCCGGATCTAAGGGGTGGTCATTGAGGAGTAAAATCACACCATACTAATCAGGCCATTTTGTCTATTCATAGGAGCAGGGGGTGGGTTGAGTTATGGGGGCTTAGTTCAGCCCCATGTCCTTATCCCAGAAGGCACAGGCATTATTAACCATCTGAATGCCTGGCAACAAAATAACATTTCCCACGGTCTTTTATAGGGAAATAACACTGATTCAAAGGACTTATCGTATTTCAGCCTTAAATGGATCTTTCAGGCACAATTTTAGCATATTGGGTTCTTCAAATTAATGTGTTTTCAGAATTCAATGCATCTCCCTTGTAGGTTTAGTGACAATCTGGTGATAGAGATTTGTTTTCGTATTACTTGTGTATCTCCACCTTTATAAGATTGTGATTAAATATGACTTCTAATAATAAGGGCAAAAATATTCCTATGACATCTGAATATTTCATAGTTTGTATTTATTCTGTCTGCTCGTTTTTCAATATCATCATTACAGTCACAGACCTCTAGTCCCAAATTTTTGGAACTGTCCTAGGAAGTCAGGAGTATGTCCCAACTTCAACTGTACATGTGTCCTCATGACATAGCTAGAATTAAAGACATTGGTGGTGCAGTCTCGTCCCCACAGAGTTACGCATCTGGGGATGAGGATTGTGGCCCAAGAGATCGCGGTATGCGTAAGCACTGAACGCATACCGCGATCTCCGGCACAACAACTTACCTATCCGGTATTGCTGCGGGGTCTCTTCGGGCCAGAAGCCGGGACATGAATTCTCTGTCGGAAATGGCACATGCGTATAGCGCACTTCAGGCGCCATTTTGTTGATGGGCAGAAATTAGTCCGTGATGTCAGGAGAGGGTGGATTGTGGCGCCGGAATTGGTGCCTTCGCGGTTCGCGCTTGGGGCGCAGGATGGGAGCAGCACATGACAGAATGGGGGTGCAGGATGGGAGCAGCACATGACAAGATGGGGGTGCAGGATGGGAGCAGCACATGACAAGATGTGAGCACCACATGACAGGATGGGGATGCAGGATGAAAGCACCACATGACAGGATGGGGACGCAGGATGAGAGCACCACATGACAGGATGGGGATGCAGGATGAGAGCACCACATGACAGGATGGGGATGCAGGATGAGAGCACCACATGACAGGATGGGGGCGCAGAATTGGAGTAGCACATACCAGGATGGGGGCAGCACTTACCAGAATGGGGGCGCAGGATGGGAGCAGCACATAAAAGCATGGGGGTGCAGGATGGGAGCACCACATGACAGGATTGGGGCGCAGGATGGGAGCACATGACAGGATTGGGGCGCAGGATGGGAGCACATGACAGGATGAGGGCACAGGAAGAGAGTAGCACATTACAAGATGGAGGCACACAAAACAGGATGAGGGCGCAGGATGGGGGCTGCACATGACAGGAAGGGGGTGCAGGATGGGAGCAGCATATGACAGGATGAGGGTGCAAGATGGTAGCAGCACATGACAAGATTAGGGCACAGGATGGAAGCAGCACATACCAGGATGGAGACCATATACCAATATAAATGCTCGCCACCCGGGCGTAGAACAGGTTCAATAGCTAGTATGATATACTGTGACTACAGGCATCTGATGGTATGTACTGGAAAACAGACACCAGACGCTACACCAGTTACATATTATCCTGCATATAACATTTGATGTCTGTACACATACTATGGCCAAATAATTTCTCAAAGGGGCCATGTGACAGACCATGACTGTCATGGAGGCCAAAGCAATAGGCTGAAATTAATTCTGCTCAGTTTTATTATTAACATATTAGTTCATATGAAAATAAAATAGCAATAATATATAATATTAAACATCATGTGGGGGCTCTGCTTCGTGTGGATGACGCGTCCTATATCATCCACACAGAGCTCCCTATCACGCTCCTGTGCAGGCGCACTTCTATCTGCCTTGCTGAGGGCAGAGCCAAGTGCTGCGCATGTGCAGGGAAAGGCCAAAGAGCGCCGGCGCATGTATATTACAGTACTGTGCTCTGCCCTCAGCAGAGCAGACAGGAGCGAGCCTGCACAGGAGCATGATGGGGAACACTGTGTGGATGAAGTAGGATGCGTCATCTAAACAAATAAGGGAAGAAGAACGTCATTGCAAGAAGAAGGGAGGCACTGGAACAAGAACTTCAGCGCCCTTCGGACCGGACTGCCCAGTAGGTGAGTATAATAGAACCTATTTTGTATGAGTCCACACACAGCCCCCCATATGAGGTATGAGCCTCCACATAACTTCTCTATCTACAGTATGAGCTGTCACATACAGTTGTGGCCAAAAGTATTGACACCCCTGCAATTCTGTCAGATAATACTCAGTTTCTTCCTGAAAATGATCGCAAACACAAATTCTTTGGTATTATCTTCATTTAATTTGTCTTAAATGAAAAAACACAAAAAGAATTGTCCTAAAGCCAAATTGGATATAATTCCACATCAAACATAAAAAAGAGGGTGGACAAAAGTATTGGCACTGTTCGAAAAATCATGTGATGCTTCTCTAATTTGTGTAATTAACAGCACCTGTAACTTACCTGTGGCACCTAACAGGTGTTGGCAATAACTAAATCACACTTGCAGCCTGTTGACATGGATTAAAGTTGACTCAACCGCTGTCCTGTGTCCTTGTGTGTACCACATTGTGCATGGAGAAAAGAAAGACCAAAGAACTGTCTGAGGACTTGAGAAACCAAATTGTGAGGAAGCATGAGCAATCTCAAGGCTACAAGTCCATCTCCAAAGACCTGAATGTTCTTGTGTCTACCGTGCGCAGTGTCATCAAGAAGTTTAAAGCCCATGGCACTGTGGCTAACCTCCCTAGATGTGGACAGAAAAGAAAAATTGACAAGAGATTTCAACGCAAGATTGTGCGGATGTTGGATAAAGAACCTTGACTAACATCCAAACAAATTCAAGCTGCCCTGCAGTCCAAGGGTACAACAGTGTCAACCCGTACTATCCGTCGGCGTCTGAATGAAAAGGGACTGTATGGTAGGAGACCCAGGAAGACCCCACTTCTTACCCCGAGACATAAAAAAGCCAGGCTGGAGTTTGCCAAAACTTACCTGAAAAAGCCTAAAACGTTTTGGAAGAATGTTCTCTGGTCAGATGAGACAAAAGTAGAGCTTTTTGGGCAAAGGCATCAACATAGAGTTTACAGGAGAAAAAAAGAGGCATTCAAAGAAAAGAACACGGTCCCTACAGTCAAACATGGCGGAGGTTCCCTGATGTTTTGGGGTTGCTTTGCTGCCTCTGGCACTGGACTGCTTGACCGTGTGCATGACATTATGAAGTCTGAAGACTACCAACAAATTTTGCAGCATAATGTAGAGCCCAGTGTGAGAAAGCTGGGTCTCCCTCAGAGGTCATGGGTCTTCCAGCAGGTCAATGACCCAAAACACACTTCAAAAAGCACTTGAAAATGGTTTGAGAGAAAGCAGTGGAGACTTCTAAGGTGGCCAGCAATGAGTCCAGACCTGAATCCCATAGAACACCTGTGGAGAGATCTAAAAATGGCAGTTTGGAGAAGGCACCCTTCAAATATCAGGGACCTGGAGCAGTTTGCCAAAGAAGAATGGTCTAAAATTCCAGCAGAGCATTGTAAGAAACTCATTGATGGTTACCGGAAGCGGTTGGTCGCAGTTATTTTGGCTACAGGTTGTGCAACCAAGTATTAGGCTGAGGGTGCCAATACTTTTGTCTGGCCCATTTTTGCAGTTTTGTGTGACATGATCAATGTTTTGCTTTTTGCTTCATTCTCTTTTGTGTTTTTTCATTTAAGACAAATTAAATGAAGATAATAATACCAAAGAATTTGTGATTATTTTCTGACAGAATTGCAGGGGTGTCAATACTGACTGAATTATTGCTGCAGCTTTAACTTTCCTGCAGATCGGGTGATGCTGGAGCCTATGGCTCCCACTGACAACATGACCTGAGCTGCATGAAAGTTCAAAGTGGTGCAATAAATCCTCACAGCCTCCGAGGACAAAGGATCCGGCCCTGTCCCTGACCTCCTGCCCCAGCCCTTGCTGACCTATTCTCTGAAGCTGCTCTCAGGCTTACCAAAGCATCCAGACCAGCATGCTGCTGAGGTGAGATCAGAAGACACAGCCGCACAGTGTGCAAGTCAGAGATGGCCGGGAGACACTTGTGCAGGGCTGAAGCACAGTGCCTCTAGCCGTCTTCTAGGCAGCAAAGGGCCGGGCGTCCCGCAACTGCTGCTGGGGGGACTGGCCCACAACTGATTCTAGAGGGACCAGCCTGGGGGGTACTTGCCCCTCTGCCACCCGGCCCAGTCTGCCCCTGTTTGTCCATGCCAGTTAACAGGTTTATATGCAATGTGCCGACACAGTGGAATTCCACTCTGCACATGTTGCAGCGACTGTGGCAGCAGCAATGAGCCCTGATGTAGTATGTCATGTCATATAGCCTGGGCCAATGCAGTACGGACATGGCGCATATCACAGTTTCAGAGTGGGCACAGATTAAGGACCTCTGCACCCATCTGCAGTTTCGAAATGGATACTAAGATGGTTCAGCATCACTATTCCAGTCATCTATATGCTGGAGCAGACTTTGAATAGCCTGCGGGAGGAGTTGGTCCCAGAAGAAGAGGAGCAAGCAGAGAATGATACGGAAGGGATAACATTGTCTCTAAAGCCCCCGTTACACACTGCGATATCGCTAGCAATATTGCTGTAAAGTCACCGATTTTGTGACGTAGCAGCGATATTGCTTGCGATATCGCTACATGTGATACATACCTCCGACCGGCTCCCCCGCTGGCTATCGCTGATCGCGCAAGAAGGTCCTGGATCATTTCTTGTCGTCAGATTCCTGCGGTGCTTCCTGCTGTGATGACGAGCGACGTGTGGACGCGGGCGGGAGGACGTCAGGATCGCCGCGTCTGACAGGTAAGTAGCGACCCCCGACCCCTGCGATGTCGCTGGTGAGATCTGCCTGTGTGGCAGCTCACTAGCGACCACTTAGCGATGCACCAGCGATCCATATCGTTGTCGGGATCGCTGGTGCATCGCTATGTGTAACGGTACCCTAAGTTCCAGACTGTCGTCACACAGGCGTGTGCCAAGGGAGAGTGGATTACTGCGATCAAGGGGGGTTGGTGATAACAGACAAACTGTTAGTGAAGGTGTAAGAGGGTTAAGCTGGAGTCACACATAGCGACTTACCAGCGATCCCGACAACGATATCAACGTGTCAGGATCGCTTGTAAGTCGCTATGTGATCGCTGATGAGCTGTCACACAGACAGCTTCACCAGTGATCAGCACGCCGACGCCGAGGTGAGGAGCGAGCCCAAGAGCAGCGGACAAGTGTGCCTGCTGTTTCAGTCCTCCACCAGTAGAGGGCGCGCCTGCATCCCCGGCCTGTCCTGGCGGCGTCCTGCTGCCTCCTGGTCCCCAGCGCGAGGCAGGCAAACTTAAGGTACACACTCCACGGGCTCCTGGTCTCCAGCGTGAGGCGGCGACTGCACCTGTAACTCGCTGGTAACTAACGTACACATCGGGTATCCAAGGGACGCGCATCCCTTGGATACCCGATGTGTACGTTTGTTACCAGCTGATCGCTGGTCTCCTGCCTGTCACACGCAGCGATGCGTGCTGGCCAGCGGGAGATCAGTGACAAAAACAATGTCCAGAGGTTTCTTGCAGCGATCAGCGATACCGGCAGGGGGGCTGGTCGCTGATCGCTGTCACACACAGCGATCTCGCTTGTGAGATCGCTGTTGTGTCACAAAACTTGTGACTCAGCAGTGATCTCGCTAGCGAGATCGCTATGTGTGACGGGGCCCTTACAGTAGCCGTCCTGAACCCCTAATCATGTCCCGGTGTAGAGTGTATATAATGCATATTTTATATAACGTTGTTTCGTAATATCGTTAAGATGTGTATTGTATGCTTCTTTAAAATGTGTAAATAGTAGTATTAGACCACTAGATGGAGATAGAAAGTATAACCTAGGATTTAGGCTTAGCAATAGTGAAAATAGTTAACTGTAGAAGGGGTCACTGTGGTTAGGGAAAGGGAGCTTCCTGTTTAGAGTCAGAAGGGCGAGGGCGCCAATAGAGCTCGGGTGGGCTATTAGCCCAGGCGACTTTAAGACCCCGTAACTTTATTCCCAAGGAAGTGTCCAGGCATCCAGTGTGTGGGAAACAGCACAGACACAGCAGCAGGAGTTACAGAAGATTGAGCTACAAGTGTGGTAGCTGCAGAAGACACGGCAGGACAGATGAGCGGGTCACTCACCATGTGGTAAGTGTTAGCCTGGGCTGATGCCCTCAGATCCAGGGTGAAACAGCTTAGGGAGCACCCAGTGGCAGTGAGATTGGACAGGGAGGACGCCTGAGAAAACATACAATACGGTATGACACGATCTTGAGCGCCATGTGCCATGGACAGAAGTGAAGGGAAAGCTGAAGTGACATGTAATGTGAAACCTGCTGAAGATGCTGTATTGAACCTGGATGTGCTGCGAAGTTATGAGAGTAAAGTTTTGCATTTTGTGTTACAACAGGACTGTGTCTCTGTTATTCCACAAACGGCCAAAGGTGACCTTAGAGAGCAAAGGAAGAACCCTGACGACGCAGAGAATGGAGAGGCATGTAAGCTAAAAGTGAAACGTGATTTTTATGTAAAGGGAGGTCAGGGCCAGCAAAGCCCGATAAGCTCAGCCATGACTACTGCCCGGGCCGACCTCTACATAGGTGCAAGATCTGAGGAACAAAAGGAGAGAGGAAGAGGTGAGCGAGCAACTGTCCCATGAAGAGGATAATTCTCCCCTCTCTGTTGTTCGTGGTTGGCGGGAGGGGATGGAGGAAACAAACATCAGTGTTACCCAGCCACCAACACAGCATGGGCTTGGACCTCATGGTACAGCCCGACATATGAGTGCCTTCTGGTTCCACTATCTTCAACATGATCCCCACTATATGGCATCGTGAATCACGCTAGCAACTACCCCCAAAAAATATTTCTTCATGCAAAACAGTTCAAATCACAGAACTATGTCACCACAGGACTAAATGACACAGTGGGATATGTCATGCTGCATCACATTTAGCTTGCGGAAAAAAAAAAAGATTTAGAACGGTGTACTTGTATATGGAGCACAATAGAAGCAGTGCACAACACACTTGTAAGACATGTGCCCTGCTGGTTTTGCCTGTGGACCTCAGTATTGGCAAAAAAATTGCTGGAAAGTCGATTTCACAGCCACACAGGACACTACCTAACTACACTATCTGACTGATAAACAACTGCCGAGAGACAAAGAAAACCCTATATTAAGGGTCACCAATCTAACCCAAGAAGAGGTTCAAAACCGGCTAAATAAGATTTAAATAGATAAATCTCCGGGTCCGGATGGCATACACCCACGCGAACTAAGTAATGTAATAGACAAACCATTATTTCTTAAGTTTAGAGACTTTATAGCGATGGAGTCTGTTCCACAGGACTGGCGCATAGCAAATGTGGTACCAATATTCAAAATGGGCTCTAAAAGTGAACCTGGAAATTATAGGCCAGTAAGTCTAACCTCTATTGTTGGTAAAATATTTGAAGGGTTTCTGAGGGATGTTATTCTGGATTATCTCAATGAGAATAACTGTTTATCGCCATATCAGCATGGGTTTATGAGGAATCGCTCCTGTCAAACCAATCTAATCAGTTTTTATGAAGAGGTAAGCTATAGACTGGACCAAGTTGAGTCATTGGATGTGGTATATCTTGTGGTATATCTTGATTTTTCCAACGCGTTTGATACCGTGCCACACAAGAGATTGGTACACAAAATGAGAATGCTTGGTCTGGGGGAAAATGTGTGTAAATGGGTAACTGGCTTAGTGATAGAAAGCAGAGGGTGGTTATAAATGGTATATTCTCTAACTGGGTCGCTGTGACCAGTGGGGTACCGCAGGGGTCGGTGTTGGGACCTATTCTCTTCAACATATTTATTAATGATCTGGTAGAAGGTTTGCACAGTAAAATATCGATATTTGCAGATGACACAAAACTATGTAAAGCAGTCAATACAAGAGAAGATAGTATTCTGCTACAGATGGATCTGGATAAGTTGGGAACTTGGGCCGAAAGGAGGCAGATGCAGTTTAACAATGATAAATGTAAAGTTATACACATGGGAAGAAGGAATCAATATCACCATTACCCACTGAATGGGAAACCATTGGGTAAATCTGACATGGAGAAGGACTTGGGGATCCTAGTTAATGATAAACTTACCTGGAGCAGCCAGTGCCAGGCAGCGGCTGCCAAGGCAAACAGGATCATGGGGTGCATTAAAAGAGGTCTGCATACACATGATGAGAGCATTATACTGCCTCTGTGCAAATCTCTGGGTAGACCGCACATGGAGTACTGTGTACAGTTTTGGGTACTGGTGCTCAGGAAGGATATAATGGAACTAGAGCGGGTACAAAGGAGGGCAACAAAATTAATAAAGGGGATGGGGGAACTACAATACCCAGAGAGATTAGCAAAATTAGGATTATTTAGTCTAGAAAAAAGACGACTGAGGGGCGATCTAATAACCATGTATAAGTAAATAAGGGGACAATACAAATATCTCCCCAAGGATTTGTTTATTCCCAGGAAGGTGACGGTCACAAGGGGGCATTCTCTGCGTCTGGAGGAGAGAAGTTTTTTCCACCAACATAGAAGAGGATTCTTTACTGTTAGGGCAGTGAGAATCTGGAATTCCCTGCCTGAGGAGGTGGTGATGGCGAACTCAGTCGAAGGGTTCAAGAGAGGCCTGGATGTCTTCCTGAAGTGTAAGAATATTGTATCTTACAGTTATTGTTAGGTTCTTTAGAAGGACGTTGATCTGGGGATTTATTCTGACTAAATATAGGCTGAACTGGATGGACTAATGTCTTTTTTCGGCCTTACTAACTATGTTACTATGTTACTATGTAACTGCCTTGCTAACTAGATAAAATCTAGCTTCTAACACTGCCAGCATCAGGAGCAGTCTCACTGGCTAAAACAACATGTCCGCTATTTATATGGAGAGGGACTTGATTTCAGCAGCCAATGACACAAGCTGTTGTGTCAGGACATTGTGGGCTTTTCCTGCGTCCTGATTGGCTAGCGGCAAAGGGCACACATAAAGTAGGGAAAAAAATGACTGTTTACCAGTGCGCCCGCACCTCTGAGCCCTGCAAGCCCCTTCCCTCATCAAACACGTGCCAAACGCTCATGACACACCACCATTATCGTAGCCAAAGTAAAGAAAATACTTTTGTGGCAATGCAAATATTTTCCCTCACTTTTTTCCTGATTTTATAACATTTTGCTCGTGTTTCCGGTCAAGAATCCAAATGTGCCATATTCGTGACGAATTTATGTTTGCTGATCGTTTTCCGAATGTTTTCGCTCATCACTAGTCGTAGCCATGGATAACCTAAGGTCCTGCAACGCCTGCACCTGAGCAAATCAGAAAAGCTGCACAACTTTTCTAGTTGGAGTGATTTACTAATATTATCATTCCACCTACTACATATGGGATTGGATCTTGCACATGGGAATACTCCTTTAGGCTATGTGCCCACAGTAGCGTTTTAAACCTGACACAAAACCGGACTCTTTCCAAGAAAACGTGCGTTTTTTTCTGCATGCTTTTTTGCGCGTTTTCCGCGTGTTTTTTGCTCAAAAAACGCACGTTTTTGATGCGTTTTTTTCCACGTGGCTTCTGGACCATAGGAAATAGCTTAAAACGCGGACTAAGCTGCAAAATTAATGAAGATGCTGCGTTTTTAGCCGCTAAGCATTTCCTTAGCGGTAAAAAATGCATCCATTGGCACAAAAAGGCCAAAAAGCATTAAAATGAATGGGAAGCTTATTTTAAGCGTTTTTGAAGCAGTTTGACCCCTAAAAACGCTTCAAAAATGCTTAAAAAATGCTACTGTGGGTGCACAGCCTTAAGCTATTTTCACATGCAGCGATTTTTCTGCAGCCATTACCTGCTCTCTTGGCAGTAAAAACCCTGAATTCAAAACGACCTTTTTTTTGGGTGCGGTTCACATGTGTGTTTTTGTCTATTGCAAATGTTTATTAAAGTTAGTTTGATTCACCAAAAATGCTTTCTAAGGGGAAAAAAAAACAAAAACGCTGAAAGGATAGACATGCAGCTGATTGATTTAAAAAAAAGTTTCATTTTTCAAATTCAGTCAGGTAAAAATGGACAAGCATGTGCAGGAGATTCCTGAAATCTCTTAGCGCTTGCAAAATACTGCAAAAAAACCCAGCTGTATCTGAGGTGGTCTAGGGCAGTTCTGGGGGTTTTTATATATTATTCCTGGTGGTCTAAGGTAGTTCAGGGGGTTAATATATATATTATTCCGGATGGTCTAGGGTAATTCTGGGGGGTTATATATATTATCCCTGGTGGTCTAGGGTAGTTCTGGAGGTTTATATATATTATCTCTTGTGGTCTAGGGTATTTAAGGGGTTTTATATATATTATCCCTGGTGGTCTAGAGTAGTTCTGGGGTTTTATATATATTTTCTCTGGTGGTCTAGGGTAGTTCTGGGGGGTTTGTGCATATTATTCATGGTGGTCTAGGGTAGTTCTGGGGGTATATATATATTATCTCTGGTGGTCTAGGGTAGGTCAGAGGGTTTATATATATTATTCCGGGTGGTCTAAGGTAGTTCAGGGTGGTTTATATACAGTGGGGCAAAAAAGTATTTAGTCAGTCAGCAATAGTGCAAGTTCCACCACTTAAAAAGATGAGAGGCGTCTGTAATTTACATCATAGGTAGACCTCAACTATGGGAGACAAACTGAGAAAAAAAAATCCAGAAAATCACATTGTCTGTTTTTTTTCATTTTATTTGCATATTATGGTGGAAAATAAGTATTTGGTCAGAAACAAGCAATCAAGATTTCTGGCTCTCACAGACCTGTAACTTCTTCTTTAAGAGTCTCCTCTTTCCTCCACTCATTACCTGTAGTAATGGCACCTGTTTAAACTTGTTATCAGTATAAAAAGACACCTGTGCACACCCTCAAACAGTCTGACTCCAAACTCCACTATGGTGAAGACCAAAGAGCTGTCAAAGGACACCAGAAACAAATTTGTAGCCCTGCACCAGGCTGGGAAGACTGAATCTGCAATAGCCAACCAGCTTGGAGTGAAGAAATCAACTGTGGGAGCAATAATTAGAAAATGGAAGACATACAAGACCACTGATAATCTCCCTCAATCTGGTGCTCCACGCAAAATCCCACCCCGTGGGGTCAGAATGATCACAAGAACGGTGAGCAAAAATCCCAGAACCACGCGGGGGGACCTAGTGAATGAACTGCAGAGAGCTGGGACCAATGTAACAAGGCCTACCATAAGTAACACACTACGCCACCATGGACTCAGATCCTGCAGTGCCAGACGTGTCCCACTGCTTAAGCCTGTATATGTCCGGGCCCGTCTGAAGTTTGCTAGAGAGCATTTGGATGATCCAGAGGAGTTTTGGGAGAATGTCCTATGGTCTGATGAAACCAAACTGGAACTGTTTGGTAGAAACACAACTTGTCGTGTTTGGAGGAAAAAGAATACTGAGTTGCATCCATCAAACACCATACCTACTGTAAAGCATGGTGGTGGAAACATCATGCTTTGGGGCTGTTTCTCTGCAAAGGGGCCAGGACGACTGATCCGGGTACATGAAAGAATGAATGGGGCCATGTATCGTGAGATTTTGAGTGCAAACCTCCTTCCATCAGCAAGGGCATTGAAGATGAAACATGGCTGGGTCTTTCAACATGACAATGATCCAAAGCACACCGCCAGGGCAACGAAGGAGTGGCTTCGTAAGAAGCATTTCAAGGTCCTGGAGTGGCCTAGCCAGTCTCCAGATCTCAACCCTATAGGAAACCTTTGGAGGGAGTTGAAAGTCCGTGTTGCCAAGCGAAAAGCCAAAAACATCACTGCTCTAGAGGAGATCTGCATGGAGGAATGGGCCAACATACCAACAACAGTGTGTGGCAACCTTGTGAAGACTTACAGAAAACGTTTGACCTCTGTCATTGCCAACAAAGGATATATCACAAAGTACTGAGATGAAATTTTGTTTCTGACCAAATACTTATTTTCCACCATAATATGCAAATAAAATGAAAAAAAAACAGACAATGTGATTTTCTGGATTTTTTTTTCTCAGCTTGTCTCCCATAGTTGAGGTCTACCTATGATGTAAATTACAGACGCCTCTCATCTTTTGAAGTGGTGGAACTTGCACTGTTGCTGACTGACTAAATACTTTTTTGCCCCACTGTATATTATCCGATCATAGCCTTATAAAGATATTGATAATTGCATCCCATTTTCACATATATAACCTTCATATGAAAAATTAAAAATGTGAGCCATGCTTTTTCCTGCATGTTTTTCATATGACATCGCTTTTCTACCTTACTGATTTTCTTTCATTCCTTTCTTTTGTATTTATTTATGTCTGAAATCTGAAGGCTCATAGATTCCCTGTACAGACTCTATGGATGCTAACTTACATGATATAAACATTGCCATCATGTCATCCTCTTTCTCATTAAACATAATATAAGATATATAAATAGTACAAACAGATGTAAGAAAATAAAATGTCAAGCACTTTATGAAGTCGTGATAAATATATAAAAAGACTTCATGATATGAGATAAAATAGCCAGACCCCAAACAATGTAAAGAATCAGCAGAGGGACTTGGGACACCTAGAAAACCACCTACGCCTCACGTATCCTGTGCAATCATTACATGCAGAAAGGCATGAGGAGTTAAAGGCATAAATATAAATGCCATGGAGTAGAAAACAGGCAAATCTAGGGTAAATAGGGCTGACATAGTGGTAAGTCTGGTGGGGGCAGATCCATACAGAGAGTATGTCACCCACTATTCACAGAAGTACATAGTCTACACCATAAACACAATCACAGTAAAACAGTATATTATCAGGCATGAGCGAGGAATAAGTGATAAAATAATGTTTCACTAGTCCCCCAGACAAAGGATTTCTAGTGAAACGCATGTCGGAAGTGTAGTCTGCAGTACCTCTATTTATGCCTCTACTCTGGCATCCCTGTTGGAATGTAGTGATTATGCAGGGCTTGTCTAGGTGTTTTCCAGGTAATCACTCACCTCCAAGTTTCTCTCCTGATTCTTTATAGTGTGTTGGGTCTCACTTTTTATATAATATTGTGAAGTCTTGTCGGATGTAATAATTTTTTAACCTTGCTTAACCAATTCAGCATAGGGCCATGTTCCACTGTTCCTTAAACATGTTTTATCATACATGCGCTTTTAACGGCTCTAAAAATAATAAAATTACCGTACTCGTTTGGATATTCAAATAATGTTTGTCTATTTTTTGGTGATCTATAGGGCAATGTCAGGGGAACATGTAAAGAAAATAGTAACTATGTGTCTATTTTTATCATATTTTTATTTTTTATGCCAACAAAGGAGCACTAAAATAATAATAAATTACGTTCCCCTTTGCATAGAAATAATTTTTACATATTGGACATATTATTTTCATATATGGTGGGACTGGAAACAATGATTCAGTGTGACAGTGTGACTTTTTTTATTTTTGTTTTATTCATGTATTTTTTCTAACTTACTCATTTATTTTTTTAACTTAGTTCATACACTGTCCTCCGTATAAGGGCTTAAAAGACTTTTTGGTGGTATTTTAACATATTAATACATTATTTTTCTTGCGGATTTCCCCTGTAACTGAAGCTGGTGTTATTGCCTCACTTACAGTGGAAATTCAGCCTCTTATCTGTGTAGTACAGCTAACTTTTAGAACACTGCAGCTCCTATCTGGGGGCGAAACTTCCTAAAACCACAGAGGGATTTGGATGTTTCGCCCCCAGCAGTTCGCCCCCGGGTACATTTCGCCCCCGCACATTTCGTCCCTAGCATTTGGCCCCCAGGAGGTTTCACCCCCCGCACATTTCACCCCCAGCAGTCCCCAGCAGTTCGCCCCCGGATGTTTCGCCCCCAGCAGTTCGCCCCCGGATGTTTCGTCCCCAGCAGTTCGCCCCCGGATGTTTCGCCCCCAACAGTTCGCCCCCGGATGTTTCGCCCCCGGATGTTTCGCCACCCAGCAGTTCGCCCCCGGATGTTTCGCCCCCAACAGTTCGCCTCCGGATGTTTTGCCCCCAGCAGTTCACCCCCGGATGTTTCGCCCCCAGCAGTTCGCCCCTGGATGTTTCGCCCCCGGATGTTTCGCCCCCAGCAGTTCACCCCCCGGATGTTTCGCTCCCAGCAGTTTGCCCCGGATGTTTTGCCCCCAGCAGTTCGCCCCCGAATGTTTCGCCCCCAGCAGTTCACCCCCGGATGTTTCGCCCCCAGCAGTTCACCCCCGGATGTTTAGCCCCCCGGATGTTTCGCCCCCAGCAGTTTGCCCCCAGATGTTTCGCCCCCAGCAGTTTGCCCCCGGATGTTTTGCCCCCAGCAGTTCGCCCCCCGATGTTTTGCCCCCAGATGTTTCGCGCCTGGATTTTTTGCCCCCAGCAGTTTGCCCCCGGATGTTTCACCTACAGCATTTTGTCCCTGGATGTGTCACCATCTGATGTTTTGCCCCTAGCATTTTGACCCCAGAGGTTTCACCCTCAGCTTTTGGGGTCAACATGCAGGGAACAAAACATCTAGGGCTGAACATACCTGGGGGTAAAATATACAGGACCCCAATTGCTGGGGATTCTTGTGGCTGCCTTTTCAGCAGCTCTATTGGCTGGCCTTAAAGGAGTATTATCACCCTAGAACACAAAAAACTGACATACTTACCTGTCACAGCTGCAGATCTTGGGTCCCAGAGTGCAGTCTAGCGGTTCCCCATGACGCCTTCTGCTTCCGGCTGTCTTTTCATCTTGCCTGGATCACTGATCCATGAAGCATGAAGAATGCCGCGGCAGTGAGGCCGAATATCTCCTGGCCGCTCACTGACATAACGTCTCTCCTGCCCCATTCATCAGTCAATCCAGGGGGCAGGATGCCTCACCTGTCACCAAGACACTGCTGCATGCACAATGCCGCAATGAGATCAGGCAGAAGAAGAGGACGCTGGGAAGGAGAGGACTCGTGGTGGCCTCTGGATCCAGCATGGCGATCGCCAGCCCACACAGCCAGGAGAAGATCAGACAAAGATGAGCAGAAGACCTCTAGGTAAGTACCAGGAGGGGAAGATCGGCAGCATGCTTTCCGCAACATGATTGCGGAAAGCATGCTGCCTTATTTTGCTGTTCGGCATGAGAATACCCCCTTAATGCAGGCTATGTATGGAAGCAGCGGGACTGTTGACTGACTACAGGGTTAATCCCACCAACCATCTCTGCAAAACTGAGATATTGGCTTTGCTGAACTAAAGTGGTGGTTAACCAGCTTCTACAGAACCTCTTTATCAGGTCTTCCTTCAGAAGGGGGGTTTTGGGATTAGCCCTCACAGAACACTCTGCCAGCACATCAAAGAATGGAGCAGCAGATAAAAGTGGTATTCTCACTTCAGGATCCCTTTTTCTGTTGATGCCCATTCCTCAGATTAGGCCAAGAATAGGGTCCAGTTGTATTCTGCATTGAACCATGTTAGCAGCGGATTAATCAGCGTAACATCCAGAGTCAACAACACAGAATGTAGATTTATTCATATCCAGGTTGAACAGCTTACAGCATGAAATGTGATCAGTCTGGTATCTGCTGTGGCTTGCAGCATGGGAGCATTACAACAGCAAGAAGGGAAGAGAAGGAGGGGGCATCCTGTCTGTTTTTTTTTTTCACTGAACTTTGTTAACAATCTCACAATATATAAAACAGTACAGTAGTAGTTGTTGCAGTACATACAGATCAATATGCATTATTCCAACACCCCCACTCAACAACTACTTATCCTCTTGTCCCAGTGTGGTCCTCAATTCTTGGAACCTGGCTCGTGGCAATGGCTTTGTCATAATGTCAGCTGCCATCTTATCAGTTTCACAATAGACGAACTGAATTATGCCACGATCTATCAAATCACGTAAATGATGATGTCTGACGTCAATGTGCTTGGTTCTAGCACTGATCTTTTCACTGCATGCATGTTTAATGCATCCTTGGTTGTCCTCATTAGCAGCATTGATTCACTTTGTTCTTTCATGGACAGGTACAGTTGTGGCCAAAAGTATTGACACCCCTGCAATTCTAAAATGATTGCAAACACAAATTCTTTGGTATTATTATCTTCATTTAATTTGTCTTAAATGAAAAAACACAAAAGAGAATGAAGCAAAAAGCAAAACTTTGATCATTTCACATAAAACTCCAAAAATTGGCCAGACAAAAGTATTGGCACCCTCAGCCTAATACTTGGTTGCACAACCTTTAGCCCTGTGACCAACCGCTTCCAGTAACCATCAATGTGTTTTGGGTCATTGTCCTGCTGGAAGACCCATGACCTCTGAGGGAGACCCAGCTTTCTCACACTGGGCCCTACATTATGCTGCAAAATTTGTTGGTAGTCTTCAGACTTCATAATGCCATGCACACAGTCAAGCAGTCCAGTGCCAGAGGCAGCAAAGCAACCCCAAAACATCAGGGAACCTCCGCCATGTTTGACGGTAGGGACCGTGTTCTTTTCTTTGAATGCCTCTTTTTTTCTCCTGTAAACTCTATGTTGATGCCTTTGCCCAAAAAGCTCTACTTTTGTCTCATCTGACCAGAGAACATTCTTCCAAAACGTTTTAGCCTTTTTCAGGTAAGTTTTGGCAAACTCCTGCCTGGCTTTTTTATGTCTTGGGGTAAGAAGTGGGGTCTTCCTGGGTCTCCTACCATACAGTCCCTTTTCATTCAGACGCCGACAGAAAGTACTGGTTGACACTGTTGTACGGCAGGGCAGCTTGAACTTGTTTGGATGTTAGTCGAGGTTCTTTATCCAACATCCGCACAATCTTGCGTTGAAATCTCTTGTCAATTTTTCTTTTCCGTCCACATCTAGGGAGGTTAGCCACAGTGCCATGGGCTTTAAACTTCTTGATGACACTGCGCACGGTAGACACAGGAACATTCAGGTCTTTGGAGATGGACTTGTAGCCTTGAGATTGCTCATGCTTCCTCACAATTTGGTTTCTCAAGTCCTAAGACAGTTCTTTGGTCTTCTTTCTTTTCTCCATGCTCAATGTGGTACACACAAGGACACAGGACAGAGGTTGAGTCAACTTTAATCCATGTCAACTGGCTGCAAGTGTGATTTAGTTATTGCCAACACCTGTTAGGTGCCACAGGTAAGTTACAGGTGCTGTTAATTACACAAATTAGAGAAGCATCACATGATTTTTCGAACAGTGCCAATACTTTTGTCCACCCTCTTTTTTTATGTTTGGTGTGGAATTATATCCAATTTGGCTTTATGACAATTCTTTTTGTGTTTTTTCATTTAAGACAAATTAAATGAAGATAATAATACCAAAGAATTTGTGTTTTCAATCATTTTCAGGAAGAAACTGAGTATTATCTGACAGAATTGCAGGGGTGTCAATACTTTTGGCCACAACTGTAGTTCTTGCATTTCATCCCATGACTGTGGCTCTGATTCAGGTAGTGTGTTGACTATGTACGATAGACGTTTAGCTGGTATGCCTCTGTTTGATCTTGAAGATCTCCTGATTTCAGATTCACCTGATTTTTCTGTTGTTCCCTCAGTGGTTGAAGAATCCAGCCAGACCTCTACATCCTCCTTGTTATTGTCTTGTAATTGTGCCTTCAGCTGGACTACTGGTGTGATGTCACAAATCTTGGGAGACACAAAGTTCTCATCAATCACTACATCTCTACTTATTGTGACCTTGTTTGTTTCTGGGTGTAGAATCCTATAACCTTTCTGGGTTTCACTGTAGCCTACCAGGATCCCTTCCTTAGCGTGAGATTCCCACTTAGTTCGCCTTTCTTTGGGAACATGTACAAGCGCTTTACTTCCGAATAATCTTATATGATGTAGTTTTGGCTTTCTGCTGTTCCATTGCTCAAATGGAGTTTTCGCCGTAGCTTTACCTGGTAGTCTGTCCTGAAGATAGCAAGCTGTCATGATTGCTTCACCCCAATATGCTGTGGGCAGATTTGCATCAAACAACATACTTCTTCCACTTTCACAGAGTGTTCGGTTCCTTCTTTCCGCGACACCATTTTGTTCAGGATTGTACGGTATAGTGGTCTGAAATAGGATTCCATTTTTCTTTAAAATGCTCTGTGTCTCATTACTTGTGTATTCAGTCCCATTATCTGCACGTAGAATCTTTGGCATTCTCCCAAATGTATTATATACCTCAGCTAGATATACTTCAAGTTTCTCTGGAACTTCTTTCTTGCTGTGAAGCAGATGGACAACTGTATATCTTGAATGATCATCAATAAATGTGAGAAAATATCTCTTCTTCCCAGGAGTCTGAGTGCTCATTGGACCACAGACATCTGTGTGTATTAAATCTAGTGTCTGTTCTGTTCTTGTAGTACTTCTCTTAGGAAAAGCTTTTCTAGACATTTTCCCTTTGATGCAGCTAGTACATTTCATTATCTGCTTACATAGATCAATTGTAATGTCCTCAGCTAGTTGCTTTTGAACTACCTTCCTTATTGCTTCTGGGTCTCTGTGTGCTAGGCGCCTATGCCATACATGAATGCAGTTATTGTGCCTTTCTTCCTGAGCAGTGTACACACACTCTGCATTTAAGCTGCTAAAATTCATTTGTGATTTTTCCTTCTGCTAGTGTGTGGCCCTCTTTTGAGATGATGCAGCTATCATGCTTAAATGTAACTTCATTTCCTTGTTTTGTTAGTTTCTTCACAGATAGTAAATTACTCTCAAGACTAGGCACATAGAGCACATCTTTTACTGGGATCTTCTTGCTTTGTCTTGGTGAGATTTGACAATCAATATAACCATCTCCTATACCTTGTGAAGTCATGTACTGACCATTAGCCATAATCACTTTCTCTGACTTACTTTGGTTAAGCTTAGAAAATAAGTCCCTGTTATTAGTCATGTGACTAGTTGCTCCAGAGTCTATACACCATGCATGCTTTGATGTATTTACACTGACAGTAAATGCAGTTTCAGTATTCACAGAATCATTTTCTGCAGACACAGCACTTTTAACCTTTTGAAGACTGCTTTGCTTTTTCAGCTGATTCATTCTAGCTTTCCAGACTCTGCAGTCGGCTTTCAAATGTCCTGATTTCTTGCAGCCAAAACATTCATGTGTTTCTTTTAGGTGCTTTCTGTTATCATTTAGATTTTGTGTCTGTAAAGCAGATTCTGCATCGCATGTCCTGCTGTTTACACCTTCCGCTTTCCGCTTATATTCATCTATGATCTTCCCTCTGACATACTCCAATGTAAGCTCATCATCTGGGCGCGCATCTAGTGCGGTTACAAGCATGTCATAGTTTTCTGGAAGACCACTAAGCAGTAATGCGGCTACATGAAAGTCCTTCAAATCTTCCCCAATGCCTCTCAGGCGTTCTACAATCTCTAGAATGCTTGTTATGTAGTCCTGCATATCCTGGCCATTCTGTAGTTTAGACTGGTACAATTTTCTCATGAGATAAAGTTTATTGCTTAAATTTATCCTCTCATGCACCTTTTGCAGCTGCTCCCACATTTCTCTTGCAGTTTCACTTTTACACACATGCACAATCTGATCATCATCTATACTGAGTGATATGGTACTTTGTGCTTTCTGATCCATCTCTATCCACTCCTGTGATACTGGGTCAGGTTTAAGCTCCTGTGTGTATTTCCACGTACCTTCTCTTATCAGCAGCATTTTCACTTTGAATTTCCAGGATTGATAATTCTGGTTATTGAGACTTGGTACTGTAAACTTCATGGAGTTGCTGCTGCTGGTGGCCATCTTTGCTGTCTTCCTTTCTTTTCTCTGTGCTCTGGGGATCTGGGACTCTAGGACTCTGGGCCCATAACCTGTTAGCAGCGGATTAATCAGCATAACATCAAGAGTCCGCAACACAGAAAGTAGATTTATTCATATCCAGGTTAAACAGCTTACAGCATCAAATGGCCAAGTTCTCCAAAAAATATGACATAGTTGTCATGGGAGATTTCAACTATCCAGACATTTGTTGGGAATCTCTCTCAGGCAAAACTAACAGGTCAAGGAAATTCTTATCCTCTCTTGCTGACAACTTTATCTTCCAAAAGGTAGGGGAGAAAACAAGGGGAACTGCTACCTTGGATCTAATCCTTATAAACAGGGAGGAAATGGTTGAGGAGGTAAAAGTGGCTGGGACCCTAGGAGGTAGCGACCATGCTATTTTAGAATTTTGGATAACTAGAGGAGGAAGACCTGTGAAGACTCAGACGTCAAGGTTAGATTTCAGAAAGGCAGATTTTAAGGGATTCAGAAAGAGAATTGGAGGGATCCAATGGCTAGATTTCCTTAAAGACAAAAATGTCCAGGAAGGATGGGAAATCTTGAAAAATGAAATTCTCAAAGCACAATTGTTAACAATTCCGAAAAGAGGGAAGAATAGGAAGCATTTAAGGAAGCCAGGATGGATGAACACAGAGCTTAAGCACATGCTAAAAAGGAAGAAAAAATGTTTATAAAATGGAAAGAGGGAGGCATATCTAAAGAAGAATATAATGCTGCCTGCAGAACCTGAAGGGCACAAATCAGATTATCTAAAGCTGACAATGAATTGAGGCTTGCAAGAGATGTCAAAAGCAATAATAAAGGATTTTGGGGATATGTCAAAAGTAAAAGAAAAGTCAAAGATGCTATAGGATTTTTACAGGATGAAAATGATGAAATGGTAAGACAGGATGTTGAGAAGGCCGAACTTTTAAATTCCTATTTTGCATCTGTTTTCTCTCAGAAAGGAAATGTAACATCAACTGTTCTTCACTGTCCTTTTAAGGGAATAGAAGAATCCAGGATATCTATAAACAGAAAGATAGTGAGAAAACACTTACAGTTGTGGCCAAAAGTATTGACACCCCTGCAATTCTGTCAGATAATACTCAGTTTCTTTCTGAAAATGATTGCAAGCACAAATTTTTTGGTATTATTATCTTCATTTAATTTGTTTTAAATGAAAAAACACAAAAAGAATTGTCCTAAAGCCAAATTGGATATAATTCCACACCAAACATAAAAAAGAGGGTGGACAAAAGTATTGGCACTGTTCGAAAAATCATGTGATGCTTCTCTAATTTGTGTAATTAACAGCACCTGTAACTTACCTGTGGCACCTAACAGGTGTTGGCAATAACTAAATCACACTTGCAACCAGTTGACATGGATTAAAGTTGACTCAACCTCTGTCCTGTGTCCTTGTGTGTACCATATTGAGCATGGAGAAAAGAAAGAAGACCAAAGAACTGTCTGAGGACTTGAGAAACCAAATTGTGAGGAAGCATGAGCAATCTCAAGGCTACAAGTCCATCTTCAAAGACCTGAATGTTCCTGTGCTACCGTGCGCAGTGTCATCAAGAAGTTTAAAGCCCATTGCACTGTGGCTAACCTCCCTAGATGTGGACGGAAAAGAAAAATTGACAAGAGATTTCAACGCAAGATTGTGCGGATGTTGTATAAAGAACCTCGACTAACATCCAAACAAGTTCAAGCTGCCCTGCAGTCCGAGGGTACAACAGTGTCAACTCATAGTATCCGTCAGCGTCTGAATGAAAAGGGACTGTATGGTAGAAGACCCCACTTCTTACCCCGAGACATAAAAAAGCCAGGCTGGAGTTTGCCAAAACTTACCTGAAAAAGCCTAAAACGTTTTGGAAGAATGTTCTCTGGTCAGATGAGACAAAAGTAGAGCTTTTTGGGCAAAGGCATCAACATAGAGTTTACAGGAGAAAAAAAAGAGGCATTCAAAGAAAAGAACACGGTCCCTACAGTCAAACATGGCGGAGGTTCCCTGATGTTTTGGGGTTGCTTTGCTGCCTCTGGCACTCGACTGCTTGACTGTGTGCATGGCATTATGAAGTCTGAAGACTACCAACAAATTTTGCAGCATAATGTAGGGCCCAGTGTGAGAAAGCTGGGTCTCCTTCAGAGGTCATGGGTCTTCCAGCAGGACAATGACCCAAAACACACTTCAAAAAGCACTAGAAAATGGTTTGAGAGAAAGCACTGGAGACTTCTAAGGTGGCCAGCAATGAGTCCAGACCTGAATCCCATAGAACACCTGTGGAGAGATCTAAAAATGGCAGTTTGGAGAAGGCACCCTTCAAATATCAGGGACCTGGAGCAGTTTGCCAAAGAAGAATGGTCTAAAATTCCAGCAGAGCATTGAAAGAAACTCATTGTTGGTTACCAGAACCGGTTGGTCGCGGTTATTTTGGCTAAAGGTTGTGCAACCAAGTATTAGACTGAGGGTGCCAATACTTTTGTCTGGCCAATTTTTGGAGTTTTGTGTGAAATGATCAATGTTTTGCTTTTTGCTTCATTCTCTTTTGTGTTTTTTCATTTAAGACAAATTAAATGAAGATAATAATACCAAAGAATTTGTGTTTGCAATCATTTTCAGGAAGAAACTGAGTATTATCTGACAGAATTGCAGGGGTGTCAATATTTTTGGCCACAACTGTAGCTAACCTAAATGAATTCAAGTCTCCAGGTCCAGATGAATTACACCCCAGAGTACTGAAGGAGATAGCAGAAGAAATTTTTGAACCCCTCTCCATAATCTTTGAAAATTCTTGGAGAACAGGAGAAGTCCCAGAAGACTGGAGAAGAGCAAATGTTGTTCCTATCTTCAAAAAGGGGAAGAAGGTGGACCCAGGCAACTATAGGCCGGTGAGTCTGACTTCTATACCAGGAAAGATCTTTGAACAAATTATTAAACAACATGTATGTCAGTACCTGGATAAGAATGAAGTGATTAAACAGAGTCAGCATGGGTTTGTAACTAATAAGTCATGTCAGACTAACTTCATTTCCTTCTATGATGGAATCACTGATTGGATGGATGAAGGAAATGCTGTAGATATAGTATATCTTGACTTCAGAAAAGCATTTGACAAAGTATCTCATACAATCCTTATTGAAAAAATGACTAAGTATGGAATGGACAAGGCAACTGTTAGGTGGATTCATAACTGGCTTAGTGATCGGACCCAAAGAGTGGTTGTAAATGGCTGCACATCCAGTTGGAAGAATGTCTCAAGTGGGGTACCACAGGGCTCTGTCCTGGGCCCTGTATTGTTCAACATCTTTATCAACGATTTAGATGAAGGAATTGAGGGTAAACTGATTAAATTTGCTAAACTCAAGATAAAAAGCGGATGGCACCGCTGTTACCGTGTGACTTCAAATGATGTGCGGCATACAGAAGCCCAGCAGCTGGGAATCTCAGGTGCCAGACCTGGAAACAGTCAATCCTGGGAATCCATGCAAAGAGAAAAGGTCGCACTCATCGAGATCGAAGTTTCACTGATTTATTGACATATCATGAACATGTCAAGTCGGGGGAGTGACATAAGGAGTGCAAGAAAGGCTGACAACGGCCGTTTCGCGCTGCTCGAGCGCTTCAACGGGTCAAACAGTGGGGGGAAGTGCCGGGTTCATATGAAAATCACATCACTCCGTACCTCCTCCCTCCACAGCTGCTGTCTAAGTGACATTAGTGAATTAAAAACATGCTGAGATGCATTACAACATACAAAAGCATAAATACAACTTGCTGCACAAGCAGAAAAATGGTTACATCGAGAGATAAATTACAATGCATATTCATATATCAAAGACTACTGTTATTTTCATATGTCGAAAACTACTATTTTTTTCTTCTTTCTTTTTCTTATGGAAAACATCTACAATCATATGTATCCAGAGACCAAACTGTCTCACTATTATTGAACTATTAATATACTCACAGGAAGAGAAAAAAAAAAAAATCCCTTTTCAAAAAATTTTCTCTCTCCTTTTTTTTTTTCTTTTCCCCCTTTCTTTCCTTTTTTATCCTAAAATGAATTGTGTGCAACTTAGTAGCTGTTTTTTTTTAGGATTCTCATGAACTACTATATACCTGCATAGCTGTATCTTATTATGAATAAACACAAAAATGGACTATCAATGACAAATCTCAATCATAGCGGACAAAAACCGCTGCACCGAAAACGCACAATGTATATGTGCACGTATACTATGCAAACAAAAAACAAGTCACTAAACGATTCAAATGCTACGGGAGAGAAAACCCACCAAATTCAAAAAGATGTCATTGCCTCAAATATGTGGAAGTTCATCAAAGCTGCAATAAAAGACTCCAGGAAAAAGTACCAACCAGAAAAGCCACATGTATACATATGTGACATAGTTCTCCTATCAACTTCAAGGGAAATGAGGGAAAATATAAACTCCTTCATAAAAAAACAGCCAAGTCTATTCTATCATTAAAACCCAGCGGACCTGTCGCCTGTGTGTTCATAATCCACCTGGATTCTCGTTGTAATAAGATTTTATTTAAATGCCCTCCCTGCGGCGGTAAAACCACCTTCTCGATTCCTGCAAAAGAGAGAACATTAGGGTCATTTCCATGTGCATCTCTTACATGGTTAATTAAACGTGGGACTCCTTTTCCCGTTCTAATGGACTTAAAATGCTCACGGAAACGAATGTATAGCGGACGTATGGTTTTGCCTATGTAGAAAAACCGACATGTGCAAAAAATCACATAGACTACATGGTCTGTCTTGCATGTGATCAAATCAGTTACGGTATGTGTGACCGCGCCCATGTGTAGTGTACGATCAGTACGATGAAATTTACAATAAGGACAATGGCCACACCTATAATTCCCTTGTGGTGTTCCTTTACTCAGCCAAGTGTCACGCTTAGTGACGATCCGATTCTTAACCAGAATATCTCTAATTCTTGTACTCCGCTTACATGAGATAAGGGGCCCTCTAGATACTATGTCACTTAAATCCCTATCTTGTTCCAAAATGTGCCAATTTTTTCTAATTGCTGCTCGTATCTGACGATCCATGGGACTATAACGAAAACAGAAGGTACAGTAAATCTCTTTTCATTTTCAACTCTTTTATTCTTTAGAGGCACAACTCCTCCAACTTTATTACTGTACTGAGATTTTACTTTTTCAATTGTGGTATCTAATAGAACCTTAGGATATCCCCGTTGTCTGAACCTATTATATAACTCTCTAGATTGTGTTTCAAAGCCCTCCAAGGTATTATTTAGATGGTGAACTCTCAAAAATTGACCATATGGCAATGAATTAATGGTATGTGATGGATGGAAACTGTCATAACGCAATATGGAATCCACAAGTCTGCTTCTTGTCCCCCAGGACGCCCAATCGTATCTGGGATAGGATCCGTCACGGAATCCCTGTCCCAGTATATTGATTGGCTACTGCGCCCTTAGTCCCATGGATCATCAGATACGAGCAGCAATTAGAAAAAATTGGCATATTTTGGAACAAGATAGGGATTTAAGCGACATAGTATCTAGAGGGCCCCTTATCTCATGTAAGTGGAGTACAAGAATTAGAGATATTCTGGTTAAGAATCGGATCGTCACTAAGCGTGACACTTGGCTGAGTAAAGGAACACCACAAGGGAATTATAGGTGTGGCATTGTCCTTATTGTAAATTTCATCGTACTGATCGTACACTACACATGGGCGCGGTCAAACATACAGTAACTGATTTGATCACATGCAAGACAGACCATGTAGTCTATGTGATTTTTTTGCACATGTCGGTTTTTCTACATAGGCAAAACCATACGTCCGCTATACATTCGTTTCCGTGAGCATTTTAAGTCCATTAGAACGGGAAAAGGAGTCCCACGTTTAATTAACCATGTAAGAGATGCACATGGAAATGACCCTAATGTTCTCTCTTTTGCAGGAATCGAGAAGGTGGTTTTACCGCCGCAAGGAGGGCATTTAAATAAAATCTTATTACAACGAGAATCCAGGTGGATTATGAACACACAGGTGACAGGTCCGCTGGGTTTTAATGATAGAATAGACATGGCTGTTTTTTTATGAAGGAGTTTATATTTTCCCTCATTTCCCTTGAAGTTGATAGGAGAACTATGTCACATATGTATACATGTGGCTTTTCTGGTTGGTACTTTTTCCTGGAGTCTTTTATTGCAGCTTTGATGAACTTCCACATATTTGAGGCAAAGACATCTTTTTGAATTTGGTGGTTTTTCTCTCCCGTAGCATTTGAATCGTTTAGTGACTTGTTTTTTGTTTGCATAGTATACGTGCACATATACATTGTGCGTTTTCGGTGCAGCAGTTTTTGTCCGCTATGATTGAGATTTGTCATTGATAGTCCATTTTTGTGTTTATCCATAATAGGATACAGCTATGCAGGTATATAGTAGTTCATGAGAATCCTAAAAAAACAGCTACTAAGTTGCACACAATTCATTTTAGGATAAAAAAGGAAAGAAAGGGAAAAAAAAAAAAAGAAAAAAAAAAAGGAGAGAGAAAATTTTTTGAAAAGGGATTTTTTTTTTCTCTTCCTGTGAGTATATTAATAGTTCAATAATAGTGAGACAGTTTGGTCTCTGGATACATATGTTTGTAGATGTTTTCCATAAGAAAAAGAAAGAAGAAAAAAATAGTAGTTTTCGACATATGAAAATAACAGTAGTCTTTGATATATGAATATGCATTGTAATTTATCTCTCGATGTAACCATTTTTCTGCTTGTGCAGCAAGTTGTATTTATGCTTTTGTATGTTGTAATGCATCTCAGCATGTTTTTAATTCACTAATGTCACTTAGACAGCAGCTGTGGAGGGAGGAGGTACGGAGTGATGTGATTTTCATATGAACCCGGCACTTCCCCCCCACTGTTTGACCCGTTGAAGCGCTCGAGCAGCGCGAAACGGCCGTTGTCAGCCTGTCTTGCACTCCTTATGTCACTCCCCCGACTTGACATGTTCATGATATGTCAATAAATCAGTGAAACTTCGATCTCGATGATTAAATTTGCTGATGACACAAAGCTAGGAGGGATAGCTAATACTAGAGAAGAGATAGAGAGGATTCAAAAAGATATAAATAAACTGGAGCAGTGGGCAGCAACTAACAGAATGGTTTTTAACAGGGAAAAATGCAAAGTACTACATCTGGGCAATAAAAATGAAAAAAGCATATACAGAATGGGAGGAATAGGCCTAAGCAACAGCACATGTGAAAAAGACTTGGGTATACTAATAGATCACAGACTGAATATGAGTCAACAGTGTGATGCAGCAGCAAAAAAGGCAAATGCAATTCTAGGATGTATTAACAGAAGCATACAGTCTAGATCACGTGAAGTCATTATTTCCCTCTACTACTCTTTGGTCAGACCTCATCTGGAATATTGTGTCCAGTTGTGGGCACCACATTTTAAAAAAGACAAACTGGAGCAAGTTCAGAAAAGAGCGACCAGAATGGTGACCGGTCTGCAAACCCTGTCTTATGAGGAAAGGTTGCAGGATTTAGGATTGTTTAGTTTGCAAAAGAGAAGACTGAGAGGAGACTTAATAGCTGTCTACAAATATCTAAAGGGCTGTCACATTGTAGAAGGATCAACTTTATTCTCATTTGCACAAGGAAAGACTAGAAGCAATGGGATGAAACTGAATGGGAGGAGAGACAGATTAGATATTAGAAAAAACTTTTTGACAGTTAGAGTGATCAATGAGTGGAACAAGCTGCCACGAGAAGTGGTGAATTCTCCTTCAATGGAAGTCTTCTAACAGAGGCTGGACAGACATCTGACTGGGATGATTTAGCGAATCCTGCTTTGAGCAGGGGGTTGGACCAGATGGCCCAGGAGGTCCCTTCCAACTCTACAATTCTATGATTCTGTGATCAGTCTGGTATCTGCTGTGGCTTGCAGCATGGGAGCATTACAACAACAAGAAGGGAAGAGAATGAGGGGGCATCCTGTCTGTTTTTTTGTTTTTTTTTTGTCACTGAACTTTGTTAACAATCTCACAATATGCACAATATATAAAACAGTACAGTACTAGTTGTTGCAATACATACAGATCAATATGCATTATTCAAACAAACCAGCTGTTTATCAGCAGCTTTCAGCACCAACGACAAGGACAAGTGACTGGAAGCTGCAGCCATAGCTCTCCATGATTTCAGTGAGATCAAGGGAAGATGTGACAGCGCCCGGTAAAGAGCTGATCCACCGTGACATGCCTTATACAGGGGCATGCACTGCTCTGTGCAGAGAAATGCATGTTCTGGACGGGACTCGATTGTGTGCATCTGGTCTTTCAGTAACAAGTGGCACTTTGGGGACAACCATTAAATTGGTGTGGCCCTTGGTGAATATGAGTTTGACACCCCTGATCTAAGACAAGTGACCATCATTTTACTGTCATGTACTAGTGGTGTTACACTTAATGGCTTCTTTTTGTCATCCATTACATATCATACTACATCTAGTGATGAGCAAACCCGATCTGGAAAGTTCAGGTTTCGTATCGAACATCGCCTGCTCGGGTTCAACCACACCGACCCAAAACAGACAATGTTTGGAGTTTGCTCATCAAAAAAGAAAAATTGCTTCTCTCCCCTTTGCCGAGGTCCCTACCTGTGTGGAGAGTCTTCTTGATCAAGGGAATCCCTAGCTAGGAATAATAAAAGGGATTCCCTCGGGAACGATGACATATTCACACAATGTGGAAGAGCATGGAAGAGGACTGAAGAGGACCCTCCGCGTCTGTTTGGGATTTATCTTCTCTCCATCGACTATTGAAATGGACCCGGCCAAGGTACAGGCCATTTATGATTGGGTTCAGCCTACTTCTTTGAAGGCTCTCCAGAAGTTTTTGGGTTTTTCTAATTTCTATCGTAAATTTATAGGTAATTTTTCTAGTATTGTCAAACCACTGACTGATCTGACCAAGAAAGGAGCAGATGTGCTGAATTGGTCTCCTGAGGCTGTCTCAGCATTTCAGGAGCTTAAGCGGAGATTTACTTCAGCTCCAGTTTTACGGCAACCTGATGTCTCACTTCCATTTCAAGCGGAGGTGGACGCTTCTGAGATTGGTGCAGGAGCTGTGTTGCCCCAAAAAGAACCTGTGACTTCTAAGATGAATCCCTGTGCCTTCTTTTCTCAAAAGTTTTCCCCATCTGAACACAACTATGACGTGGGGAATCGGAATTTGTTGGCCATGAAATGGGCATTTGAGGAGTGGAGACATTGGTTGGAGGGAGCTAGACATCAATTTGTGGTCCTCACCGATCACAAGAATCTGATTTATCTGGAGTCGGCCAAACGCTTGAATCCTAGACAGGCTAGATGGGCCTTGTTTTTCACGCGTTTTAATTTTGTGGTCTCTTTTCTTCCGGGCACTAAGAATGTTAAGGCAGACGCCCTTTCTAGGAGTTTCTTTGCTGATTCTCTTAATGTGACCGAGCCTACTACTATCCTAGGTGAGGGGGTAGTTCTTTCTGCCATTTCGCCCGATTTGAGACACGCCCTGGAGGAATTTCAGGAGGATAAACCTGAGCGTTGCCCTATGGGAAGATTGTATGTTACTGACCAGTGGAGAAAGAGAGTGATGTCTGAAGTCCATTGCTCCGCATTGGCTGGTCATCCGGGTATTTTTGGTACCAGAGATTTGGTGAGTCAGTCGTTTTGGTGGCCTGCCTTATCTCGTGATGTCAGGAATTTTGTACAGTCCTGTGGGACTTGTTCTAGGTCTAAACCCTGTTCTCGTTCTAGTGGGTTGCTGATGCCCCTGCTGGTGCCCAAGAGGCCATGGACCCATATCTCAATGGATTTTATTTCTGATCTTCCTGTCTCTCAGAGAATGACTGTTATCTGGGTGATTTGCAATAGATTTTCGAAGATGGTCCATCTTGTACCACTCCCAAAGTTGTCATCTTCCACTGAGTTGGTGCCCTTGTTTTTACAACAGGTGGTTCGGTTACACGGGATTCCTGAGAACATTGTGTCCGATAGAGGGGTCCAGTTTGTTTCCAGATTCTGGAAAGCCTTTTGTTCCAATCTGGGAATTCAGTTATCCTTCTCCTCCGCGTTTCATCCCCAGACCAATGGGCAAACTGAGAGAACAAACCAGACCCTGGAGTCTTATTTAGGATGTTTTATATCTGCTGATCAAGATGATTGGGTCTCATTTTTGCCCTTGGCCAAATTTGCGCTGAAGAATAGAGCTAGTTCTGCCACTCTGATGTCACCCTTTTTCTGTAATTTTGGATTTCATCCTCAATTCTCTTCAGGGCAAGTGGAATCTTCGTCCTGCCCAGGTGTGGACACTGTGGTTGTGAGAATGCAGCAGATATGGGACCAAGTGGTGAATAAGTTGTCACTCTCTCAGGAAAAGGCCCAGCGTTTTTCCAACCGGCGTAGGACCATTGTTCCCCGTTTTAAAGTGGGTGATATGGTTTGGCTGTCGTCTAAGAATATTCCTATGAAGGTTGCATCTCCAAAATTTAAGCCAAGATTCATTGGACCTTATAAGATTTTGGAGATTCTTAATCCTGTTTCTTTTCGATTGGCTCTTCCAGTTACGTTCAAAATTCATAAAGTATTTCACAAGTCACTGTTGAAGAGGTTTGTTGAGCCAGTAGTTCCTGTGGCGGCACCTCCTGATCCTGTATTGGTTAAAGGCAATGTGGAATATGAGGTAGAGAAAATATTGGATTCTCCTTTGGTTAGATGGAGACTCCAGTATTTGGTCAAATGGAAGGGTTATGGCCAGGAGGATAATTCTTCGATCTCTGCCTCTGATATTCATGCCAATAAATTGGTTCGTGCTTTTCACCGGGCCCATCCTGATTGGCCTGGTGGCATGGATGAGGGTTCGGTGACCCCTCCTCAAGGGGGGGTACTGTCATGAACTCATTTTCTGCTCCACCAGTTGAGAGTTCCCCTTCCGTTCTCCCTCTGGTGGCAACAGGAGGTAGTGCGGTTGGTTTAAGTGGTAGTGATCTGCCACCTGATGAGGAAGATAACGATTGGATCTCTGTAGTATCAGACTGGATATGAGACAGCCGACGCCCTATCCGGGTGCTGGTGATTCAGTCTGCTTCTCAGGTCCTGGACTTCAGCTCTCTTCCAGTCTTCTCAAGTTAAGTTTGTTTTTTGCTAATGTTCACACTTGCGCTTGTTGGTCAATTCAGTTTTTTGTGTAATCAGCCTGCCCCTGCTGGGGCTATGCTGAAATTCCACTCCTATTAATCAGTATTTGCCAATCTGCTTTTTGTCCCTTATTAGATTGGCCTCTTTTTAGCTCTGTCTCAGAATATTTCAGAGTGCTGATATAGGTTTAGAAGTCTAGTGACTTCAGGGTCAATTTAGCTATCAGAAGTGTTGGACAATATTTTTGTAGGTTTTTTTTTGGCAGATTGCAGACAGTGTCTTTCCTTTTCTGTCCTTTTTAGTTAGCTGGGCCCCATCGTTTACTCAGCCTATTTTCCTGCCTTTGTATTTTCATCTTGTTTCACCATCAATACATGTGGGGGGCTGTCTTTCCTTTGGGGTCTGCTCTGGGGCAGTGTTGTGAGTTCATTTTCCCCTTCATTACTGAGGCCCGAGGAACTCCCTCTTCTGGTAAAGAAAGGTAGTGAGCCTGATTATCAAACACCTGAGGCTGATGATGATGACTGGCTGAGTGGAGTCACTGACTGGATATAAGGCTGCTGACGCCCTTCTGCCCTGCGGGTGATTTCTCTGTGGGATCCTTGGAGACCAGTCTGAATTCCTGCTCCTCTAAAGCTAAGTTTGCTTCTCGGCCTTTTGCATTGGTGCTTTGACTTTGTTTTGCTTTGTTTTTCTGGATTTCTGCCATTCCCTGCTGGGGGTTCCTTTAGCTCTGTCTTCTGAAAATACCCGAGTGCTGATTTAGTTTTTGAAGCCTAGCTGCTTCAGGGCCTTTTTCTTATCAGCTTGTTGGCTTATGTCTTTGATAGGGTTTTGGCAGAATGCAGACAGCAGCCTTCCTGTCCATTCCTATGTAGGTAGTTTTGGGCCCCGTCTTTGCTCAGTCTATCTTTCTGTCTGTGTTAGTGTTTTCATCTTGCTTCACCGTCATTATATGTTGGGGGCTGCCTATTGCTTTGGGGTCTGCTCTGGGGCAGTTTAGATTTCCCCTTTCTTTCTTTAGGCCTATTTAATTCTCCGGCTGTGATCGAGGGGTCTAGGGCATCGTAGGAACCCCCCACAGCTACTGCTAGTTGTGTTGATAGGTTCAGGGGTCTGCAATCTGATAGTTGCCAACTTCTCTGGTTTTCTGGACTTAGCTTGTATTTCTGTTTTTGCCTCCTACGGTGACTCATTCATAACAGAATCACCCACCATACCGCAGATCCTAGGGTACTCAATAGCAGGAAAGAATTGTAAAAAAAAAAAAAAAAAAAAAAAAGTGTGTATATTTTTTCCTCTATATCTCTGAGGCCGTAGGGGGAATTTTTTTTTCTCTCAATGGAGATAAAGCAATTGTCTGATCGTGTGGAGCAGCTCGCTGCGGAAGTGCGGGGAATTTCCGCCTACCTTGCTCATTCACATGCTGCTGAACCAAAGATTCCTACACCTGATGTATTTTTTGGGGATCGGTCTAAATTTTTAAATTTCAAAAATAATTGTAAATTATTTTTTGCCTTGAAGCCTAACTCGTCAGGGAGCTCCGCGCAGCAGGTTAAAATTGTCATCTCTTTGCTGCGTGGCGATCCCCAGGATTGGGCGTTTTCTTTGAAACCAGATGATCCTATTCTGACTAATGTGAACGCATTTTTTCAGGCCTTGGGGTTGTTGTATGATGAACCTAATGCCATTGATCAGGCTGAAAAGACCCTGCTGGCATTGAACCAGGGTCGTGATTCTGCAGAATTGTACTGTCAAAAATTCCGAAAGTGGGCAGTACTTACTACCTGGAATGATAATGCCTTGGCTGCTCTCTTTCGGAAGGGGTTGTCAGAAGCCGTAAAAGATACTATGGTGGGATTTCCTGTTCCCTCTGGTCTTGACGATTCTATGTCATTAGCCATTCAGGTTGATCGGCGTTTGCGCGAACGCAAAACTGCACGAGAGGTGTTGCCACCTGTTGAACAAATGTCTGAACCTATGCAATGTGATAGAGTTTTTTCCAGAGAGCAGCGTCAGGAGTTCAGAAGGCGTAATAAGTTGTGTTTTTTCTGTGGAGATTCCTCGCATATTATTTCTGTCTGTCCTAAACGAGAGAAACGCTTTGCACACACGTTTTCTGTTGGGGGTGTTCAACCTAAGTTTCTTCTGGCTATTACTCTGATCTGCTCCCTGTCCACATTTTCCGCCAAGGCTTTTGTGGATTCGGGAGCAGCTCTAAACCTAATGGACTTGGATTTTGCTAAACGTTGTGGATTTCCGATGACACCTCTGCAGACGCCTATCCCTTTGAGGGGAATTGATGCTACTCCTTTGGCTAAAAATAAACCTCAGTTTTGGACCCAGGTGGTAATGCGGGTCGCCCCAGACCATCAAGAAAATTGCAGATTTTTGGTGTTGCATAATCTGCATGATACTATTGTTCTGGGGTTTCCCTGGTTACAAATTCATAATCCAGTTTTGGATTGGAAATCTGTGTCTGTGGTGAGTTGGGGTTGTCGGTGTGCCTTTAGTGAGGCTCCGGTGTTTTCCACCTCTCCTCAGTCGCATGATGTTTCTGATTATTTGGCGGACTTTTATGATGTATTTAGTGAGAATGAGTCTGCGTCTCTGCCTCCTCATAGGAGTTATGACTGTGCAATTGAACTGAGCCCGGGGTGTAAATTTCCCAAGGGTCGGCTCTTCAATTTATCTGTACCCGAGCACGAGGCTATGCGATCCTATATTAAGGAGGCGTTGGAGAAGGGTCATATTAGACCATCCTCTTCACCCTTAGGTGCCGTTTTTTTTTTTGTAGCCAAAAAGGATGGATCATTAAGACCTTGTATTGATTATCGTGCCCTCAACAAAATTACTGTTAAATATCAGTATCCGTTACCCCTGATTTCTGATCTATTCTCCAGAGTTAAAGGTGCTTGCTGGTTTACCAAGCTTGACCTCAGTGGGGCGTATAATCATTAAGAATGTTAAGGCAGACGCCCTTTCTAGGAGTTTCTTTGCTGATTCTCTTAATGTGACCGAGCCTACTACTATCCTAGGTGAGGGGGTAGTTCTTTCTGCCATTTCGCCCGATTTGAGACACGCCCTGGAGGAATTTCAGGAGGATAAACCTGAGCGTTGCCCTATGGGAAGATTGTATGTTACTGACCAGTGGAGAAAGAGAGTGATGTCTGAAGTCCATTGCTCCGCATTGGCTGGTCATCCGGGTATTTTTGGTACCAGAGATTTGGTGAGTCAGTCGTTTTGGTGGCCTGCCTTATCTCGTGATGTCAGGAATTTTGTACAGTCCTGTGGGACTTGTTCTAGGTCTAAACCCTGTTCTCGTTCTAGTGGGTTGCTGATGCCCCTGCTGGTGCCCAAGAGGCCATGGACCCATATCTCAATGGATTTTATTTCTGATCTTCCTGTCTCTCAGAGAATGACTGTTATCTGGGTGATTTGCAATAGATTTTCGAAGATGGTCCATCTTGTACCACTCCCAAAGTTGTCATCTTCCACTGAGTTGGTGCCCTTGTTTTTACAACAGGTGGTTCGGTTACACGGGATTCCTGAGAACATTGTGTCCGATAGAGGGGTCCAGTTTGTTTCCAGATTCTGGAAAGCCTTTTGTTCCAATCTGGGAATTCAGTTATCCTTCTCCTCCGCGTTTCATCCCCAGACCAATGGGCAAACTGAGAGAACAAACCAGACCCTGGAGTCTTATTTAGGATGTTTTATATCTGCTGATCAAGATGATTGGGTCTCATTTTTGCCCTTGGCCAAATTTGCGCTGAAGAATAGAGCTAGTTCTGCCACTCTGATGTCACCCTTTTTCTGTAATTTTGGATTTCATCCTCAATTCTCTTCAGGGCAAGTGGAATCTTCGTCCTGCCCAGGTGTGGACACTGTGGTTGTGAGAATGCAGCAGATATGGGACCAAGTGGTGAATAAGTTGTCACTCTCTCAGGAAAAGGCCCAGCGTTTTTCCAACCGGCGTAGGACCATTGTTCCCCGTTTTAAAGTGGGTGATATGGTTTGGCTGTCGTCTAAGAATATTCCTATGAAGGTTGCATCTCCAAAATTTAAGCCAAGATTCATTGGACCTTATAAGATTTTGGAGATTCTTAATCCTGTTTCTTTTCGATTGGCTCTTCCAGTTACGTTCAAAATTCATAAAGTATTTCACAAGTCACTGTTGAAGAGGTTTGTTGAGCCAGTAGTTCCTGTGGCGGCACCTCCTGATCCTGTATTGGTTAAAGGCAATGTGGAATATGAGGTAGAGAAAATATTGGATTCTCCTTTGGTTAGATGGAGACTCCAGTATTTGGTCAAATGGAAGGGTTATGGCCAGGAGGATAATTCTTCGATCTCTGCCTCTGATATTCATGCCAATAAATTGGTTCGTGCTTTTCACCGGGCCCATCCTGATTGGCCTGGTGGCATGGATGAGGGTTCGGTGACCCCTCCTCAAGGGGGGGTACTGTCATGAACTCATTTTCTGCTCCACCAGTTGAGAGTTCCCCTTCCGTTCTCCCTCTGGTGGCAACAGGAGGTAGTGCGGTTGGTTTAAGTGGTAGTGATCTGCCACCTGATGAGGAAGATAACGATTGGATCTCTGTAGTATCAGACTGGATATGAGACAGCCGACGCCCTATCCGGGTGCTGGTGATTCAGTCTGCTTCTCAGGTCCTGGACTTCAGCTCTCTTCCAGTCTTCTCAAGTTAAGTTTGTTTTTTGCTAATGTTCACACTTGCGCTTGTTGGTCAATTCAGTTTTTTGTGTAATCAGCCTGCCCCTGCTGGGGCTATGCTGAAATTCCACTCCTATTAATCAGTATTTGCCAATCTGCTTTTTGTCCCTTATTAGATTGGCCTCTTTTTAGCTCTGTCTCAGAATATTTCAGAGTGCTGATATAGGTTTAGAAGTCTAGTGACTTCAGGGTCAATTTAGCTATCAGAAGTGTTGGACAATATTTTTGTAGGTTTTTTTTTGGCAGATTGCAGACAGTGTCTTTCCTTTTCTGTCCTTTTTAGTTAGCTGGGCCCCATCGTTTACTCAGCCTATTTTCCTGCCTTTGTATTTTCATCTTGTTTCACCATCAATACATGTGGGGGGCTGTCTTTCCTTTGGGGTCTGCTCTGGGGCAGTGTTGTGAGTTCATTTTCCCCTTCATTACTGAGGCCCGAGGAACTCCCTCTTCTGGTAAAGAAAGGTAGTGAGCCTGATTATCAAACACCTGAGGCTGATGATGATGACTGGCTGAGTGGAGTCACTGACTGGATATAAGGCTGCTGACGCCCTTCTGCCCTGCGGGTGATTTCTCTGTGGGATCCTTGGAGACCAGTCTGAATTCCTGCTCCTCTAAAGCTAAGTTTGCTTCTCGGCCTTTTGCATTGGTGCTTTGACTTTGTTTTGCTTTGTTTTTCTGGATTTCTGCCATTCCCTGCTGGGGGTTCCTTTAGCTCTGTCTTCTGAAAATACCCGAGTGCTGATTTAGTTTTTGAAGCCTAGCTGCTTCAGGGCCTTTTTCTTATCAGCTTGTTGGCTTATGTCTTTGATAGGGTTTTGGCAGAATGCAGACAGCAGCCTTCCTGTCCATTCCTATGTAGGTAGTTTTGGGCCCCGTCTTTGCTCAGTCTATCTTTCTGTCTGTGTTAGTGTTTTCATCTTGCTTCACCGTCATTATATGTTGGGGGCTGCCTATTGCTTTGGGGTCTGCTCTGGGGCAGTTTAGATTTCCCCTTTCTTTCTTTAGGCCTATTTAATTCTCCGGCTGTGATCGAGGGGTCTAGGGCATCGTAGGAACCCCCCACAGCTACTGCTAGTTGTGTTGATAGGTTCAGGGGTCTGCAATCTGATAGTTGCCAACTTCTCTGGTTTTCTGGACTTAGCTTGTATTTCTGTTTTTGCCTCCTACGGTGACTCATTCATAACAGAATCACCCACCATACCGCAGATCCTAGGGTACTCAATAGCAGGAAAGAATTGTAAAAAAAAAAAAAAAAAAAAAAAAGTGTGTATATTTTTTCCTCTATATCTCTGAGGCCGTAGGGGGAATTTTTTTTTCTCTCAATGGAGATAAAGCAATTGTCTGATCGTGTGGAGCAGCTCGCTGCGGAAGTGCGGGGAATTTCCGCCTACCTTGCTCATTCACATGCTGCTGAACCAAAGATTCCTACACCTGATGTATTTTTTGGGGATCGGTCTAAATTTTTAAATTTCAAAAATAATTGTAAATTATTTTTTGCCTTGAAGCCTAACTCGTCAGGGAGCTCCGCGCAGCAGGTTAAAATTGTCATCTCTTTGCTGCGTGGCGATCCCCAGGATTGGGCGTTTTCTTTGAAACCAGATGATCCTATTCTGACTAATGTGAACGCATTTTTTCAGGCCTTGGGGTTGTTGTATGATGAACCTAATGCCATTGATCAGGCTGAAAAGACCCTGCTGGCATTGAACCAGGGTCGTGATTCTGCAGAATTGTACTGTCAAAAATTCCGAAAGTGGGCAGTACTTACTACCTGGAATGATAATGCCTTGGCTGCTCTCTTTCGGAAGGGGTTGTCAGAAGCCGTAAAAGATACTATGGTGGGATTTCCTGTTCCCTCTGGTCTTGACGATTCTATGTCATTAGCCATTCAGGTTGATCGGCGTTTGCGCGAACGCAAAACTGCACGAGAGGTGTTGCCACCTGTTGAACAAATGTCTGAACCTATGCAATGTGATAGAGTTTTTTCCAGAGAGCAGCGTCAGGAGTTCAGAAGGCGTAATAAGTTGTGTTTTTTCTGTGGAGATTCCTCGCATATTATTTCTGTCTGTCCTAAACGAGAGAAACGCTTTGCACACACGTTTTCTGTTGGGGGTGTTCAACCTAAGTTTCTTCTGGCTATTACTCTGATCTGCTCCCTGTCCACATTTTCCGCCAAGGCTTTTGTGGATTCGGGAGCAGCTCTAAACCTAATGGACTTGGATTTTGCTAAACGTTGTGGATTTCCGATGACACCTCTGCAGACGCCTATCCCTTTGAGGGGAATTGATGCTACTCCTTTGGCTAAAAATAAACCTCAGTTTTGGACCCAGGTGGTAATGCGGGTCGCCCCAGACCATCAAGAAAATTGCAGATTTTTGGTGTTGCATAATCTGCATGATACTATTGTTCTGGGGTTTCCCTGGTTACAAATTCATAATCCAGTTTTGGATTGGAAATCTGTGTCTGTGGTGAGTTGGGGTTGTCGGTGTGCCTTTAGTGAGGCTCCGGTGTTTTCCACCTCTCCTCAGTCGCATGATGTTTCTGATTATTTGGCGGACTTTTATGATGTATTTAGTGAGAATGAGTCTGCGTCTCTGCCTCCTCATAGGAGTTATGACTGTGCAATTGAACTGAGCCCGGGGTGTAAATTTCCCAAGGGTCGGCTCTTCAATTTATCTGTACCCGAGCACGAGGCTATGCGATCCTATATTAAGGAGGCGTTGGAGAAGGGTCATATTAGACCATCCTCTTCACCCTTAGGTGCCGTTTTTTTTTTTGTAGCCAAAAAGGATGGATCATTAAGACCTTGTATTGATTATCGTGCCCTCAACAAAATTACTGTTAAATATCAGTATCCGTTACCCCTGATTTCTGATCTATTCTCCAGAGTTAAAGGTGCTTGCTGGTTTACCAAGCTTGACCTCAGTGGGGCGTATAATCTTATTCGCATTAAGCATGGAGATGAATGGAAGACGGCGTTTAATACTCCGGAGGGACATTTTGAGTACCTGGTGATGCCTTTTGGGCTCACTAATGCCCCTTCTGTCTTCCAGTGCTTCATGAACGATATTTTCCGAGATTTTGTCGATAAATTTTTGATTATCTATCTGGATGATATTTTGATCTTCTCCAAGGATTGGGATTCTCATGTGGAACATATTCGGACTGTGTTCCGGATCTTGAGGGAGAATTCCCTGTATGTCAAAGGATCTAAATGCCTTTTTGGAGTACAGAGGATTTCTTTTTTGGGATTTATTTTGTCCCCGTCAACTATTGAAATGGAGCCGGCCAAGGTACAGGCCATTTACGATTGGGTTCAGCCCACTTCTTTGAAGGCCCTCCAGAAGTTTTTGGGTTTTGCTAATTTTTATCGGAAATTTATAGCAAAATTTTCTAGTATTGCCAAGCCATTGACTGATTTGACTAAGAAGGGTGCTGATGTGTTAAATTGGTCTCCGGAGGCTGTTTCTTCCTTTCAGGAGCTGAAGCGAAGATTCACCTCCGCCCCGGTTTTGCGGCAACCTGATGTCTCACTTCCATTCCAGGTAGAGGTGGATGCTTCTGAGATTGGTGCAGGAGCTGTTTTGTCCCAAAAGGATCCTGTAACATCTAAAATGAATGCTTGTGCTTTCTTTTCCCGAAAGTTCTCTCCATCTGAACGTAACTATGATGTGGGGAATAGGGAACTGTTGGCCATGAAATGGGCATTTGAGGAGTGGAGACATTGGTTGGAGGGAGCTAAGCATCAAGTCGTGGTCCTCACTGACCACAAGAATTTGATTTACCTAGAGTCGGCTAAGCGCTTGAACCCTAGACAGGCTAGGTGGGCCTTGTTTTTTACACGTTTTGATTTTGTGGTTTCTTTTCTTCCTGGAACTAAGAATGTCAAGGCAGACGCCCTCTCTAGGAGCTTCTTTGCTGATTCTCCTGTGGTGACCAAGCCTGCTACCATCTTAGGCGAAGGGGTAGTTCTTTCTGCCATCTCGCCCGATTTGAGACGTGCTCTGGAAGAGTTCCAGGAGGACAAACCTGAGCGTTGTCCCAGTGGAAAGTTGTATGTTCCTGACCAGTGGAAGAAGAGAGTGATGTCTGAAGTTCATTGCTCTGCTTTGGCTGGTCATCCAGGTATTTTTGGTACTAGAGATCTGGTGAGTCGGTTTTTTTGGTGGCCCTCCTTGTCTCGTGATGTCAGGAATTTTGTGCAGTCCTGTGGGTCTAAATCGTGTTCTCGCTCTAGTGGGTTGTTGATGCCTTTGCCTGTCCCCAAGAGGCCATGGACCCATATTTCAATGGATTTCATCTCTGATATGCCTGTCTCTCAAAGGATGACTGTTATTTGGGTGATTTGTGATAGGTTCTCTAAGATGGTTCATCTTGTACCACTCCCTAAGTTGCTGTCTTCCTCTGAGTTGGTGCCCCTGTTTTTACAACAGGTGGTTCGTTTGCACGGGATTCCTGAGAACATTGTATCTGACAGAGGAGTCCAGTTTGTGTCTAGATTTTGGAGAACTTTCTGTTCCAGGCTGGGAATTCAGTTGTCCTTCTCCTCTGCTTTTCACCCTCAGACCAATGGGCAGACAGAGAGAACAAACCAGACCTTGGAGTCATATTTGAGATGTTTTATTTCTGCTGATCAGGATGATTGGGTTTCATTTTTGCCCTTGGCCGAATTTGCTTTAAATAATAGAGCTAGTTCTGCCACTTTGATGTCACCTTTTTTTTGTAACTTTGGGTTTCATCCTCGATTTTCTTCAGGGCAGGTGGAGCCCTCTGCCTGCCCAGGTGTTGACACTGTGGTGGAGAGAATGCACCAGATCTGGGACCAAGTGGTGGATAAGTTATCTCTCTCCCAGGAAAAGGCCCAGCGGTTTTCCAACCGACATAGGACCATTGGTCCCCAGTTTAAGGTTGGTGATATGGTGTGGTTATCATAAAAAAATATTGCTATGAAGGTGGCTTCTCCTAAGTTTAAGCCTAGATTTATTGGACCTTACATGATTGTGGAGATTATTAATCCGGTCTCTTTTCGTTTGGCTCTTCCTGTCACATTTAAAATCCATAATGTGTTCCATAAATCTTTGTTGAAGAGGTTTGTTGAACCTGTTGTTCAGGGGGTGGCACCTCCAGACCCTGTATTGGTTGAAGGTAACATGGAATATGAGGTAGAGAAAGTACTGGATTCCCGTCTGGTTAGACGGAGACTCCAGTATTTGGTTAAGTGGAAGGGTTATGGTCAGGAGGATAATTCCTGGGTCTCTGCCTCTGATATTCATGCCAAAAGATTGGTGCGTGCCTTTCATCGGGCTCACCCTGATCGCCCTGGTGGCGTAGTTGAGGGTTCGGTGACCCCTCCTCAAGGGGGAGGTACTGTTGTGAGTTCATTTTCCCCTTCATTACTGAGGCCCGAGGAACTCCCTCTTCTGGTAAAGAAATGTAGTGAGCCTGATTATCAAACACCTGAGGCTGATGATGATGACTGGCTGAGTGGAGTCACTGACTGGAAATAAGGCTGCCGACGCCCTTCTGCAATGCGGGTGATTTCTCTGTGGGATCCTTGGAGACCAGTTGAATTCCTGCTCCTCTAAAGCTAAGTTTGCTTCTCGGCCTTTTGCATTGGTGCTTTGACTTTGTTTTGCTTTGTTTTTCTGGATTTCTGCCATTCCCTGCTGGGGGTGCTGAATTCCTTTAGCTCTGTCTTCTGAAAATACCTGAGTGCTGATTTAGTTTTTGAAGCCTAGCTGCTTCAGGGCCTTTTTCTTATCAGCTTGTTGGCTTATGTCTTTGATAGGGTTTTGGCAGATTGCAGACAGCAGCCTTCCTGTCCTTTCCTATCTAGGTAGTTTTGGGCCCCGTCTTTGCTCAGTCTATCTTTCTGTCTGTGTTAGTGTTTTCATCTTGCTTCACCGTCATTATATGTTGGGGGCTGCCTATTGCTTTGGGGTCTGCTCTGGGGCAGTTTAGATTTCCCCTTTCTTTCTTTAGGCCTATTTAATTCTCCGGCTGTGATCGAGGGGTCTAGGGCATCGTAGGAACCCCCCACGGCTACTGCTAGTTGTATTGATAGGTTCAGGGGTCTGCAATCTGATAGTTGCCAACTTCTCTGGTTTTCTGGACTTAGCTTGTATTTCTGTTTTTGCCTCCTACGGTGACTCATTCATAACAGGCAGTTAGTTTTCCTCTTTTCCTGCTTTAGGCTTATGTAGTTCTCCGGTTGTGACGAGGCGTCTAGGACCAACGTAGGAATGCTCCACGACTGCTGCTAGTTGTGCGGTTAAGATCAGGGATCTTTAATCTGCATAGTTACCAACTTCTCTGGTTTTCTGAGACTTAGCTTGTTGTCTTTTTTTCCTCCTCGGTTTCCCATTCATAACACTGCACCAACATTAATCATAGACATATGATGATATAGTTAACATCCCAGATAGACGTATACAGGATACCACGCTGTCTCCCGCCCACCCCGAAGTGCGTTTCGGCAATTTCCTTCCTGAGGGGGCGTGCCATGTTGATGATGCAGTGGCTTTTTATAGCTGCCATATCCAAGAATAAGTGCCCACAGATGTACATATTGCCATGCCTTCTATCACAACAACGCCCCATCCACTGATGTCGGTACACAGGGACCCCGTGTGACTGCACGTCAGACAGTGGGCGGAAGTGAAGGAGGCAGGCAATGAACAATATTGGCACATGCGCTAAAAAGATGCGGCGGCCATCTTAGTTGTGGGCATAAGGGCAGGCACTGACAAAATAATATAAATAATTAAATTTATTATAAGTTGGTACATGCTTAAAGTATTCATGCCACATATAACCACACACCAAACAGCAGGCAGAAATAAATAAGGCAAGACATGACCAACATCAGCGCATGCGCTAGAATAATGCGGTGGCCATCTTAATTATGGGCATAAAGCCAGGCACTATCACAGGAGTAGATATAAATAATCCAATCTATGATAAAGAAATGAATACATAATTAACAGAATGGCAGCAATAAAAACAGCCAGAGCAGAGAAATTAGATTGATAGGGGAAGTTCAGGCAAAAATAGAGTGGTTAATGTAATTTTAAAATATCCGCAATGTAATATATAAAGCTGAATGTGTGTGTATGTATGTGTGTATGTCCGGGATTGGCATCTGCACCGTCGCAGCTACAGCCACAAAATTTTGCACAGTCACACGTCTGGATCCCGAGAGCTTCATAGGCTATGTTGTGAGGCAAAATTTTAACCCCGCGCCTTCCAATTCACCAAACAATTATGCCTATTATTCTTATCATTTCTATGATGTTATCATCCTTCTGTAAAGCTGGATATAACACAATTTATTACCGTGCCAACACAGACCACCCTCTGACACAGACTGCAGGGGAAGCCCAGTATCACACAGGATAGGATTAGATACACGGCTCAGCAGTAAGTATCACACAGGATAGGATTAGATACACAGCTGAGCAGTCAGTATCGCACAGGAGAGGATTAGACACATGGCTCAGCAGTCATTATCACAAAGGATAGGATTAGATACACAGCTCAGCAGTCAGTATCACACAGGATAGGAATAGATACACGGCTCAGCAGACAGTATCACACAGGATAGGAATAGATACATGGCTCAGCAGACAGTATCACACAGGATAGGATTAGATACACAGCTCAGCAGTCAGTATCACACAGGATAGGAATAGATACACGGCTCAGCAGACAGTATCACACAGGATAGGATTAGATACACGGCTCAGCAGACAGTATCACACAGGATAGGAATAGATACACGGCTCAGCAGACAGTATCACACAAGAGAGGATTAGATACACGGCTCAGCAGTCAGTATCACACAGGATAGGAATAGATACACGGCTCAGCAGACAGTATCACACAAGATAGGATTAGATACACAGCTCAGCACACAGTATCACACAGAACAGTATTAGATACACGGCTCAGCAGACTGTATCACATAGAATAGGATTAGATACACGGCTTAGCAGTCAGTATCACACAGGATAGGATTAGATACACAGCTCAGCAGTCAGTATCACACAGGATAGGATTAGATACACGGCTCAGCAGTCACTATCACACAGGATAGGGTTAGATACATGGCTCAGCAGACGGTATAACACAGGATAGGATTAGATACACTGCTCAGCAGTCAGTATCACACAGGATAGGATTAGATACATGGCTGAGCAGTCAGTAACACACGATAGGATTAGAAACACAGCTCAGCAGACATCACACAGGATAGGGTTAGATACACAGATACACATGTTGTTTATCAAAAGGCTCTTGAATGAGTTGAAAATAAAATACTATCAATACTTGGGTAATCGTTTAGTTAATTTGTGTTGCAAATCTGTAGTGTTGAATATATGAAGTGAAATGTTTTTATATGCAATATAATCATTATAATTTGTTATAACTAACCACAGTTCGTTACTATGCCCAGGCAACTCCGAGCTCTTCAGCTAGTAGAATATACTGTATAATGTATAGGATAACATTTACATACACAGATTTATATATAATATGAACAAGCCATATAAACAAATGAACCACACATACATTAACTACATACTATCATCATATAATTATCATAAAGAAAATCATAATGGGCTCATTTCATTAATGTCATCTAGCATACAAAAACATGTGTAATTCAATGCATAAACATACTGTATATATTCTCAAGCAAGACTAAAGGAGCAGATGGAAACGAATCCACAATATTCATCTGGACATGAAGAAAAATATCTCTCTCAAATGGACCAATCAACATGGTAAGTATGATAATCTTCATCAAGACACTATAAAAAATAAAAAAAGAACAATTTAAAATCAAGAATAAAAGCAAATATGCGGAGAAAGCCGCACTCCTGAATACACAGCAGCCAGACGATCACAGAAAAAGGGCAAAAGAGATACATTCATTAAGGCCAAACGGTTGAACCGTATTAAGTAACCAAATCCATCTCGTCTCCAGCTTACCTAACCGTTTCGACAGACCACCCCCTCTGATGTTGATCTTAAGTGACTCAATACCACGTACCATCAAGTGGGTACTATCACAATTATGAAATTTCTTGAAGTGTTGTGGTATTGTTTTAAGGGTGGAATTGTCCGCGTGACTCGCTGCCGTCTGAATCACCTATTCTATTATGTATCTCTCTATGATATATAAAGATATACAGTGTATATATATATATATATATATACTAGCTGAAGAGTCACCGGACAACTACCACTAATATCCCACATCATCCCGTCAGAGCCACCGGACTACTACCACTAATATCGCACATCATTCCATCAGAGCTACCAGACTACTACCCCTTATATCCCACATCATTCCATCAGCCAGAGCC